>NC_135639.1:20085000-21285000 GCF_053574225.1 Canis aureus | reverse complement strand
AGGATACATTTGTCTGCCAGTCATGGTAATTTACCTTGTATGGTAGAAGGGTGAGGAAAATCCTTTTTTAAACCAACTGGAGTTTGTTGCTTTCACAGGGGCAGGGCAAGCGTGGGTATTACGTCTCCTTATGATAGTTATTTTGGTTGCTAAACTGAATTGTATTCTTCCGGCATTTGTAAAAGATGTATCATTCTTTAAATGAACATTAGAGTCAGATGATCTTGGATATCCCATATTTTCAGCTGTAGATATTTCATTTTATTCTGAATTTAGTTAAGACTAATGCCTATCCTCTATGACGTGGGACAATAAGCATTCCAAACATCCAGCTCTCTATTCCTGCAGGAGATTAGGACTCCTGGAATCAAGTAGCCTCATGGGTTCAGTTACCAGTAAGATTTGGATCTTGTAATATTTGGAGCAGTGGAAGGGTAGGCCATGCTTTATATTCTAAAGCTGACTCTGCAATCCATATAATGTTGGATATATAAATGTCATTTGTTCTAACCTGATTTCTTCATGTGGAAAATGGATGTCCTCATGTCTGCTACGTGAAGATCAAATACATTGAATGGCATAAATATAGAAGAACTTTGTAGACCCAAACGAATTCCTAAATTACTAGTTAGGTAACTGCCAATTATTGAAGTATCGCTTCCCAGCTGGAGCTGGTCTCATGTCACATTTCTGGTTTGCCAGCTGCCTCCTGTTAAATTTTACTGATAAGGCACAGTAATGGGAGACTAGAAAGTTGGAGAAAGTAAAAGGGGTTTGTTGTCTCTTATCATTTTGCTTCTTGTTTTTATTTTCTCTTAGTGTGGGTGTATGCATGCATGTGTGCTTTCTGGTCTCTTAGCAAGACCTTAGCAAAGTTTGTTCATCCCACTCAGAGCAACTTACTCCAGTACCTTTTTTTTTTTTTTTTTTTGACAGTTGCTTGGAAAGACTCTAACACTATTTTAACCTTTCCTCCGCTTTTGTGCCACTGCTGCCATTTGCCTGGGTATCTTCCCCTCTTACCTCATGTCCATCTGTCAGTTCCTTAACTATTCTTTATGGCACAGTTTCGAACTTAAGACACTTTCTCAGACTTCCTTAATAAAAATCAATTAATCTTTCTCACTGTATAGTATTTGTATGTTTGGCTTCTACAGATCCATAGTTGTCCCTCTTAAAATATTTAAAGAAAGACTTAAAGAAAGACTTCTTTAAATCCAAGCAGAGAAGTGTTTAGAGTTGCTATATTTAACTCCTAAATGTAGGAGTTAGAGTAAAACTTTTCAATATCATGTTTTCAGCATTTTACCTTTCTCTTTAGACATCTACCATAGCAATCTTATTAAAACTGTTTTAGTCATAACCCATGGCTGGAGGAACCCCAAACTAAAAACTGGTGCTCATTGTCTCTGAACTATGGACTGGGGATATTAGCTGCTTATGAGGCCAATTAATCCGTGTATCACACAGTCCTCCTTACTGGAAAATATCAACAGAATTTGTAATCCATTGCAACAAACTTGCTATTTCTCCAGTGATTTTTTTTTTACCTTAATAAATGGCATTCTTCATCTTGATGATAAAATTAATGAGTTCAGACATTTTTTTCCCCTTCCTCTATCATTCAAAGCTGCTAAATCACTGCTGGGTTACAACCTCAGGAGTTTGCTGGGTGAAATCTGAGCGACTTAAAAATGAGACAAACCACCTCAGATTGGTAGGTTACAGCTTTAATAAGCAAGGAAACTTCCTTCTGAGGCTTGCTTTGGACAGTGACAAGATAAGTAGATCTTTCCACCTACCCACCAGAATTATGAAAGTACATGGAAGGGCTTTAACTAGGTTTAGTAATGTGTTCAGTCCAAGTAGTCTCAAAACCACCTTATTATCTGAAGGCTGCATCCTCGAAATGGCAGCCAGTATGAAGATAGTAGGCCAGACCTACACTGCCAAGAGGACAAGAGAGATGTGAGAAGCCTCAATTTCCCAGGTACAGCTCAGTGGTCAACTGATGGCTAGGTCCTTTTGATAACCTCTTCCAAAAGGAAACCAACTCTATTCTTGGTATTTTTTTAAGAAGGGAGAAATAACCTATCAGAAAGATTTAAGAGGGACACCTGGGTGGCTCAGCAGCTCAGCATCTGCCTTTGGTCAGGGCATGATCCCAGGGTCCTGGCATTGAGTCCCACATCATGCTACCTGCATGGAGTCTGTTTCTCCCTCTGCCTGTGTCTCTCATGAATAAATAAATAAAATCTTTAAAAAAATTTAAGAGCCATTAACCACAGGCAATGAGATACTTTGTATTCTAATTTGAAGAAGCCAACTGTTCTTTTTAAAAAGATCTTATTTAAGATTTTGAACACTGACCAGGTATAAATGATTCTAAGAAATGGTCTATTATTTTGGTTATAATGATAAGGTTTGAAAATAAATGCTTAGAGATAGAATTATTAATAGATGATATGATATAATGTCTGATTTGCTTTAATATAACCTCATGGTGGGGTAGGAAACTAGCTGGGGATATAGATTATAAGATATTTAGAAATATTAGCTGCTTGACATTCCCAGTCATAATTACCTTATTTCTCCCCATTTCCACTGCTCAACTCTTAACTATAATCTTAAAATAGATCTGAACTGCTCTCAGGGTCAAGTATGTCCCTCCCAGTTTATTCTGAACATCACAGTTAGATATTCTTCTGAAAACATAAACTTGATCCCACTCCCCTACTTAAAATTCTCTAACGTAAGGTTCAAATTCTTTGGCACAGTTTAGAAAAGCATTTATCTGGCTTCTCATTGACTTATCTATTACCAATCTACACTTTATTCTTATAAACACCTAGAATTTTCATTTCAATGAACTTCTCATGATCTTGTATCTCCTTTCCTATCAACTTCTCAACTCAACTCAAGCCATTCCTGACTACTTTTATTTTTTTTTCAACATGTATTTTATGCTATTCCATTGACTGCTATAATTTGCCTCCTTGCCACTCTGGGTTTTTTTTTTTTTCAAATTTTTATTTAAATTAAGTTAGTTAACATTAAGTATATTGTTTTCAGTAATATAACTTGGTGATTCATCACTTACATATAACACCCAGTACTCATCATAACAAGTGTCTTCTTTATTACCCATTACCCGTTTAGCCCATCCCCAGCCCATTCCCTTCCATCACCCTGTTTTCTATCCTTAACAGTCTCTTAAAGCTTGTTTCCTTCCCCACCCAATGTATTCATCTACTTTGTTTTTTTTTTAATTCCAAATGAGTAAAATCATATAGTATCTTTTTCTGGTTTCTTTTGCTTAGCATAATACACTCTAGCTCCATCCACATCTTTGTAAATGGCAAGATTTCATTCTTTTTGGTGGCTGAGTGGTATTCTAGTGTGTGTGTGTGTGTGTGTGTGTGTGTGTACATACATGTATGTACCACATATTTACCATTCAACAGTCAATGGACATTTGGGTTCTTTCCATAGTTTGGCTATTGTTCATAATGCTGCTATAAATATTGGGGTGCATGTACTCCTTCAAATCTGTATTACTGTATCCTTTCTGTAAATACCTGGTAGTGTAATTCCTGGGCCATAGGGTAGCTCTATTTTTAGCTTTTTGAGGAACCTCCATACTGTTTTCCAGAGTGACAGTACCAGTTTGCATTCCTATCAACAACAGTACCCCTTTCTCTGCATCCTTACCAACATCGGTTGTTTCATAAGTTGTTAATTTTAGCCATTCTGACAGGTGTGAATGTGGTTTTGATTTGTATTCCTCTGATGGTCAGTGATATTGAGCATCTTTTCATGTGCCTGTTAGCCATCTGTATGTGTTTTTTGGAAAAATGTCTATTCACATCTTCTGCCAATTTCTTAACTGGATTATTTATTTTATTGGTTGTTGAATTTAATAAGGTCTATATAGACTTTGGAATACTAACCTCTTATCAGATGTCATTTGCAAATATCTTCTCCCATTCCATAGACTGCCTTTTAGTTTTGTTGATTGTTTCCTTCACCAGGCAGCAGCTTTTTAGCTTGATGAAGTCCCAAAAGTTCATGTTTGCTTTTGTTTTCCTTGTCTCCCATGATGAGTCTGATAAGAGGTTGCTATGGCCAAGGTCAAAGAGGTTGCTGCTTATGTTCTCCTCTAGAATTTTGATGATTTCCTGTATCACATTTAGGACTTATATCCATTTCAAATTTATTTTTGCATATGGTGTAAGAAAGAGGTCCCAGTTTCATTCTTCTGCATGTTGCTGTCCAATTTTCCCAACACCATTTGTTGAAGAGATTATCTTTTCCACCAGATATTCTTTCCTGCTTAGTTGAATATTAGTTGACTGTATAGTTGTGGGTCCATTTCTGGGCTCTCTGTTCTGTTCCATTGATCTATGTGTCTGTTTTTGTGTCAGTACTATACTGTCTTGATGACCACAGCCTTATAAGGTATAGCTTGAACTCTGGAATTGTGATGCTTCCAACTTTTGCTTTTCTTTTCTAGGATTACTCTGGCTATTTGATGTCTTTTTGTGGTTCCATACAAATTTTAGGACTGATCTCTATAAAAAGTGCTAGTGTTATTTTGATAGAGATTGCATTGTATGTGTAGATTGCTTTGGGTAACATAGACATTTTAACACTGTATGTTCTTTTAATACATGAGCATGGAATATTTTCCCATTTCTTTATGTAAATGTATTTCTTTATATAAAACAAAAGCTTTGTTTTTTCCCCATTGAGGATGATATTAGCTATGTCTTTCATATGTGGCCTTGTTGACCTATGTTCTATCTATATCTACTTTGTTGAGTTTTTTTTTTTTTAATCAAGAATGGAGGTTGAACTTTGTCAAATGCTTTTTCTTCATCTATTGAGAGAGAATATGGTTCTTATCCTTTTATTAATGTGATATAGCACATTGATTTGTAGATATTGAACCATCTTTGCAACCCAGGAATATATCCCACTTGGTTGTGGAATAATACTTTTAATGTACTATTGGGTTCTATTTGTTCTATCTTGAATATTTGCATCCATGTTCATCAGGGATATTGGTCTGTAATTCTTTTTAGTGGTGTCTTTGTCTGATTTTGGATCAAGGTAATGCTGGCCTTGTAGAAGGAGTTTGGAAGTTATCCTTCCATTTCTTTTTTTTTTTCTTTTCTTTTCTTTTCTTTTCTTTTCTTTTCTTTTCTTTCTTTTCTTTTTTTTTTTTTTTTTAACAGTTTGAGAAGAATAGTTTTAATTCTTCTTTACACATCTGGTAAAATTTCCCTGAGAAGCCATCTGGCCCTGGACTTTTTTTGGGAGATTTTTGACTACTGATTGAATTTCTTTGAAAAATGGGTCCGTTCAGGTTTTCTATTTCTTCCTGTTTTCACTTTTGGTAGTTATATGTTTCTAGGAATTTATCCATTTCTTCCAGATTGGCTAATTTGTTGGCACACAATTGCTCACAATAATCTCTTATGATGTTTTTGTATTTCTGTGGTGTTCATTGTAATCTCCCCTCTTTCATTAGTGATTTTATGTATTTAAGTCCTTTTTTCTTTTTGATAAGTCTGGATAGGGGTTTTTCAAATTTATTAATTCTTTCGAAGAACCAACTCTTAATTTCATTTGTTTTACTGGGTTGTTTGTTTCCATATCATTTATTTCCTCTCTAATTTTTATTTCACTTCTTCTGGTTCTAGGATTTATTTGCAGTCCCTTTTATGGCTCCTTGAGGAGTAAGGTTAGGTTTTGTATTTGAGACTGTCCTTGCTTTTTGAGGTAGATCTTTACTGCAGGAATCATCACCTTTGCTGCATTCCAAAGATTTTGATCTGTTATGTTTCATTTTCATTTTCTTCCATGTATCCATTCCCATTAGACTAGAGATATTAAAGAGGTCATAATCCATTTGCCAGATCCTATTAGTTTGTAGATGTTTCATATACCTCTGTGTTGAGTAGAATCTGAGACTTTATATAGGCTCAATGAAGGGAGAATCTCCCATGAATAATTTGTAATGCCTTCAAAGAAAAAAAAAAAGAGGTGGATAAATGCCTGTCTTTGCAGTCACTAACCTACATTTAAAAGTAAGGTCTGTGTTTCACCCATGACTTTTTAATTTTAACCTTAAAACTACATAATGAACAATTAAGTTCGTTAAATCTTTGCCTAAGCTCTCAAATAAATGGCTGAAACTAGATTAATTCAGGTCTATAATTTTGGATCCAATTCATATTCCTTTCTGTGGAAAGAAAAAAAAAACTGCAATGACCTGTATTCTTTGAATTAAACTGATTGCCAGGAGTATCTTAGAGTATCCAAACAGTACTCTATAAAAACAGAGGATGTAAGACCTGGTTCCCGCCCTCAAGGGCTAGAAATCTTTTTGAAATGTGACATAATTTCTTTCCAGTTCATGTTTTAAGTGCTAAACTATGTTCTATATTCATAACCATCTGGGAAAAGCCAATTAGAAGAACTTGAGAATTGATGTCTTTTATTTTTACCTTCTTTCATGTTGGCCATATCTTAGCCTTGCTTCTCTGCCAAGGATGAAATGATTTGCAACTTCCATCCTGTCTTGGGATGGTGTTGACTTAACATTCCGATTTTTAGTTCCTTCTGAGTTTATATTACCTTATGAATTCAACTTTTGTGCCTACACTGAATGTATGACTTTATGGACTATTCAGCTTCCACTTGTAATTGTTAATGTGGGGGTAAGAGTCTTATGTAGCTTTCCACACTCTAAGTAAAAGCAGAATAACTCTGGTTTCATCATTTTTCCTCCATTGTGAATAATAGGCCTGAGATCCTGGTGATGAGGATAGAAAGACTGGAACTCTCTCATGAAGAGTAGAGTATTTAAAACAAATGTCTTTCTCTTAAAATACAAGACTTAGTATATAATAATCTGGTCTATTTCTAGTGATTCTTCATTTCATTAGAGAAAAGGCAGTAACTTTGCACACAGAGTGCCACATCCAGTTGTGGTAGTTCCACTCTTGACTTTTGTTTTAAACGGTCCCCTAAAGCTCAGGAGAAATATGTAGAATTTCAAGTCACTTGGTATGTATTCAAATCTTGATCTGCTTTCTTATCCTGTCCCCACTTAACTTTATAAACTTAGGAAAATTACTTATACAGGGTCATAGTATTCATCTAGAATGGAAGACTATTCTTTCAACAAGATTGTTAAGAGTATTAGATGCTATAACATGTGATGTAAAAATAGGTGCTTAAAAATATTAAGGGAGGTGATACTGATGGCCACAATGAAGACAATTATGTCAGTGGTGGTGGACATGTTACTGAGAAGTAACTACAGCTCCAGGTTCTCCATCTGTCTATTTAAATTCAGCACAGATATGTGGGTCAACTTCTGCATACCTCTGTTGCGAGTATAACCAGTATACCTTATGTTATACCTTACTTAACTATGTTGTGTACCTATGCTGGGGAATAGCAACAAACTCTGTTATTTATAGTCTGTTCTAATTTAAATGTTTAATCAAATCAGTTAAAATAGGGAAAACCTTTATTAGGGAGCCTGACACATAGTATGCTACATACCCGTTAGCTACTCTTATATGCTTAACTAAAAATAGCAATACTATTTTATACAAGTATTCTACTATATAGACTAGGCCCCACTCACTCTCTGTATACTGTATATACTCTGAACTGCATACTACCTCTAGGTCTTAATTGTTTCTTATTTGACCAAGTTTCTATAGCTTACATTAGCATTTTTTGGTATGTACTCATTTTCTTCTTAGAATCTAAGGTATAGAATTTATATCATCTAAACAATACATAGAACTATGTAGCTTTTACTATCCTGAACCAAAATAATGTCTTAAACTCATTTAATTCTTTCTTAATTCTGCCTGGCTCTCTACCTTGACAGTTAAAACCTATGCCATGGAGCTAGCTCTATCTAAACTTATCCCTCTACATTCCAACATACTGCATGGTCTTAGTTCTTTTTATAATTTTTTTAGAGTTTGTTTATTTGAGAGAGAGTGAGAGAGAGCATGAGCAGTGGGAGGGGCAGAGAGGGAGGGAGAAGCAGGCTCTCTCTGCTGAGCAGGGAGCCAGGGAGCCCAATGAGGGGCTTGATCTGGGAACTCTAGATCATGATCTGAGCCAAAGACGCTTAACCAACTGAGCCACCTGGGTGCCCCATGGTCTTAGTTCTATCCATTATGATATATTTATTCTTCCTCAATTTTTCAAAGACTTGTAACTTTAACTTTTTGGTTCATTTTTCTTTCTACTCAGTATAGGAAGTCTCAACACTCTTGCTATGGCTATAACAGCTTTCCCTCTTGACTATGATTTGAATGTTTTTCCAGCTTCTATGGAACAATTTTATTTCCTATAGAGTGACCTCCATTCTTTATAGGATTGTCATGTAAAAGGGGGGCTATGTGTGGACTCCTGCTTCTTAGCAGACTTAAATCTTAACCAGGAACTGTGGTGAGCACTTACATGGGTTATTGTGTTTAATCTTTACTCCAGCCACTGAAGTTGATAGTAAAATCCAAATTTGATAGGGGGAGATCATAGTTGAACTATAAAGGGCCATATAACTAATAGTAAATGTGGAATTTAGATGCAGGGAAGGGGATTCTCTAACTAGATGGATTCCCATCTAATTATATAAAGTTGTATCTTATTCACCATATCTTAACACAAGTTTAACTTTCTAGTATTAATCTAAGTGCTCTGAGATCTGGGGTAGATCCTATGTCCCCTGCATATTACTTTGAGATCTAGTATAAAACAAATCCTAGGTGTGCTAAAATTCCATTGAAAGAGCAATATTGAACAGAATGGACATTTGAGGAATTAGAGAAGTCCTAGACCAGTGAGATCACTCCACAGTGACACAAATTTTAGGACCATGGAGACAAGACAGGATTTTTAAGTCCTGATCCTAAGTACTAAGTTACCATGTGTCTCTTATTGATTTCCTGTATAAAATATCTGTGGTTGAGAGGAGGCTAAACAGGCATTTAAATGGCCATTAAGGTTGAATAATGTGTGCTCTATATTTAATTCATGAGAATGTAAACCCAAGAAATTTGCACAAAAAAAAGGTCAAACTTCACATTCTCCAAATAGTTCCTTTGAGCTCCAAGTAAGGAAGAGATATTTTAGAAGGAGTGTACTCTTCACCTTATTGTTAATAAATAAATCACCAGTAGTTACATATTAAACATCTGACTGTAATCCCATAGATATCCAAAGCTGTTTTGTCTCTGGTCCACTCACCCTTGGCATCTAAGCTACTACAATAACTGCGTACTTAATTGCTTAGCAAGTAATGGTAAAGATTTTGCTTACTACTCAAAAATGATCACAGGCATGTTTTCCTTGATACTCTGACTGCCATAGTATAGTTAAAAGAAGTGAGTTTTACCATCTTGACAGCCTGTGAAACCAAAACTAAAGGATACTAATGGCTTTGAGAGAACCTATGTAATCCTTGATAACATAATTATACTGTCAGTTTTTTGGCTGTCTCAATAACTAAATACTGAAGGGGGAGAAAGGGGGGAGGGGAGAGAGGGGAAGGGAGAGAGGATTTTTACTTTTAAAAAAATAACCTACAACATGTTGTCTTAGTAGGACTTCTTTCAATGTAATCATTTTGATTTACTTTACCTATGGTTCATACTTCTTGCTGAGTAGAATTCAGTATTTAGAACATGGAGGCCATAATTGGTTTGGGACTACTACAAACAATGGAGCTATGCAGTTTGTATAAGTCTATGTGGGCACAGGTTTTCAATCCTCTGAGTAGTTATTTGGAGTTATAGTTGCTAGGTCATATAGTAGAGATCTGTATTATATTTTAAGAAAATATCTGCTTGTTGAAGAGGTTGTACCATCTTACATTTCCACTGTATGAGGATTCTGGTTTCACCATATGCAAAATATTTGGTCTTTTGTACTTAATTTTGACCTTTTAATATTTTTATTTTTTATAGGTAATAGTATTACATTGTAGTTACAAGTTAATTTCCAAATCTTCACTATAGTCAATAAAATTGATAGCAACTAAAGATATTGAACATCAAGTCTTATATTTATTTGCCATTAACACAGTTTTCTTTCTTTTGTCAGCTCAGTTTTTGGCTCATTTTTTCATTTGACAATTATCGAGTTATTTATTTCATTATGTATTCTAGATAAAACTCCTAGATTTGCAAACATTTTCTGAGTTTGTGGATTGCTTTCTTCATCCTAATAGTGCCCTTTGAAGAGAATTTCTGCATTTTGATGAAGTACAATTATATTTTTATGGACTATATATTAATATCTAAAACTTCCGTTTCATGTATAATTTCAAGCTTTCTCCTAGATTTTCCTACAGAAGACTTACAACTTTTGAGTTGGCACTTAAAGCCATAATTTAATAATTTAATTCTTACAAAGCTTGAAATTCACTGAACTCTTTTTTAAAGTATGGATATCTAGCTTTTCCAGCACTATTATAGAAAACTATCCTTTATCCATTTAATTTCCCTTTTTTTATTTTTTTAAAGATTCTATTTATGAGAGAGAGAGATTGAGAGGCAGAGACACAGGCAGAGGGAGAATCAGGCTCCATGCAGGGGGCCCGACGTGGGACTCGATCCCGGGTCTCCAGGATCAGGCCCTGGGGCAATGGTGACGCTAAACCGCTGAGCCACCCGGGCTGCCCTAATTTCCTTTTCAATTTACTTTTATTGAAGACCAATATATGGGCCTCTTTCTGAATTCTCTTCTGTCCCTTTGATCTACTGGTCTATTTTCCCCTTCTATACTTTAAAAATCATTTTAAAGCTCTAGTAATCAAAGTCAGGCAACAGATCTTTGCATTTCATTTTTTCAAAGTTGTGACTTTTCTAAGTTCTTTGTATTTTTATACTTTTAGACTCAGCTTGTAATGTTTTTCTTGTAGAAATTGTTTGTAGTGGTGTCAAATCTGTAGACCAACTTTAAGAGAACTGATATTGTAGCACCAATATTGTCCTGTGATCTGTAGGCATGGTATAACTATTCTCAGTAATGTTTTTTTAGATTTCACTATATGAATCTTGCAGATCCTTCCTCATATTGTTCCATATTTTTATATCCTGTTATGAAAGATGCTTTAATTTCCAATAATTGTCTGTATACAGAAACACAATTGAGTTTCAACTTCAGTCCTACATTTGGTTAAACTTAAGTTCACCAAAAAAATTAATAGAAGTAATAGAACTTTCTACAATAACAATTTATCTGCAAATAAAGACTGGTTTTTATTTCTTTAACAATCCAGATGCTCGATTTTTGTTTTTTTCTCTTTTCCCCCTTGCTCCCAGACAGAACCTCTAGTTCAATGGATTGGTAAATGTTCATCTCAACAACTTACGTACTGGGAAAGATCATATGATCCTCTGGTCCTACCCTAGAATCTGGAACACAAGTATTCCAAAGCTGTTCTCTGAGAAGTTATTAAAGAGTTGAGAAGACCACCTTTTTCTACCTTCATCATATTTGGGAGGGGGGATGGGAGTGTGGGAGTGGAGAAACTCTTGCTGTTCTGAAAAAATAGAGGTATGCTAGGATGTGAGATCACCTGGGAGACTAGTCCAAATGAGAGGCAAGGATGGGTTTTGGTGATGGTAGAGACAGATAGAAGCAAACCATCAATGACAAATTAAAGATGTGTGGGACATGGACCCTAGCACAATGCCTGTTATGTAGGTAGAATTCAAATATTTTAAAGTGATATGGAAGAAGGAGGGGAAATAAGAGTGTCAAAGCCAAGTTTCATGCTCTATAAGTATGTGAGAATCCATATTGAACTGTCTCCCTAATTTTGCCTGATCGTATTTAAGATACCTAATGGTGTGTGTGCATGTATTATATATATTTTTTAAGATTTTGTTTTTTATTCAGGAGAGATGCAGAGAGAGAGAGGCAGAGACATAGAGGGAGAAGCAGGCTCCCTCTGGGGAGCCCAATCTGAGACTTGATCCTAGGACTTAATCCTGGGACTCCAGGATCACTCCCTGAGCCAAAGGCAGACAGACACTTAACCACTGAGCCACCTAGGCATCCCACCTAATGGCATATGAAGTGAAATCTAGTTAGTGTGTGTTCTCTTATAAAATTCTGAAGCTTTCATTTGAGCCAATAATACTCTTTATAACCTTTTTCTATATCCTCTAAAAATTTATTTTCCATGTCTTAAGTATAATAATCAGTAACTAGAGACAAATGTATTCTATCTGTAATTAGTATATTAAAGAAAGCAGGTTAAAATGATCCAAGTTCTAAAACTTATCTAAGAAAAGCATTATTTCACCTCATGTATATAGTTTCTTAGACATAGAGGATTAAATTGTGCTGATAAGCTCTAGTGGGTAACTTTAGACTTGATAGCCCTGGGACAGATAAGATAGACTTGATCAACCAGTCTAAAAGAGACCAGATTGATGGGGCTTTCAGCCTGGAATGCTGGCTTCCTGTAGAGTGGTAATATGTCCATAGGTGTGTGTGTATCTGTGTGTGTATGTAAAGCACAATTCACCATGAAAGTAGAAATGCTCTTCAACTGGTAGCCTCATATCTAGTCTCATTGGTCAGAAGTTATATTACATATCGAATATTATGGAAATTAGTACTTTGCCCCTGGAATCCTGCCAGGCAAACAGATTCTGTTGGCAAATCTCCTGAAAAAATCTATTTTCAGAAGCAGCCAAGTACTTATTCCATTTGTTAAATACATCTGTCCTTCTCTTCCCTAAAAGAAGTTTCAGATGAGAGAAAATGTCCTTAACCTAGAATGACTGTAAAAATAGTGGAGTCTGTACTGATAATGTTGTCACTAAGGAAATAGGTGCTCAAAAATAGAGCAATAGCCCTAAGAATAGAGGACAATGAAAGGACTTGCCCAAGGTATTATGAGTGAAAGTGGTGATAAAACACAAATAACAATCTGAAATTTCAAGCTTTTTGCACTTGACCATCTAACAGAATCCAACTGACCATCCAACAAAATCTCCATTAACTAGAATTTTTAGAGACTGATATCATGGAAATGGCTTTGTACTTAGGCAATCCAAATTTTCTGAGGATAGTTGACATACCATGTTGCTTCAATTTCAGGTCTACAACAGTGATTGACAAGTCTATATCTTATGCTATGCTCACCATAAGTGTAGCTACCATCTGTCATCTTACAGAGTTAATATAGTATTGTTAACTACATTCCCTATGTTGTACCTTTTATTCATGTGACTCATTCACTCCCTAACTGGAAGCTTGGGTTTCCCACTCTTCTTCACATATTATGCATGTCCCCCCAGCCCTCCTTCTCTCTGGCAGCTATCAGTTTGTTCTCTGTATTTATAGGTCTGCGTCTGGTTTGTGTTTGCTTATTCATTTGGTTTTTAGATGACTGCTATAAGTAGAATCATACAGTATTTGTCTGTCCCAGTCCGATTTCACTTAGCATAATACCCTGTAGATCTACCCTGTTGCCAAAAATGGCAAGATGCTATCCCTTTGTATGGCTACATAATATTCCATTGTACATATACCATATCTTCAGTATCTATTTGTCAATTAGTGGAGACTTAGGGAAACAACCTATCTTGGCTATTGTAAATAACACTTCAGTAAACATAGGAGTGCATAGATCTTTTCAAGTTAGTGTTTTCATTTTCTTTGGGTAAATATTCAGTAGTGGAATTAGTAGATCATATGGTATTTCTATGATCTTTTTTGAGGAAATTCCATATTTTTTCCATATCAGCTGTATTAACATATTACTACCAACAGTGCATGAGAGTTCCTTTTCATCTGACATGAGCCATAGCAATATTTTTCTATACAGGTCTCCTAAGGCAATGGTAATAAGAAAAATAAACTATGAAGATGACATTAAAATAGCTTCTACACAGTGAAGGAAGCCAACTAAACAGAAAGGTAACTCACTTAATGGGAGAACATACTAGCAAATGATATATCTGATAAGGGAATAATACTTAAAATGTATAAATAACTTATACAACTCAACACAAAAAGCAATCTGATTAAAAGATGGGAAGAGGACCTAAATAGGCATCGTTTTTTAAATTTTCTAAATAAGACCTACAGATGGTTAATAGATGCTCAATATCACCAATTATGAGAATCTAAATCAAAACCATGATGAGGTATCCCCTCACACCTATTAGAATGGCTAGAATCAATAAGTCAGGGAATAACAAGTGTACTGGACATTTTTGCAGGTTAATTTTATAATAGAATATATTGAACAGTTAGGTATCCAAACACTTATTAGCTGTGTAGAACAAAATATTAGCTATGCAGAACAAAAGGTGGTGGAAGGGCAGAGTTTGGCAGAAGGACCTGAAAAATTATCAGTCTTTCCAATAGTCTGGCAGCCTAATGGGGTACAAGAGCAAAGATCACATTTAAGGATTTCCATGTGGGGTGAAACTGGGTGAACCATTAGATAACGTTTTTGCAAAAAAAAAAAAAAAAGATAATGTTTTTCTTAGTCACTGTCTAGTGTCTTCCCAGTAAGTTTTATTAATTGTCCAAGGTCACTTTACAAATAATTTGACCTCAACTCAAAAACTAAAATGAATCTTAAGGAAACAACTACAGGCTCTAGGTATTATGCTCCTTGTGTCTGTCTGACTTGTCCTTGTTTGAAGAGGAATTTAGATAATATATCTTGATACTGTCCACAGGTGTGTCATGATGCTAGTATATACTATGAGTGAGTGTTGTTTAGAATTATGAATTGATGTAAGCCTGACTATTTTTCCCACAAAGAAAATAAACTCCCTCCAATTACTCTACTTGTTTTCATATAAAATATAAGGAACAAAAAACTGAAACTAACAAAAACTAATAGTGGAAGGTTACCTGAAGTTGAAGGCACTCAACCAAGGCAGAGAATTTAATTTCTCATAATGGAAAGATAACATCATTCAGTTAGCTGCTGAATTTCTTTCCATTTTAAATGGGAGTGAAAAAAAAAAAAAACAAGTAGTTGTGGAATGTAACAGAATGGACACTAGAAAGACATCACAAAGTCCAACCCAATGCTTAATTCACATTCTGCCTTCTTTTGTGACTCCAGGTTAACCCTTGACTCACTTCATTTTCTCAGGAACTATTTGGTCTAAGGTTTAAATGAATATCATTAAAAAATAAGACATCAAAAACCAAAAATGAAAACAAAACCCTTTCATAGTAATTAAGTTGGTAGGGATGTTTGGAAATAGGACCAAAGGGGTTTTAAAGATTTTGTAGGTAACTTTATTTTCTTCATCTCAATGCCAATTACATGGGTATATTCACTGGAAAATTCATTATTAGTTATTTATTTATTTACTTTTCTATTTGTATGCAATACTTAAAAAAACCTATTAAAATAAAATCTAAAAGCCACCTCAAATCTTTATTAAGCAGAAGATCAAATGGCGATACATTTCTATCTATCATGATTCCTAATCATATTTGTAGGAGTTACCAAAGTCGGGTGAAAAACAACTGTGGAGGGTTGGGGTGGAGTAGTAAGCACAACATTAAATCAGTACGGGCCGTTCTAGATCATTAATTCTTATTTAAAAGATCACCTAACATGTGCTTTTCCTTTGAAATATGGCCTGAATACTTCATTGTTACTTAAACTGTGCTCTGAGGTATTATGTCTTTAATAAACTTAAGTTATGAGGCATTAGTTGAAGTCTATAGTTATCCAGACCTTACAATATTAGCAGCTGTATTACCTGTAGTGCTAATATTCTATAGTGCAATGAGAAAGGATATTACGTTTGTTAAGATCTAGGCAGAGTATAGCATATGAATTGGATTGCAACTCAGCCTATTAAATTAAAACAGATCACACTTAGATAAATGCAGTCCTTTGCCATTAAACTGAACATTAGGTTATTAATGGAAGCTGTATTGGAAATGGAAGAATTCTAAATAATTAAAAATTAGGAAGAAGGAATTCCTATGCTTTGGACAGTAAACTTTTATGGCTTTAGGTCATGCAATAATAGTAGAGATGGAGATCCATTAAAAGTATGGTGACCTTATGTCCCTGCTCTTGGACACCAGAGTAACTGAGGGCCTTGAAGGTATAGTGCTTTGAGTAAGACTGACTGCAAACATCAGTGTAAATGTCAATACCCAAAAGGCTATTGGTGTTGGAAAATCATAATTTTATAAAATAAGGACTCATAAGAGTAAGTTGCACAACCATTTTGGAGAGTTGTCTGGAAAACATGAATAAAATTGGAATTTGCATGGGCTAGAACTCAGCATTTCCACTCCTACATGTACTTGACATCCATCTGCTTATCAAACATCAGACATGTGTACAAATGTTCACCACAGAATTGTGGTAATAGTGAAAATTTGATAATGACCTAAATCCCGTTAATTTAAGAATGGAAAAACCCATTATATATTCATAAGAAGGAATACTAAAAAATAAGTGGCACTAAATGAGTTAGATGTGCATCAACATCAGTTTATCTCAAGCATATTTATGGGTGAAAAAGCAATTTGGAGACTAGAAACAGTATTTTCTAAAGTCTAAAAAGATAGGAATATTGTAGGTTATGTGAAAATCCATACATGAATAGAAAAGATAGAAATAAATGTGAATTACAAGTATTAGATTCATTATGACAATTACCTATGAGTAATTGAAGGAGAGTACACAGGTTTTTAATATGGTGGTGGGTTCAGTTACTTATTGTATTTGTCATTGTTACGTTTTCTGTATCAGAAATATAAGAAACTGGAAGAAAAATTCTGGAATTTTGTAACTATTTAATCTTAAATTCATTTGTTGAGCATTTGTGTAGCTTCTACTTGGGGGAGGCCATCATCTAGTTAGAGCCTCTGAAAGAAATAGAAGAATAATGACCCATCCTCCTTTTCCTTTGAAGAACGTATGTTCAGTTGGGAGTATAAAATCATTAGAAATTTGGGTATTTAATAATACCCAAAATATTCAGTAAGCTTTTTTTTTTTTTTAAACAGACTTTATTTTCAGAGCAGTTTCAGGTTCACAGCAAATTTGAGCAAAAGATATGGAAAGTTCCCATATATCTTCAGCCTTTGTGCTTGTACCTCCTCTCCTACTACCCACATTATGCACCAGAATGGTATATTTGTTAACATCCATGAGTCTATATTGACATGCCATCACCCTTCATCCATAGTTTACATTAGATTTCATTCCTGCATTTTACAAACATATAATTATATCCACAGTTGTCGTTTCATAAAGACATTATAGTTTCACTGTAATCCTCTGATATACCTGTTCATCCCTTCCCTCCACCATCATATCTGGCAACTATTGATCTTTTTTACTGTCTCCTTAGTTCTACCTTCACCAAAGTATCATATAGTTAGAATCCTACAGTATATAGGCTTTTCAGATTGACTTCCTTCTCTCAGTAATCTTCACTTAATATTCCTCAATGTCTTTACATGGCTTGAGAGCCCATTTTTTTCAATTCTGCATAGTAATCCATAAAAATCCATAAGCAACTCAGTTTGTTTATCCACTCACCTAATCAAGGACTTTGTGGTAGGTTCAAGCTTCGGCAATTACAAATTACGTTTACTACAAATATCCGTGTTCAGGTTCTGTGTGGATATAATTTTTCAACTTGGATAAATACCAAGGAATATGATTACTAGATCTTATGGTAAAAATATTTTAATTTTGTAGGAACCACTTTTTTCCAAAGTGGCTAGACTATTCTTGCTGTCCCACCAGCAATGAATGGGGATTTCTGTTTTTCCACCTTTTTTCCACCATTTGGTGTTTTCAGACTTCAGATTTGGGCTATTCAAAAAAGTAGACAGTGATATCTTACTGTGTTTTAATTTGTAATACCCTAATAATATGAGATGATAATTTTTCATCAGTATTAAAATATATAATATATAAATATATATTTATACATTATAATAAAATATTTATAAAATTTATAAAGTATTTTAGATTTATTTATTTAAGAGAGAGAGGCGCAGAGACACAGGCAGAGGGAGAAGCAGGCTCCCTGTGGGAAGCCTGATGGGGGACTCAAACCCAGGACACCAGGGTTATGACCTGAGCTGAAGGCGGATGCTCAACCACTGAGCCACCCAAGCACCCTTTTGTTCACTTTTAAGGAAGTTATTTTTTTGAGTTCTGGAGATTTGGGGTATATCTTTGTATATTTTTAATAATCTTCCACAAGTTATATCTTCGGTAAAGATTTCTCCTACTCTGTGTTTTATCTTCTCATTATCTTGATTTTTTATTGTTGTTTTTGTTTGACATAGTTTTAAATTTTAAAGCAGTCCAGATTATCAGTGATTTATTTCAAGGATCACACCATTGGTTTGTATCTAAAAAGTCATTGTCCTATGCGAGGTCATCTAGATTCTGTCATGTTATCTTTAGAAATTTTAAAGTGACCTGTTTTTCATTTAGGCCAGTGACCTATTTTAAGTTTACTTTTTTTGTGAAAAGTATATCTATGTCTAGATTCTACTTTTGTCATGAGAAGATCTACTTGTTCCACCAGTGTGTGTTGAAAGATCATCTTAACTCCATTGTGTTGCCTTTGTTTAGTTCTCAAGGATGAGTTGGCTACATTTATGTGGCTCTATTTGTGTGCTCTATATGCTGTTTTATCGATCTACTTGTGTATTATTTTGCCAATATCACTCTCATAATTATTAATGTTCTGTAATAACTGCTGAAGTTAGGTAGTGTTAGTCATCTTTGTTCTTACACATTAATATTGAGTTGGTTATTCTGGATCTTTTGCTTCTCTACATAAATGTTATATATGCAGTTTGTTGATATGCACAAAATAATGTTCGATAATTTTGATTTAGATTGCATTGAATCTATAGGTTAAGTTAGGAAGAACTGATGTCTTTGTTCATGTATAGAAAGATTCAGTGTTACAAAGAATCTCTTTATATTTGATCACTTTTGTAGTTTTACTCCTATAGATCTTGTACATTTTTTGCTAGATTTATGGCTAAATACTTCATTTTTAGGGGTGCTAATGTTTTTTTTTTCTAAATTTTAAAGTTCACTTGTTTGTTGTTGATATGTGGGGAAACAACTGACTCTTAAAAATTAACCTTGTATCTTGCAACCCTGCTGTAATCATTAGTTCCAGAAGTTCTTGGTCCTTCTTTCAGATTTTATACTAGACAATAACATCATCTGCAAACAGTTTTATTTTTTTCCTTTGTGAATTTTTATAGTTTTTGTTATCTTCTTTTACTGCATTAACTAGGACTTCTAGTACAATGATCAAAGTTATGTTGTGAGGTGATATCTTGCCATCATTGTGATCTCAGCAGAAAAGCTTCTAGATTCTCACCATTAAATATAATGTTAGTCATAGGTCTTTGTAGATATCCTTTATCATGTTGAAGATCTCTATTTTTAGTTTTTGGGGAGGTTTTTTTTATCATGAGTGGCTGTTTTTATTTTTGTCAAGTACTTTTTCTGCATCTATTGATATGATCATGCAATTGTTCTTATTTTTTTAACATGTTGATGTGGTAGAGGGTATTGATTCTCCACCCCACCCCTGGAACCAGCCCTGCATACCTGAAAAACTCATTTGGTCATTGTAACTTTTTTTTTCCTCTTTTTTTTAGATTTCATTTACTTGAGAGAGAGCATGATCAAGAGGAGAGAAAGAGAGAAAGTGCGCACATGAATGGAATAAGGCCATAGGGAGAAGCAGACTCCTCTCTGAGCAGACAGCCCAACATGGGACCCAATCCCAGGACCCTGGGATCATGACCTGAGCCAAAGACAGAGGCTTAACCAACTGAACCACCCAGGAGCCCTGGCATATAACCTTCTATACATTGTTGTGAAGAAGGTATATTTAGCTCTTTGGATATAAGTGTATAGATGTCAATTTTATCCATTGACTTCTAATGTGGAGTTTAATTATGGTCCTAACTTTCTGGCTGCAAGATCTACTCATTTCTGATAGCTGACATGTCCAAATATAATAGAATTTCAGGAAAAATAAATATGCCTACTATCAGTTTTTGCCTCATGTAGTTTGATGCTCTCTTGTTAGCAATCCTTAATGTGTGTGTGACTGTTTTACTGGAGGATTGACTCCTTTTTTTTTTGTTTGTTTAATGCAATACCCTTCTTTGTCCCTGACAACTTTCTGTTCCATTATGTTGGCTCTAGCTGAAATTAATGTAACTTTTTTGAGTTAATAGGGTATATTTTTATTTTCCTTTTAAAAATATTTAAAAATTAAAATGAGTTTCTAAGACATCATGCAGTTGCCTTGTTTTTTATCTACTCTGAAAATATTTTTAATTGATATATTTACATGATCTTTAGATTAACTGACAACGTTGGATTATAGGATCTGCTATATTTGCTACTATTTGCTATGTGTTGTTCTTGTCCTTTATTATTTCCATCTTCTAAGTTTTCTGCATTTTAGTATTAACTGAACATTTTATTATATTTTTCTCCTTTCATAATATATCAATTATAATTTTTAAACTTTTAATTGTGCCCTAGAGCCTGATGTGTTCATTTACAGCTAATCCAAATTCATTGTTAAATAATACTATATTTCTTCACAGCTAATGAAACAACTTTAAAATAATAAAATATTCCTAATTTGTCTCATTGCTATTATTTTACTTACACATAAATATCTATATGCAGGTGCACATACACATATGTGAGCACATATAATTGAATACATTTTGCTATATGTACAAATTTATATGTTGGATTAATTAAGAATAAGAAAGATAAAAAGCTATTTTGTAACCTATTCTTTCTCTAGTACTTTTCTTCATATCTGAGCTTCTAGTCTATATAATGTTTCTTCACTCTGGAAAAACATTTCTTACCAGGAAGTTTACCTGAAACAAATTCCCTCAATTTTTGTCTGAGAATTCTTTTTTTTTTTTTTCACTTTTGGAAAATTCCTTCCCTCAATATAGAATTCTATGTTGGCAGTTTGTTCTTCTTTCCTTTTAGTACTTTGCAATGCTTTTCTTGCTCATGGGGCTCTGAGAAGTTTCATGTAACTCTTTGTTTCTATATAAGTTTTTATCTTTTTCAAATTTTTGCTCTTGGATTTCTTGCTGTTTTGGATATGGTATACCTAGATTTCATTTTTTTTTTATTTTGTGTGTGTGGAGGGGGCTTTGATTTGTTTTCTGAGCTTCCTAGATCTGTAGCATGGTGTCTAACATTAATTTGAAGAAATCCTCAAATCCTATTCCTTTCCTTGTTCCTTTCTATTTATCCTCTGGTATCTTCATTATGTATAAGTTATAACTTTTGTCCAATATTCTTGAATATTCCTTTTCTTCCTCAGACTTTTTCTCGTAGCTTTCTGGTTTTGAAAATTTCCATTGACATATCCTCAAGGTCAAATTCTTTCCTCAGCTATGTGGAGTCCATTAGCAAGCCCTTTAAGGGATTTTTTTTTTTTTATTTCTGTTTAGTGTTTTCTGACCTAGAGAATTTTATTCTCATCTCTACTCACATTATCTATCTTTTATGACATATTATCTACTTTGTCCATTAGAGAGCTTAGCACATTAATGATTTTGTTGTTAAATCCTGGCCTGTTCATTCCAACACTCTTGACATCTAGGACTCTAATTCTGATGTTTACTCAGTTTCTTTAAACTTTTTATATTTTCCTTTTAACATTTTATGCAATTTTTTGATAGCTGTGCAGGATGATGTACTA
Source organism: Canis aureus (assembly GCF_053574225.1). Lineage (NCBI taxonomy): Eukaryota > Metazoa > Chordata > Mammalia > Carnivora > Canidae > Canis > Canis aureus. The sequence goes on along the minus strand of NC_135639.1, from coordinate 21,263,197 downwards.
AGTAAAAGGAACTGAAATAAATAGGTTTTTAGTGATGTGGTGCTAACAGTGGTGGGGGTGATTTGGGGGAGAAGCATTCTAGAATACAATTATGTCTCCATGGTTTAGTAAGCTGGCGCCCTTGGACTGTGAACTTTACAAGTGCTTCTCAGTAACTCCTACTTTAGGCAGGACCAGTTAGCCAGAGGCGACTGGATTTGTATATTTCCCTTGCCTCATATGGAAGATTAAGCTGAAGTTGGGTATTATTTTTTTTCTCCCAAGTTAATTGGGCTGACTTAAAATATAGACAAATAACCTCTGGTAAAATTTAAGAGCAGTCCTCTTAAGAACATAATGGCAGAATAATCTGTATATTTTTTGTTTTGTTTTGAGAGAGAGTGCACAAGTGAGCACACATAGTAGGGGGGAAGGGGGAGGAAGGGGCAGAGAAGATGGAGAATCTTTTTTTTTTTTCTTAAGATTTTATTTATGTATTCATGATAGACACACAGAGTCAGGGACATATAGGCAGAAGAAGGCTCCCTGCAGGGAGCCGGATGTGGTACTTAATCCCAGGACCCGGGGATCATGCCCTGAGTCAAAGGCAGACATTAAACCACTGAGCCACCCAAGTGCCCCAGAGGAGATGGAGAATCTTAAGCAGGCTCTACCTTTATCCCAGAGTCCTAGGAAGGTCTTGATCTCATGACTCAAAGATCATGACCTGAGCCAAAATCCAGAGTCAGATACTTAACCAACTAAGTTACCGAGGCACCCCTAATCTGGGATCTTTTTAAACAACTACTTTCCCCCTTGCTTAGAAGCAGGGGAGGATGAAGACCTTGTCAAACTCTTGGAATTAAAACTCAGAGAAAGGGGGAGGTGGCAAGATGGTGGATGAGTAGGGGTCCTCAGCTCCTCTGGTCCCACAAACTTACCTAGATAACGTTCACAATATCCTGAACACCTACGAATTTGACCTGAGATTTAAAGAGAGAACAGATTGAATCCTACAGAGAGAAAAGTTTTCACTTCTAACAAGGTAGGAAGGCTAGATTAGAAAAAGAATAAAGTGGGGGAGGGGAACTGCAACTAGTAGGGCTAAAGTGGAGCAGCAAAAGCATTTGGGGCATGAATGCCCAGCCCCTGAAGAAGTGGAAACTTTAGAAATCTGTGTCAGAGTTTTCCCTGAAAGAAAACTGTCTAGCAGGGAAATCAGGCAGAATCAGAGGGGCACTGCAGCCCCAAGATTCCCAGAGTCACTATAAGGGGAGAGGCACTCAGGAGAAAAGCTCACCACAAACCACGGCATGATATTGGTAAAGGACTAGAGCCTTGCAGCCCTCCGGGGCATTTGGGAGAAGCCAGTCCAGTTAAGCAGATGGGCTCCAGAGTGGCCTTTACACTAAAGCCTGGCAATGGACAAAGGTGGGTTTCTTCTGTTCCCTTTGGGAGAGGTGGTCCCTGGGAGTGCAGATTCAGTGGCGCAGGGCCTCAGATCCCAGGGTGCCCAAGTGGACAAAACTGGCTATCCTCTGTTCCCTCTGGGACAGGTGGAATTAGGGAGGGTATAGGAAAGTGAGAACTCTCCTGCTGGGCATTCTGCAAGCTGTGCAGATTAGTGCACCCATGCCTGCCCCTGGAGCTTCTAGGCCTGTGTGGACTGGGAGACTGAGGTTAGTTACCCAGGGGAACTTGACTCCAGAGCTGGAAATCTGGCCACTGCTATTTTTTTTCTTCTTTGTTGCAACTTGTGCCTGGGAGAGGTGGGGCCTCTAGGGAACAAAGGCCTCACAAGATAAACAGCTCATACTGAGCCCAGCACCTGGCAAGGGGTGGGGCATCCACGCCCAGGCACAGGCACCTGAGAATCAGAACAGCAAGCCCTCCCCTGGAAGACCAGCTGGAAGAACAAAGGAAAAGCAAGTTTACTGAATAAGCAGCACTGGAAAGCTCCAGGACTGAGGGAAAATAGTATATAGAACTAGAGGGTCCTTTTTTTCCCTCCATTACCACTTGTTTTTATATCAGACTAAAATTTTGTTTTTCTTTTTTTTTTAAGATTATTTATTTATTTATTCATGAGAGACACACAGAGAGAGAGAGAGAGAGAAAGAGAGAGAGAGAGAGGCAGAGACACAGGCAGAGGGAGAAGCAGGCTCCATGCAGGGAGCCCGACATGGGACTCGATCCCGGGTCTCCAGGACCATACCCTCGGCTGAAGGCGGCACTAAACTGCTGAGCCATCGGGGCTGCCCAGACTAAAAATTTCTAATTTTTTTTTCTCTTTTCCAACTTTAGATATGGGTTTTTGAGATATGGGTTTTTGTTTTTTATGAGATACAGGTTTTTGTTTTTTCTGCCTTGTTTTGTTTTATAATGGTGGAAGTTAGTACCTTCTAACACATGACCAAAATACACTCAGAACCATGTGGAACACCGTGTTGGTTCATCTGTGAGATAATATTCTCTCTTCCTTCCCATTCTGTCCCCCTCTTTTATCTTGTTTATGTTTTGGTGGTCCATGTTGGGGCTTTCTATAAGTATTGGTGGTTTATATAAATTTAGGATTAAGCATCTTCTAACATACAGAGCAAAAGACACTCAGAACCAAGAGGATCACTGTCTAGGACCCCTCAGGTAGACTACATTCTCTCTCCACTACCACATACTCACCACCATCTCCTCCTTTTTTACTCTTTTCTTTATCTTCTTTGTCTTTTTTTTGCTTTTCATTTTTAGTACTTTGTTTTAAAATTTGTTTTTCACTTTACTGATCCTTTTATTTTGTTATATTCTTCTTTTTCTTTTATTTTCTGGTGTCTGAAAATGGAATCATTTGGAATCATCTAGAGTGTAGTTTACTTAGGTCGTGGTTGATATTTTTGACTTAGCCTGCTCATACAGCCACTCTGCACTGGAAAAAATGACTAGAAGGAAGAATTCACCACAAAAGAAAGAACCAGAAACAATACTCTCTCTCTCTCTTTCTCTCTCTCTATCAGTCTGTGACCTATTAAATATAAGTTAGGCTATTGAATCCAAACTTTTTAAAGATTTCATTTATTGATTCATGAGAGATACACAGAGAGAGGCAGAGACACAGGCAGAGGGAGAAGCAGGCTTCATTCAGGAAGCCCAATGTGGGACTTGATCCTGGGATTCTGGGATCACGCCCTGAGCCAAAGGCAGATGCTCAACTGCTGAGCCACCCAGGTGTCCCACTTTTACATTTTTTTTTTTCAAATGGAGACATTAAGTAGAGACCCATCTTAAACAGCAATATCTTACAATTTTTTGTGCCAGAGCTGGACAGAACTGTGGTTAGTTTTATTCCTGCAGCACAGTGCTTCCAATTCTGTGATTAACATTACCATACCAAATCACTGGCAATGGCTATGGTACTGTATTTGTGGCTAAACTTCCATTTATTTTTGGAGGGCAGGAGAAACTCCTGGAAAACAAAAACTACATGCAAACACAAGAAAACAAAATTCAGTGGCTATTAGTTCCACTACTACAGGCCATGTCCATTACATACTCCAGGTCCCCTGAATTCAGCTGGTGTGAGACAACTCTAACACCAGTTAATGCTTCTACCTTTCACAAGACAGAATTGAACAAAGCCATTTTGCTGCATGTCAAACATTAGTGTGCTGAATTCTGTGCAGAGAAACAAGATTGACTCTTAAGCAGAATAAAATTCTTGCCTGTCTGCAATAACACCCATAACATAATCAACATAAGGTCCGATGTAGACTTGAACCTACGACCTAAGAAAAGAATGCTAGACCTTTATTAGAACTGAATTCTCTAGATACTAAGTAAATTAATCTTCTAAAATTGACTTGATAAAATTCCTAGGAAGCTAGTGCTTTTTTTTCCGAGAGTGGAGCTAAGTTAAACCAAGAGGAGAGCAAGGCAAATAAAGGAGAATAGTATCACCTAATGAAATTTTTGTCCCATTTTAGTAGAAAATAGTCATAAAAAACCCTACAAATTTTTTCTTAAACTTATAAATAATAAAGATGACAAAGCTGCCCAGAACTAGGGTATGTGCTTTCACTTTCTATACAGCTTCCTAAGAACTGATAGTTTGTTTCAATTTTGTTTTCTTACAAATACCTTCATATATTGAACCTCAGAAGAATCCCTGTGAAGAAGGGAGAGTAAAGTTGATATATTTGCATGATACAATTTAGAGAAGTCTTTAAAGCTACCTGAATCACTTTTTTTCCCGTAAAATAAGTTATGACAAAAAAAAAAAAAAAAGACATCTGAAACACACAAAGTCATAGATAGTGGAAAAGTCTATTTACAGCTGTCTCAGCTTCAGGTTTTAGATTTTAATCCAGAGCCAGTTTTTCTGATTTTAATTGAAAGCTTTCAATTGATCTATGAAGCAATAAGATACCAGCAGATAGCATTCATCCAAGGAAATAGATAAATCCTATCATATCAGAAAGCTAACATCTCTGAGCTATGAAGGGAAATCATTCATAGGATTGTGTCATCTATTTGAAAGCTGTTGAAGTTGTATTCAGTCCATGTAATTCTAAGCCACCTAAGATTATTGGGAAAATATATTTGAATAAGTATTTATTTCTGCCTCTTCAGTCATAAGTAGTTACATAGATAAGAACAGAACCAGCCCTGTCCTGCAGACATGAAATAAATTGTCCACCTACATCCTCCATGAAAAGGAAGAATGCTTTAGACCCAGGTGTGTAGCTGAGTGTGACGAGAGAAAAGAATGTTTAATTTTTTTTTCTATGACCTTCTCTAAATGATTATCTGACAGTGTCAATCGGGTCTCTAAGAGTAGTTTTGAGATGATTCCTACAAATTTCATTTAAGATTCAATTTTAGTATTTTTGCTAAAATTCAAACATAGGATGTATCTAGAGGGGCTTTTCCTAAAAACATGTACATATACACATACATATTTATAAAGGAAATAGCAGAATCAAAATCATAAAGGAAGCACAACACTTGGGAAAGAATCTGTTAGAATATGGTGTCTTTCTAATGAGTAGATACTAAATGTTCAAAACATTATGAAAAGGAAGCAGAGAACGACTATGATAGAGTATTATGAACAATAGGCCATATAGGTCAGGAGTAACAGATGAACCACTTTGTTTTAGATAAGCCCAACTCCTTGTTCTGCTTTTGTTTTTGCTATGTGGGGAAATTGTGCATTTTCTTAATGTGAGGGAGTCATGCCTGCTCCAAACTAGCATACACTCAATGTGATCTATGTCTCAACATAGGATCTCACCTAACAATTCTCTGGGTCCCTCTTTCTAGACATCCTCCTATATCAAAACTGTGATAGTGTATGGGTCCCCCATTTGCTAGCTTCCTTATCCTTGAATTGGGTAAGACAAGCAATGTAGAAAATTACGACTTGTTACTTAAAGGGAAAACAAATACTTTAAAATTTCTCTAGGTTCTTAAACTTCCAATAATCTCTGACTAGGTAATTCACCATCTCATTTTCCCAGATGGGAAAGATGTTTCCCAGATCTATCTGAGCCATTGCAACAGGTAGGTAGCCCCTCCTTTTAGGTGTGCTGCTACAGCCACTGTTACCTTTATTGCTTAAGCTCCCACTTCTTGAGAATTGACACTATGTTTAGCAATATGTCAGAAAACTTAGGTATATATGAGAGACTCCTAACTCTGGGAAACGAACAAGAGGTGGTAGAAAGGGAGGTAGGCAGGGGGTGGAGGTGAGTGGGTGACAGGCACCGAGGGGGGCACTTGATGGGATGAGCACTGGGTGTTATTCTATATGTTGGCAAATTGAACACCAATAAAAAAATAAATTAAAAAAAGAAAAAAAAAGAAAACTTAGGTATACCTCATATGCTCAAAGTAAATAAGTACCTATGTTCTCTAGAGTCATTACTGTTTACTATAGTAGCTCAGTGTCTTTGAGAAATTATTTTACCTTATGGGATTAGTAGTGTTTTTGTTAAGTATAAAATTCTTCTCGTATCATCAGTCTTACAGGTGTATGTGTGTTTTATATTGGAAGGCATAGCCCATTGCCTGAAACATGGTAAGCTCTTTGTTAAGAGTTTCCTAGAATAGTAGTTATTAGTCTCCCCTTTTATAGGAAGAAAGGAACAACACAGGTTTGGTGATTTGAAAAAAAAATCATTCAATAAGAGCCATAGTCAAAAATCATATCCAGAGGGGATTGTGGGAAGATGGTAGAGTAGGAAGCACAGCCATTCAGAACAGTTACACTAGCAGAATCTGTCCCATTTAACAATTGTCTAGAGTCTATTATAGGCTTTCAACTCTCAAGGGAAAGATTGAATAGTGAATCATAACTGGTCTTGTTCAAAGCCAACTTTTACTTTTTTTTTAAGATTTTATTTATTTATACACAGAGAGAGAAAGAGGCAGAGGGAGAAGCAGGCTCCATGCAGGGAACCCAACGTGGGACTCGATCCTGGGTCTCCAGGATCATGCCCTGGGCTGCAGGCGGCACCAACTGCTGTGCCACTGGGGCTGCCAAACTTTTAGCCAGGCAGCAGCTACTCATCACCCAGGCCATATAGGTGGATGAACACATTTTGGGATAACTTGAACACAGCTTTTAGGAGCTAGGGCAGTAAAAAACGATTTTGTTCTACAAATATCAAGGATCCATCATGTTTTGATTGCTAATTTCTGCCTCTGCTAAATGTTGCTTCTGATCATGGAGGTAGAGACAAAAAGGCAGGCAGCCATTCTTGTTGCACTTCTGTATGTCAGGTTAAAATGTCCAGTTTTCAACAGCAACAAAAACACTATACAAAGAAATAGCACAGTATTGTCAATTCTAAGGAGAGAAAAATGATCAACTATTACAGAAAAATACTTGATGGCAGATCTACCAAACAAGGACTTGGAAACAGCTTCCTTAAATACTCAACAAAAGATAAACATGAAGAAAGTAAAAGTATGAATACAAAAATATTAAATATAAAACTTATCAGAAATGATAAAGCTGGGCAGCCCGGGTGGCTCAGCGGTTTAGCACTGCCTTCAGCCCAGGGCCTGATCCTGAAGACCTGGGATCGAGTCCTGCACCAGGCTCCCTGCATGGAGCCTGCCTCTCCCTCTGCCTATGTCTCTGCCTCTGTGTGTGTGTGTATGTGTGTGTCTTTCATGAATAAATAAAATCTTTAAAAAAATAAGTGAAATGAGAAATTCACTAGAGGGATTCAAAGGCAGATTCAAACAGAAGAGTTGATGAACTTGAATATAGCATAATTGAAATTACCAAGTTTGAGGAAGAGGAAGATGAAAAGAGTGAAGAGAACCTACAGGACCTGTGGAACACCATAAAGTAGACACATGCATTGTAGATCTTCTAGAAGAAGGAAGAGGCAGGGGAAATATTTGAAGCAATAATGGATGATAATTCCATGAATTTGAGAGCTGTGAATATAAATATCCAGTTAGTTGAGATACAATTGGGATAAAACTAAAAGACAGCCACACCGAATTCTATGAAATCAAACTACTGCAGACAAGGATAATTTTGCAAGCAGCAAAAAAAGAATGACTCATCACACAAAAGGAATCCCCAATAAGATTATCACCAGATGACTTGTTAGAAACCTTGGAAGCCAGAAGGCAATGGAGTTACATATTTAATGTGCTAGAAGAAGTAACCATAAATTACCCTATATTTGGCAAAACTGTTCTTTAAAAGTAAGGTAGTAATTAGGACATGCCCAGATAAACAGAAGTTGAGAGTTGGTTACTGCTAGATTTGCATAGTGAGACATGCCAGACAGTTCTGTAGGTTGGAATGAACACACCAGTCATTGCACATGTTTTTTGTTTTTTTTTTTTTTTAAAGATTTTATTTATTCATGAGAGAGAGACAGAGAGAGAGGCAGAGACACAGGCAGAGGGAGAAGCAGGCTCCATGCAGGGAGCCTGATCCGGAACTTGATCCCAGGACTCAAGGATTGTGTCCTGGACTAAAGGCAGGCGCTAAACCACTGACCCACCCAGGGATCCCTGCACATGGTTTCAAGAAAGGGGATACATGGGCTGCTATAAAAGCCGTATTGTAACTCTGGTTTGTGAACCTACATTTTGTTTCCCTACTAGATTTAGAGACTGTTGTATTCTAAATTGTTTTGGATGTTCTATGGATAAAGATGTAATATTTTGATAACTTTAAGGGATAAGGATAAAGTTGTAAAGGAGCAGCACTTTGTATGTAGTTAAAGTTGAGATGCTATAAATTTTAAGTTAGAGCATTATACTTTCAGGATATTTAATGTAATCCCAATAGTAAACACAAAGAAAACAGCTATAAAATGCACATACACACACAATTAAAACACTTCACTACAGAAAGATCAAACACAAACCACCATAATAAGGTGGAATAAGATGAAATTACAAAGGTTAAAAAAAATGTGGCAAGTCTCTTATCAGTAAATATTTACATGTAAATGGATTATCTTTCTAATCAAGGACAGAGATTGATAAAATGGATTTAAAAACTTCAACTATGTGCTATATTAAGTCACTTTAGATCCAAAGAAACAAATAGGTTGAAAGTGAAAGTAGGGGAATATCTAATTATGTTAATGCTGATGGACTTGTAGACAGTTGTTTCTGTTTTGTGTATCTGTGTACATGCTGTAATAAATGCTGCTATATTCCAATGTTTGCATTTTATTTAACATTTTTGATGTACTTATGTCTAAGTGTGAGCTTGCTTGGACTTCATATATGTCGTTGTTAGGCTTCATTAGATAATCTTGAATTGTAAGCCAATGCGGCTGTGCCAATTTAACTCACCAGCAGTGTATATTTAGTGCTCTAGTTTATTCACATTTTTAGTGGTATTCCGCAGCCAAAAGTTATCTTTTCATTTAAGCCTTTCATGTTTAATTTATACTTCTATGATATCTAAAGTTAAGTATCTCTTCATTAACTTGATGGCTATTTTGTATCCTTTTTTTCATAAAGAGCTAAATTTTTTTGTACACTTTTCTCCTGGGTTGTAGGACTTACTGATCTGTAGATATCCCTCATATATTCTAAATACAACACATTTGTCAGATATGTCTGAAAAATTAAGTTAGCCTTCTAATCCTAGTAATATCTTGTGAAGAATGCAAATTTTTGTTCTGATAAATTTTAATTTACTAATTTTCTTGTAGTTTTTGTGTCCTGTTGAAGAGGTTTACTCACTCTATAATCCAAATGATGTCCTTTAGTTTTCTTGAAAAATATTTTTTACTACTTTCCATTCATATTTAGATCTGACATCTACTTGGAACTTTAAGTGAAATAAGGATCTAGATATAATTCTTAAAAATCTAACATATCTAACTGAGAAGACGATCTTTTCCCCACTATATACTACTATCATTTCAGTGATACTGGATAAATTTATAGGTTTTGGAATTTTCTGGGTTCTGTATATTTCATTGTGTAGCTATCTTTTACTAGGATTGTGACCTATTAACACAGCTTAGAAGTAAGTTTTTGGTACTGTATATTTGCTAGCTTTCTTCAACATTTTCTTTGGTAATCTTGGATCTTGAATTTATATTTGAACTTTAGAATTAACTTGACAGTTTCTATAAAGACTAACATGCACACATAAATTGCTGATATTTTAACGAGGATACACTGAATATAAGGGTTAACTTGAGGAAAACATATATATAACTGTTACATACACATAGTTGTATATATAAATAAAATTAATTCTTGACTATTGAATGAACCATGTATTCTGTGACTTTATGACATACACAAATTAATATTAAGGTCTTACCTGAACATTAGTTTGAATTTCCTAGATAAGTAGACTTGTCTTCTAGACATTAAAATGCAGTTTTTTTCAACTTCATAGGATATCAGTACTCTCAGTGTAATCTTGAAAATTGCAATAATAGACTTTTTTTTGCCTACCCTCAAGAGGAAAGCATTTTGCTATTTCAATATTGGCAGTAATGATGGATGATACACAAGGTTGTAGCACCCAAGTCTACTTGTTAGTGTGGGATAGAAACCTATGTTATTCCTATCATCTTTTTTTTTTTTTTTTTTTTTTTTAACCAGCCACTTTGTGGCTATGCCATGAGGACTCATGCTGTTGGTAGACCTATGATTCTTTTTCCCTGCAATAAAATCACCTATCCAGGTTTCATGGGGAGATTACATGAGAAGGGTATTCACTTCTAGATAATGTGTAATCACTGCAAAGAACTCATAGCTGAATTCAAATTTTTTTTCCTACACAAATTGATGCCCAAGACACAATTTATATTTCTCTTATGTCTTTCATTGGCCATCCCTAGGCCCACAAGTATAAGATACCTCAAACACTTCCTCACTCTGTTCTATGCCCACTGCTTTGGATCTGCTAAGGCCTCTTTTTCTCCACTTGGTGTGAAATTTGTGTAAATTTACCAGGTCAGTGGCTTTCAGTTTTTTTTTTTTTTTTTTTGTCTTTCAAGTAGGAGTTGACATCTCTATCTCCCGGGATTTTTTTTGGCATCTGAAGGAATTCATGTCTAGTCCCATATCTTCACCTCTGAGCCCTTGAATAGATTCTGTCCTAGAATCATCTGTTCTACTACATAACATCTCTGGGTCCAGCTTTTGCTTCATTCAGGCCAACAGTCGTTCCTGTTAATAGAATTCAAGTAAAATATAAAAGCTAAGAAACATGTGCATAACTCACATTCTGAGTAGAGGAAGATTAGCAAGCAATCTTTTAAAATTCTATTTCCTCACAGTTTGCCATTGTTCAGCTCAGAAGGCAAAGCTGCAGGGTCTCTTAATATTGTGGTAATTAATACTCAATGTATGATGTCTCACTTTATTCAATTTATACTTAGTGTGCCCTGCCAAAATGCAATAAAGAGAAAATTTAAAAAGCCAAGAAAGCATAAATTATTAAGCTTTATTCCCCTTGAAGCATGATTTTAAATAATATCCAGTGCAATGTCATCTAGGGCATTTGGAGATTACACAGTTGAATATTTTGGCTGAAGTTCATTGCAAAGGTGGGGTAATGCAAGTTAGTTGTATCTTTCTTTGAATGTGAAAAAAAAAATGGGTCTATAAGGAAGGATGTCAGATGGCTTTCATCTTTCTCAAGGGAGTTTGGTTAGTGAGAAAGACTTGAAGAGTAGTGAAGGTGGGGACTAGGCATCACACCTGCCCTCAATCTCAAGCGGTCTACCCAGAGTGGATTTCTTGAAAGTAGCATCTAAGGAGGAGAACTAGTGGCTTAGGCCTTCACTTCCCTCAACCTCCTAGGAAGAGACCATGATTAAAAAGGAAATTAATCTTCTGTCCTAGAGACCAAGCTGCAGGGTCTCTTAATATTGTGGTAATTAATACTCAGTGTATGATGCTTACCTGGGCTTTCTTATCAATACTGTGGCTTCTATTTGGATGGTTACTGGATATATTTTGTGTGGGAATACTACTCTTCCTGTGGAGAGGAGAAGAAACACAGAGTACAGAAGGCATTAGCATGTAAAACAGGTAAGTGAGAATGGATAAGGAGAGTATATCTATAGCCAAAATTCCTAAAAATAAGGAGAAAAGATAAGGACAGTGGAAGAGGTAAAGAGCTGCTCTTCTCTGCAGAGACCAGATGATAAGAAAGGGAAAGGGAAGCTGACATTTTTCATATACCAAGAAATGGGAGCGCACATAGAAGATCAGGGAACAACTGACCTCTTATTCAAGCCTGGATTCAAATGCTAAAAACTAGATTTGGGCTTCTGTACATCTTCTTTGTGTGTCTGATTTGAACTGGCACAGAGCAATTGAGATGGTAAGGGAAATAATGGTATTAGCCTAGTGATTATTTCAGAAAATGGACAGGCATCTCAACTATGCAGGAAAGAGAATTTCTTGGCCATTACCTTAGTCTTCCACAATCCCTTGCACTTACGTACTTAGACACTATCACAGGCAAGATATCTGATGCACCATTTTGATCAAACAAATCATTGTGCATTAATTTCTTTGTTTTATTCATTCTTACCCCTGCTATGTATGTAGACCTGAAATAATTCTAAAAGGGAAAACAAAGTTTTAGACTTAGAAAATTTATGATATTTGTACAAGTAAAATAAGCAGCATGTAAACAAGAACTTCCATCCTGGCACATCTTTGTTCAGATTAATTGGAGGAGGGTTGAATGAGGAATTGGGCCTTGAGAAAAACTTGGATACATGAAGATAAGTGGAGGGGGGTGGGGAGTAAGAGCCTGAGTAAGATTCTGGAATTTAGAAAAAAATACTCTATGTGTAGAACCTATTCTGGCTCAACTCGTATATTCATAAAACCATCTGCTCCAGTTACCTGACCCCTAAACCACCTCTCACTTCAGAATGTTTTGACAACTCTTAAAGTTTTAGATTTTTCCTATTAGCCAAATTACAGACAACATGGGGTCATTAATTTTGATTTTTAACTTTTATTTAATCCCTAGGTAATATTATGATAACTTTAAGGATTAACTCTTAACTTCCTATGTAACACAAAACCATGTTAGATGTAGTTACTGTGTTGTAAGTAACATTCCTAGTAGTTATTTATTTTATAACTAAAAGTTTGTACCTGGGACCATTTCCCTCCAATTCTTCCTCCTATCTGCCTCTGGTCTAATCTTTTTCTAGGAGTTGTATAGATCCCACATATAAAGACAAATATGGTATAATTTCACCATATAGAAAGAGAGGGGCAGAGACACAGGCAGAGGGAGAAGCAGGCTCCAAGTTGGGAGCCTGACAGGGGACTCGATCCTGGGACTCCAGGATCACACCCTGGGCCAAAGGCAGGCACTGAACCGCTGAGCCACCCAGGGATCCCCACTGTTGTTATTTTTAACTTTTCGAGATTTCCCAAACTTTCTCCCTAGTCTTTACTAATTTACACAGTACACAGTTTATAAAAGTGCACAGGGATTCTCTTTTACCCACATTCATGCCAGAAATTCTCTCTTATCTTGGTGATTATGGTCATTCTTACAGGCATGAAGTGATATCTTACTGTGGTTTTAATTTGTATTTCCTTCATAACTAGTCGTATTACACACCTCTTGATGTACCTATGGGCTTTTCATATATTTTCTTTGGAGAAATGTCTATTCAAGTCCTTTGCCCATTTTTTAATTGGATTGTGCCTTTTTGCTTTTAAGTTTTAGGGATTCCTTAAATGTTTTTGATATTCTTTTATCCTATATATGCAACTATTTTCCCTTTCCATAGGTTTTCTTGCTTTATTTCTTTTGCTACACAGATGATTTTTCAGGCTGATGCAGCCCTACTTGTTTGTTCTTGATTTTGTTGTTTGTGTTTTAGATGTTATAACCAAAAAATTGTAACTAAAACCCATGCCAAGGAGCTTTATCCTTTTATTCTAGGAATTTGTTCTAGGTTTTATTTGTTTTGAATTAATTTTTGCGAGTAGTATAACATAGAGGTCCACATAAATGTTAGGTGGTTTGTTTTTCCCCTGGTTTAAAAACAAACAAACAAACAAACAAAACCAAAAAAACAACCTTAAAAGGAATTGCATTGAATCTGTAGATTGCATTTGGTAGTACAGACACTTTAACATTACTTCTTCCAATGCATGAACTGAGGATACCTTTTCATTTATGTCTTCCTGAATATGTTTTATTAATGTCTTGAACTTTTTGGAATAAAGATCTTTTGCCTCCTAAGGATTTCATTGTTTTTGGATACCGTTGTAAATAGGAATTTTTTTTTTCACAAAATTCACTATTGGTGGCAGAAACACTAATATGTATAAACTTTGTATCCTGCAACTTTACTGAATTCACTGATTAAATATAATAGTCTTTGTGGTTCTCTATATATGATCATATCATCTGCAAATACAAAAAAATTCTACGTCTTCCTTTCCAACCCTAATGACTTTTTTCTTGCCTGACTGCTCTATCTAGGACTTTCACTACTATATTTTAAAGGAGTGAGGATAATGGACACCCTTGTCTTGTCACTGATCTTAGAGGAAAAGCTGTCAACTTTCAGAGTTGAATATTATATAACCTGTGGGATTGTGATATATGGTCTTCATTATGTTGAGATGTTTCTCTTTTGCTTAATTTAAGAGATATTAATCATTTTATCTGAACTTTTATCAAATGCTTTTTCTTCATCTATTGATATTGAGATTCTACATTCTGTTAATGTGATGTGTCACATCAATTTATATATGTTGAATCATCATTGCATCCTAGGGATAAATCCCACTTGATCATGGCAAATGATCCTTTTAATGTGCTGCTAAATTCATTTTGCTAATACGAAGAATTTTGCCTCTATATTTATCAGGACTATTGGGCTATACTGTTCTGATTTTTAGTATCAGGATAATTGTTGGCCTCATAAAGTGAGTTTGGGAGTGTTCCTACCTCTTTGATATTTTGGATGAATTTAAGAGGGATTGTTAAAGTATTTGAATTTTGATTAAAGTATTTATCAATAAAATCATCTAGTTCACAGTTTTGCTTCATTCAGGACATTTTGAATTATTGATTCAATCTCCTTACTAATAATTGGCCTATTCAGATGATCTATTTCTTCCTGAGTCAGTTTTGGTAAAATAAATGTTTTTTTATAAGAATTTTTCAATTTAAATCTAGAATTTTCAGTTTGGTGGTATATTGTTATTCATAATAGCCTCTTATGATCTGTTGTATTTCTGTGGTATTGGTTGTAATGTCTCCTTTTTCATGTATAACTTTGTTGATTTGGTTTCTTTTTTTCCTTGGTTAGTCGAGCTAATGCATTGTTAATTTTGTTAAATTTTTCACAGCACCAACTACCAGCTCATAATTTTCTATTTTTCTGTTCTATTTCATTTCTGCTCTAATTTACATTTTTTCCCACTAAATTTGGGCTAAGATTACTTATCCAGTTTAAGATATAAAGATGCTTATTTAGGATATTTCTTTTTAACATACACATTTATTGCTATGAACTTCCCTTATTGAACTGCTTTTTGCTGCATCAAAACCTCTGGTACATCATATTTCAATTTTAATTTAAGTGGCCATATTTCTTTTAATGTATCCTTTGATCCATTGGTTGTTTAGGAGATCATTATTTAATTTCCATGTGTTTAGGGACACCTGGGTGGCTCAGTGGTTGAGTTGGTTGAGTGGTTGAGTGGTTGGTTGAGTGGTTGAGTGGTTGAGCCTTCAGCTCAGGGCATGATCCTGGAGTTCCAAGGTCAAGTCCCGCATCAGGCTCCCTGCATGGAGCCTGCTTTTCCCTCTGCCTATTTCTCTGCCTCTGTGTGTGTGTGTGTGTGTGTGTGTGTGTGTGTGTGTGTGTCTCATGAATAGATAAATAAAATCTTTTAAAAAATAATAATTTCCATGTGTTTGTCAATTTTCTAGTTTTCCTCTAGTTGATTTCTAACTTCATGCAATTGTGGTCAGAGAGTATACTTGATATGATTTTATTCTTGAATTTCCTAATATTTGTCTTGATGCCTAACATGGTTTATCCTAGAAAATGTTCTATGTGTGCTTGAAAAAAATATGTAATGTGTTGTCATTGGGTACAATGTTCTGGATATGTTAGGTCCGTTTATTCTACAGTGTTCAAATATGTTTTCAATTGATTATGTTTAGATGATGTATTCATTGATGTAAGTGGGATACTAAAATCCTCAGCTGTTATTATCATATTCCTGTTCATTTTTCCTTTTAGCTCTTGGTTTTCACTTTGCATATTTAGGTGCTCTCATGTTGGGCACATAAATACTTACAATTGGTATACTTTCTTGATGGATTGATTCCTTTATCATTACATAATGATGCTTTTGGTTCTTTTTGCCATTTTTAATTCAGTCTATTTTATCTGTTATAAGTATAGACATCACTTTTGTTATAAGTATAGCTATCACTTTTGTTTTGTTCTCCATTTTCTTGAAGTAATGTTTTCCTTCCCTCTTCAGTATTAGTCAATGTAGGTAAGAGATTATGGGATTTTGTTTTTGTTAGTGTTAAAAATCTATTCAGCTATTTTATCCTGTTTGTTTGGAGAATTTAAGTGGATTACATTTAACATAATTGTTGATAGGTAAGGACTTACTATTGCCATTTTGTTCATTGTTACCAGTTGTTCTGTAGATCTTTTGTTCCTTGTATCTTATTCTGCTGTGTCTTTTTTTCTTTTTTTATTCCCCCATATTTTGATGTTTTTGATATTAGTAGGATTTCTTTATCATGTTCTTTTGTATAATTCTTACAGACTCTCCCTTCTTACCATAGAGCTTATATAAAATATTTTTAAATCATAATATCCTATTTTAAACTGATAACAGCTTCAATAGAATTCCTAAACTTCACACTTTTATTTCCCCTCCTTACATTTTAGGTTATTACTATTATAGTTCATGTTTTTTATGTTACAAGTTTTGTGGTTATGGTATTTTTTACTACATTTTTAAAAAACTTTTAAATTCAAGTTTTAAGTGAATTATGCATCACCATTACCAAATTACAGAGTCTAATTTTTACTATACATTTACCATTACCATGACATTTTATACTACTTTTGTGTGTGTGTTTTCATGATAATTAACATTCTTGTACTTCTACTCAAAGAACTACTTTGACATTTCTTGTAAGGCAAGTCTAATGATAATGCATTTCCTCAACTTTTGCTTAAAATTTTATCCCTCCATTTCTGAAGGATGGCTTCAGTTATAGGATTCCTTTCCATTCCTTTTTTCTTTTTCCCTCAGTATTTTGAATATGTCATTGCACTCTTTCCTGGCCAGAATTGTCTGTTGAGAAATCTACCACTAGTGTTATAGGAGTTACCTGTATGTAGCTTTTCTCTTTTGCAGCTTTTAAGATTCTTTGTCTTTGACTTTTGATAATTATAATGTATCTTAGTGCAGCCCTATTTCAATTCAACCTACTTAGGGTCTTTGGGCTTCATAGATTGGCATGTCCATTTCTTCCCACTGATTCAGGAAATTTTCAGCTGTCTGTGCTTTAGATATACTTTCTGTCCCTTTCTCTTTCTGGAATTATACCCTAAATGTTTTCATTGTGTCCCGTAAGTCTAGTTGGCTTTCTTTAGTCTCTATATTCTTTTCTCTTTTTGTTCTTCTGACTGAATGAATTCTAATATTGTCTCCTCCAGGGTGCTGATTCTCTTTTTGGCTTGGTCAAGTCTTTTGACCTATTTTGAAACTATTGGGTCAAGCATGGGGTGGTGTTGGTTTGGTTTCCCAAGTTGGGCTCCACCATACCTGTATCCTCTGGCCAGGCTTACTAAATAGTCAGGACTTGGTGTCTTATTCAGTAATTAATGAGGCCATGAGCTAGCTTCCCTGAACTAGCATGGCATCAGAACAGTACCCAAGGCTTATACAATTCATTGTTTGCCTGAATTAGGCAAGAGTATAAACTACATTTCCTGGTCAGATGAGTCCATCAGTGTTGCTCTGCAGATGGGGAAAGCCATGGTCTATCCTTCAAGTGTCACTGCATATATGGCTGTTGGATGGGCTATACAACATCCCATGTATTCTGGTTAGGTTCCCTGGTCAGGCAGGCTGGTGGCTATATTTATCAATGAACAGAACTACCAATTATTCTATCTGACTGTGGAGAACTGGGAGAAGCTACTCTAAAGCTGATGAAGTTTTATTTGTTGCCTTAACTCAGGCTGACTTGCACGCTAAATTACATTGCTAAGCAGATTCACTGGTTTGCCTGCCCAATCTCCAATGCCATTGGTTTTTAAAACTTCTAGGTGTTCTGAGCAGCCATTCTGATCAGATTGTACCAGGTGACATTCTCCACAGTAGGTGGGTTGTGACTTATTTCCTTGCCTGGGTGTGGACAAACTAGGCTCTAGGGCCAGTAAAAATCCTTTTTTTTTTTTTTTTTTTTTTTTGATTATTGAAATAAGGCAGATTTACACCCACTTGAGTTTCCCTGGTAAAAGTGCGTAACTAACTTGGTTTTGCAGTGAAAAAAAAAAAAAGCTACTGGTTGGGATTAGTACTTGGACATTTCACACATAAATTTGACCTACCAAGACCTGTGTACTACTTGTTGTGGGACTTTCTTCCCTTCTCCTTCACAGTCAGATTTCCAATAGTTAATCCCCTGCAGTCCCTTTGGGGTGAGATCAGAATGAAGGCTTTCACAAAGTGATCCACAGTGTTGGAAGTGACAGGCTGTCCCTCCTAGTTATTTTCCTACTGGGGAAATGAGGCTCAGAGGGACCTCTCAACATGGTTCTGCACTGGCTTGGGGAAAGGAGAATATGGTTATTGTGTAGATACTTCTCTTATCCATTAATGCAATCTTTCTTGGGCTCTGGTGCAGGAAGTACATCAGCTTCCCCCCAGTTCTAGGATTTTTCTCATTGTGGTTTTGACTAAATTCTCTTATGAGGTGAGGGCAAAGTTAGTACTGACCTACGTCTCCATTTTGGTAATGTCTCTCCCCTTGAATTACCTCTTACTGGTAATGACACTTAATGTCCCCACTGCATCTTCAGTGTAAATGTGTGTATGTGGGGGCAGTGGGATTAGAGGAAATTGAAACTGCCAGTCTGTCATAGTTTAAATATTTTCTTGGGAAAATTATCAGATTTTAAAATTCCCGTGATTGTAGCATTCCTTTTTTTTTTTTTTAAATATTTTTTTTAATTTTTTATTTATTTATGATAGTCAGAGAGAGAGAGAGAGAGAGGGAGGCAGAGACACAGGCGGAGGGAGAAGCAGGCTCCATGCACCGGGAGCCCGACGTGGGATTTGATCCCGAGTCTCCAGGATCGCGCCCTGGGCCAAAGGCAGGCGCTAAACCTCTGCGCCACCCAGGGATCCCTGTAGCATTCCTTATAATAGGAAAGAATATGAAAAAAATGAAAATTACCCAAAATAAAAGAATAGCTAAATGATAGTATATCAGTATAATAGAATATTACACAACTGTTAAAAAAGCATGAGTCTGAACTACATAACATAAAAATTAATAATACCATTAAGTAAAAATGGACATTTATGGAACAATATGAGTAATCTGAAATAATTTACTAAATTCTTATTGTGTGTGTGTATACATACACACACGTATGTATATGTACATATCCTCTCTATATATTTTCTTGGTGGCTTAGTCGGATAAGCATCCAACTCTTGGTTTTGGCTCAGGTTACAGTCTCAGGGTCATGGGATTAAGCCTTGTGTCTGCCTCCATGCTTAGTGTGGAGTGTGCTTCAGAGTCTCCCCGCCGCCCCGGTCCCTCCCACTCATGCTCTCTCTCTCTCTCTCCCTCAAATAAATAAATAAATAAATATTTTCTAAAAAGTAATACTATATACATAAATACATGCATCTATATGTATAGAAATGTACCTTAAAGGAGGAGTATCAAAATGAATACCTCTGAGAAGGTTCCAGAATTGAATGGATAAAGGTATAAGTAAAGGTGAATTAAGTCATATTGATATATAGAAATAATGATCTATAGAAAATAATAATCTATATGTCAACTCTAAGAATTAGCCAATGTAACATCTTGTATATTTGTGTATTTGTATATTACAATATTTTGTAATATAAATATTTATATTTATATAAAATTAAAATTATATAAAAATTATATAAAAATAAAATATTTTTTTGGTTAAACATTACATGCTCATTATGAAGATTTTAAATAATGATGAAAATATCACAGTGAAATTTCAAATTAAAATAAACTAATCTCTATTTTGGGAAGCATTATTTCAGACAAATCTCTAAGGATGTAAGTGCGTGTCTGTGCATGTGTGTATGTGTGTGTGTATATATTGAAACAGATCCTGAGATAACATTTTGTTTTTAAAAAATGTGATAAAATGCATTAAATGTAAGTTCACTGAAACAATAAGCAGAATGAACTGGAGCAATTGCTGAATTTCAAATACATATTTCCTCATCACAAGATGTACCACTCTATAATAGATTCATTCAAGGTTAAGAAGTTATTAAATAAAGGGATGGGACCATTAGGTGTTTCTTTAACCTCGTGTTTTAAGATAATTTTCATTGACTTCCTGCTATGCATGATAAAAATAGCAGGCTTTTTTCTTTAGCTCTTATAATTTCCTTCTACCTCCAGATTTTCACTAATTATGATAATATTTTTACATTAGGATTTTTAATATTTTGTTCTGTAACCATTAATTTGCAGTTCAGAATTTTTTTTAAAGATTTATTTTTATTTATTTATGATAGACATGGAGAGAGAGAGAGAGAGAGAGAGAGAGAGAGAGGCAGAGACACAGGCAGAGGGAGAAGCAGGCTCCACGCTGGGAGCCCGACGCGGGACTCGATCCCGGGACTCCAGGATTGCGCCCTGCAAAGGCAGGCACGAAACCGCTGAGCCACCCAGGGATCCCCTGCAGTTCAGAATTTAATCTAAATTTGAATGGATTCACTTCTCACCATCACCTCCTTAAAATCAGCCTTCTTTTTTTTTTTTTTTTTTTTTTTTTTTTAGGTCAATTTCTCCATTCCTGAGTTCTTCATTTGGATTGACCAACTTCAGATGACAAATTTTGTAGTTTTTTTTTTTTTTTCCAAAAATGGGTTTATGGATGTTTTATCCTCTGAGGTCATGTTTGGCATTAAATATTGATGTAGGGGATGTCTGAAATAAACCTTAATTGATATGTCTGTAGAAAACTTGCCTTTTGGGATCCCTGGATGTCTCAGTGGTTTAGCACCAGGCTTCCGCCCAGGGCATAATCCTGGAGACCCAGAATCAAATCCCACATCAGGCTCCCTGCATGGATCCTGCTTCTCCTTCTGCTATGTCTTTGCACCGTCCCTGTCCTGTCTCCATGAATGAATAAATAAATTAAAAAAAAAAGAAAATTTGCCTTTTCTCCCTGCATATATAATTTGTTATTATTGTAGTTCAGTAGCTTAACCGAACTTAGTTAGGATTACATAATGTAACTTAAGATTTTTATGATATACTATGTCTCTTCAATAGTTAAGCTTTAAAATTTTTAAATACTTTAGAAAATCTGCTTCAACTTTTTGTGTCTGACACCAAATTTTACCTGAAATGACCTTTTAAAATTCTAATTTTATAATTTCTACTTGTACATTTTATTTTGACTTCTATGATAATTTTTTAGTAGTAAATATATTATTCTATGTTGTTTTCTAATTCACCACTCAATTCTACCTTGGGACTAAACCTGTGACCTTAGGTTTATACTGTTTCCCTTTATTTACTTGTGTTTTTTTCCTTTGGCTTTTAAGTCCTAATTCATTAAATTGAAGGTCTTTGTTGTTCACTCTATAGTGGTAAGTATTGAGATCTAATGAAAAAAAAAATCTCCTCCTGACACAAAACTTCTTCACAATGGTCAAGAGACAACAACAACAATAAAACAAAACACAATTTTATTACTGAATAAATATTAAACCAGAATGTGATGAGCTCCACAGGCAGTACGCTAAAAAGTTCCCAAAACAGAACAAATCTTACCTTTGCAATTAGCCAAGCAGATACAATCTATTACACATAACATCTCAAGATAAAAAAATAACTAGTCCTCAAGAGGCCTCATTTGTCTCACATAGTTCACCTGATAATTGAGACGGCCATCTGTTTGCTAATTGGCTTTGTCCAAAAGAAAAATAAACTTGTCCTATATTTATGAGAGGAGATATTTTGCCACTTAGGGTGAGGCATCTGTGGAATTTAGGCTCCTACCCTCTTACAGAAATTGGTGTTATCTTCTTTAATGGTTACATTTCAGAGAGAGGGTTCCAGATCCCTGAGAAAGACATTCCCTTCTCTTAATCCTGGACAAGGGGCTTTTTTTTTTTTTAATTTTGATTCACTATGATAAATACACTTCAAAGAGAGAACTTATATATTTTCTAAAGCCAATGATGTAAGAAAAAGGAGAGATACAGTCCTCTGGCTTATTTTCAGGAGACAATTAATATCTTTTTTAATATGTATTTACTCTTATATAAGCACTTGTGGGAAATGCCCTTGTTTGTTGTTATTCTGATGGTTGCATATTCTGTGTTTCCATCTAAACTTATATCAATACTCAAATATCTCCATTTTTAGCTGTGGCACTACGAATTAAATCATCATACCCCCCCTCCCCAAAATATCAATGCCATCAACAAAGGTGCGTAAATTAGAAAATGAGACATCATCTTTTTTTTTTTTAAGATTTTATTTATTTATTCATGAGACACACAGGGGGCTGGGGGCAGAGACACAGGCAGAGGGAGAAGCAGGCTCCATGCAGGAAGCCCGATGTGAGACTCGATCCTGGGACTCCAGGATCACACCCAAGGCAGGCACTAAACCACTTAGCCACCCAGGGATCCCATGAGATGTCATCCTTGACTCCTCCTTCCCACCCATTTTGTATATCCAAAAAACCTCAGATTCTGACCTTGTGAATATATTATTTTCCTCTCCTTTCCCATTCAAGTGACATCTTGGGCATCATGTAAGTTTCTTCTTCAGAACTTAATCATTATTCCTCTAACTTCCAAAAGTGTTGCTTGATGCTAGCTCCCATATGACCTCTCTAGTAATTGCATTCAGCTAAAGGGTACTATCTCATCCAATGTTAAACTTGTTCTCAGGCACAGCCTTTTTCCTATGTCTAGTCAATTTGTGGTATGAAGGCCCAACATTCTTGCCTCAGTTTGAAACTTCTCTGATAGGCCATTTCTAAGTTCAGAATTCTAACTTTAGAATTCCCTTTGGGATTAGCTGAGACCCATATTTTAGCAGCAACATAGTTCTACGTGTCCTGCTCAAAGCTGTTTCTCTCACCCAAGTTCTCTAATAAACCATTTGGAATATTAAGCTCTTTATCAAAACCTGTTTGCTTGTGAAACTAATCTGTCACTCTTCATATTTACCCCACTATGCTCTCTTACTTGTTTCCTTTACTCAACTTTTACTCTTCTAGTACGTTTTCCATATGGTATCTAAAGTGATAACACTAATATCCAAAATGATGCTATCAAATCCTTGCTAAAGACATGCTATGCTAATAGATTCCAATTGCAGGAGAGATTTGAATGTGTTATATTTTATATTATAAATGTGAAATCAAGGATTATGCCTATCTTATAAATTTTCCATCTCAAATTCCTGACATATAGTAGGTCTTTAATATTTTTAAGGTAAATCTCTCCCCTATGCTTGAATACCTTTATCAATAATTAATGAAAAGAACTAGTAGACTAGAAAATCTAATCCTTATTTCCACTTTGCCTTCAATGAACTGCATGACCCTGAGACACTCTGGATGAATTTTGTAACCAACAGAATTAGATTGCACAGCTAGATAATTTCCAATGAGCCTACAAATATGACATCATTTAGGTATTGAATGTCTATAAAATTAGGGTTCACAATTGAGCAAATAAAGAACATGGTGAAAGAAAGTTTAAACTGAGGAACTAAATAGAGTTCAGGAAAGTCTGAGCTAAGTAGTACTCTTAAAATACAAGCTTTTAGTATTAACATGTTTTTTAAAAATGAGAAAATTATTCCCTACTTCTGTCTCCATCACTTCTTATGTATTGAATTGGGCATCTAGAATGGGCTAATTATGTGATTCCAGATATTGGTTAATTATTCCCCAATAAGGGACACCTGGGTGTCCCACCTGGGTGGCTCAATGGTTGAGCATCTGACTTTGGCTCAGGGCATGATTCTGGGATCTGGGATCAAGTCCTGTATCAGGCTCCCTGCCAGGAGCCTGCTTCTCCCTCTGTCTGTCTCTCTGTGTGTGTCTCTCATGAATGAATAAATAAAATCTTTTTTAAAAAATGTTCCCCAATAAAACAAAGGTTAGGTTGTAAACCTTAAGATATGCTTTTTCTGTAGAGCAACAGTTAAACCAAATATTATGTTGAAACGATCTTTCTTGCAAAGTCAATCAAAAAGCAAATGCTCACACATTTGAGGTAATGTGTCAATTTTATGCTTTAAAAAAACCTATACATAATTTTATGAAACAACTCCTACCAGAAAAGTTTGAGCACCATCTGTTATGCAATAAATGTTGAATGACTTAAATATTTTGCCATTTGAAATAAAAGTAAAACAAAATCTCCTCTTTAGTATCCTGAACTTCAGTATACCGAAGAGCAGCCTTCTACAGTTGAGACAATTCTTCTTTTCTTTTAAAAATTTTTTAAAAGATTTATTTGTGATAGAGAGCTGTGAATGGGTTGGGGGGCAGGGAAGAGGGGCACAGGGAAAGGGAGAAGCAGGATTTTCACTGGGCAGGGAGCCTGAGGCTGGACTTAATTCCAGGACCCTGGGATCAAGACCTGGGCTGAAGGCTGACACTTAACTGACTGAGTCACTCAGGCACCCCAATAATTCTTATTTTCTAATTTAGAATCTTTAAGACATTAAACAATCTTAGATAATACTTAATTTCTAAGCTTAGTAATAAATTTATATTGACACAGAAAGTTAGCAATGGGATCCCAGGGAGCGACATATTACTTCTGGGTACCTTGACTCAAAAGAGCCAAATGTATTAATGCTACTATATTGAATGGCTTAGGAATTATTAATGATCAAAATAAATGCTCATTGTCATGCTCTGACACATGTTAGTCTCCATACACAGTAGTGGCTAAATGTTGATTGCTGTTGTGAGAAATAAATGCAGTCATAGCAGCTGGAAGTGTTACTCCTAATCATAAATGTGATTTTTCTTGTATGCTTTTTCGTAGGAGTTGAATGCCAAGGGGGAAAATTATGGCAGACAAAAGGTGACCTTCAATATCTACCCATTTCTTGAGGGAGAGAGAGAGAGAGAGAGAGAGACAGAGGGAGAAGCAGGCTCCTTGCAGGGAGCCGGATGTGGGACTTGATCCTGGGACTTCAGGATCACACCCTGAGCTGAAGGCAGGTGCTAAACCACTGAGCCACCCAGGGATCCCCAACATCTCCCCATTTCATTTTGAGTCTTTACCTCCATGAAAAAGGTAAATAAGGCATGCAGATTTTTTTAAAGGATTTTATTTATTTATTCATGAGAGAGAGAGAGGCAGAGAGAGAGGCAGAGACATAGGCAGAGGGAGAAGCAGGCTCCATGCAGGAAGCCCGATGTGGGGACTCAATCTGGGGTCTCCAGGATCCTGCCCTGGGCTGAAGGCAGCGTTAAACAGCTGAGCCACTGGGGCTGCCCCAAGGCATGCAGATTATTTAAAAGGATTGTATGGATGTTAATCTCTTGGCTTTTATACCTATCTTTAGTTACATAAGATCAACATCTTATTTGAACACTTGGGAAAGCTGGTTTAAGTGTTATACAATTATTCTTTGTTCAAAAAAAAAAAAAACATATTCTGTAAAATTCAACTCTGTCGTCACCAAACAGGACAAAGAAGGATGGGTTTGAGCTGACAGGTAAAAATTTAATAACTGACCCAGTTACTCTAAAGAGGCATTTCTCAGAGTGCCTGTCTGGCTCTGTCAGTAGAGCATGCAACTCGCGATCTTGGGGGTCATGAGTTTGAACCTCACATTGAGCATAGAGCTTACTTTTTTAAAAAAAAGACATTGCTCTGTCGATGGATTCCAGAATGTTCATTTAAGCCACTGTGCTCCATTAGAGCAGAGAGAGTCATGACTTTAAAATAAAACTAAGGTTGCTGGCCCTTTGCAAAGTCTTCCATTGTGGCTTTAGCAAGTATAACTGCTTTTAGAAAAGTATCACCTTGGTAAATAGCAAGTTTTCATCTCTCTGAGACCTGAGTATTGTCATTACTGCCCAGAGAATGAGAAGAGAGGGGATTTACTGCTTAAAGGTCTTATTAATCATTAGCCTCAGCAGAAATGTTTTCCTAACTTATATAAGTAATGAATCACTAGAAAATACATATAGAAGTGAGCCATTGGCCTCTTGCCCAGCCCCTCCCAGTAAACTAAATGGTCTAGGGTACAGACACTTGGAATTCTATCAAGGTCTTAGAGGCCCTAAAGTGGAATTCAAGAAAGGAAAGGATCCTGTGTGTATGTGATATAAAGGGAAAAAAGATTCATATGTCATGGTGTAAGGCTTAGAGAAGCTCTGTTTAGATAATGAAGAAGCATAAGTTAATGACTCCTACACTTCTGGCCAGGTATTCATCTAAAAGGTTTGAACATTTGAAGTTGGATATCCAAGAGTCTTTAGAACATATAAGAAGCCTTAGGCTATCAAACCTCTATTCCTTTTGCAGGATAAAAGGGCAAGTGGGAGACTGAATAAAAAAAAAAAAAATCTCTGAATGATAAGAAAAATAGGATGACTAAAAGAAGAAAGCAAAATTATCTCCTAAAAATATATATAGGGAACTGAAATCTAAAATTAAATAGTTCTATAATTGGTCAGTTGTCTACTATCTTGGACCAAATATAAGGTTGTTATTATTAGGCATTGTTTCAGAGCTATCAGAAATCTGTTCAGTCTCCTTCAATTTACAAAAATGAAAAATCCTAGACATTATGACAGCTTGACAGATATTCATGTCACACTGGCTTTAGCTCCCTCTAACCTTACTGAGATGGCTTTGGGGTCTCAGCCTGTCTGGCTTACAGGTCTTACAAGTCTTGACTCCTGGATAAGAGAAGGAATATTTCCCAATTACTCATATTTGATATTTAATTCCCCCCAAAGAGATTGCTTTGTAATCTTTCCTTGAACTATATTGTAGAGTAATGCTTCCTCACCAGCTTGCCAATTTAATTGTGATATCTCAATAATGACCCACTCTGACGGACCCCTTCATTTCGTATTTACCTATAGCACTTAAAATTCTAACTTCAAGCTTCTGTGATCATAATGTTCTCATGATTCAAAATATCTTCCTCCTCTGCTAGATCACTATCAACCGATGATGGCTAGTTCTAATCCTGAAAATTTAAACCAGCTGTCATTCCTGTGAACTACAGTCACGTCACTCCATAAAGGGCCATTTTGAATGCAGGAAGTTAATTTATTAAATATTTGCAGATCTTGCCTCTTGGTTCTTGGCTCAACTCACATTCCTACCTTATCTCACCCATTTGAGAACTTGTCTCCCATTTTGTCTTCTCCTGAATGCAGGCATTTTTCCAACCTGTTTTTTTTTCCCCTCACTCAACTCTCAATGCTTGTGACCCATGCAAGTTTCCCCAAGCACAAAAGGCTTGAATAGATAACCACAGCTTCCTTGCAACTCTTTCCATGGAAAGTGTTCTCTAAATGACAATCTCACATTCCAGTGTGTGTTTCCAACTTTCCCCAATCCACTGACCTTTAATGAGAAAATCTATATTATATAAGTATAAATAATCTGCAGTTTATATGAAAAAGTACATTGTTTACCTTAAAATGCAACTCTATTAAGATTGAATATGCTTGTTCAAGATAGGTGTATTTCTACTGAGAGAAAGCCATCATTTTAAAACCTAGTTATTAACAAGGAGCAATGCTTTCTCTGGCCTTATTTCTACACTTTGGCTGTCATTAGAATTGGGGACTTTAATGAAATAACATTAATTCCCAGACCACACTATGTATGATCTGGCTATATTTTATACAAAATGCTGAAAAATCTATCCAGATAATTCCATTACCATATCATTATTTGTAGCTGAGATAAAGGAACAAAATGAGCTATTAAACTTCTACAGGAGAGACAGGAATTATAAGCAGCTACTTTTTGTGTAAGCCTTCCCACAGGCCAGTTTCACATGTCTTTTTTTGTATTTGAAATTGCAGCTCAGGAAGATTAAGTAACCTTAGCAAAATCATGGACTTGCCAGTAATAGAATGAGAAATTGAACATAGTTACTCTGGATTTTTGGCACTGAGTGCTTTTCAAGTTTGATACTCTGTTGTGTTGAGGACATTTCAAATATCAGTCAGTAGACCCTTGATGATTCCTAGTAATCCTATCAGATGAGTCAATTTCTTTTTCCCTTTTAACAAAATCTTCACTCATTAATTTGTTCATTCTTAATCAAATATATTTCAGATTTTCCCCATAAACTGGAAACCAAGATGGATATTGGAGATGGTCTCAGAACCTCAACATCCTAGAAAGGATTCAAAAGAACACACGAATATTTCACTAATTTGTAACTTATAATTCTGATAGTTGGTATTAGACTTACCTTCACATCCTAAGCTAGTCTAGAACTTGGCCAAGATCATAAATCAACCATTTGATGGCATCAGGAAATGGACAGAATAGGAAAATGATCCAAAACAAAAGCAAAATGAAAAATCCTAACTTAGTTGAGTTCCATATTCACCCCAGATTTCTGTCTAGAGACATATCCCAAATATGCAAAAAGTTAGAGTCCTGACAGAAAACTAAAGCTTCACTTCATGGAAGAAACAGCAGAATTCAGGATTGTTATGGTAAATATAGTTTGAAAGACAAGGAGAAAATACTTCAAAATTTCTTGGGATTATCCCCCCTTGTCCTTGGCTAAATTCTTGGCCTTTCGGTAGGATGAGATTGCACAAGATATAGCAGAAAATACATGAGGGGTTAAGAGCTGAACAAAGATTTCAGATGTTGCAGAGACCTGAGGTTATACGTTGGGTTTTTTGAAGAATAACATTAGAATTCATTTGAGATCTTTGAAAGGCATCATCCTAGGAATAAAGTTAGTAGAAGTTGTGTCTTGTAGAAAGGAAAAAATGAATATAGACTTCTCTAATCAAGCCTTGACAAGATTAAAACTATCTACTAATTTGACTTTGCCTTAAAAAAAATACATGCACACATAAATGTATACACACACGTATTTTAGATATGTACATACTATGTATGTGTATAAACTAGAGAAAAAATATGTCAAGATGTCATACACAATATCAAATACACAATTGTACAAAATAGGCATGAATAGAAATGGAAAAATATAACCCTTAACAAGGAAGTCAATAGTTACAGATCTATGAGGCAGACATTGGAATTAGCTTACATGGATTTAAAAAAATGTTAAACTTAGAGGAAAGCAAAACTAGATATGTGTAAACTTAAATGGGAATTTTAAAATTTAAAAATGAAGTAAATCCACTGGATGTCTATAAAAGACTGTGGCTAGCAAAAGTCAAAATAAGGATGGAGCTAGAAAGTATTCTAAGCAAAATAAGTCAGAGAAAGACAAATACCATATGATTTCATTCATGTGGAATTTAAGAAACAAAACAGATAAATATGGTGGGGCAAAAAGAGGGAGGCAAACCATAAAAGAGACTCTTAACTATAGAGAACAAACTGAGGGTTACTGGAGAGGTGGTGGGGATTAAAGAGTGCATCTGTTATCATCAGCACTAGGTGTTTTATGTAAGTGATGATGAATCACTAAATTCTATTACTCAAATTAATATTTCATTATGTGTTAACTAGAATTTAAATAAAAACTCGAAACAGGGATCCCTGGGTGGCGCAGCGGTTTGGCGCCTGCCTTTGGCCCAGGGCGCGATCCTGGAGATCCGGGATCGAATCCCATGTCAGGCTCCCGGTGCATGGAGCCTGCTTCTTCCTCTGCCTGTGTCTCTGCCTCTCTCTCTCTCACTGTGTGCCTATCATGAATAAATAAAAATTATTAAAAAAAAAAAAAAACTCGAAACATAAAAAGAACAAAAAATGACTAAAGAGTGGGGAAAAAAATCAAATCTTCTTCCATATGTATAATTGTAATCCCAGAAAAGGAGGGAATGCAACACAGAAAAATCTATCAAGAAATGACTAAGAATATTCCACATTTGATGAATGGCATTAACACAGATTAGGAAATCTTAAAACAATAGATAAAAGCAAATAGATTTTGCTTCTTGTAAAGCAAAATGTGGTTTATGCATACAATGGAATATTACTCAGCTATTAGAAATGACAAATACCCACCATTTGCTTCAACGTGGATGGAACTGGAGGGTATTATGCTGAGTGAAGTAAGTCAGTCGGAGAAGGACAAACATTATATGTTCTCATTCATTTGGGGAATATAAATAATAGTGAAAGGGAATATAAGGGAAGGGAGAAGAAATGTGTGGGAAATATCAGAAAGGGAGACATAAAGTAAAGACTGCTAACTCTGGGAAACGAACTAGGGGTGGTAGAAGGGGAGGAGGGCGAGGGGTGGGAGTGATTGGGTGACAGGCACTGGGGGTTATTCTGTATGTTGGTAAATTGAACACCAATAATAAAAAAAAAGCAAAATCTAGCATATCATAAACTACTGAAATCAAAGTATTACAAAGATAAACAATATAGGCTTAGGACTTTATCAGGAAGACATAAAAAGCCAAGAGGTGTACCCAATCCAACAACAGCTTCAAAATAAATGAAAAAAATGTATACTTTAAAAGGAACCAAAACCAAGCATTTGTGGAATGTGTGGAGAAGGGATGAATATAGGCAGAACACAGGCTTTTTAGGGCAGTAAAAATATTTATACTATGATGATAGTTACATGTCAGTAAACATTTGTCCAAACCTTAGAATTTGCAACAGCTTTGAGGGTATAGATCCTTTACATCTTTGGTTGCAATTGTAAATGCAAAAGAAACAAAAGCAAAAATGAACTATTGGGACTTCATCAAGATAAGAAGCTTTTGCACAGCAAAGGATACAGTCAACAAAACTCAAAGACAACCTACAGAATGGGAGAAGATATTTGCAAATGACATATCAGATAAAGGGCTAGTTTCCAAGATCTATAAAGAACTTATTAAACTCAACACCAAAGAAACAAACGATCCAATCATGAAATGGGTAAAAGACATGAACAGAAATCTCACAGAGGAAGACATAGACATGGCCAACACGCACATGAGAAAATGCTCTGCATCACTTGCCATCAGGGAAATACAAATCAAAACCACAATGAGATCCCACCTCACACCAGTGAGAATGGGGAAAATTAACAAGGCAGGAAACAACAAATGTTGGAGAGGATGCGGAAAAAAGGGAACCCTCTTGCACTGTTGGTGGGAATGTGAACTGGTGCAGCCACTCTGGAAAACTGTGTGGAGGTTCCTCAAAGAGTTAAAAATAGACCTGCCCTACGACCCAGCAATTGCACTGTTGGGGATTTACCCCAAAGATACAGATGCAATGAAGCGCCGGGACACCTGCACCCCGATGTTTATAGCAGCAATGTCCACGATAGCCAAACTGTGGAAGGAGCCTCGGTGTCCATCGAAAGATGAATGGATAAAGAAGATGTGGTTTATGTATACAATGGAATATTCCTCAGCTATTAGAAACGACAAATACCCACCATTTGCTTCAACGTGGATGGAACTGGAGGGTATTATGCTGAGTGAAGTAAGTCAGTCGGAGAAGGACAAACATTATATGTTCTCATTCATTTGGGGAATATAAATAATAGTGAAAGGGAATATAAGGGAAGGGAGAAGAAATGTGTGAGAAATATCAGAAAGGGAGACAGAACGTAAAGACTGCTAACTCTGGGAAACGAACTAGGGGTGGTGGAAGGGGAGGAGGGCGGGGGGTGGGAGTGAATGGGTGACCGGCACTGGGGGTTATTCTGTATGTTAGTAAATTGAACACCAATAAAAAATAAATTAAAAAATAAAAAAAAATTGCAACAGCAAGAGTGAACCTAATGTAATTTATGAATTTTAAGTGATTATGATGTGTCAAAGTTGTTCATCAATTGTAACAAATATACCATTCTGTTGAGGTATGTTGACAACGGGGAAGTTTTGCATTTGGCCATAGAGTATATGGCTTAAAAGTCTCCCTTTTAAGTTTTTGGTGAACTTAAGACTTCTCTAAAATCTAAAACAGCAATAGAAAAAACAAATGAAGAAATGCAAAATGGTGATCACTTCGTATAATGCCCTTCTGTGGTTAACTTTATTCTCTTTACTTGTATGTTTGCCTTAATAAAACTTAGGTAAAAATGAAGAACAAACATATCTGGAACTTTCAGTGTTTACCTCAAGGTAAAAGACAACATAGACAAACAGAACAATGGAACAGAATAAAATCTAGAAATAGGAAATTTGGGGAAAACATAGAATATCAAAGTGGTGATAGGTTTGACAATAAGTTTTAAGGTAAGGCATTAAGAGCAAGGTCTATGAAAGAAAACAACAAAAGTTGGATTTTATTTAAGCATGGTTTCCAGGGCAAAGATTTTATGGTAGAAGAGTCCTATGTGACCATGCCCTTATAACACCGTGCTCAGCTACTGGCTGGAAGCTACATGAAAAGACTATGCATGATCTTGATTCAAACTCCAGTAGATCTTACAGGTGCTAATACCTGGAGGCTATTAGCTCCAACAACAGTCCTTAAAGCTAGGTAGAAAAATTTTCCTTTAATAAAAATCTAAGCAGCAAAAAGTAGGCAGAAAGTTTGTCAACAATATTAAGATTTATATATGTTTGATGTCTTTTATTCCCATTTGAGTAGATCCTTCTCTCCATTGGGCTATGGTTTATGGCCTGTATAGTATACCTTTAGATGCCCCACTAAATTCTGTATGGATATGGAATTGACACTATTATTGCTCCTCCAAAAATAAATAAACTAAAAAAAAAAAAAAAAGATAAAACACCCTACTGATTCTGTGTCAAGTACTAGAGTTTTGTTTTGATGCTGGAGAACTAAAGATGAGAAAAATACAACTCTTCTCTATTTGCAGCCTCAAATTTATGTCTCAGAATAAGGGGGTGAAATACAAGTAGATTGTGATTTGCTATTAACATCTCTGTGTCATGGGTGTTTTACTGATAGCCTTTCTCAGGACACTGACACCTTCTCAACATCTCTGTAGTACCTATCATAGGCACTGAATAGTTACTTTTGGAACTATTTTGGAATAGTTATTTTGGAATCTATTCCCCTTTCTAGGAGGATAAAACATAAATATATCAAAGCATTGAACATCACAAAGGAAACTGATAGCTTCAATAGAACAATATTAAATGGATCACAAGATAATTCATGTTCAATAGATAACCTGTTAAATTGAATGACTCTTGAGGGCAGTGAGAGAAATAGAATGCTACTTCTTTTGTTACAAATCATTTGAATTCATGGGAAACACAAGTTCATAAAACTTCTAAATGATTTTAAAAGAAACATGCAAAAACATGCATGTGATGGAAAGGGAGGGAATACAGGCTGTTTCCTTCAACCAAACGTTTGCTATTATGTACATTACTATTTGGTAATTTATGTTTGATAAGTGAGCATCTCAGACTAAGGTGATTAAGGGTGAGTGTAGGGGTGGGGTAGAATGGGACTTAGGGGACACTGATAATTTCCAGACTCAAAACTGGTCTGCAATGGGTACCTCTTTTGAATTTCAACTACAATTTTTGACAAGCCGAAGAATTTTGAAAATATTCTGTCAACATTAATGATCACAGCATCTCACTGGGCAGTCAGGAAGCTATTTGCTTTCATCCCTCCACTTAAAATTGATGGGTTTTACCTTCAGTTTACTATCTTGGTGCTCTTAGTGGTTTCACACATTTTGTTAGCTCTTTTTATAAATGGTTTATTTTAAACCAATCAAACAAGAAAACCAACTGCTATTTTAGTTTTTGCTGACTGCTAAGGGCCAAGGCCAGTAATTTAGTATGTTTTGCTCCACTGCTCATTTAAAACATCTTAGTAACCTTGGTTGGTAAATCTGTTTACTCTTCTGCCGGGTTTTAAAATTTCTTCATCTAATTCTTTTTACCTAACCCTTTCCCCTAAAGAATAGGATTCAGTGGCCCTATCTTGACTTAAGGAACCACGAAGGTATTAATCCTTTACATTCTCTCTAATGTAAGAATTCTAACACTTCTGCTTACATAGGCAAAGCCAATCTAAGATGATGAGGACTCTGCCATCTAATATTCTTCTTTTGTCCTTCCCAAAGGCATTCACAGAGAGTTGGGAACCTGGAAGTAAAGAAGAAAGGCAAGAAGACACTTTTACTGGTGCATTTTTGTGTTCCCTGATGTTGCTATGAGAAAAACTTGTATGTGATAATAGGGCAGAGGGAACCTAGCTTTGGTGGGCTTAAAGTTTGTGCAATCTGGGTACCCTTATTTTAAACATTACATTATAAATACAAACTTAGAAACATAAATTTCAGCTTCATTCGTTCCCAGGGAAACTGTTTTATCCACTACTGTAGTTATGCAAAATTATAAAAACCTTAGGGCCTTGTGAATGAAACTGACAGAGCACTCACACTTCAAGAGAGAAGAGATTATGGGCACTTGGGAAAGAAGTGGTGAAGGGGAGACCCCTGTAGGAGAGGAGACATGGTTCAGTTCACAAAGCCTACCTGGACCCAGCCCAATGCCTTCTCCACTTCATATCACTTCCTCTTGGGACTAATGTTATATACTATTGAAATTTATGTTCAACTTAGCAACTTATATTCACGTCTTTTCTAAATATTTTATCTTAGATTTTGCTTTCTACTGCTTTGTACCGTTGTACCCTACTTTGTATGAGAAACTTCATCAACTTAACCTTAGCACAATATGGATAGTTGCAGTCCTCTTTGTATTTTCCAAGCTGTAATATTTTCTTTTTCTTTGCATTTTTTTATTGGAGTTTGATTTGCCAACATGTAGTATAACACCCAGTGCTCATCCCATCAAGTGGCCCCCTCAGTGCCCGTCACCCAGTCACTCCCCCCACCCCCAGCCCATCTCCCCCTTGGTCGTTTCCCAGAGTTAGGAGTCTCTCATGTTCCGTCACCCTCTCTGATGTTTCCCACTCATTTTTTCTCCTTTCCCCTTTAATCTCTTTCACTATTTTTTATATTCCCCAAATGAAGGAGACCATATAATGTTTGTCCTTCTCCGATTGACTTACTTCACTCAGCATAATACCCTTAAGTTCCATCCATGTCGAAGTAAATGGTGGGTATTGTCATTTCTTTTTTTTTTTTTTAATTTGTCATTTCTAATGGCTGAGTAATATTCCATTGTATACATAGACCACATCTTCCTTATCCATTCATCTTTCGATGGACACCGAGGCTCCTTCCACAGTTTGGCTATTGTGGACATTGCTGCTATAAACCTCGGGGTGCAGGTGTCCCGGCGTATCTTTGGGGTGAATCCCCAGCAGTGCAATTGCTGGGTCGTAGGGCAGGTCTATTTTTAACTCTTTGAGGAACCTCCACACAGTTTTCCATAGTGGCTGCACCAGTTCACATTCCCACCAACAGTGCAAGAGGGTTCCCGTTTCTCCACATCCTCTCCAACATTTGTGGTTTCTTCACTTGTTAATATTTTCCTCTAAAGATATCATTACAATAAATTTACTTTTGTTTCTCCCAGTGTTTGTTCCTGAGGCACCATAGATGGAAAACCATCTTCCTTCACTCAAATAGAGTCACAGCATTCCCTCATTACAGTGACACCTGCAACCACTGCACTTTATTCACTAGTTCCATTTATTCATAATTTTGAATAATGCAGTCTGAATTATTCTGATGAATAATTCCTACATAATACCAGGAGTTCTCCCCATTCTTGTAATCCAAAAGTAAACTTGAACTTATATATCACAAAAATCTTCTCTGTAAGGAAAAAAATGTAATCTGAAGAACCCCCTAGTTTACTAAAATTGTTATATATAAGCACTGAACTAAGCAGTATTTAACAGCGCACTAGCTTCAGAGAAAAGCATATAAACAAAGATGCACATTACCACTTAGTAAGTTTATATTTTGAAATAATGTGTATATATGTCAAAGTATACATATATACTCGCATTTCTGTGTGTATACACACACAGGCCAGGAAGAGCTCATGGAGAAAATGGGAAGAATGACCTGGAAAATAATTATTAGATTATTACTTAGGGATGTATTTAGAGATGAATCTAAACAGGTGTGATTATAAAATACAGAATCCATTAGAACACACTTGTAAGACTCTTAAAACATGCTTATGGCTAAAGATATGTAGGGACACCTGGGTGGCTCAGTGGTTGAGTGTCTGCCTTCAGCTCAGGTCATGATCCTAGGGTCTTGGGATGGAGTCCTGCATCTGGCTCCCTGCAGGGAGTCTGCTTCTCCCTCTCCCTCTGCCTGACACTCCCCCTGCCTATGTTCTCTCTCTGTGTGTCAATAAATAAAATCTTTAAAAAAAAGAGAGAGAGATAAATGTAACAAACTAGCTTTCTCTTAGCAATTTTTTAAGTATGAGGTTTTTAAAAAATGTATTTCAACTAAAAAAAATTACTATTTCTCCCACTCTTTTCTTGCCCCACCTCTGGCAGCTGTGAATCTGTACTCTGTTTCCATGAATGTTTTATGTTAAAGTATGTAAAAATTTAAGTATTATATATGTCTTATTTTACTTATAAGTATATAAGTATTTTACTTATAAGTATATACTGGTGTAATATATTTTCATTTATATACATAAATATTTAGATTTTCACACCTAAGAGATCATGTGTTATTTGTCTTCCTCTGTTATTTGATTTAGCATAATATCCTCAAGGTCCTCCTATGTTGTCACAAATAGCAAGAATTCATTTTTTGTGGCTGAATAGTATTCCATTGTGTTATAGATCACAATTTTAAATCTATTTATCCATCCTTGGACATTTAAGTGGTTTCCATGTCTTGGCCATTATAAGTAATGCTGAAATGAACATGGGATTCCTACATCTTTTTGAGTTAATATTGGTGCTTTCTTTGGATAAATAACCATGAATGAAATTGCTGGGGACACCTGATGGCTCAATGGTTGAGCATCTGCCTTTGGCTCAGGTTGTAATCCTGGGATTCTGAGATTGAGTCCTACATTGGGCTTCCTGCAGAGAGCCTGCTTCTCCCTCTGCCTCTGTCTCTGCCTCAATCTGTGTCTCACATGAATAAATAAATATTTTTAAAAAATTGCTAGGTCATATGGTAGTTCTATTTTTAATTTTTTTAATTTAAAGATATATTTATTGTAGAAAGAGAACATGATTGGAGGAGGGGTAGAGGGAGAGAGAAAATCCTCAACTCCCCACTGAGTGGGGAACCCAAGAGAGGGGCAGATCCCTGGACCCTGAGATCATTACCTGAGCTGAAATGAAAAGCAGGTAGCTCAAATGGCTAAGTCATTGAAGTACCACTCTGTTTTTAATGTTTTAAGTTACCTCCATATTGTTTTCCATAACGGCTGTACCAATTTTCATTCTCACAATGGCACACAAACATCATCTTTTTTTTTCACATCTCACTGACACTTCCTGATTCTTTTTTATTATAGCCATTCTTGCAGGTGTCAGGTGATATTTCATTGTGGTTTTGATTTGCATTTTCCTGGTAATTAGTGATGTAGAACACCTTTTCATGTTCTTGTTTGCATGTGTATGTCTTTTTTTGCTCTTGAACCACCAGTGACCAGTGTATGTCTTTGGAAAATGTTTATTCAATATTTTGCCTATATTTTAGGCAGATTGTTTGCTATTGGATTGTATATTTTGGATATTAGCCCCTTACAATATCCATGATTTGCAAATGTTTTCTCCCATTCTATAGGTTGCCTTTTCATTTTGTTGATGCTTTTTATGCTGTTCAGAAGCTTTTTAGTTTGATGCAGTCCCACTTGTTTTTTGGTTTTGTTGCTTTGCTTTTTGTGTCAAATTCAAAAAGTCATCACCAAGACCAATGTTAAGAAACTTATTGCCTATTTCCTTCTAGGGATTGTCTTATGGTTTCAGATCTTGTGCTCAGGTCTTTAATCAATTTTGAATTATTTTTTTTGTATGTTCTAAGATAGGGCTCTAGTTTTATTCTTTAGTGTGTGGCTGTCCAGCTTTCCCAGTACCACTTATTGAAGAATCAGCCCTTTCCTCATTGCACAGTCTTGGCTCCTTGTCATAAGTTAATTGATCACGTATAATTTATTTCTGGGCTTTCTATCCTGTCCCATCGATCTCTGTATATATTTTGATGCCAATGCCACACTGTGTTAATTACTATAGCTTTGTAATACAGTTTGAAACCAAGGAGTCTGTTTTCCCCAACTTTTTCATTCTCCAGATTGCTTTGGCTATTCAGGGTCTTTTATGGTTCCATACAAACTTAAGGATCATTCTATTTCTGTGAAAAAATGACATTGGAATATTGATATTTTTTTCCCTTTCAATAGTGTGGGCATTTTAACAGCATTTCTTCCAGTCAGCACAGGATATCTTTCTACTGACTTGTATATTCTGTATATATGTTAAAGTTTATCTTGGAACAGGTAGATGGTAGTAATTCTAAACATGTATAAAAGCTATCTACAGACCTGTGAATTTGAGCCATTTCCATTTGGTCATTTCTAATGCTTGATAAAATGTTATAATGAGCCTATTTTCAGTAACATACATAGTCATTTATCCAACACAAATGTATAGCATAGCCACCATGTACTAAGCACTATAATAACATAGCTACTATGTATCAAGCTCTGTTCTAGGTACCAGAGATGCAATAGAACACAAGAGAAAGCTTTCCATTCTCAGGGTTTATAGCTTAGCTGGAATGACACAATTACCTGTACAAATGTGTCTAATTCTAACTGCTATAAAGAGAAAGTTAGGAAGATCCTATGACATGAAGCGGATAATACTTACAATATCACTCTCTTCTTTTGTAATCCAACTCTCAAAGTACCCCCAAAATGCATTTAGTGCTTTTAAATGTATAACATTCATTTAAAATTTCTGCTGTTGACCTATAGGATGGGGGAAAATCTGGTTCTCTTTTGGCTCTGGAGACTCTAGCATACCCTTGTGGCTGCTTGTCTACCCTCTTATTTTATCAGAAATCCATTTTTCTAAGGATCTAGGTTTCAAACACTGATAGTCATAGAGGGAGGAAGAAGTAGGGAGAAGGTAATGAGGATCTTCAAGAAAGCAACAGCTATCTTAAAATGTGGAGTAAGGTCAAGCCACTAGTCTGGTTCACTTGTCCCAGTTATCCTCCAACCAGGCTATGTAAATAAAATGATTGACAGGGAATATTCTTAGTGGATTAAACATAAATTTGAAGTCAACTGCTTGAGAATTGATCAAATGTATAGAGATCGTGGAAATTAAAATCTCTGGGCACATTGCAGTTCAGGGAGACCTCAGGAAAAGAGAGGAAATTTGCTATTGATCTGAACTACTGCTGCCTCTTCAGATTAGTTCTGAATCATAATCATTGTTACTTTTTCCTCCTATATTCCTCTGGTTATTTTTTTTAAGATTTTATTTATTTACTCAAGAGAGACACACACAGAGAGAGGCAGAAACACAGGCAGAAGGAGAAGCAGGCTCCATGCAGGGAGCCTGATGTGGGACTCAATTTTGGTTCTCCAGGATCACACCCTGGGCCAAAGGCAGGCGCTGAACTGCTGAGCTACCCAGGGATCCCTGTTTCTTTTTTAAAGGATATTCGGCCACTGCTTATGACTAAACTTTCCTTTCAGTGAAAAAAAAAGAAAAAGAAAAAGAAAACCTCTTAATTTATTTTTCTTACATTAAAAATTTTATGTGATTTCTTTAGTGCAATTAAGAAAAATTCTTAACAAGTAAATGCAACACAGAAATATTTTTAACAAGAAAGACTTCCTGACATTTACCTCTCTTTCTAAGTTCCCAAAAGTAATAAAAGGCTAATCACATGAAATTTGGAAATCCAACTGGACAGACCCCTCCATGATGGGCTGCTAGGAATTCCCCAACTTCAATGAAACAATGATGAAGAGAATAATCCTTATTTAAAAAGTCTTTTTGTTTTCCTTCTTAATTTCTCTCTGAGCTGAAGTTTTTTTTTTTTTTTAAAGATTTTATTTATTTATTCATCATAGTCACAGAGAGAGAAGCAGAGACACAGGCAGAGGGAGAAGCAGGCTCCATGCAGGGAGCCTGACGTGGGATTCGATCCCGGGCCTCCAGGATCGCGCCCTGGGCCAAAGGCAGGCGCCAAACCGCTGCACCACCCAGGGATCCCATCTGAGCTGAAATTTTAACTTCCATTGGTATGAGCAGAATCTGTAGTCAGCAAACTTCATTGCTATTCTGTGGCAAAATTTATCAGTAGCTAGAACAAAAGAGGGAAAGGGATACTAGGTGACCCCTGAAAAGAAAAACAAAAATAGTTTTGTCCCATGGGTAAAAGTCAGAATTCTGACTTTTGGGAGAATATGGTCAGTCTTCTTGGTCTACCCCTTATTATGTGAACAAAAGAAACATTGACTGAAATGGGGTGGGTCTTGATAACGTTTCATGATCAAATTACCTGTTTACCCATCATATACTAAGGTATTTGGGCATCATTTTGGTTTGCCAAAAATCACAGCTCCCCTCTCCATATAAACTATTTTGTTCGTTATAAACTTAAGGAAATTCTTCTAAGTTTTCTTTGCTTGTTTGGGTTTTTATATAAATAAAAAGTCTTGTATAGTATTACCAAGCATTTGATTAACCTAAATGTATTGAAACATGAGCACTGCCAAATTGAGGTAGGACCATAAGGCCCAAGGACAGGTGTAAGGCTTCCTTCACTGACTTCATTAGAAACATAACCTCTAACATTTCAACATCTACTGTCCTTCTACAAACCAATATACTATCTACTTAATACTTACAGATGACAAAATACTTTCATCAGTATCTCCTTTAATATCTTTGATTCAGGTAGTAATACTAACTGCATTTTACTAATGATGAAAATGTAACTCAGAAAAGAGTTGAAAGTTTGTTCCTTTTCATAAAGCTGGTTAAGTAGCAGACTCTAACTCAAAACTAGATTTGTTGATTCCAAAGCACCACACTCTTCAATCTACCACCTTGCTCTTCTCAAGCTTTTCATAGGGCCTCAGCCTCTAGTAAAATCTAGATGATAAATTTTCTTGATAAACACAAACTCCCTGAGTATCAATCTACACCTGTCTGTCTCTACACCAGGCCAAATGACTACAAGCAGCCAACATACCATGTCTACTTCTAAGCAATGTTTTATTCACAGGGAAATCCCCATGTAAGTTCTCTTGGATTTTATGCTTTTGTGTTGAAAGAATTTAACTCTTCATCTGCTCCACCAGGATTCTTATCCATTCTGCTTACTCATTAGGCAAGGCCCTCTGACTCTAGCTTTTTTTAGTTTTATCTACTACTACTTTCTCAGATCAGGGCACCCAAGGATATGCATGTGCTAGAGAAAGTGGAATACGGAAATAGAAACAAATTGTTATTTGCTATGCGTAAAAGGAAGGGAAAACAAGATGATCTCAAGGCCAGAGAATCATCAAAGACCTCAAAAGAATGTCAATAAGGAATAAGTAGTGACAGTGACAAATTAGTGAGCAAAGGATAGATGCTAATAGTTATATTAACAGGTCAGGAGAACACAAGTGCTTCTGAAAAGATTGTATAGTAAGCCTAGTGTCAGAAGCTTTCAAGGCTGAGGTTCTCTGTGTTCATTCCCATGTGCTCCTCTGACAGACCAAAAATACTCTGTTACCTCCAAAGCCATTTACTATGATCTAATGTTTCTGCTTTGCTTGATATCTCTTAAGCTATATACTGGTATCTGTCTTATTGGGCATACTTCTTGAATTGTGGGTCCCTGTAACAAAGTTCAGTTTAGATGAAAAAATTTTTCATCTATCTTACTGATAGATGGCCTCTTTTTTGTCATGATAAAATGTATTCCTTGTTTCCATAAACATTTTTTTCCCTGAAGGTATACTTTGTCTGACATTATTTTAACTACTCCAGATCTTTTAAAGTTGCTGCTTATGTTTTACATGTATTTATATTTTTCATTTTTCATCCTTTGCCGTATTTGTGTCTGAATCTAAAGTAGATCTCTTATATACAACATATTGGAATTTAAAAAAATGATCTCAAAAAAAAAATAAATAAATAAATAAAAAAAATAAATAAAAAAATGATCTCTACTTTTTGATTGGAATATTTAATCCATTCAAATTTAATGTTATGTTGGATACGGTTGGAGCTATTTTTGTCTTTTTGCTTTTTTTTCTATGCATATTTTTGTTCCTTTTTATTGCCTTGTTTATATTAAGCACATATTTTTTAGTGTACCATTTTAATCCTTTTTTTTCTTTACCATGTTTATTTTAAATTAACATTTGTCTTAGAAATTGCAATTAACTTCCTAAAACATTCTATCTAGAATGCTACCAATTTAATTTCAATTGTGTACAAAGACTTTTCTCCATTATAGCTTTATTCTGTTCCTCTTTTGTGTTATTACCATCTCACATATTACATCTTTTACATCTTTATAAGTTATATCAACACAGTATTATATTTTTTCTGTATTTAGCTATATTTTAAATATCATGAATGTATCTGTTTCTTTCATGTTGTTTCTTCTATTTACTGACATTTACTTACTTTTACCAATGGTCCTTATTTTTCAGTGTGAATTTGAGTCGATATCTAGTGTTCTTTATTTCATTCTAAAGGATTTGTTGTTGTTGCTATGGGTGAAGCCTGCTAGTAACAAATTGCTTCAGTGTTTATGAATATCTCCATCTCTCACTCATTTTTAAAAGATTTTCTTGCATATAAAATTCTTAGTTTATAGTGATTTTCTTTCAGTCCTTTAAATATATCCTCTCACTGCCTTCCTGTATCCACAGTGTCTAATAAGCCAGCTGTCAATCTCATTGAGAATCTCTAGTACATAATGAATTG
This sequence comes from Canis aureus, assembly GCF_053574225.1. Classification (NCBI taxonomy): domain Eukaryota; kingdom Metazoa; phylum Chordata; class Mammalia; order Carnivora; family Canidae; genus Canis; species Canis aureus. Next base: position 21,220,453 of record NC_135639.1, on the reverse strand, counting down.
AATGTATGCATGCATTCCTGCTTTCAAGATTCTATGTGTCCTTTTCTTCTGACCATTTGATTATGGTATCTCTGGATATGTTACATTTGAGTTTTCTTACTTGAAGTCTATAGAACTTCTTCATTTTGAATATTGATGTTTTTCTTCAGAGGGAAGGTTTTCAGCAATTATTTTCCAAATATTCTTTATTTTGTCTCCTTTTTCCTTCTAATAATCACATGATGCAAATGTCAGGTTGTCTGATGGTATTCTAAGTCTGCTTCATTTTTCTTCATTTTTTTTCTTTTTGATTTGACAATCTGTTATCTCAAATTTGTTTTCTAAATTCTTAGTTATTATAACTGTTATAGTTATTATATTTTCAACTCTGGAAAGTTTTTAAAGATTTTATTTGTTTATTCATGAGAGACAGAGAGAGAGGCAGAGACATAGCCAGAGGGAGAAACAGGCTCCATGCAGAGAGCCTGATATGGGACTTGATCCCGGGACTCCAGGATCACTCATGCCCTGAGCCAAAGGCAGACACTTAACAGCTGATGCCACCCAGGCATCCCACTCAACTCTGGAATTTATTGGAATCCTTCTTATCATCTCTTTGTTAATAATTTCTATTTCATGAAATCTCATTCTCATGCTTTCCTTTAGTTCTTTAGAAATGTCTTCATTTAATCCTCTGGATAGTTTAAAGTTTTTATCTGGTAAATCTTCAGGAATAGTTTCCATTAACATATTTTTATTCCTATGAAAAATAGTATTTTGTGTTTCCTGTTTCTTTATATGTCTTGTAATTTTTGTTGAAAATGCATCTCCGTCATTTTTTCTTGGATAAAGTCTGCTCAGATTGTTGAAAGCTTTTAGTTAATTTTCAGGGTTTCAGAAAGCTTATTTTTCTACTTTTTTCCAGTGTTATATTGCTTTTCTGAGGGATAAAAGTTTTTCATGTTCTTAGTGCCCTATTCTGGAAGCGTTTTTCCACTTCCTCTTAATCATTTTTAATAAAGTGTTGTAGTGGTTTGAGGAACAAGGCTATGTGAAGTTTTTCTGCTTTTACATTTTTTTCTTATATAAAAAATTATTTTGATTCATTATTTTTTTCTTGCCATCCAGGAAGATTCTAACATGTAGTTGGAGGCAATGGACAATCACTGGTTTATCAATACAAACTAATATTACATTAACTAATGGGAGTTGCTTTGGGGTCTTGTTTATATGTATTTTAATTTGACATGCAGTGACAAAAATATGTAGGTAGCCAAGTTTTAAGGACAAAGATATAAATTCCCCTTGAGATTAATTGCCATATTTTCTGTGCAGTTATTCCTTTAAAGACAGTGTGTTGATGAGGGAAGTGTTCTGCTATTAGTACTTCCTTTTCTGTAAAATTGAGTTGTCACATGTAATGCCCTAAAGACAAATCCTCAGATGGCAGTTCCACCTGGGGCCTTTACCTTTTCTTTTAACAATGTTTGGGTGAATTCAGTTTTCTGAGGCTGTACCTCATAACTTTCTATTCCAGGAATTATATGGTTATTCTGATTTCAAGTACTCTGTGATTCCTATGGTGACAAGAGTTGCCTCAATGGCTTCAAACAAAGGAATCTTTTCCCTTGGCCTCTATAAGTAATCCAGGCCACTCTTAAATTTGGAGGCTGGAATAAAGAATGCTAATTATTTCTAGCAACTCCAATCCTAGAATGACTATTAGTGCTACATAATAATAGAACTTTATGATACCAACCTAATGTCTATTGTACAATACTATTTAATCCTTGGCTCTCAATGGTTACTTAAACAATGCAATAAAAAAAGTTTACTGAAAAAACGTATTCCAGTTATTACATACTATAATTAGCATGACCAAGAGAATTAAAATAATGAATAGCAATTCTATTCACACTTTTTCCCCCCAACAGCTTACTGTAGAGAAAAAATAGACTAGCTGATATAAATATTGAGATACAATAATGGTATGCCTTTTGAAAAAGAAAACAGAGAGAATTTTTTTTTTTTTATTTCACACCTTAAAGTAATGTTTGATCCTTAGGTGAGGCATTTGGAGACAGAGTGGCCAGAATGAAAGGGATTTTATTAATACAGGATGATTATTGCATTTGGAATTACTAAAGTAATTTAAATAATTCTAGTGCTTTATTATCACAACTCTTCAAATAAGAATGTTTAGACTAGAATATCAAGATGGGAAGAAAAAATGGATTTGAGGGAAAAACAGGAGTTATCTGACTCAAATTAAGAAAAATCATGTTAGCATCTAGAAGAGATGATGGTAGCCCCAAGCTTCCCAATCCCCTATTGATTCCTACTATGTGCCAAATAGGAAGTGGTAAGCCCAAAGAGGTTATTCTGTCGGCCTCCAGGAGGATGTGTGTGTTTTTAGATATTTTGTGTGTAATAATTATTTTAAATTGAACCTTGATTTATTACAATGCTCAAGAAGCAATTTGCCTTAATTGGATAAATAAAAGTTAATATGTCAAAGGGAACTCTATTCCCTGCCATAGTTAACTTAAATCTCTGTCATAAACCCATAGACATTTACCTTGGATCTTTCTTTCCATAAACTATGCATCAGAGAGTAATGTTTGATAATCACTGAGCGAGCTTCCTTCTGCTTCATAGGTTTTGAGATTAGGAAAGTGGAACTCAGAAAACTTAGGTCATTTTCATAAGTAATGACAAAGCCAGAGCAAAATTCTACTTCTGTAACTACTGGTCCTTCCAATGATCAATACCACAGTTAATGAGCAGAGCCTAGACAGAAGAGCCTTCGTGATTCTATCTGTCCCAGTTCTTTACCAGAAGAAATTGGTCTCTGAGTTAATGATGCCTGGTTCTCTTCTAAGAGTCAGGTCTCCTTTCCTTATCTCCTACAATACTTCTTCCCCCCACCTTAAAAATACAGAGTTGAGGACAGTTTGGGTGGCACAGTGGTTTAGCGCTGCCTTTGGCCTAGGGTGTGATTCCTGGAGACCCAGGATTGAGTCCCATGTCAGGGTCCCTGCATGGAGCCTGCTTTCTCCCTCTGCCTGTGTCTGTGCCTCTCTCTCTCTCTCTCTCACTCTCTCTCTCTCTCTGTGTCTCTCATGAATAAATAAATAAAATCTTTAAAAAAAATAGAGAGTTGGGTTTCTTACATAATGGTATTTATTTGTTTTTACTCAACAAATATTTATTGATTCCTACTATGTGCCAAGTTCTAGTGTAGGGCATAGAATTTATTTACACAAGTAAATAATCCTGTCATCTTTCCTCTTAGAGAAGGATAGCAAAGAAAATAGTTGTCTCTATTTCTATATCTAATCCTACCAGATATATCTATAAGAAAAGACAGAAGTAAAATTCTAGATATATATTGTTTTGGTAAATATTTGATGATTGACATTGTGACAGTCCTTAGTCCCTAGAAGATCTGTTTTAAGACTGGATTCATGGTCTATATGTGTCTTGAGGATTTTGTCTCTTTTCCTTTTGACAGTATGTGCACTCCTCTTTACCTGTGTATCCATGTGGAACATAGTAAAGATTAAGGCTGTTCCAAGCCTCTGAGGCTTGAAATGGTAGTATTGCCTAATGACCCATAGATGTCCTGGCCCTGGGGCTCCAGTGGCAGGGACTTTCTCTCCCTTAAATTCCTTTTCTCGTTGTTGTTGTTTTTTTTTCTTTTGTTTTTTTCTGCCTTATGCTTCCTTGTACTGTTGTAAAGAAACAAGAAGGATTCCACATTCACATTTGTTGATATATGTTATAACAGTACAGGCAAGATCAGAAAGCAAGAGTTCTCTGGCACATAGATTCCACAAAGATTAAATAAGAAGCCATGTGATTTTTCATGTAGATTTAATTTTTCTAGTTGGGAGATTATGATAACTTATGACATTTGTATAGCATATTAGAACTGACACACTTTCACAAATAGCATTTCATTAGGTGCTTATAAAATTTCTGTTAAAAGGACACAAATACCACTATATTCCTTTTAGTCTGATAGAAACATATTTATATAATATTAGATACTGTGTGATATCACTGTAGTGTATATTGCATACATAAATTTAAGCAATTTCTGATATGTAAGAAACTTGCATCTAATAGGACTTCAGGTATGTGGATAGATAACTAAATTCAAATGTGGTATACAATTCCTACTAATATCATACCATTTTATGTGCAGAGTACAAATGAATGCTAGAGATTGTCATTATTATTGAGGGTGTTTATAGCCAACTCTCTACATGGAGAAATCAAGAGCATATACTAGTAATGTTTGAACTGAAATTTAAAGGGAGAAGACAGATTTACTAGGAGAATATAGGAAGAGAGAAGGACATTCTCAGGAAAAAAAAAAACAGTGTAGAAGTATGACAACATTCAATAGTTTTTAGTACTTTGTTTTCATATAACTTCAATTTCCAAGATCATGTAACTATTTCACCATAAACCTCGGGGTCACATTCACTGTTATTTCCATAGGATTCCTTATCTCCAGTTGCAAATATCTGGGTTCTATCACAGTGCTTTGACTTCTTTAATGGAGGGGAACCAAACCAATTACCCCTCTCTCACATGAGCTCAGAACAAATTATATCTGGTATTCTTAATTCCAAGTCACATAGTTTAGGGGAGGGAATGTCTCTTTCGGCAGCATATTGTAGCAGCTATGATAAGGGAATTAATATCACAAGAATAATCAAATATAATTACAGAAAAATACACTAACTTACATGGGTTTCAACTATTGAATTGGGCATTTTTGCTTAATGAACTTTGATTCCTGGGAAGCTGTAATACACTGTCCTCTAAAATCTGGCTTTGTTTGGTAATTTCTCTCTCTGTTTTCATCTCCAATTTGAAAGGAAAACCAGCCAACTTGCTTTGATCATATGCAAGCTAACCCAGGGGAAAAATAATGAAAAATGGTCAATCTGTAAGCAAACTATTATCATGTCAGGCCCAGATCAATTTAGGATAAATTTATCAGGGACTTACATTTGAGCAATAAGTAACTCAGCAGACCCTATTACATGTTTCTAAGGCTTGTTAGAGGATACAGTCTCTTGTTTAGAGTCAGTGTCCTTACTTTGGATGCTCTGATAATTTTTCTGATTGTGATTAAAAACAATGAATGTCATTGATTTTATATATGGGGATCATCTGTTTGTAAATGGAGATTAAACTTGTTTTGAAACTATATTTGAATATGAAGGACATTATTTTTGCTTAGATAATGGATTTATTTAAGATGGTTCTAGAGTAGTAGGAATTGATGGGTTTGGATTGGCATAGTTGAGCTATCACAGATCTTGTCTTAGTACCACTGGTAGGAGACTAGATTTTCCTCTCTCCCACTCCGGGCAAAGCTAACAACAACCAATTGCTCATTAGTATTTTACACTTCCTGCCAATGATCCCATGAGAGACAAGATTCATTGGTTCAATGGCAATATCCCAGCCAACTGGAACTTAACTTTTCCTAGTGTCTCATTCATTTTTAGTAGTTTGCCTGTCTATGAAAAATATGAAAATCTTCTAACTTTTCTCTTCCCACCCTAGACTTATTGAACATTTCAAAATGGGAACCTTGTCACGGCAGCTGAATTCATAACTGTCTATTTCTCCAACAAATAAATACTGCTTAAAACTTAAAAAAATTAAAATACTTAAGGGCACAGCACACAGTTAATCCCTATTCTCCTACTCCCACTCCTAACTTCCTACCTAATAGTGGCAGGGCTATTTCTGGGCCTACAGCTCTTCTAAGATTCGTATTTAAAGAACTTTAAGAAAGTAAAGGTATAAAGCTTTCTCTTGATCTTATAGTGATGACATTCAATTGTCCTGATGTCTAGTGTCATGGTCTTGTCAGTAGGACCAATCTAAAATTAAGGACGTTTAAATAAATAATAATCCATATTAAAAATAAGGAATGACGATGGTGTCAATCAGAGGAATAAAAAGTAACAATCCTTTATTTAAAGACCATAGGAGAAAGTACATCAGATACAATGGCTGGTGGGCATTTACAGATTTGAAGTGAATAGCCTATGTGAGTAATTTTTAATAATTAAGAAAAGATTTTAATTCAAATTTACGTGGATAAACCTGGGCACATGTCTTTTGGGTGAAAGTTTTGGAGTTTATTTTGCCTCTTTTGTTTCCAGTTTTTCAGTATAACCTAGAGTCTTATTTACAACAACTAAAAATGAAATCCAAAATGATATTACCTGTTTCTCTGTGGGGCCCCACATGCAACCCTTGGATCCTCTGACTATTATCAGCTTATATAATCATCAGTAATGATGTCTCAGCTATGACAGACACATTAAAGGGCTTTTTTTTCTTCAGATATTTCCCAATCTAGAGTCTGTCAAACACATTGTATACAAGGGATTTGATATTAGAATAGGCAAATGATCATTTGGGGATTGGGATTATAATTTTCAAATTAATTGCTAAGAAATATTTTGTTCAACCCAGAGGTCAGGGGCAGTCCTACAGGACAAACAAACAAACAAACAAACAAAAAACCCAAAAGACAAAACAGCAACAAAAAATCCTCAAAACAAACAAGAAAAACTCTAAAACAAAAAAAAAAAAAAAAAAGAAAAAACAACTATTTTGAAAAGGAGGTGGTAAAATTTGGAAAGGTGGGCACATTGTATACACTGTATTCAAAGAAGGTAGAAGATGGTTCCATGGTGAGGATGAGATACTATGGGGGTGCCAGGCAGAAGCATAAGGGAAAGAAATATAAACAAATGTGCTTTGTTTTGTTAGTGAAACTCCTTAAATTATATCTGCCATTAGGCCCCAGGAATGCAGCACTCTATAAAGACAGTATATTTACAGGTATATTTTACTAAAACCTTTTATTCAGCTAGACCTAAATCTAAGGGCTTTACCTACTATGCAGCCTCTAAACAGCAAGAATTGCACTCTTATTTTATGGGTTAAGTAACAAAAGTCATAACATAAATGTATAAATTCAGGCATAAATGTTTTTAAAAACTCAATTTCATTATTTCATAGTCCCATTTGTTATTAGTGAAATGCCTTAAGAACATTGATAAAACACTGTGATGACAAGTGTGCATATAATAAAACTTCAAATAAGCACATAATGAAACTTTGCATGACATGTGATAAGTACACAGCTTTAGCACTTGAGAGCTCTACTAGACTTTCTTTGAAGGGGGGAAAAAGTACTTTTGATTTTATGATTATCTTCAATTCTATTTCCTCAATGTCTAGTGAGTAATTTCTCCTTCCCTGGGTAGCAAGACTATCTTTGCCTGTAGGGTTAGTCTGGCCTTCTTCCTTACACCCAAGCATACTTTACAGCCTGCCATGAATTAGGATTACTTAGGTTCATGTATCTTTTCTGTACTAGATTGTCAGCTCTTAGAGAGAACTCTGTGTCATTTATCTCCCTGTATCCCATGAAATGTTCTGCACAGTGCCTTCCCATATATAATAGAAACTCAACAAAAACTTGTGAAATAGATGAGAAGAAAATGTGTCCTTTTTTTTCTCATAAATGCCTCTTTCCGTCTCCTCCCTCTCTCAGTTTAGCCAGTGGTCTTTCTATACAAAGAGACCACTTTATAGTTTATTTTAGACTAAGGAGCTTCCAAACAGCCACAAAAATGATTGTTTTTAGTATATGTACTTCAAATTGTATTTTAAAACTTGAAATATTAACCTTATATTGGCAGTTTTGCCACCCAGAATTTAAAGCCCTGAAGTAATGAAAATAAACAACTTATGTACATGTATGTCAGTGTGATGCCCCCAAGAAACAGTTACATAAATGAGCTGCACTTGATAAATGTCAAAAATCTGTTTCAATCCTTCTTATTTAGTGACAAACTGTCCTCTATCATCACTGGTATAACAGTATAACATTTCAGCATAACAGAAACCAGATCTTCATAGTTTATTTCTGCAGAGATGAGCTGAAAGAGAGCAGTATTCATGATTCATGATTCCCAATATCTTCCAGATCCTGATCCAGCTTCCTTCTAAGGCCCCACCAGCTCTGTGACCTGTCTTTGGGTTCCACATGCACCCTTTTGTTCTTACATTACATTCTCCTCACTTAAGAGATTTTCAGTGATCTGTTACTTTCAACCAAAGCCTACTGGACAAAAGACACATAAATGAACTTCAAGGCTGGGTGGTTCAGATCACAGTTGAAATAGGAATTCAAAGGAAAAAAATACAGTGTAAATGGCCCATTTCAGTGTGACACTTGAATTGAGCCCTAAGTCTGAGAAATATTCTCATAGCCAGAAGAAGAAAACTGGCATTGCAAGTAGTTAAGATCACCATGACTAGAGGTAAAGATACTTGAAGCTAATCTGGTTTACGCATAAGTTTTATGCTATGGGCTGAGTGTTTGTGTCCCCTTACCCTCACAAATTCATACACTGAAGCCCTAATCCCTACCATGATGGCATTTAGAGGTGGGGCCTTTGAGAGTTTATAGCATGAAGTTGAAGTTTTCTAGAATGGGGTTAGTACACTTACAAGTAGCTAAAAGATCATTAGCTACTTAAGGAAACATCAAGAAGGCAGCCTAATGCTAACCAGGAAGTAGATCCTTACCACACATCAAATGGCTGGTTCCTTCATCTTAAATTTACCAGACTCCTTAACTGTGAGAAATAGATTGCTGTTTAAGCCATTCACGATCTAATATTTTTGTTATAGTGGTCCTAGTAGACTTAGTTTAATTTAAATGTTAATATATATGTATTTAGAACATGACAAATATTCATATCGTAGATTATGAAGGTTACTAATTGTCATATTTTAAAATGTCAGTGTTGCAACAGTTATAGCCTTAGCTTTCTGTTAACAATTAGATCCCTACACATTTAATCTGACTTATTTTATAAAATATTGTACAAAAATGAGAGTCTAGTATGGAAAAAACCATATAACGTAAGGATGCATAGTTTGATATTTATAGCAATCAGATTGATTGCAATCAGATTGATGCATAATATCAAAGTTGCGATACATCACTGATCATCATCCTAGAAAAAGTAAAAGTAGTTTATAATAATATAGTGATTGTTACTTTTGAACAATGATAAAAATGCATTCTAAATATTATGCTTAAGATTTTATGTGTGTTCTACTATTTAACCTTCACTACAACTCTGAGAAGAAGAAAATCCAGTGAAAATTTGTTCTTGTAGAGATTTTCTGTGATTACTCTGGGGTTAGGATTATGGCAAGTTTGTTTACCCTGCAATGGCTGCATGTATGCTATGAGATAGGGTTAAGTTTTGTTGTGAAAACAAATACTGTTCATCAAACGAAATCAAAGAATATTTGTGTTTAATGAAAGCCTTACAACAAGTTCAGGAGAATATGCATTTGTGTTCTTGGGAGTTGGTAAATGTATGTGTGGTAGGGCCTTTGGAAAGTATTGACTGAGTACACCATGACTTGGTAATGTAAGAAGAAAGAAGGCATGATTTGATCAAAAATTACTATGAAGTAGGAAACTTGGTCAACTCTTCCTAGATCATCCGGATGACAATCCCCAATCCTGTAAATCACTTGACATCTCTGGCCTTGAGTTTTTCCACTATAACAGACAATGAGTTTTCTTTTTTTTTTTAATTTATTTTTTATTGGTGTTCAATTTACTAACATACAGAATAACCCCCAGTGCCCGTCACCCATTCACTCCCACCCCCCACCCTTCTCCCTTTCCACCACCCCTAGTTCGTTTCCCAGAGTTAGCAGTCTTTACGTTCTGTCTCCCTTTCTGATATTTCCCACACATTTCTTCTCCCTTCCCTTCTATTCCCTTTCACTATTATTTATATTCCCCAAATGAATGAGAACACATAATGTTTGTCCTTCTCTGACTGACTTACTTCACTCAGCATAATACCCTCCAGTTCCATCCACGTTGAAGCAAATGGTGGGTATTTGTCATTTCTAATAGCTGAGTAATATTCCATTGTATACATAAACCACATCTTCTTTATCCATTCATCTTTCGTTGGACACCGAGGCTCCTTCCAGTTTGGCTATCGTGGCCATTGCTGCTATAAACATCGGGGTGCAGGTGTCCCGGCGTTTCATTGCATTTGTATCTTTGGGGTAAATCCCCAACAGTGCAATTGCTGGGTCATAGGGCAGGTCTATTTTTAACTCTTTGAGGAACCTCCACACAGTTTTCCAGAGTGGCTGCACCAGTTCACATTCCCACCAACAGTGCAAGAGGGTTCCCTTTTCTCTGCATCCTCTCCAACATTTGTGGTTTCCTACCTTGTTAATTGTCCCCATTCTCACTGGTGTGAGGTGGTATCTCATTGTGGTTTTGATTTGTATTTCCCTGATGGCAAGTGATGCAGAGCATTTTCTCATATGCATGTTGGCCATGTCTATGTCTTCCTCTGTGAGATTTCTCTTCATGTCTTTTGCCCATTTCATGATTGGATTGTTTGTTTCTTTGCTGTTGAGTTGAATAAGTTCTTTATAGATCTTGAAAACTAGCCCTTTATCTGATATGTCATTTGCAAATATCTTCTCCCATTCTGTAGGTTGTCTTTGAGTTTTGTTGACTGTATCCTTTGCTGTGCAAAAGCTTCTTATCTTGATGAAGTCCCAATAGTTCATTTTTGCTTTTGTTTCTTTTGCCTTCGTGGATGTATCTTGCAAGAAGTTACTATGGCCGAGTTCAAAAAGGGTGTTGCCTGTGTTCTTCTCTAGGATTTTGATGGAATCTTGTCTCACATTTAGATCTTTCATCCATTTTGAGTTTATCTTTGTGTATGGTGAGAGTGGTCTAGTTTCATACAATGAGTTTTCTTACATGTGTCATATAAGGAAATTGCTTTATATCTTGATTCCCAAACCTGATGTACATTAGAATCACTTGCTGTGTGTGTGTGTGTGTGTGTGTGTGTGTGTTTAAAATATTGCCTAGGTTTTAGCAAAATAATAACTGAAATAATCTCTGGAGGATGGTATCTGATCATACATACTTAGCTTTGGGAATTACTGTGAGAGAAGACTTAAAGATTTATTTTAGGTCTAAGACTCATTACGGATACTAAGTAGGAAAAAGTGGAGAAGAGTCTGGTGTAATTTTCATAACTTCGAAGTTAATGAACAAAATATAACTTGAATACAAATAATGACGGCCTCCTTACCTGGAGAAACAATGTGTGATGCTTATGCCCATCTGGTGGTGCTATGATTCTGGATGAAAGACCTGGAATTCCTAATCTAAAGATGGACCTACTGAGATATTTTTTAACTCATTTATTTAATAAACATTGATGGATTACCTAATATGCATGAGTCCCTACGGGGCTCAGTATTATAATAAGAAATAATAATTTGTTATAATTCTATCTGCAAGAAATATACACTCTCTAGTAAGGGTGAACTATGAACATAAGGTGTTTTGCAGGAGGACCTTAATTTCTTTGCAGAGGCATCAGGAAATACTTTATGAAGTAAGTTGTTACTACATGAATGTTTATGCCCCCCTCCATTCAAATGTTAAATCTCTAATCCTAAAATGTGACGATATTTGGTGGGAAGAGGGGAGCTTTGGAAAGTAATTAAAATTAGATAAAGTTATTTAGGGGGACCCTCATGATGTTATTGGTGTCCTTATAAGAAGAGACACCAGAAAGCTTGCCCTCTCTCCCTATACATTCATAAAGAAGAGGCTGTGTGAACTCAGAGAATGGTGATGGCCAAGAAAAGAGGCCACAGGATGATGTAATCTACCTTGCTATCACTGTGATCTTGGATTTTGTATCTTCCAAAAGTGTGAGAAATAATTTTTTTAGAAAGAAATTTCTTTTGCTTAAGAAGTCTATGGTATATTGTTATGTCATCCTCCAAATTCTAAGACCTAAGTCGTATTTGAATTGGACATTTAAAGAATGATTGCGAACCACATGAATGTACAGAACTCAGAACAGGGATTAGCATGTTCACACAATATTGCTAAGTAACGAAACTATTGCATTTGCTTGATTATAATGTAAGTTACATGAAAATAAGAATTTCATCTGTCCTATCTGTACTGTTTGTCCTCAGCACTAGGGAAGGGCTTGGCATAGAATAGACCATCAATATTTCCTTCATAAAAAATAGAAATAAGTGCGTGGAAAAATAGTAACTTTTTAAATTTGTCTCACATTTTATTTATTTTTATTTATTTTTTAAGATTTTATTTATTTATTCATGAGAGATACAGAGAGAGAGCAAGAGAAGCAGAAGGAAAAGCAGGCTCCATGCAGGGAGCCCGACGTGGGACTCGATCCCAGGACTCCAGAATCACACCCCAGGTGAAAGGCAGGTGCTAAACCCACTGAGCCACTCAGAGATCCCTCACATCACATCTTAAAGCAGAGTACTGGCGGCCAGGGCTAGAGAGTTTGTCTTCTTCCAAATCCTATCAATTAATCCAATAGATGAAATAGGATGTACTAAAAAAAAAAAAAATGTAAATTAACATTTGAGGAAAAAAAAAAAAAGTAAACAAGTTTTCTTTCCTTTTCCTGGTTTCGACTTTCCCTATGAGAGATGAGTTGCAGTAGTAGGCATTTGACCTTCCTAGCATCTGTATCTATAAACGAACCAGGTGATGTTTATACAACACTGACATTTAAGCTATATACACAGAATATTTCTGGGGAAAAAAAAGATGCCATGTACTCATTAAGTGAGAAAATAGTATGAATGCCTTCTCTTATCTCTAAATCAATAAACAGATATTACCAGTAATAGTGTATTTTGGAAGGTATGTTTTAATAGTATTCTACTACCATCATGTTGATAGTGGTGGTGATTTTAATAATTAATTTTGGTGGTAGACTTGACTGGTCCATAAGGTTCCCAGCTATTTGGTCAAAACTTATTCTGAGTGTTTACATGAGAGTTTTTTTTTTTCTTTTTTAAACAAATATTTAACAGGTAGACTGAGTAAAGTAGATTGCCCTCCCTAATGTGGGAGAGCTTCATCAATTCATCAAATGATAGAATGATAGAAGGTTTAAATAGAACAAAAAGACTTACCCTCCCTCCAGTAACAGAGTTCTTCCTGCCTGCCTTTGAATTGGTATGTCAGATTTTTTCTGCCCTTGTACTCCAACTAAAACATCATCTCTTCTCTGTCTGAAGCCTGTCAATCTTCAGACTATACTCTGGCTCTCAGGCCTTTATACACAGACTAAAACTAAACTATCAGCTTTCTTGGAATTCTAACTTGCTAATTCATCCTACAGATCTTAGGGCTTACCAGCCCATAATCACATGAGCCAATTCCTTAAATCTCTCTCTAAATAAATACCTTATTTTTCCCATTTCTCTGAAGAACGTTGATTGAATGGTGATAATGTTTACATGTTTTTCAATAATCATTAATTATGGGATTTCTTTGAGTTAAAAGCACAGAAAAAGAAAGCAAATACATTGCCTTTTCCTGAATTTTTGGGGGTTTAAAAATAAACTTTCATAAACTTCAGGCTAGTTTATTGCTCTAAATGCAGACCAAAGTGCAATACCCTTTACTGTTAATACAACAGGGCAACCCTGAATGTAGACATTGGTACACTTAAATTCATTCTGATTTAATATTTATAAAATGTCCATTTCTTCTGAGTTACAGGGGACCAATGAATGCACATGCATGACGTTCTTCAGTGGAGGTGATTTTTCCTTGAGGACAGGGGAAAAGGTGTTTAAATTGAGTTATGTCTATGAATTCATTCCAACTAGGACATATGTGTTTAAGTTGTGGAAAGGGTAAAATAATAGAAAATTTTGAGCAGATTATGAGTAAATATTTTTTTTCCAAGACTGAAAAAAAGACTCTGACATGGGTTCAGTGCCCATGGGCCTCTTGTAATTGCTATTTATTAAGAGTCTAAGAACCAAGCACTAGATCTCATTTAGTTGTCCCAGTAACAGTACTGCTCAGGCTTGTATTCATCACCATCTTGTAGGTGAGAAAACTGAGGCCCAGGAAGGTTAAGTGACTCCTTTTTTTTTTTTTTTTTTTAAGTTACACAGTGGTGATTAGTTTAAATGCAAGCTCCAGTTTTGGCTCTGCCTCCCAATATGGAGAAATGCCTTTGTGGAAAAGACAACTATTTGCTTATTTTATGAGAAATTGTTACCACAATAAAGTTCTATTCATCTCCTTAAGCACATATCTCTATTTCAAGTCCTTTTATTTTGGATGTGGCCATTTGACAGAGTTCTGGAGAGTGGAATATGACAGATTTTTAAAAATAGCTTCTGAAATAAAGTAGCCATTGAAGCCTGGTTCTCCATATCCTTATCATTCTGTAGCTGGTGGGAATCCAGACAACTACAAAGAGAATTTTGAAAGCCACATGTTTAAATGGCAGCACATCTATCATCTTGGGCTCTTCAAAGACTGTGGGGAAGATTCTCACCACTAGCCTATTTTGTTTCCCATTGCTGTTATGTAAACATGAAATGTTAATTTTGTTTGAGCCATCATATATTTGGATGTCTATTTTTTGTACAACATATCCTATTTCAATTCTTTGTTTTGAGCGATTTTTTAAGGTTTTATTTATTTAAGAGAGCATAAGTGCGAGAGAGCGTGAGCAATGGGGCAGGGATGGGGAGACAAATGGAGGGAGAGTGAGAAGCAGACGGTGCTGAGCAGAGTCCAATGCAGGACCCTGAGATCATGACCTGAGAGGAAATCACCAGAGGGATTTTTAACCAACTGAGGCACCAAGGAACCCCCTTATTTTATGTTTTAACTGTGGTATTTCACTGGCCTTGGCTATCATGGCCTCAGTTGCCTGACTGACACATCTGTGATGTGTTCTCCCCATCTCCATCCTGACAAGCTGCTGAGTGACTCAAGCTTATATCTTTGGGATGGTCTAGGGTGCCATGAACGCAGCTCAGTGGGGGCCACATGGCAACATCTCTTCAGCTCCCTGAAGCAGCTGAAATGAAAGATCAAAAAATTTCAGGCAAAATACAGTCATTTCCAAGAAAGAGCTGACTATAACTCTTCCTAAGGTGGCTGTGTACAAGTGTGTGTAACCTGGAATTTTGATCCATATAGACTTTTAGTCATTACATTAAAAATGACAGGAAAATCATAAACCCCCACATACCAGATGTAGTTCATAACCATACGGGAAGTGAGTACAGATATTCAGAGCAAGTTTCCTGGTATAAGAGTCATGACACAGTGTGTTGTCACAAGCAGTCAGCAATATCTGACTGAATGTAGAAAGCTTCTGGCCAACAATAATTTATCATTAGTCCAATAGCTATACCTCCCTCTACAGACTTTTCAATTTTGAAGAACACTTTTGGTTGCTACTCCAAGAATCCATGAAAACTATTAATACTGAAATGTTAACCAGCAATTATAAATTCTTTATAAAAATAAAATTTATTGTGTACAGAAAACCGATCTAGGTGGCTAGGTATGCTGCAAAAGTAATTTCCCCGAATCCCACCAATATTTTATGAAACTTTCTTATAAAAAAGGGGGGGGATGTCACAGTAGCAAGCGGATGGGATGTATACTGAGGAGGTTCTGATTATGAAGTTCTAACCTGTAACCTCATCCATGTTTTCCTGACACTGGTCAAAAATGGTGTGAATAGTCAAGCAATGGAGAAAACCTCTGTCTCTCACACATTTTCATATCTACAGAGAATGTGGTTCTTCCCAGGAAAACACAGTATGCGTTTGTCTCCTCACCTTTACACAGTTATGGATTCTGCTTTCCTTTTCACTTAGATTGGTTCTTACCAACTGAGAGATGCTATAAAGGGACTTTGAAAGCGCTTGGGTTTTATTGCCCTTGTAGCTCCTCCTCAGAACAAAGTGCTCACATTAGCTTTGGTGTCCAGGGAAGTCAAAGACTTCATGTGACAGTGTGTTTGGCTAATTTCTCTTTGGACTGAAGAATAAAAGACAGATTTTCATTTTGGCTTTCAGGGCCATTAATCATCTGGCCTTTACCTAACCTTTCCAGTGTAACCCTCAACACTCCTCTTGATGTATACCACATGCTGCAATCTTGCCTGGATTGCCTTAAGGCTGGGAGATCCCAAATGACATTCTGAAGAATTAGACCTGGTTGGGAATAAAAAGTCCTGCTGGAGATTAAGAGTACATAATATTTGTTTGAATTATTGTATATTGTATATGTTGAATGTGATTTGTTGAATGTGATTGCTTATTTGAGTCCAATGTTTTCACAATAATAAAGTCCAATGTTTAAGATAATTAAAATACTGAGTAGTGGTTTTTATAATCAAAAATGCAAAGCTAATTTGTTCCATGAACTGAGAATTTTATAACATTTTTTATGGCACTGGGAGGTCAGGGAACCAAGACACAGGCTATTCTAGTTTTGTGAAGAGAGCTTAATCTTGGTCCTATTGTATGAGGAATAGAATTAGTTATTGAGTGAAGGAAATATATATATTCTTTCTTTTCTGCTTTGGAACATATTAAGCTGTATACAAACACATATACTTAGAATCATAGAAAAAATTTAAAGCCATGAAATATTTACAATATCATGTATAAGACAGATGACATACAGTGCCTTACTTAACAGTTCAGTAAATTATAGATACAGACTCTCAAATTGATGCTTTCAAGAAATCACATCAGTGCAATCAAACCTTTCCTTAATAGTCCTTTATCTGGAGATGTTTTATTTTTATTCTGAAAGCTGTTGTTTTCTACATACCTTTTAGAAGGCAGAAATAAATTTAGGTTGTAACACTTTCTGACAGCCATTTGAACATGTTCTGTCTTTACTGTATTATTTTTCTAGATGCCTACTGTTCTTTACCGAAGGTTACCTCATAAAAGGATATTTCTAAGAACTATTTGCTAAATGAATAAAATATTTTTAAGTGTATTTCACAAATTTGTAGTAACTCCCCTACGGTTTTTTTGTTGCAATGAAAGGACTGGCTATGTCAATAAATTCTTAGTCCCTGGGAAATAACAAGTACATAGTCATAGGCATTGCTTAAATGGAAACATGTCAGGAGCCTTTTTTTGTAGATTACTGAAAGTGTGTTTACTTTTTTCATGTTTTATTCATTTTCTCTTTAAATCATACTGCCTCTGATACTTTTTTGTTATCTAAAGATACTTCTGTTTTTCTTTCTCACAGTATCTATAGTTATCAAATTATTTATAGATATTTAATAGATATTTATTGAAAAAAAGATTTATGAAACTTTCTAATTGTATTCCATATCATGTTTTAGGAGACAGTGAATTAGAATAGAAAAAAAAGAAAAAAATGGTACCATGTGTTCACAATGTTGTGAAAGTAAAGATTTCTTAGTCAAATTATTAAGCAAAATCAATGGGAAACTATTGAAGACCATGATATAAGGCAGAGGCCTGTAAACTTTTACTGTAAAATGGTGAATAGTAAACATTTTAGGCTTTGCTGGCCATATACTCTTCATCACAACTACTTAACTTTGCCATTGTAGTATGAAAACAGCCAGAATGAATCAATGAATATGACTGTGTTACAATAAAACTTTGCAAGAATAGACACAGGATGAACTGGCTCATGGCTGTATTTTCTGACTTTTTGGTATAAGTAAGAAATAGTAGTATGATTCCTGGTAAGAAGAGTGAAAGAGTAGAGGGTAATATTAAGCTCTCATTTCTGGATTGTTTACTCTGCTCAACGCTGCAATATCCACACACCTTTTTTGGTTTTTTAATTCTAGTTGACATACAATGCTATATTAGTTTCAGGTGTGCAACATAGTGATTTGACAATTCTTTTTTTTTTTTTGATTTGACAATTCTATATGCAATCCTCACCATGATCATTGTAGTTACCATCTGTCACCAAACAAGTTTATTACAGTCTTATTGGCTATATTCCTTTTGCTATAGTTTTTTTTTCTTCATGACTTATTAATATTATAACTAGAAGTGTATACCTCTTAATCCCTTTCAGCTATTATGGCCATTAATCATCCACTCCCTTTCGGCACCTAACAGTTTGTTCTTTGTATTTGAGTCTGTTTCTGATTTTGATTTTGTTTTTGTTTTTCTTAGATTCCACATATGAGTGAAATCATAGGGTAATTGTCTTTCTCTGACTTATTTCACTTAGCCTAATACTCTTTAGATCTATCCGTGTTGCTGCAAATTGCAAATTCTTGTTCCTTTTTATGGCTAATATTCCAGTGTATCTCTATGTGCATACACATACACATCACATCTTTATCCATTCACTTATTGATGAATATTTGAATAGCTTACGTATCTTGGCTACTATAAACAAAGATTTAGTAAACATAGAGATGCATATGTCTTTTTGACAGTAGTGAAATTACTGGATTGTATGGTATTTATATTACTTTTTTGAAGAACCTCCATACTGTTTTCCATAGTGGTTGAGCCAATTTATATTCCCACCAGGTGTTCCTTTTCTCCACATCCTTTCCAACACTTGCTATTTCTTGCCTTTTTGATCCTAACCATTCTAATTGGTGTACGTTGATATCTTACTATGGTTTGATTTGCATTTTCCTGATGATTACTGATGTTGACTCTCTTTTCACCTGCCGGCTACCCATCTGCATGTCTTCTTTGGGAAATGTCTATTCAGATCATCTGCCCATTTTTAAAGTGGATGATTATTTGTGTGTGTATATGTATGTGTTTGTGTGTGTGTGTAGTTGTCCATTTGCCTTTATCAGATCTGTCACTTGCAAATACCTTCTCCCATTCTGGAGTTTGACTTTTCATTTTGTTGATATTTTCCTTCACTGTGCAAAAGCATTTGATTTGGTGTGGTCTCAATAGTTTATTTTTTATTGTGTTCCCTTGCCTGGCAAGACACATCCAGAAAAATGTTGCTAATGCCAATATCTGAAAGATTATGGCCTGCATTTTCTTTCTGGAGTTTTATGGTTTCAGGTCTCACATTTGGGTCTTTAATCCATTTTGGGTTAATTTTTATGTATGGTGTAAGAAAGTGGTTTGGTTTCATTCATTTGCATGTACCTATTCAGTTTTCCCAACATGACTTTTAAAGAAACTGCCTTTTCCCCATTGTATAATTTTGCCTCCTTTATCATAGATTAAGTGACCTTTAAGTGTGGGTTTATTTCTGAGCTCTCTATTCTGTTCCATCATTCAATGTGCCTGTTTCTGTGCCATCTGTTTTAATTACTATAGCTTTGTAGTATATCTTGAACTCTGAGATTCTCATACTTCCGATTCTGTTATTTTTCAAATTATTTTGGTTAATTGGGGTCTTTGTGGTTCCACATAAATCTTAGGAATAATTGAGTTTTGTGAAAAATGCTATTGGTATTTTGACAGGGATTGCACCAAATCTATAGATTGCTTTCAGTAGTGTGGATGTTTTAACAATATGGTTCTAGTTTGTGAGCATGATCTATTTTCCACTGGTTTGTGTTTTCTTCAGTTACTTTCATCAGTGCCTTATAGTCTTTAGAGCATAGGTCTTTCACCTTCTTGGTTAAGTTTATTCCTAGATATCTTATTATTTATGGTGGAGTTGTAAATGAGACTGCTTTCTTAATTTTTCTTTCTGTTATTTTGTGATTAGTATGTAGAAAAACAATTTCTGTGTATCAGTTTTGTATCCTAAACCTTTATTGAATTCATTTATTAGTTCTAATAGTTTTTTGGTGGAGTCTTTGTATATAGTATTGTGCCATTTATTTTATTTATTACTTCTATTAATTAGATTATTATTTATTTAATGTGGTCTGATTGCTCTGGCTAGGACTTTGAGCATTATGTTGAGTAAAAGTGATAAGAATAAACATCCTGGTCTTGTTCCTGATCTTAGAGAAAAAGCTCTGTTTTTTTTTTTTTCACCATTGAGTATGATTGTAGTAATAGGCTTGTCATAAATGGCCCTTATTACATTGAAGTGTGTTCCCTCTTAATCAGTTTCATTGGTTTTTCTCTTTTCATGAACAGAAGTGAATTTTATCAAGTGCTTTTTCTATATCTGTTGAGATCATCATATTGTTTTTATACTTCATTTTATTAATACTACATATAGTGTTGAATAATTTAGGGAATATTTCACCAGTTTTAAATCCTTGGAATAAACCCTCATGATCACAGTGAATAATCCTTAAATGTATTGTTCAATTTGGTTTACTAATATTCTGTTGAGACTTTTTGCATTTGTATTTATCAGGGATATTGACCTGTAGTTTCTTTTTTTTTTTTTTTTTTGGTAGTGTGTTTGCCAGGTTTTGGTATCAGGATAATGTTGGCCTCATAGAATGAATTTGGAAGTTTTTCTTCCTCTCCTACTTTCTGAAATAGTTTGAGAAGAATAGGTATTAATTCTTATGTGTTTGGTTGAATTTACCTGTGAAGCCATGTGGTCCTGGACCTCTGTTTGTTGTTAGGTTTTGTTATTGATTCAATTTCATCATCAGTAATCAGTCTACTCAGATTTTCTATTTCTTCCTGATTTAGTTTTTAAAATAGTGTTTCTAGGATTTTATGCATTTCTTCTAGGTTGTCCAATTTGTTTGCATGTAATTTTTCATAGTAGTCTCTTATAATCCTTTTTATTTCTATGATGTTGGTTGTTACTTTTATTTCTGATTTTATTTGATTCTTTTCTTTTTTTTTCTTATTGAGTCTGGCTAAAGGTTTATCAGTTTTTGTCTTTTCAAGGAACCAGATCTTGGTTTCATTGATCTTTTTTATTGATTTTTTTAGTCTCTATTTCATTTATTTCTGTTCTGATCTTTATTATGTCCTTTGCTCTACTAACTTTGGGCTTTGTTTGTTCTTTCTCTAGTTTCCTGTGGTGTAAGATTAGGTTGCGATTTTTCTTGTTTCTTGAGGTAGGCCTGTATCTCTATAAACTTCCCTATTAGCAATGTTTTTATTGTATCCCCCAAATTTTGGACCATTAGGTTTTCATTTTCATTTGTTTCCAGGTGTTTTTTACTTGCTCTTTGACCTGTTGATTGATCAACATGTTGTTTTGCCTCAGTATTTTTGTTTTACCCAGTTTTATTCTTGTAACTTTTTTTTAGCTTCATACAGTTGTAGTCAGAAAAGGCACTTAAATTTATTGAGACTTGTTTTGTGACCTTAAATGGGATCTACCCTGGAGAATGATCCATGTGCGCTTGAAAAGAATGTGATTTCTGTGGGTTTTAGATGGATTATCTGTGTATATCTGCTAAGTCCACTTGGTCTCATATGTCTTTCAAAGTTACTCACTGTTTCCATTTGTCTGGACTATCTATTCATTGATGTAAGTGGTGTGTGGAAGTCCCTTACTGTTACTGTATCACCAGTTCTTTCCTTTGTGTCTGTTAATATTTTTTCATATATTTAGATTCTCTAGTGTGGTGTGCTCAGATCTTTCAATTGTTACATCTTTTTATTGAATTGATACTTTTATCATTATGTAATGCCATACATTTGTCTCTAGGTCCAGTCTTTGTCTCTTGGTCTGGTCTTTGTTTTAGTCTACTTTGTCTGATATAGTATGGTACCTCAACTTTCCTTTTTATTCCATTTGCATAGAATATCCTTCCCCATCCTATCACTTTAAGTTTGTGTGTGTGTTTAGGTCTGAAGTGAGTCTGTTGTAGGCAGCATATAGATAGCTCTTGTTTTTTTATCCATTTAGTCAGACAAAGTCTTTTGATTGGAACATTGATATCATTTACATTTAAAATAATTATTGAGGGATGCCTGGGTGGCTCAGTGTTTGAGCGTCTGCCTTCAGCTCAGGGTGTGATCCCAGTTCGGGGATCAAGTCCTGCATCAGGCTCCGCAAGGAGCCTGCTTCTCCCTCTATGTCTCTGCCTCTTTCTCTTATGAATATATAAATAAAATCTTTAAAAAATAATTATTGATATATTTCTACTTATTGCCATCACATGTGTGTATGTGAGTTTGGGGGTGGGGTTGTTTCTGTTTTTTAGGTCTTAAGGTTCCTTTATTCTTTTGCTCCCTTTTGTGATGGCTGACTCTCTTTAGTGTTATGCTTGTATTCCTTTCTCTCTCTTTTTTTGTTATATCCATTAGAGGTTTTTGGTATGTGGTTACCATGAGGTTCTTCTATAATATCCTAAGTGTATAGCAGTCTATCTTTAGTTGATGATTACTTAAGTTTGAACACATTGTAAGCATTATATTTTTGCTCTTGTTTGGAGCGCTCTGTACTTTCTGGATCTGGATGTGTGTTTCCTTCTTCAGGTTCAGGAACTTTTTGCCCCATGTCTCTCTTTCTCCTTCTGGGACCCCAAACTACAAATGTTAGCATGCTTGATGATGTCCCAGAGATAACTTAACCTATCTTCCTTTTTTTTCCCTTTATTTATTTATTTATTTATTTATTTATTTATTTATTTATTTCTCTTCAGCTTAGGGTTTTCTGTTATCTTGTCTTTCAGATTAATAACTCATCTAATCTGCTATTGGTTTCTTCTACTGATTCTTCTTTCGTTTTAGTGGTTGTTTTCTTCAATTCTTATCGGTTCTTTTTTTATAATTTTTTTTTCATTGAAGTCTTCACTGAGTTCATCCACTCTTCTCTCAAGTCTGATGAGCCCATTTATGACCATTAGTTTAAACTCCTTATCAGAAAGGTTGTTTATCTCTATTTTGTTTAGTTCTTTTTCTGAAATTGTGTTTTCTTCTTCTGTTTGGAGCATATTTCTCTATATCCTCACCTTGCTTGATTTTCTGTGTTTGTTTTTATGCAATAGGCAGAACAGATACTTCTCCTAGTCTTGAGGGAAATAACCTTGTCTTCTGGGTAGACTGCATGTACCTGACAGTTTGACATAGTTGGCCAGAGATGTAGCAAAGCATGGGCTAGTAGTCCTGGGATATTCTTCATAGAGAATACTCTGGTAAAATGACTAGACCTTAAACAGATATAACCAGAAAATTTCCAGGGCTCTCCATACAGGATGTACCTTGGTGGATTACTAGAGCTGAAGTGGGCTTGGGTGGTCAGTCCCATGGTGCTCCACATAAAAGGAAGGCTAGAAGGACAGTTGGAGCTGAAGCAAGTACAGGCCTAGTGTGTTTCAGGAGTTTTTGCATGTTAGTTGCTTCAGTAAGATGGTCAGGGCTATAGTAGGTGCTATACATGTGTGTCCCAGTATGTGCTGTGCTGGAGCCACCTTGGTGGGACAGCTAGACCGAGGGTAGACATGAGTGGGGAGTGCCTTGGGGAATGGCTAAAGGCTTCTGGCTTGCTGGGGTGGCAGGCTGGCTAGGGTGCCTGGACTTTGCTGCTATGCAATCAAGGTGGAAGGGAAATGTAAACAGTGGTGCTTGAAGTTCCTTCTACTTTGGAGAGCATTCCAGCTTGTTTCCTACCATTTGGCAAAGACTTATTTCCTATATATTCTAGTTGCCCTTTTAAAGCATGTCTTTTTTTCCTGTGCCCCAGGGTGGCCAAGTCTGCTTTCAGTCCTTCAGTATTATTTCTCTCCACTACAGTGTGCAGTATTGGGGAGTGTTTTCATTGTTACCATGTCTCTGTTCCTGCCATTCCATATGTGGTTCCTCTGTGTTGTGCAGAAGTTGTTCAGTTTTCTGTTCTTCAGGAAGAATTGTTCTATATGTAGGTATAGATTTTGGTGTGTCTGTGAAGAAGGTGAGTTCAAGGTCTTTCTACATTGCCATCTCGGACATCTCCTTCTTGATATGTCTATTCTTAAAGTCCACTGAAAATCACCTCCAAATAGATGCTCTGCAACCCAGCCTCATGTACTAGCGTGAGGTATTATCTTTGCTGTGCAAATAATGGGGACCGAATGATAAAATTTGCATAAATTATCAGACTTTTGAGAGTTTGTCGTGTAGATTTGTACTTAGTTCACATATTAAAGGACACCTTGATCATCAGTTCTAGTGATACCTGGATTTATCATAGTCTTTGTAGCTCCTAATTATGATTCTGACTCCAAGTAACTATGATAAGGCTACCTCACTCCAAAAATACCCAAACTATTTATTGATTCTAGGTCAACAGCATTATTTATGCAAAGTAATAAAACTCAGTTTTCTTCCTCTCTAGGGTTTTTAATGAGACTGCTAAATCACTAGAGCATTGAGCTCCTAGTTTGTGCTATAGGGTCATATGATATAGAAGGTAGCTTTATAATCTAATACACAATTTAATAACCTTGTATGCTTGCATATTAGTCAGCATTGCCATGGATTACAAAATGAATATTTTGACTATCTATATGTTCTTTCTAAATACCCAAAGCATTTTTCTAAGTCTCTGAACTTTTACTCATGTTTCATTGAAATTAACTAATGAAATTACCAAATTAAATTGAAGTGGTCTAATTGTTGGCCGGATATATCATGCTATTGAATACAGATACAACTCATTAGCTTTCTGTCATCATTTCTTAGAATTGAAACTGACATATTTTTATATTTATCTTTCTAATTTTACCTGCCTCCTATGGGCTTTTCTTGATCGGTATTTCTCAAATGACGTGACTGATTCTCCTATAAATCCTTTAATTCCTTTATTTCTTTTGAACCTTGTCATATGCTGATTTCTAAGACAACCTCCAATTCCAGTTGATTGTAGGAACCATATGGGCAGGGATTTTTTTTTTAAGCTTTTATTTAAATTCTGGTCAGCTGATACATATGGTAAAATTGGTTTCAGGTGCAGAATTTAGTGATTCATCCCTACAGATAACATCCAATGCTCATCACAAGTACCCTCCTTAATACACATCTCCTGTTTAGCCCATCCCCCTACCCATCTCCTTCGATCAGCCCTCAGTTCTCTATCATTAAGAGTCTCTATGAGGGATCCCTGGGTGGCACAGCGGTTTGGCGCCTGCCTTTGGCCCAGGGCGCAATCCTGGAGACCTGGGATCGAATCCCACGCCGGGCTCCCGGTGCATGGAGCCTGCTTCTGTCTCTGCCCCTCTCTCTCTGTGACTATGATTAATAAAAAAAATCTTTAAAAAAAAAAGAGTCTCTATGGTTTGTTTTCTTCTCTCTTTCTTGTTTCCCCTTCCCCTATGTTCACTGTCTGTTTCTTAAATTTCACCCATGAGTGAAAGTATTTGGTATTTGTCTTTCTCTGGTTGACTACTTTCACGTAGCATAATATGCTCTATCTCCATCCATGACATTGCAAATGGTAAGATTTCACTCTTTTTGATGCCTGATATTCCATTGTCTATATACGCCATATCTCTTTTTATCTATCCATTAGTTGATGGACTTTCAGGCTCTTTCCATAGTTTGGCTATTGTTCATAATGCTGCTATAAACACCGGGGTGCATGTGCCTCTTTTTTTTGCATTTAGATCAATTAAGTTCTTTTTATTTTTTATTTTTTTAATAAATTTATTTTTTATTGGTGTTCAATTTACCAACATACAAAATAACACCCAGTGCTCATCCCGTCAAGTGCTCCCCTCAGAGCCCATCACCCATTCACCCCCACCCCCCGACCTCCTCCCCTTCCACCACCCCTAGTTCGTTTCCCAGAGTTAGGAGTCTTTATGTTCTGTCTCCCTTTCTGATATTTCCCACACATTTCTTCTCCCTTCCCTTATATTCCCTTTCACTATTATTTATATTCCCCAAATGAATGAAAACATATAATGTTTGTCCTTCTCCGACTGACTTACTTCACTCAGCATAATACCCTCCAGTTCCATTCACGTCGAAGCAAATGGTGAGTATCTGTCGTTTCTAATGGCTGAGGAATATTCCATTGTATACATAGACCACATCTTCTTTATCCATTCACCTTTCGATGGACACTGAGGCTGCTTCTACAGTTTCGCTATTGTGGACATTGCTGCCATAAACATCGGGGTGCAGGTGTCACGGCGTTTCATTGCATCTGTATCTTTGGGGTAAACCCCCAACAGTGCAATTGCTGGGTCGTAGGGCAGGTCTATTTTTAACTCTTTGAGAAGCCTCCACACAGTTTTCCAGAGTGGCTGCACCAGTTCACATTCCCACTAACAGTGCAAGAGGGTTCCCTTTTCTCCACATCCTCTCCAACATTTGTGGTTTCCTGCCTTGTTAACTTTCCCCATTCTCACTGGTGTGAAGTGGTATCTCATTGTGGTTTTGATTTGTATTTCCCTGATGGCAAGTGATGCAGAGCATTTTCTCATGATCATGTTGGCCATGTCTATGTCTTCCTCTGTGAGATTTCTCTTCATATCTTTTGCCCATTTCATGATTGGATTGTTTGTTTCTTTGGTGTTGAGTTTAATAAGTACTTTATAGATCTTGAAAACTATCCCTTTATCTGATACGTCATTTGCAAATATCTTCTCTCATTCTGTAGGTTGTCTTTGAGTTTTGTTGACTGTATCCTTTGCTGTGCAAAAGCTTCTTATCTTGATGAAGTCCCAATAGTTCATTTTTGCTTTTGTTTCTTTTGCCTTCGTGGATGTATCTTGCAAGAAGTTACTGTGGCTGAGTTCAAAAAGGGTGTTGCCTGTGTTCTCCTCTAGGATTTTTTTTTTTCCTCTAGGATTTTGATGGAATCTTACCTCACTTTTAGTTCTTTATCCATTTTGAGTTTATCTTTGTGTATGGTGCAAGAGAGTGCTCTAGTTTCATTCTTCTGCATGTGGATTCCCAATTTTCCCAGCACCATTTATTGAAGAGACTGTCTTTCTTCCAATGGATGGTTTTTCCTCCTTTATCGAATAGTAGTTGACCATAAAGTTGAGGGTTCACTTCTGGGTTCTCTATTCTGTTCCATTGATCTATGTGTCTGTTTTTGTTCCAGTACCACACTGTCTTGATGACCACAGCTTTGTAGTACAACCTGAAATCTGGCATTGTGATGCCCCCAGATATGGTTTTCTTTTTTAAAATTCCCCTGGCTATTCGGGGTCTTTTCTGATTCCACACAAATCTTAAAATAATTTGTTCTAACTCTCTGAAGAAAGTCCATGGTATTTTGATAGGGATTGCATTAAACGTGTAAATTGCCCTGGGTAACATTGATATTTTCACAATATTAATTCTGCCAATCCATGAGCATGGAATATTTTTCCATCTCTTTGTGTCTTCCTCAATTTCTTTCAGAAGTGTTCTATAGTTTTTAGGGTATAGATCCTTCACCTCTTTGGTTAGGTTTATTCCTAGGTATCTTATGCTTTTGGGTGCAATTGTAAATGGGATTGACTCCTTAAATTCTCTTTCTTCAGTCTCATTGTTAGTGTATAGAAATGCTACTGATTTCTGGGCATTGATTTTGTATCCTGCCACGCTACCAAATTGCTGTATGAGTTCTAGCAATCTTGAGGTGGAGGCTTTTGGGTTTTCTATGTAGAGTATCATGTCATCTGCAAAGAGGGAGAGTTTGACTTCTTCTTTGCCAATTTGAATGCCTTTAATGTTTTTTTGTTGTCTGATTGCTGAGGCTAGGACTTCCAGTAGTATGTTGAATAGCAGTGGTGAGAGTGGACATCCCTGTCTTGTTCCTGATCTTAGGGGAAAGGCTCCCAGTGCTTCCCCATTGAGAATGATATTTGCTTTGGGCTTTTTGGAGATGGCTTTTAAGATGTTGAGGAATGTTCCCTCTATCCCTACACTCTGAAGAGTTTTGATCAGGAATGGATGCTGTATTTTGTCAAATGCTTTCTCTGCATCTCATGAGAGGATCATATGGTTCTTGGTTTTTCTCTTGCTGATATGATGAATCACATTGATTGTTTTATGAGTGTTGAACCAGCCTTGTGTCCGGGGATAAATCCTACTTGGTCTTGGTGAATAATTTTCTTAATGTACTGTTGGATCCTATTGGCTAGTATCTTGTTGAGAATTTTTGCATCCATGTTCATCAGGGATATTGGTCTGTAATTCTCCTTTTGGGTGGGGTCTTTGTCTGGTTTTGGAATTAAGGTGATGCTGGCCTCATAGAACGAATTTGGAATTACTCCATCTCTTTCTATCTTTCCAAACAGCTTTAGTAGAATAGGTATGGTTTCTTCTTTAAACGTTTGATAGAATTCCCCTGGGAAGCCATCTGGCCCTGGGCTCTTGTGTCTTGGGAGGTTTTTGATGACTGCTTCAATTTCCTCCCTGGTTATTGGCCTGTTCAGGTTTTCTATTTCTTCCTGTTCCAGTTTTGGTAGTTTGTGGCTTTCCAGAAATACGTCCATTTCTTCAAAATTGCCTAATTTATTGGCGTATAGCTGTTCATAATATGTTATTAAAATCGTTTGCAGTTCCTTGGTGTTGGTAGTGATCTCTCCTTTCTCATTCATGATTTTATTAATTTGAGTCTTCTCTCTCTTCTTTTTAATAAGGCTGGCTAATGGTTTATCTGTCTTATTAATTCTTTCAAAGAACCAACTCCTGGTTCTGTTGATCTGTTCTACAGTTCTTCTGGTCTCAATTTCATTGAGTTCTGCTTGAATCTTCACTAACTCTCTTCTTCTGCTGGGTGTAGGATCTATGTGCTGCTTTTTCTCTAGCTCCTTTAGGTGTAAGGTTAGCTTTTGTATTTGAGTTCTTTCGAGTTTTTGAATGGATGCTTGTATTGCGATGTATTTCCCCCTTAGGACTGCTTTTGCTGCATCCCAAAGATTTTGAACGGTTGTATCTTCATTCTCATTAGTTTCCATGAATGTTTTTAATTCTTCCTTAATTTCCTGGTTGACCCTTTCATCTTTTAGCAGGATGATCATTAACCTCCACGTGTTTGAGGTCCTTCCAAACTTCTTGTTGTGATTTAGTTCT
Organism: Canis aureus; assembly: GCF_053574225.1. Classification (NCBI taxonomy): domain Eukaryota; kingdom Metazoa; phylum Chordata; class Mammalia; order Carnivora; family Canidae; genus Canis; species Canis aureus. The sequence continues at coordinate 21,191,650 of NC_135639.1, read as the reverse complement.
AATTTCAAGGCATTATGGTCTGAGAATATGCAGGGGATGATCCCAATCTTTTGATATCAGTTCAGACCAGATTTGTGACCCAGTATGTGGTCTATTCTGGAGTAAGTTCCGTGTGCACTTGAGAAGAATGTGTATTCAGCTGAGTTTGGATGTAAAGTACTGTAGATATCTGTGAAATCCATCTGGTCCAGTGTATCATTTAAAGCTCTCATTTCTTTGGAGATGTTGTGCTCAGAAGACCTATCGAGTGTAGAAAGCGCTAGATTGAAGTCACCAAGTATAAGTGTATTATTATCTAAGTATTTCTTCACTTTGGTTATTAATTGATATATTTGGCAGCTCCCACATTCGGGGCATATATATTGAGGATTGTTAAGTCCTCTTGTTGGATAGATCCTTTAAGTATGATATAGTGTCCCTCTTCATATCTCAATACAGTCTTCGGGGTAAATTTTAGTTTATCTGCTATAAGGATGGCTACCCCTGCTTTCTTTTGAGGACCATTTGAATGGTAAATGGTTCTCCAACCTTTTATTATCAGGCTGTAGGTGTCCCTCTGTCTAAAATGAGTCTCTTGTAGACAGCAAATAGATGGGTCCTGCTTTTTTATCCAGTCTGAAACCCTGCGCCTTTTGATGGGGTCATTAAGTCCGTTCACGTTCAGAATTACTATTGAAAGTTATGAGTTTAGTGTCATCATGATACCTATTCAGTCCTTGTTTTTGGATTGTTCCACTGAACTTCTTCTTAAAGGGGAATTTTAAGAGTCCCCCTTAAAATTTCTTGCAGAGCTGGTTTGGAGGTCACATATTCTTTCTATTCCTGCCTGTCTTGGAAGCTCTTTCTCTCTCCTTCCATTTTGAATGAGAGCCTTGCTGGATAAAGTATTCTTGGTTGCATGTTCTTCTCATTTAGGACCCTGAATATATCCTGCCAGCCCTTTCTGGCCTGCCAGGTCTCTGTGGAGAGGTCTGCTGTTACCCTAATACTCCTCCCCATAAAAGTCAGGGATTTCTTGTCTCTTGCTGCTTTAAGGATCTTCTCTTTATCTTTGGAATTTGCAAGCTTCACTATTAAATGTCGAGGTGTTGAACGGTTTTTGTTGATTTTAGTGGGGTATCTCTTATTTCCTGGATCTGAATGCATGTTTCCCTTCCCAGATTAGGGAAGTTTTCAGCTATGATTTGTTCAAATACATATTCTGGCCCTCTGTCCCTTTCGGCGCCCTCGGGAACCCCAATTAAATGTAGGTTTTTCCCTCAGGCTGTCGTTTATTTCTCTTAATCTATCTTCATGGTCTTTTTTTTTTTTTTTTCTTCATGGTCTTTTAATTGTTTTTCTCTTTTTTCCTCAGTTTCCCTCTTTGCCATCAACTTGTCTTCTATGTCACTGACTCGTTCTTCCACCTCGTTAACCCTCGTCATTAGGACTTCTAGTTTGGATTGCATCTCATTCAATTGATTTTTAATTTCTGCTTGATTGGATCTAAATTCTGCAGTCATGAAGTCTCTTAAGTCCTTTATGCTTTTTTCTAGAGCCACCAGTAGCTGTATAATAGTGCTTCTGAATTGGCTTTCTGACATTGAATTGTAATCCAGATTTTGTACCTCTGTGGGAGAGAGGACTGTTTCTGATTCTTTCTTTTGAGGTGAGGTTTTCCTTCTAGTCATTTTGCTCAGTGCAGAGTGGCCAAAAACAAGTTGTATTGGGAAAAGGAGAAAAAGGAGAGAAAGAAGGAAACAAAAGAGAAAAAGAAAAAAGAAAAAAAAGAGAAAGAAAAAGAAAGAAAGGAAAATAAAGGGTTGGGGGAAGCAAATCAAATAGCAAAAAAAAAAAAAAAGAAAGAAAAAGAAAAAAAACACCACGGGGGAGTATCTCCGATTTTGTATACTTTAAGTCCCTTGACTTCCCCTGGAAGTTGTCAGTCTAGCTGGTGTTCTGGGGGAGGGGCCTGTTGTGCTGATTTTCAGGTGTTAGCACTTGGGGGAGCTGCTCTGCCCCCTGCCTGGTGCAGGGCTCAGTGGGGGTTGTTTACCCCGTGAGGCCCCAGGAGGAACAACTGCAGTGGCTGGGCCAGCTCATCAGCCCTGGAGTTAGCCCCCACAGTAGCTCCAGAGCTCTCTGTCTGCAGGGCCTGGAGGCTCTGGGGCGGGGCCGCTGATCTGCTCAGCTGGGGCAGGAGCGTCCTTGCTGTCCTGGGCCCTCCCGGCCTCTGCCTGTCCCAGGGGGAGGCCGGATCCTGGGCTGTGTCCCGGCGCCCTGTGCTCCGGGGCCTGTGCTGTTGGATTCGCGCTCCCGCCCCGCAGCCCCCTCCGCGGAGCCTCCCCCGAGCCCCCCGAGCTGCTCCCGCCCCGCAGCCCCCTCCGCGGAGCCGCCCCCGAGCCCCCCGAGCTGCTCCCGCCCCGCAGCCCCCTCCGCGGAGCCGCCCCCGAGCCCCCCAGCTGCTCCGGGTCCCGCCGCCCGCGCTGCAGCCCTTAGGGAGCTCGGCGCACTCTCCCGGGGCGCAGGTGTCTGTTAGTGTCCCCGGGAGCCCGAGGGCATCCCCGCCCTCCTGGGTCCTGCTCCAACTCCTCGCGAGCCCCTTTCCCCCGGGAAGGTCGGTGCAGCTCCTGCTCCTCCGGGACGGGGCTCTCCTGTCCTGGGGACACTCGCCCCGGCCTCAGCCCGGCTCCTCGCGGGGCCCCTCCCCCTCGGAGGCCTTTTGTTTCTTTATCTCTTTTTCCCCGTCTTCCTACCTTGATAGAAGCGTGAACTCTTCTCACTGTAGCATTCCAGCTGTTCTCTCTTTAAATCTCAGGCCGAATTTGTAAATTTTCAGGATGATTTGAAGGTTATCTAGGTAATTTGGTGGGGACAGGTGACTTGGGGACCCTAGTTTTCTTCCATCTTGCCCCTCCTCCTCATGTACCTCTTTGAATCTGAATTTTTGTAGCATTTTGATAAATACTTAGTAATACAATTGCTGGGTCATAGAATAGTCCTATTTATAAATTTTTTGAGGGACCTGGATACTTTTTTCCAGAGTGGCTGCACCAGTTTGAATTCACACCAATAGTGTAAGAGGGTTCCTCTTTCTCTACGTCCTTGCCAACATCTGTCATTTCCTGAGTTATTAATTTTTTCCATTCTGACAGGTGTGGGGTGATATCTCATCATGCTTTTGATTTATATTTCCCTGATGATGAGTGATGTTGGTCACTCAAAAGACACATGTCTTTTCATGTGTCTGTTATCCATCTCAAGTCTTCTTTGAGAAATGTCTGTTTATGTCTTCCAGGCAAGGATTACTTCTATTCATTTATATCCTAATCTTTGAAGTATTTGGATTATAATGAATTCTCCATTTGTTTTGTCTTACTGTAACTGAGCTTAGGAAGATCTCTGAGAAACTTTTAACTTAGCCAAGTCCTTTTGCATTGCCTTGTTAATGTGAGAAAATGCTATTGTTGAGGATATTATTTCTATAGTCGGGTCTGTGTCTCTGCTGTCAAGCTTATAATAAACACAAATCTAAACTTCTGAACTGAGGTGACTTACAGTGAAAAAAAATTTAATTGGCATTTACAAAATGTGTAAAAATAGCTAAAGATACCATTATGTTAATTTTAATTACAGTATTTGTAGACTTTTTACTTTTTTTCCATAGGCAGTTTCTTATATAACTTTATAATGTTAATAATGCAAAGATGTTTATAATGTTAAGGATAGTAGAACTTATATATACATATATATGTATGTGTGTATGTAGACATATATCTATAGGTGTGTGCATATGTGTATATAAAAATGTTGGAAAGGGATACAAATAGACACACATACTTATGCCATTGTTGTGAAGGAATGGAATTTATCATACTAAAGGAGAAATAAATCACACATAAACACTGTACTAGATAAGTTTTTTTTTCATGGTAATAGGGTTAACAATTCTATTGTTATACATGTAGACTATAATTGAATACTATGTAAGTGGTTGACAGATAATGGGAGGCAGTTTCCTCACTTTTGGAATATAAATTACAGATGAATAAGGGAGAAAGAATAATAAATGTGATTATAGGTTAGAGTTGGCAAAATCAATATGAACCATGTTTAGTATAAATACAGATGGTTACATATAAAAATATTTATAGATATATGTTTATACACATCTATATGTAGGTGTAGAACAAAGGTAAATCCTTGTTTTGCTGTTTTGCTAGCTGAAATACTTAAAAAAAAAAAAACACAACACCCATAAAACAAGGAGGACACCTAATGTATGGATCTTGATTTCTAACACTGTTCTCCAATATAAAGAAATCAGGGATCCTTGGAGAAATGGCTAATTCTAGAACCGTGGCAAAAAAAAAAAAATGAAGTAGATAAGTCAAAGTATCTTGCAGTGCCAAAAAGTTAAAAAAAAAAATATTGGAATATGTTAAAAGAAACCAGGAATCACTATCAAAACAGAAGATTTGAAGCAATGAAATAAAGTAGTTTTGGTTTATAACCTAAATTATAAAACTGTAGATCCAAGAGTCTGCACTAATAGAAATAATTAAGGAAAGAAAAAGATGAACCCTTCAAGCAGACAAATTCCCTATAATTTCTGCAAATATTCTGCCCTAAAGGATGGGGACATGATTTGCCATTGCTTGTGTTCTTAACATATTGATTTTCTTTCAAAGAGTACAGTATGAAAAAGGGGAAGGAAGAGTAATTTTACAATGGAAAAACCTAACAAGCACTACCTTAGCCATATGACTAAGGTCAACATCAGCAGTGATAAATCATATTGATAGTATGTGACTTTGATATGATGTGATGAAGATGGGACTTTATTACGGTGGTCTTTCTCTGAAATATCCTTATCACTGTCTTAATCGTGAGAAAAAACAATAGCCAAATCCTGAGTTGGGATATTCTATGTAATATTTCTCCAGTACTCCTCAAAACTTTCAAGGTTATTTAAAAAAATAGGAAAGTCTGAGAAACTCACAATCAAGGCCCTGAAGTGACATGAGGACTATATATAGGTAATGTGGTCTCCTAAATAGAATTCTGTAACAAAAAAAAAAAAAGATGGTAGGTAAACTCCAAAATAATCTGAATAAGTTATGGATGCTGGGTGACAATAATGTATCAATCAATATAGCTTCACTAATTGATACAATACACCTGTACCTTTGGCTATGAGAAAAATAGGAATATTCTGTATTATTTTTTCAAATTTTCTGTAACTCAAACTATTAAAATATTTATTAAGGAACTTAGCATCATAGTTAATATATTTTTAGACATATGGGCACATGTCTGCATATGGATCTGCCCTGGTACAGATTTCATTGCATAGATGAAATCCTTGGCTCTTCAGACTGCTTAAAATTCAAGAAAACTATTTAAATCTCAATCTGTAATAAACGAGTATGTTTACCAAAGGTGACTTAAGTCATACTAAAGACACACACACACATACACATACACACACACACGTTACTTTAGCTCTCACCATTCTTGCTAAATGTACACAGTAGTTAATATTACCTATTTCTAATAAGAAATCTTCCATGTCTACCAATTTTATCTTGATATTTTAATAATTGGAAAATTGTATACCTACTTTAAATAACATCATTTTATTCCATTTCCAAATATTTGTTGCCATCATATTGAAATGAATTTCTTTTTTTTAAGATTTATTTATTCATTCATGATAGATATAGGGAGAGAAAGAGAGAGAGGGAGAGGCAGAGACACAGGCAGAGGGAGAAGCAGGCTCCATGCCAGGAGCCTGACGCAGGACTCGATCCCAGGACTCCAGAATCGCGCCCTGGGCCAAAGGCAGGCACTAAACCGCTGAGCCACCCAGGGATCCCCTTGAAATGATTTTCTATATGCAAAATATTATTCAGTTTTACTTCATCACTTCTGTTAGAAATTTACTATACATTATTTACTTTCTTTTAGTAGTTTTTATGCAGATGACCATACACAACCTTGATGTATGAGTCTACTTTAATACTTTTAACACTTTTCTTTCTTTTAAAAAATATATTTATTTGAGAGAAATCCTGCAAACAAGAGCACAAGCAGGCTTGGGAGGGGTAAAGGGAGAAGCAAACTCCCAATTGAACAGGAAGCCTCAAGTGCTGTTACATCCCAAGACCCTGGATCCATGACTTCAGCTGAAGGCAGATGCTTAACCAACTGAGCACCAGGTGCCCAAAACTTTTTTTTTTTAAGATTTTATTTATTTATTCATGAGAAACAGAGAGACAGAGACAGAGAGACAGAGAAAGTCAGAGACACAAGCAGAGGGAGAAGCAGGCTCCATGCAGGGAGCCGGACGTCGACTCTATCCTGGGTCTCCAGGATTACACCCTGGACTGAAGGCGGTGCTAAACCACTGAGCCATCCAGGCTGCCTGGCGCCCAATACTTTGAACACTTTTCACATAATGCAAAAGATTCATGTGAGTTTAGTTTCACTTACTCCATAACTGGGAACTTTACACTATCAATCTTAACATATAATTTATATGTCATGAGTCAGTCCATTGTTACAATTTTTGCATTAATAATCATGATTCTTCTATGTATATCCACATAATTCCATTTTCCCCATTATTGGGCTGCATTCAGAAAACTCTATCAGCCTAAATGTCCTTTTATGTTTCTTATAGAGGACTGATGGCATCTGATAACCTGAACTTTTGTCAGAAAATATTTTTATTTAGTCTTACTTCTTGAAGTATATTTTCATGAAATATATCACTCTAGTTACTAGATTTGTCTTTTTGTTAGTTTACTTATTGCCTTTTGAATACTATTCCATTGTCTTTTGATCCCCATAATTTCTAGTAAAATTGCAGGGAAATATCTTACAGTAAGTTATGAATTATTTATATTCTATTTGCTATTAAGATTTTCTATTCTTTGAATTATGGGGATTTGATCTAGATATAATTTCCTTTATGTTGGTATTGCATGGGTTTTATTAACTTTATTCAATCTGTGAATGAATGTCTTAGTTCTTATAAAATTGTCGCTACAATTTTGACAAATATTTCTTCATCTTTTTATTGACTTTCCTTCCAGAACTATAGTTTAACATATTCTTTGATCTTTGACTGTACCCACATATTTGTTACCTTGTTTTGTTTATTTTTACTCTTCATTTTTTTCTACTGATCCATCTTATCGTTTATTAGGCTTTCTATCTGTTCTCATACCCATCCAATGGCTTATCAATTGCAGACCTTTTATTTTAAATTTTAGAATGCCTATTTTATTCCCTTTTTGGAATTTATATCTCTTACAAACATTTTTATTTTCTAATTAATTTTCCTATATTTCTTCTATTTTCTTATATTGACCAAGAAAGTGTTATAAAGCAATCAAAAGTGTTTATTTGGGATCTTAGGGGTTGCAAACTGGAAGGCACAGAGTTGACCAAAATTGAAAATATGCTCAAAATTGCAAGCAGGAAGTGTAATCTTATAAAGTAAAAGCCACAAAGTTTTGTAACTTATGTAAAAAGAGTTGTCAACCTACAGAATGGGAGAAGATATTTGCAAATAACGTATCAGATAAAGGGCTAGTTTCCAAGATCTATAAAGAACTTATTAAACTCAACAGCAAAGAAGCAAACAATCCAATCATGAAATGGGCAAAAGACATGAACAGAAATCTCACAGAGGAAGACATAGACATGGCCAACATGCATATGAGAAAATGCTCTGCATCACTTGCCATCAGGGAAATACAAATCAAAACCACAATGAGATACCACCTCACACCAGTGAGAATGGGGAACGTTAACAAGGCAGGAAACCACAAATGTTGGAGAGGATGCGGAGAAAAGGGAACCCTCTTACACTCTTGGTGGGAATGTGAACTGGTGCAGCCACTCTGGAAAACTGTGTGGAGGTTCCTCAAAGATTTAAAAATAGACCTGCCCTACGACCCAGCAATTGCACTGCTGGGGATTTACCCCAAAGATACAGATGCAATGAAACGCCGGGACACCTGCACCCCGATGTTTCTAGCAGCAATGTCCACAATAGCCAAACTGTGGAAGGAGCCTCGGTGTCCATCGAAAGATGAGTGGATAAAGAAGATGTGGTTTATGTATACAATGGAATATTCCTCAGCCATTAGAAATGACAAAGACCCACCACTTGCTTCAACGTGGATGGAACTGGAGGGTATTATGCTGAGTGAAATAAGTCAATCGGAGAAGGACAAACATTATATGGTCTCCTTCATTTGGGAAATACAAAAAATAGTGAAAGGGAATAAAGGGGAAAGGAGGAATAATGAGTGGGAAATATCAGAAAGGAAGACAGAACATGGAAGACTCCTAACTCTGGGAAACGAACTAGGGGTGGTGGAAGGGGAGGTGGGCGGGGCGTGGGGGTGACTGGGTGATGGGCACTGAGGGGGGCACTTGATGGGATGAGCACTGTGTGTTATTCTATATGTTGGCAAATTGAACACCAACAAAAAATAAATTTATTTAAGAAATAAATAAAAGCAGAAAAAAAAGAGTTGTATTTGGTACTGACATAGCTAAATTATCTAATACACGATTGGGTGTTTAGCTAACAGTTGTTACATTATCTCTCCATCCAATGTAAAAAGATGTGTTTCAGGAGGTAGTTGGATGCAGTTGACAAAGTCAAGAGTTCATGCTGTTGCAAAAATTGAAACTGGAGACATGCATATTCCTTGCTTGCCTTCTCAACGTCCTCCAGACTATTTTGATAGACTCTCCTATCAATGTTTAATTAACTTTTGTAATCTCCCTTCACATTCACCATGAGTATTATGTAATAATACTTAAAGTTCATGTAAAAACTTTAGTATCTTGTCTTACAAATCTATTATTTCTAGGACCTGTGAGACTTCTAACATTTCATTTCTGTCTCCTGACTCTTTACATGTTATGAATTTTTTTAAAAGATTTTATTTATTTATTCATGAGAGACACACAGAGAGAGAAAGAGGCAGAGACACAGGCAGCGGGAGAAGCAGGCTCCATGCAGGGAGCCTGATGTGGGACTCGATCCCCAGTCTCCAGTATCACACCCTGGGCTGAAGGCGCGCTAAACCGCTGAGCCACCCGGGCTGCCCAACATGTTATGAATTTTATGTACAAGCTTATATTTTAAAAATAGCTTCTTTATTTTATTTTCTCCCAGAGCAAATTTAAATTTTATTTTTATATGAAAATCTGGTGAAAAGCTCATCATTTCAATCCAAGCAGTATTTGTGTAGGGTCAGGGCTGGTTTAGAGCTTTTACTGGATATAATACATCTCTGTTTTCTAAGGCCTCAAACATAAAACTTCTTAGGTACCTGTTCTATTTCTCACAGATCTGTGTTCTAAGCACTCTACAGTTGGAGATTTCACTCTGCATTTTAAGTTTTTTTAGACCATCCTGCCACTTGGTAATTCAGTAAAACTCCTGTGGGGAAATTTTTCTGTGCTTTACTAGCAGTATTGTTAAAATTTTTGTTGATTTCTGTAACAGATACCACAGGCTCCATGGTTTTCCTTTCTTTATTTTAGTCCCTAGTAGTACTTTTCTCCTTTTGACATATTTCTTAGTCTATGCCCAGTCTCTGCAAATGTACTTATGGAGAAGCACATCATATTCTCAGTTCACTTATGAAGGGCTCTCCACTGAAGTTTTAGTTCATCTAGTTTTCTTTGTATTTACAGCTTTCTGATATCTTTCAAAACTAGATTTTATCTGCATTACCTATTTGCTGTGATAAGATTGTTGATCTGTCATTACCTACCTTTTGTACCTGAAAGTGGAAGAGGATAATGCTATTATACCATGTTTCACTTCCCCACTGATTGTAGAAGTTATTCTTTAAAAACATAAAATGATTGTACAAGTAGTATATTATAGCTGAAAAGAAAGAAATTGAATTGATTTGGTTGAGGGCTGAAATAACAGCCATCTCCTTCTTCATTTGCTCTCTAATTCTATGATGTTGGGTAAATGTTTGTGGGTTTTTGTTTTTTGTTTTTGTTATTCTATAAGCTGCAGGTGAATGCCTTTTCCCTATCTTTTGGAGCACGGGTAGGAATTTATAAGTTAGGGAAAAAAAATCAGGCTTGTTTACTCTTACTGAGATTGAAGTTACATTACACAGAAAAATATCTACATTGTCAAGTTGTCATAGAATGGCCTTACCTTCTACAGTCTCCATATAAAATGGTTAGAGCGGACAGCTCCTGTGTCTCAGCGGTTTAGTGCTGCCTTCAGCCCAGGGCCTGAACCCTGGAGACTGAGGATCAAGTCCCACATTGGGCTCCCTGCATGGGGCCTGCTTCTCCCTCTATCTGTGTGTGTCTCTGCCTCAGTGTGTGTGTGTGTGTGTGTGTGTGTGTGTGTGTGTGCATGTGTGTGTGTCTTATGAATGCATAGGTAAAATCTAAAAGTAAATAAATAAAAATAAAATGGTTAGAGCATCATAGCCCAATATTTGCAGATAAGAGGACTCAATCCTTTTCTTAAGCCAATTTAAGTTGGTGTGTAAGCAGAGATATAATTACTGATTTCAGGTCTGTGCCAGAATTTGTTGATTTTTGACAATATTTTAAGAAAAAATCCCATCATTTCCTGGGTAGGGTCTGAAAAAAATCAACAAAATTGCTCTATTTTTCTATCTTATTTATAAAAACAATCTGATGTAGAAGACATCTCAAATTATATTCAAGGGAATTAAAGAACTAATAAAAATCATGGTTCTAATTGGGAGACATACTATGTGTACTATAGCCAACTATGTATCAAGGAAGAAAGAACTTAAAAATGAAAGGGAAAGTATGGTTGTCATTTACCTGAACCAATACACTAGCATTATATGAAGAGAAACTATATGGTATTTCAAAACACTTTTTTAAAGTAGAAGAATTTAAGTGGAAAACAGGATAATTTTTGCTTCTCCTTCAGCCTAAACTAGCATAACTTTTCTTAGTAATTCCCAGAATTGGTTGCTCAAATGCATTGTTATCCAAAGCGATTTTAAAGCTCCCATATCATAGCCAGTGTTTAATATATGCAGCTATTTTGAGTTGGATAAGAAAAATAGTGTAGAATATGTAATCTGTTATTAAAATTCATTCTGGTTTCAAACTTAATTTCTTTGCTAACTAGTTGTATTCCTATCAGTAAGGAGACAATCATCCTTTCCTTGGATCTTTTGGGCATGATGATTGCATGCACCTGTGCCCAGACAGTGATTCAACATTAATTTTTGCTGCTGCCTTTCCAGGGTTTTCTCCAATCCAGAAATCCAAAGCTTGAGTTCTGCATCAGGTAAAGGAGTCCAATCCTTGAGACTAAGATGGTAGAGTAGACCTTTGTTAACTCCCAGAATCCAAGGTAAATGGCCTCCATAAAAAGCATGCACAAGCTCAGAATGCGGACTGGAAGCTGTGGGGCCCAGGATGCCAAGGGGAGGGTCCCTGGTGGCACAGAGCAACTTGTACCATATCCAGCTCCTGAGCTACTCTGTTCATTGGCAGCAGAGAGCTGTGGCAGCACCAGACCTCCCTCCCAGTTCCTCTGCCAGAGCAACCAGGGGAGGCTCCATCATGACCTCAGTTTGACTCCAGCCCTGTGTGGTGATGGTTTGGTTTCTCAAAAGTCTCCTCAGAAACCAGCTCAGTGCAGCCCAGGTAAGCAGCTGCCACCTGCCTAGCACTACCTCCACCCAACTTGGATGGAATTGAAGTCTTGAGTTCTAAGAGCCTAATTCCTCCTAATTCCAGTTCAGAACCCTCTTTTCGCTCTAGTGAGGGGGAAAGTTGGGTCTAACAGTTTCCCCCTGGTCAGGCTGAACACATTCATTGCTGGCTCATGGCTATTGGTCTGGACATAAGCCCTGAGTGCCTAGGAGCACTGCCTCCTGCTCTCAACACCTCCCACCAATCTAGGCTCCAAACCTGGGGGGGGTTTCCCTCACTAGGACTCTTGCCTCACCCTGCAACTTCTTAGATGGACTTGTGTGCAGACAAGGTAGCCAGAGAAGACTAAAAGGGACAGATCAGAACTGACGGTAAGAGCATGAGTTGGCAATCCCTTCAGGAGCTCTCAGAGGGAGGGTGCCAGAATCCTGGGCTCCAGCAGACTTGGAAAAGGCCATCCATTTCCAGTTGCAGAAGTTGAAGAGACTTCACATACAGTTGAGCCATGGTCCACTATTCTGGTTAGCATAGCAGAAAACCACGGAGCAGAAGCAGTGAAGCTCTGACTAGTCTAGAAGGAAAAGATAGGAAGCAGGATGAGTGATTCGTCAGAGAATTGAAATTAATGGAGTTTCTGTATTAGGGAATTTCTGCAAATGTTTACCCATATTTTGAGAGATCTAGCTTCATAGGCTCATTCTACACACCTTTCCCATGAACAGTTTTCTCTAAACAAATCCATATTTTCTGATTCCTAAGTCACAGTGTGTGGAGCTGAAGACAAGACAAAAAGGTGAAAGGGTCTTGCTACTCAGAGATAAGGTGGTAAAAGAGTCACATTTTGAGTATTGTGCAATATGTGCCTTAGTGTATTCTTTGTTTTTGGAGAACCCATCAGTCAATGCTTTGTGACAGGACATTCCAGTATCTCCTAAAAGACAGAGAGAGGGGGACTGGGGGTATGAGGGGAGTGGGAGGGCTGTGTGTGTGTGTGTGTGTGTGTTTATTTTTCCCTTCCCTCCCTTTCCCTATGTTCACCTGTTTTGTTTCTTAAATTCCACATGTGAGTGAAATCATGATAATTGGCTTCCTCTGACTTATTTAGCTTAGTATAATATAGTCTAGTTCCATCCATATCATTGCAAATGCAATGGTTTCATTCTTTTTGATGGCTAATATTCCAATGTATATACACACCATATCTTCTTTATCCATTCATCTGTCAACAAGCATCTGGGCCCTTTCCATAGTTTGACTGTTGTGGACATTGCTACTATAAACTTTGGGGTATATGTGCCCCTTTGAATCACTATTTGTATCCTTTGAATAAATACTTCATAGTGCAATAATTACAGGGTCTGAGGGTAGTTCTATTTCTAACTTTTTGAGAAACTTCCATACTGTTTTCCAGAGTGGCTGCACCAGTTTACATTTCCACCAACAGTGTGAGAGGGTTACCCTTTCTCTGCATCCTTGCCAACATCTGTTGTTTCCTGAGTTATTAATTTTAGCCATTCTGACAAGGGTGAGGTGGTATCTCATGGTGGTTTGATGCAGCAATTTATTGCTAGACAATTCTCCAGAGACAAGGGAAACATAAGCCAAAATGAACTATTGGAATTTCATCAGGATAAAAACTATTTGCACACCAATAGAAACAATGAGCAAAACTAAAAGGCAACCTACAGAATGAGAAAAGATATCTGCAAATAACATGTCAGATACAGGGCTAATAACCAAAATCTACAAAGAACTCATGAAGCTCAACACCCAAAAACCAAAAACTCAAGTCAAAAAATGGGTAGAAGACACAAATAGACATTTCTCCAAAGAAGATATACAAATGGCTAACATTTGTATAGAAAATCTCAACATCACTCAAGAAGTCTCAACATCACTTATCATCAGGAAAATACAAATCAAAACCAGTTTGCAAATGTAATTTGTCAGAAACCTTCCCAGAGGTTGTGCTTATCTATTTTTAATAACATTTAAAAATAATAATATACTCATTGAGTTATTTTGGTATGCAGACATAGATTGCATTAAGGCAAATTGTGATAAAGCATTTAGTATTGATGTTTATATCAGAGAACGTACTCAGGATTTCCCCTTACCATTCAGTTTTCATTACATGGGCTGTGATTTATAGTGGTTCCTAACACTGGGTTAATCAAATAAATGAAGAAAAAAAAAAATCTTTCCTTTCAGGTACTCAAGACTTAGCCCTCACTTCCTAACCTATTATAGTTTTCATGTCTTAACTACTATAATGAATCCTCCAATTTGAACTTGAATCTTACTAAACCAGTTGAATAACTTTCCCTCTGCTTTATACAACTCAGTTTCTGACTTTAAAGGGAAGCTTTAAAAATAAGTATCTGGTTGTCATCGGACTAAGAAGCAAAGGGCTTGAAAATTACATTGTTTTAACTGCAAAATATCACTCCTGCATTAAACAGCTTTCATCTAGTTCCTCTCTCGAAAGATTTTTGCAAAGAGTTACAGGAATATATCTTTGACTAATCAATAACACCACCTAAGAATTGACTCAAATTATTTCTACCACCTTTGCCCACCCTTGTTGCTTATAAGTATCATGGGGCTTATCAGGTGGGGATACAACTCAGCAACAGGCAAAGAACTCTAATGCAGTAAATATAGAGCTGGTGGGTCAACAAGTATTTGAATACTCTAGCATTTTAACCACTTCCACTCTATGAAGAGAGGAATAATAATTCTCTAATAACTCTATTCTCTAATAACTATATTCATTCTCTAATAACTGTTTTCCCAAACTCCCCCTCTATATTATATACATATAAAATATATATTATATAAATATAGAAATATATTTATATGAATATATTTATATGTGACACTTATGTATCTAATTGGGACTATGAATATATGAATATATTTATATGTGACACTTATGTATCTAATTGGGACTATGAATACGACTTATCTAAAGGAAACTTGACAAAATAAAAACCAAAAAGAATAAGTAACTTAGAGTTCATCTTATTTGTTGTATATGTGACCATGGCAATTTATTTACAATCCAACTCTGAATTTTTTTCTTTATAAAGAGGGATAATGTCTATCCAGGTTGTTTACTAAGAGTTATTTACCCTCAAATGAATAAAAGTCTGTTGATAATGCAAATTTCTATACACAGGAATGGTAGGTATAGCACTTCTCTTCCCTCTACTAATTCCAAGCCTGAGGATTTACTTAGTAGTGCTTATGATTTCACACTTAGATCTCCTTTCTCATTAAATAAACTTCCCAACATCTTTCAAGCTCCAAGTATCACACATCCACTGAAACTGCCATCTTTAAAATTAAAAATTTTTGCTAGAAAGGTCTATTGATTTCAATTAACATTAAAGATACATATGTATGGTAATGATAAGTTATCCATCATTATTCTCAACAATTCTGTATGGTGATCTTGCTACCTTCTTCTCTTTGCTGTCCTGTTCCTTTATAGATGGACCTACTATAGTTGTGTCAAGTGATATAATGGTTGCATTGCAATTCCTCTCTTCTGAGGCCTTAGTTAGTCCGTTGGGAAATAGTGATACTTATAAGAACATGTGTGGAATCTTTGAATCTGAAAGATAGTATGCATAGCATAACTTTCATGAAGAAGACTGTTAGACTGCTTCTGTCCCATTAAGTCATGATATGCTATACCCTGGTTTAATTTTATATTCAATAGTTAGTGTGCTAATGGATGTGTACAAGAGTGTGTATTTAGTATATCCTTTTAAGAGTTCCAAAGTGCCATGAATCAGGACCTTATTAATCCTTCAAAGTCCTTAATAGATCAGTGACACTCATTACTATCTCTTAGATTTCTCACATTTTTGTGCTAGAGTTAATTTAAACATTTTTCACTATAACTAAAAAGAGAATCATTTCCTTGACTCTTAATATTACTATATTAATGCTGTCTATGTGAGAAAGCATTGCTAATTATTTTCCATGTACCCTTTTCCTTGAGTTGGTCTGCATCAACCCAATTTTCCTTGAACTAAGCACCCAACCTGGGCCAGGTTGTTTTAATATTTGAGCTCCTCTACATAAATGACCTCAGTTAATTTATCAGTTATCTTGAGGTTTTATAATTCCCATTACATGGAAGAAAGAGCTGATATTTAACAAGGTTCAATGACTTAGTTAGCCAAAGATATAAAGAGCAGAACAATGACAGAAACTTCAATTGAAATTCTTTCACCCACCTTTCTTTTCCTTTATAGTGATGGAATCCACAGTTATTCAAGTTGTTCAGCAGACCATGTAAGAGATTGGCAAATCATTTAACTTCCATATGCCTTGTATTCATAATTTGAAACATATGGATTATGTTTACATAACTTAAATATTGAAGATGATGTGAAATATATTAACACACAGTAGGTGCTTAATTTATATTTGTTTTTATAAGAATAAAGAGTTTTCTACTGGGAGGCAAGAGTCTTAGGGTCTAGTTCTGGCTCTATATATGAATTAGCCATGTGGTCACAGCACATGAGTCTCTCCTGGCCCCAATTTCACTCCCTGTATTATTAACATGAATAGAGTGGAACTTGTCTGAAGTGCCTTCTAAATGTGAATCATTGTACTGGTTTTTCAGACCCCAGATATTGAGCATCGGTGACATCTAAGTAAGGTATACTAGATATGCAGGGTGCAGATATAACATAGACCTATGCCTTTAGTGTAACACTAATGATTACATAATATTTCACATATAATATTTCTCCTATACATTTGGGGAACAATGCTTCCTCATTGTTAATAGTGTATCTATTCATAGGAATTCCTTTAAATTTAAAAATCAGTGTGGATTTTATTTAAAACAAAGTGAAAGGGATGCCTGGGTGGCTCAGCAGTTGAGCATCTGCCTTTGGCTCAGGTCATGATCCCAGAGTCCTCGGATCGAATCTGACATCAGGCTCCCTGCATGGAGCCTGCTTATTCCTCTTCCTATGTCTCTGCCTTTCTCTTTCTGTATCTCTCATGAGTAAATAAATAAAATCTTTTTAAAAAATAAAAAGTTAAAACAAAGTGAAAAGCTACCTATCACCTAGAAAAACCACTCATGAACTTGTCCTGAATGTGATAGATTTATATGCAGCAATATATTAAAAATAAGTTTATAGACTTGGAATAAGTATCCACTACTATGAAGCTTAAAAAAAAAGTAAAAGTAGTAACTTATTCTATGAAGACAGGTATCAGAGATTGCATCATCTATCAATTTATTCCAGGGACCTAAAGAACATCTGACATAGAGTAAGATCAATAACTATATGACATATGTGTATACACAGACAATGTAGATGTCTGCAAAGTAGCAATATCTTATTTTTTTTTTCACTTTTAGAAGTGCCAATAGAAGAGATAATAGGCCTTTGTTTAAAAACTACTTTGTTGATTAGAGGAGAGATTTGGAAGCAACCTATAACAATCTTACTTCATTTTCTGGATATCATGTGGACTTCAACCCCAAACAAAAGCTTATCTTAAGCATTCTTTTTTTATGTCTATGTGTATGTACTGTGCATTTATGTGTACATTTGTATATCTATAGATTACACAAAAATTTGAAATTAAATATAAACATTTTAAAGTATTATTGATTCATTTATAGTAATCAGTTATTTAGCATGATAGAAGTTCTCTACAAATATCCAATATATTTCTGCTTTTTAAGGAAAGGGAACATGAGTGTTTTTATCACGTTTTTTGATCAAGTAGCCCAAATTAAAGTATTATGGACTACATTATGCCAAGTTTGTTAGTGCTACTTTTATTTTGTTCTTTGTTCAACTGGGTTTAAATATGCCAGTAATAGACTGTGGCTATACAAACTAAGTCAACTGAAATTAAGCCAAAATCTTAATTTTCACAGATACTTATATAAGAAGATACAGTATTTTTTGAAAGATTTTATTGATTGATTGATTGAGAGGGAGAGATTGAGAGAGAGGGAGATAGACAGACCGTGAGAGACAGTGTAGAGCCCAAGGGGAGACTTGATCATAACCATGAGATCATGACCTGAGAAGAAATCCAGAGTCAGATGCTTAACAGGCTGAGCCACCCAGGGACCCTGTAAAGAATACACATTATTATAATTTTATTTATTTATTTATTTATTTATTTATTTATTTATTTATTTTAATAATAAATGTATTTTTTATACATTTGCCAACACACAGAATAACACCCAGTGCTCATCCCATCAAGTGCCCCCCCTCAGTTCCCGTCACCCATTCACCCTCACCCCCCGCCCTCCTCCTCTTCCACCACTCTTATTCGTTTCCCAGAGTTAGGAGTCTTTATGTTCTGTCTCCCTTTCTGATATTTCCCACACATTTCTCTCTTCCCTTATATTCCCTTTCTCTATTATTTATATTCCCCAAATGAAGGAGAACATACACTGTTTGTCCTTCTCCGATTGACTTACTTCACTCAGCATAATACCCTCCAGTTCCATCCACGTTGAAGCAAGTGGTGGGTCTTTGTCGTTTCTAATGGCTGAGTAATATTCCATTGTATACATAGACCACATCTTCTTTATCCATTCATCTTTCGATGGACACCGAGGCTCCTTCTACAGTTTGGCTATTGTGGCCATTGCTGCTAGAAACATCGGGTTGCAGGTGTCCCGGCGTTTCATTGCATCTGTATCTTTGGGGTAAATCCCAGCAGTGCAATTTCTGGGTCGAAGGGCAGGTCTATTTTTAAATCTTTGAGGAACCTCCACACAGTTTTCCAGAGTGGCTGCACCAGTTCACATTCCCACCAACAGGGTAAGGGGGTTCCCCTTTCTCCACATCCTCTCCAACATTTGTGGTTTCCTGCCTTGTTAACTTTCCCCATTCTCACTGGTGTGAGGTGGTATCCCATTGTGGTTTTGATTTGTATTTCCCTGATGGCAAGTGATGCAGAGCATGTTCTCATGTGCATGTTGGCCATGTCTATGTCTTCCTCTGTGAGATTTCTCTTCATGTCTTTTGCCCATTTCATGATTGGATTGTTTGTTTCTTTGGTGTTGAGTTTAATAAGTTCTTCATAGATCTTGGAAACTAGCCCTTCATCTGATACGTCATTTGCAAATATCTTCTCCCATTCTGTAGGTTGTCTTTTAGTTTTGTTGACTGTATCCTTTGCTGTGCAAAAGCTTCTTATCTTGATGAAGTCCCAATAGTTCATTTTTGCTTTTGTTTCTTTTGCCTTCGTCTGTGTATCTTGCAAGAAGTTACTGTAGCTGAGTTCAAAAAGGGTGTTGACTGTGTTCTCCTGTAGGATTTTGATGGAATCTTGTCTCACATTTAGATCTTTCATCCATTTTGAGTTTATCTTTGTGTATGGTGAAAGAGAGTGGTCTAGTTTCATTCTTCTGCATGTGGATGTCCAATTTTCCCAGCACCATTTATTGAAGAGACTGTCTTTCTTCCAATGGATGGTTTTTCCTCCTTTATCGAATATTAGTTGACCATAAAGTTGAGGGTCCACTTCAGGGTTCTCTATTCTGTTCCATTGATCTATGTGTCTGTTTTTGTGCCAGTACCACACTGTCTTGATGACCACAGCTTTGTAGTACAACCTGAAATCTGGCATTGTGATGCCCCCAGCTACGGTTTTCTTTTTTAATATTCCCCTGGCTATTCGGGGTCTTTTCTGCTTCCACACAAATCTTAAAATAATTTGTTCTAACTCTCTGAAGAAAGTCCATGGTATTTTGATAGGGATTGCATTAAACGTGTAAATTGCCCTGGGTAACATTGACATTTTCACAATATTAATTCTGCCAATCCATGGGCATGGAATATTTTTCCATCTCTGTGTTTTCCTCAATTTCTTTCAGAAGTGTTCTATAGTTTTTAGGGTATAGATCCTTCACCTCTTTGGTTAGGTTTATTCCTAGGTATCTTATGCTTTTGGGTGCAATTGTAAATGGGATTGACTCCTTAATTTCTCTTTCTTCAGTCTCATTGTTAGTGTATAGAAATGCCACTGATTTCTGGGCATTGATTTTGTATCCTGTCACGCTACCAAATTGCTGTATGAGTTCTAACAATCTTGGGGTGGAGGATTTTTTTATTTATTAAGGTAATTTGGAGGGAAAATAAAAAATGATAGGCTGATGTTGCTCATGGAGAAACACTGACTCTCTGAGTTCAACATCACAGGCAGCTTCATGGGGTTGCTTCTTGGCTCAGTGGGTCAGGGAATATGAGGTCACATAGAATCAGCATCACTGAGTTCTTCAGCATGATAAAACCAGAAGATCACAGTTCTAAAACAAAACAACAACAAAACTAAAAACTACAAACCCCAGTGTTTTCTCCTCATAATCACCTCCCTTTGATTAGCATCTGAAAGGATAAGTATTTCTTATTGTCAAATCACTCATTTCATTCGTCTCTACACTGGATAGATTAGATGTAAATATCCATTTAAACTAGACTTTTACCAACAGTATAGTTTTACAGACTGGTATATAGAAGAATAGCCTCATGAAACAGACTATCTGGGTTGAAGTCTCTTGTAATAATAATCTGATTCTGGACAAATCCTTAGTATTTCTAAGCTGCATTTCTCTGGGCTGTAAAATTGGGTAAAAAATATCATCTGCATTGAGTGTAATTATGAGGATTAAATGAAACAATGAGGCTTTTTTCTTTTAAATAAGAAAAAATATATTTAGGAAAATTAAAAAAAATGAGATCGGCTACTACTATTTAAAATCTTTAGATGTGTCCCTTCTAACTGTTTAAAAATAAAATATAAAATAGGTACACCCTTCTCTATCTGACTTGGTAAGTATCAGTGGAAGAGAATAATGTTGAAGAAGTGGTAGATGGAGAAGTGACCTTCAGAGGAAACGGGGAATAGAGCTGAACAAGATTTTGCAGTGCTGCAAAAATAGAGCAGTTTTTCCTTCCTTTACTGAAGGAAAATCAGAATACTTCTCTGTAAGGTAGTTTGATCTTAGGAAAATGCTTGCAGCTCTGATAAATACAAAAGCAACTCCAGAAGTAGATAAGAACGTCAGTTCTTACGTCTTACGTCTTATGCAGTTACGTCATATGCAGTTACGTCATAATTGCAAACAGTGCTTCATTGTACAAGGTGTTCCATCAGGTTTGCTACCCTCAAGAAGACCTTTACCAGGATTCTCCATGAGGACTGCAGAATGTTTCCATGGACTGTGCATTCGAGCAGAAGTGGAAATTGACGATCCAGTTGTCTTATGAAACATTTATGCATTGGGAATTTTTAATAAGCAATTGTATAACTAAATAAAATATTTCTAGGAAATAAGACCACAAATGGGCCCTGGAGGAACATAATTGAAAACTAGTTGAATAATTCTTAGAATCTTGATATTGATACTGATCCATGATATTTCCTGGCTTTGTGCTTAGTAAACAGATAATATGATGTGACAGGGCTACTTCCTTGAAGCTATATGAAGTGTTAAAATAGTCTTTGACTCAGTTTTCTAATAACTATGTTATTTCACATGACCTTGTACTATCCCTTAAATAAAAATCCATGGAATTATCTTTAGTAGGCAGATAAGTTTCTGCCAGTTGGAACCTTCAAAAAAAAAAAAAAAAAAGAAACATCCAAATAAAAGATTTAACACAATGTCTAGAATAATAAGATGTCAATAAAAATTAGCTCTTTTGGTTATTAACCAACTTTAAAATTGTTTGGGATACCCAGTGTGTAACAGCTACTTAGGGGAACATAGCTTATTCCTGGGAGACAGTAAATATGTACTTAAAATATAGGGAGCTTAAACTGTAGTAGATGCTTAAGGTATTCATTATTCCCTTTGCCTCAGATGTAGGAAACCTCATTGTCAATGGAACTTAGATGACTAAATGCTTTCCATTAGAGATGGTACACAGGCCACTTATCCTTCTACTGAAAGCCAGTCTTGCTGCCATGATACTGTTTGGAAAAGAAGTCTAACTTACTGGGTTTAGTTGATGTCAATTTTTTCATTCATTGATTAAAAACTTCCTTGGTGGGAATTTAAAGATCTAATTCACTGGGTCATCATCCTCAGAAAACCAAAAATAATGCAGTTTTAAATCTCCATATGGAACTCATTAAATCAAATAATTTTAAGTTTCCTTCACCTAACACCTAAAAATCCTAAGATTCCTTCACCTAAAACTGAAAACCACTGAAAATCTCATATATAAAGTAAACTTGATGTTCACTTGACATGGTGGTCCCAGATGTCCTGAGGCCAAAAAAGCTGATCATGAGAACCTAAACATATCTATGATAGTCCAAATACTCAATAGTTATTTTACATTTAATTTTGGTTGACTATCTCATTTTCACATTTTCAGATGGAGATGGTGATCTGCCAGTGTGATTTTGAGACTTATCGGCGTGGTTGGTTTTGGGCAAAGTAGGAAGGAGCAAAAGATTGTAGGCAATATAACTTTTCATTAAAATTTCCTCTTCTATATAATTTTTTGTAATAATAAATTTATTTTTTATTGGTGTTCAATTTGCCAACATACAGAATAACACCCAGTGCTCATCCTGTCAAGTGCCTCCCACAGTGCCCACCACCCAGTCACCCCCATCCCCCGCCCTCTATATAATTATTATTCTCCTATTTGAAGCATATTAACCCTATTGACTTAACACAAGAAGCTTTGGATAATGGAAGCATGAGTAAGAGAATCAGAACTTGGGAAAGTGGTGAGGAAAAAAAGGATGCATGAAGTTCCCTCTAGATTTTATTGTTATAAAGATAGAGACCTTAGACTGCAGAGGGTATATGTGTATGTATGAACATACATGCAATTTCAGCTGGACCATACCTTCTCATGTAACACTGTTTTATGCTAATATGTAGTTCTTCTGGAGACTTCATCAGAAGAGACTATAGAGCAATCCTTTCCAATATAATTTCCTGCAGCGATGGAAATATACATCTCTGTTCTATTTAGTGGTTTGTAGCCAAATGTGGCTATCAATCATTTGAAATACAGTTAGTGCAACAGAGGAATGGCATTTTTGTTTTACTTAACTTTAATTAATGTAAATTTAATTATTAATAATTGTATGTAGCAAGTGTTTAGCATATGGAATAGTGCAGGTATATACTACTAGTACTACCTATTGATTGACTTCATCTAATAGCAATGTATATGATTCAGGTGATCTTTGTAAGTCCTTAGTTGACTGATTCTAAAGCCTGATGCACTGATTTTTCCTGAGAAAAGTGAAAAAGGCCAGATGTGTCATGAGTGAAGCCATCCTCAAATGTGATATCTCTTCTATGGTATCTGTGTATTTCCCACCCTCCTGTGGTGGATAAGAATGTTTTCATAGGCTTTTCAATTCTTACATCATTACATCTTAACTTTGAAACCCTAGAATGGAGGGTCTAGTTACCTGGATTCCCAGAAATGTCTATCTGATCAGAGTATCCATTTTATGTGAATCATTCTGTTAAGCTGGATCCTTCATAAGAAGTGAGAGAGAAATTTAGAGTCAAAGACCTTTAGGAATCATGAAGCTCAGTGTTTTCTCAGGGTGGTACATGCAATGCCATAGTATATGAGATGATTTTAGGTGGTCCAGTAATATACTTGACTGTATTATTTTAATTTAATTAGTTAAGCTTATTTCAATGTGTACTCTTAATATTCATATGGTAGCTCTTTGTCTGTGGGTTTTTTTTTTTTTATCCTTTGTGATGCTAGCCATATCTACTCAGTTATCTTGTCTGGGAAATGCTGTGGGAAAGGAGGATCCATTTTAAAAGTGCTTTTTAAAATTTGAAAACATGTATTCTATCATGAAAGTATCTGCCCCACTTTTCAGCAGGGTAAAATCATTCTATTATCCTATCAAAGTGGGAAGATAATTCATGTATTTCCTACCTTTACACATAGAAAACAAAATTGGGACATCTAATGGAGTCAGGGCTAAAAGAATGAGCTGGCGGCTTTGGCTAGCACCTGGGAATGCCAGGAACATGTGGACACAGATTTGCAGTTCAGGTTTCTTGTTCCTAATTCCCATGACAAACTAGCTCAGTTCCTTTTTTTTTCTTTCTTTTTTTCTTTCTTTTTTTAAGTAGGTCCTACAATTACTTTTTTTTTTTTGAGTCCTTGATTTAATTTAGACATATACTGATAGAAATATAAAGAAATATGTTATCACTCTTTCTTTTGAGCTCACCATCTGGTTGGAGAGATAAGTTGGCTGGTTCTTTGAACAGTAGGAGAGTAAGAATAGTTGAATTAATTAAATTTAATTACATTTCTTGGGCCAGTCTTTGAGACTCTGTCCCTAGATGAGGTAGACCTCATTGACTCGGTTGTTCAATAACAAGAAAGTGAACTGAGTTTGCTATAAGCCCCAAACATCTTGTTGAAATACCACAGATGTGTTTTTGTTCCTACAAATGACTTTGACATAAATGTTTATTCCCAGGAAGGAACTGTTTCATGTTAAGTGAGGCAGGCTTATAGCAACCCTTTTAAAAGCTTATAGTCTCAATTGTCAGTCTGCTTTTTGTTCCTGTGACAGTCCTGTGCCCTTGTGAGGCAGGGGATTTATTTATTCAAGTTTGATTAAATAAATGAAAGAACAAGAGTAGATGCTTCTTCTTAATTGTTTGATTTCCTCTCACATCTTTCTTTATCACAGTCATCTTCCATGATAAGATCATGGAAAAGAATCTAGAACTAGAAATTGGTTTGATATGAAAATCAATGAAAAGAAGGAGGACAAGAAGAGGTGCATAACCAAGGAGAGAAACAGAATGTGTGACTGATTGTGCATGCGTTGACAGATGGCTCAGCACTATGACTTTCAATGTTAAGCTAGTGCTGTGGCTAATGGAGAACCTGATTAAGAGCTGAATCTAGCCAATTATGTGGAGACTATAGCTTACCCATTGAATGCTTGGACTTCAGTTAATAGTAACAGCTTCAACTAAAAATATTAGAGTCATCTATGTACTTAAATGAACTTTTGTTCACGTATAAATCACATTAAAATAACAAAGTAAATATGTGGGTACAGATGTTGTAATAATAACATGGTATGCAGTGTCTTCAGGCTCTTTGCCCCATTAATCCCTCCCCTCCATGAAACCAGAAATTGGCTTATAGCTCTAGTCCACTTTGCCCAAAACAGAGTTATGCTTTACTTTGACTTGAAGCTACAAGTGCCTACTAGATGGTTTTAGGGCCAGACTCTTCCAGGAAACAAATTATCCATTAAAGACAGAGTATATATTAGAAGCAGAGTTCATTTCTACCATACTGGGCTTCCAGTGCAGTTTATGCTTAATTTCATTCTTTTTTCTTCAATAAACATTTATTTTAACTTAAAAACAACTTTTATCTCTTTTTTTTTTAAAGAGTTGGCATATCTAATGTGACCTGATTGTTTATTTTGGGAACTCCCCTCCCCCCACATCTCCATCTCACCAGCATACAGAAGGCAACCTGATAGTAAAAACCTCAGAGTTCACTCTGCTTTCTTAAGCAGAACATTACTATTATAAAACAAGTTTGTAGGAATCAGTAAAATTATATGAAGGGCAGTAAAGCAGCTTATTAGTGTGGAGTCAGGCTTATCCAGTTTATGAGGTCTGTGTAATTAATTATTAAAGGGTAAGACATTTACAGAAACTGTAAAAACGTTCTGTTAAGGTCAAGGTGGTTACGATTCAAATTTAAACAGCTTTAGCCTTTGTCTTGATACTAGAACTCTCTACTCCATGATGAAGGATGAGATGAAAGACTGTTGGTACAGTATCTAGACCAGATTGAAAAAAAAAAAAAAAAAAGCTGTATTCTTTCAAAGCCAGTTTTCTAATTACAGACTTACCTTTCTGAGATATTTTCACTACCCTCATAACTGACATGCAGTGTTCAGATTCTGATGAGTTCTAGACTGAATGGGACACTCCTGAACCAGAACTCAGGAGATCTGGTCCAGGCTCTTGTCTGGTATTTACCAGCTTTGTCACCTAGAATCAGTCACTTACCTTCTGTGACTTCCTTTCTTCCTATCTATAAACAAGGAGTATTCCCACTTCCTCAAGAGGTTGCAAGGATGCCATAAGCTATGAAAGGAGCTGGCACAGGGGATTTCTAGTCCACACTAGGAGCACAGTGCTTATAGTTTGAATCTCTCTATATATATTTTTTATTTTCCAAAAGAGTACTCTCAGGCAATGCCTCCAAGTAAGGAAGTCTCATGTTTGACAGTAGGACAAATCTATTATTCTTAGCCTATCTATGAACTGTACGTCTAAACTAGCACTTTAAAAGAGCTTGACTTAGTGTCTGACTTATTGTTTTTATACTGAGGAAGGAGTTTTGAGTCACATTCAGGAGAAAACGGTTTTATCCTGACTTGGTTCCATTATCAGTGTGATTTGGAACAAATCAGATGATCTTTTGAATGTTAATTATGTGTTGAGCAAACAAGCATATTACCTCCAATGTAGTAGAGTTGTACTCTTAGTGAGACCACTTGAGTTAACCCTAGTTTTGCTTTGTGCTAGGTATACTTGGACAAGGACATAAGCTAGGGATGCCTGTTTCCTTCTCTGCAAATAAACATAATAATCATAGCTTCCTAGTAGGGTTGTTTTTAAGGCAAACATGCATTGCTAAATATTTAGAGATATGGTACATAGAATAATCAAAAATCTTATTTGGTGTGACTTCCTTTTTCTCAAATTAGTTTATTTTAAAGACAAAATATTCCATATGCTCTAATGTACTGTGAGATCCTATAGGAGACTGTTCTCTTTTACTAAGCCCCTTCTTAGAAAAAATAGGAAAATCTGTCTTACAGTGTATTGTTTTACCTTTTTTTCTCTGATGATCTCTCTAGCAGAGATAAATATTTGAAAACACTTTATAAATATTGTATATGTGGAGAATGGATTGCTAGGGAGGAAAAAAAGAAAATGTAAAAAGAGGAGCTAGAGGGGGAAAAAGGGATGAGGTGCAGCAAGAGGAGAGCAGAGAGGAGGAGATAATGGCGATGATGGTGATGATGATAATGATACTAACACAACAAAATAGATGCATCCCTGATAAGCAGCTGTGGCTCTATGGATTTCTTGGCAGGAATATCATACTTGGATCTACAGGGTCTACATAGCTGTGAGTGCAGAAGCCTTCTTCGCTGTAACCAGAGGCAGGTGGTTTCTTCTACACTGAGATTTTTTCCCAATTCATGGAATGTACTCTTCTTAGAATTTGGAGTGGAAGTAGGCCCTCTCCATCCTAGTGTCAGCTCCCACCTGCCTCAGACACAGCCAAGCCAAAAAGAGATATTGCATGCAGTGACTGAGATGACAGAAACTCCAGGGACTTCATATATGGATGTGGCCTCAGCAGTGTCTTCTTTTTTTTTTTTTAAAAGATTTTATTTATTTATTCATGAGAATACACAGAGAGGAGAGAGAGAGAGGCAGAGACACAGGCAGAGAGAGAAGCAGGCTTCATGCAGGGAGCCTGACGTGGACTCTATCCAGGGTCTCCAGGATCACACCCTGGGCTGCAGGCAGCACTAAACTGCTGAGCCACCAGGGCTGCCCTCAGCAGTATCTTCTTTCTGAGAAATTGTGATGTTAGATGATGTCCTTCGACAGATGAATGGATAAAGAAGATGTGGTATATACACACAATGGAATCATCATCATATGGTTTCACTCATATGGAGAATATAACAAATAGTGAAAGGGATTATAAGGGAAAGGAGAGGAACTGAGAGAAAAATTAGAGAGGGAGACAAACCATGAAAAACTTCTAACTCTGGGAAACAAACAATGGGTTGCAGAAGGGGACAGAGGTGGAGGGATGGGGTAACTGGGTGACAGGCACTGAGGAGGGTACTTGATGGGATGAGCACTGGGTGTTATACTCCATGTTGGCAAATTGAATTTAAATAAAAAATGTTAAAAAAATAAATGAAATTTAGAATATCAAGTAAATCAGTTAAAAATAACAGGGCACATGAGGCTGAGAGTATCTTTTACTTGCTGGAGAGTCATTTAAAGGGGATCTTTCTCCCCCAGCCATTAATGAGCTCTTAAATTTTGCAACTGGGAGGGGTAGGTGATCGGGTACAGGAGAGCAGATGCCTGTGGGCAGCTCCACTAAAGCATATGTAGCAAAAATAGCAACATGTGACTTTGTACAAAAAGCCAGATGGGCATTTGGACCTCCTGACACTGTGCATAAGAGAGTGTCCTAATATTGTGTTCTATGAAATGTTTAGGAACTAAATAGAATCCTACATTGTATACTGGTTCTCCCACAGATGAAAAATGTAATTGGCACACTCTGGTAGCTACAATGGCCACATAGGGGAAGTCAAGACTTTCCAAAAAAAAAAAAAAAAAAAAGCCAGGGGCGGAGAAACTAAGCTTTTCAATCTCTATTATGCTCATATGTGTACAAGTGTCTGGCATGCCAGATAAGAATCCAGACACCTAGAGCAGAGCTTTAACTATCACAAAGGTACTTGCTCAAGGTTAGATCACAGCCAGAAGTCATGACTAGGGGAAAGACACATAGTACAAGGCAGGCAAGCTGAGTCTCAAATCAGAAAGACAGTGATTATATGGACACTTATTCTAAATGACAGAACAAAGCAGGTGTCAAAACTCCTGGAAAAAACTCAAATGTCTGGCAGGAACTAAAATCAGAGCCAAATAATTATACCCATGGAAAATTAAAATAAATTGTTTATCTGAGGAAACCATTTGCTTCATTTCAGTGTGTACCTCTTAAGGTAGGGATTTGTCCTTGGTTGAGATCTGATTGGCCTTTTGAGTGGTAATAAAAATGCCTTGAGCAATGAAGAGTAACAAGGACACTTCCATTGGCCTTCCCCTACAGCAATGATGGCATGGGTTCTCCCAGCTGGAAATTCGTCCAGCTTACCTAGCTCACTGATGGTGGCAGAGAAGTCTCCAAGGATCTTAGCCCCTGATGCTTGCTGTTTCAGTGCCAGGATGATGTTGTCAGTGTGTCACCTGCACTGACATATCAATAAACATGCAATAGTGAACAGTGGGTTCTGTTCTCGCCTCCTCGGCAGTGTCAATGACCCACAATTAGGGTCTCTCCTGCTGAGAGATATACAGGCACTGCAGAAATGAGGCCACTAGGAAGTTACTGGTATCTTATGATATCACACCTACTCCCAAACATCACTGATACCTCCCATTTTTAGTATGCTCTGGGAAAAGGGAAAAACAAGCCAGAATCCTGACATGTTCTACCCTCCTCCTCTTGCTCTATTATCCATGTCTTTTGGTTATTCTTACTGTTCTTATTTTCAAACTCTAAGAAGAATACCCAAACCTCATTATTTTTTTTTTACTCCACTCTGATCTTATAATATTTATAGTTGGAGAGTATTCCAAAAGTAGAGTTTGTGTATTAGAGAGATGTACCACATGAAGCTTAAATATGCTTAATATGTCTTGCTTCAACCTCTACCTTTCAGGCATTTTAAAATTTAAAGCAAAATTGTTAATCTGAAAAAGTACCATAAGTACTCTAAACCATGTCCAGAACTCGAGGGGAATGCTGTACTTATGTACTGCAGATCAAGTGTGTTTATCATCCAGAGCCATGATTAATAACGGTAGCAACACTGGTTATGCCAATAGTATGAGCTTAATCTTACATAAATATTTAAATGTAATTTAACACAAATTGCTTTTTTTTTTCTCCTTCCAAAAATCCTTGATTCCAACTTGGTAACTGAAAAGAAGTTTTCAAAGTTAGTTCTTAGTATCTTTGTAACCAGGACAAGGAAGAATGGAAATGAACTTTGAACTTGCAGTGTGTATTTGATTCAATAGAGAGCAAAGTTGGATGACTTTGGTTCACAATCACTTGCATTTCTAATCTGTCAACCTAAAGGAAAAGTTTCTTCTTGAATGGTTAGACACAGAGCAATCATATCATTCATCTGTTACCTCTCCCCCTCCCCAACAAGGCTGGAGACCACCTCCTTAGAACTCAGCTGTCATCTCCTCCATGAAACCCAAAATGTTTCTCTCTTCTAGGAAATGGGAGCTATGAATTCTATCCAGTTTGTAGTATAAACAGACTATAACTCAAATGCAATGGCAACTCCAGTGTTTACTCACCATGCTATTAAGCCTGTCACTTCCCAAGGTACCCTTCCGAACAAAGTTTGATTTAATTGGTCAAGTCCAAGAAACAAAAATTTCTAGGTGCTTTATTCCTAAAGCTTCATGCTTGGGCCTGCTTTGGCTTTTGTCATTTAAGTTCAGGAGAAATAAAATAGGCAACATGGCTCTATAAAGATTGAGAACTAGAATAAAAATGTAATTTTGCAAGAGCACAGAGGGAAGATTGGGTAATAAAAACCTGGGTCAAAATAAATGGTCTCTTTCACTTTTATATGAATGATACAAATTTTTGGATGGAAAAGTAGGCACTAGACTAAAGTTAGAGAGTCACCCCATGGAGGTAGATCTCATTTATTTGATTTGCTTTTCTTATTCTTGTTGTAAAGTTTATGCCCATTGACATGAGTTTTCACAAAGGGGTTCAGATATGGAGATAGATTCCTTCAACATACCAATTACTAATTTCTGGGAATCCTCTTTGCTCCTGGTAAAACTTATCCATGAAACATATGCCAGAAAGAGTTTCTTCCCTACAACCTCTAGTCCCTTCTGAACTCCTCTACCTAGAGGACCAGTTTTATTTTGTTTTGTTTCAAGTGAGAAATTGTGCAATTTTAAAATATTCGTAACTGATCAATATTTTAAAACTGTTTAGAGTAATAATATAATTAATGACCTGAATTTGGCTCCAGCACTTCAGGTTATGATTCTTGTGATTTTGAGCTTCTTGAGGAGGTTTATAACTGCTTTTTATTCCCCAAGGCTTGTTATACTTGATGCTGAGCCATTGTTTTCCAAATAAGTGGATTACTACCAAGAAGCAGCCACAGTAACAACTCTAGTGTTATGAAATGGTTGGTGGTAACCACAAAGACTT
This sequence comes from Canis aureus, assembly GCF_053574225.1. Classification (NCBI taxonomy): domain Eukaryota; kingdom Metazoa; phylum Chordata; class Mammalia; order Carnivora; family Canidae; genus Canis; species Canis aureus. Next base: position 21,160,865 of record NC_135639.1, on the reverse strand, counting down.
AATCATTCCTATTACAGTATCTTTGAAAGGTACACTGACCAAAACATGTCTTGTCTCAGAGCAGAATTCTTTTCAAGGTGGAATAATGTACTATGTGTTCTGAGTGCAATGTTGACCTCTAAACAACAGTATGATTTGGAATTGGAAGGGACCTTGGGTGTCATGTAGACAATCTCCTCTGTCACACATGAGAAAACCTAGCCATAACTGCAAATATAGCTTAATATCTATTCCTTGTCTTCCGGCTCTGAATACAGGACTTTCCCCAGTAGGGGGTGAATCCAATTCAAGTCTCACTGGTGTGTTTAAAATCTTTCCTAAATGCACCAATAGAAATTTCTTCCCCTAGATTTCCTTATCATTTAATTTTCTTTTGAATCTTCACCAGTCATTCTGTTGTACTATCCTATAACATTTCCAAATCTCCCCAGTGATAATAGCAGCTTCCTGGGTACTAAGATGAGAAATTTCAAGGGTCTAACATAGAGAAGATATTTAATAAATAAGTAGTAATAAAATTTATGAGAAAATTGCCTTACATATTTATAGAACAGGGATGAAAGTGTGCTGAACTGCAACCATTACAGGTTCTGTGATCTTGGGCAAATAACCTAAACTTCTCTGAACTCCATTTCTTTCAGTTGTAAACTAAATATAAGAAGAGTACCTATCTCAGAGGGCTGCAATTAGGAATCACTGAAATAAAATTCTGAGTGTCAGGCCTGATCTATTTGGGTATAGCAAGTTGGGGTGGTTGAGAGGGCATTTTTGTCTACCCCATGTATCACAAGAGCCAAAAACTTTGCGTCTGGGCTTTCTTTCACAGGTGCACGTTCAGTTTCATAAGATAAAAATAGCCTCCAGAGGTCTCTGATGCTGAACTAGCTTAGTGTTTAATTTAGCAGCCCATAAATGGTCCTGGGTCAGCCAGGAAGAGTTTTAATACTGCAATTATAGTCACTCACTGTATTTTTACATTTTATGCTCCTTCAGGGTTTGCAGTCTCCTCAGAGTAAAGCTTATATTTTGTTCAGATTCTCAGTCTCATGAAGACTTGAAAAGAGTTGGAGAAAATGGGTTTAATCCTAGGCATTGGTTCTTTTACTGAAAGTTTACAAAGGTGCAAAAATAGTGTGGCTGTTGCATTTGATTTGATTTATATGAACACTAAATTTAATCTCTGACTTGAGTACAAATGACCTTAAAATATTTTTTTTAAATTTCATTTTATTCTTACTATCTTGGCATAATTATTAAAAAACACTTGCTTTTGTTCTCCAAAGTATCCTGGTATGAATAATGACTTACAGGATCACCTTTGTCTTAGTCACCAACCAATTACAGGCCCTTACTCAGTCCTCAGTCCCACTGACCCTTCTGTCATTTGTTCCACAGTGAAGAAAACGTTTTTCTCCAAATACTAGTGTAGAAAACATTAAAGCTTTAGAAAAATTCTTTCTTTCTTCCTCCCTCCCTCCCTCCCTCCCTCCCTCCCTCCCTCCCTCCCTCCCTCCCTTCCTTCCTTCCTTCCTTCCTTCCTTCCTTCCTTCCTTCCTTCCTTCCTTCCTTCCTTCCTTCTTTCCTTCCTTTTAAGAAAGAGGGAGAGAGAGGAGGAGGGAGAGAGTGGGAGAGAGAGAATCTTAAACATCCATGCCCAGTACAGAGCCAAATATTGGGCTTGATCTAACAACTTTGAGATCATAACCTGAGCTGAAATCAAGAATTGGATGCTTATCTGACTGAGCCACCCAGGTTCCCCTAGAAAACCTTTTTTGACAACAGAGCAATATAAATTTAATCCTGGCTTCTTCATTTATTAGCTGTGTGATTTTGGAAAAGGTGTTTAAGAACTATATATATATATAAAACAACCATATATATCTGTAAAAGATATATATATATATACAATATATATAATATATTATATATTAATTATTGTATATCAATATTAAATATCATTTATTAGCTTGTGAGTTTGGAAAATGTGTTTAGCAACCATATATATTTAGTCATATATACATAAAATATATAAAATGCTATAAATAGTTTTAAAATACTATAAATGAAATTATAAACAAAAATGTATGGAATTAAAAATGTATTTAATTAAAAGTAGGAAATGATAATGCCTTCATCACAGGATGGATTAATGGGTTTACAAGTAAAAGTTCCTAATGTAATTGGCATGATACCTAGCAAAGTAAGAGTCCTTATCTCTTCTAGAAAGATATTGTTCCTTGGTTCTGATGATTTCCCACAGTCTCCTCCTCTCCTTGTGATATGTCTGTTTCCCTCTCTGTCACCTGTCACTTTCTCTCTCTGCTTGTCTCCTTGTCCTCTACTGTCTTTGGCTGTGGTAGTTTTCTGTTTTGCTCATGTATGTGTACATACCCACAAACATGACTGAGGAACATTGCCAGAAAAGCATAGACAGGTGCAGATGAACATGGTGCCTCAGGAGTTGGCAAGAGCTAAGGGGATGTAGAGTAGGCAGTGTGTACCCATGTGCTGAAATGGGGGAAGACTGTATAGAGTAGAAAAGGATTAGACAGGAGATACAGACTGGCAAAGGCAAGCAGGAAGACTGTCCCTTAGGTGAAGAAATAGGCTAATGGCTGTCATGCCTGCTTTCTATTTGTCTGACAAATAAAGCCAAGCCCTCTACTGGAAATATTCAAGGTATGAATGATCAAAATAGTAATATCCTCAATGCATACTTTAGAATTTGAAGATTAATCTTTCATGGGCAAGGGAAAGAACCAGGGGACTGGGGTCACATGGGTTTGGTTTAAATATTCTTCCACTTGTGAATCAGAGGGCAAGATCTAACATTTGGTCTCAGTTTGTTTCACCTGTGCTAAGAACAGAGACTTTGGGAATAGACTTGGCTTTATATTCTGGGTCCCCTCATTGATAGGTTTGTGACCTCAAAATTGCTAAACTCTAAGAGATCCCATTTCTTAGTTGTAAGATGAGGATAATAGTGCTGCCTCATAAGTGATTGTAATGGTTGAATGTGAATTAAAAAAAAAAGGAAATGGTAATCACTTCCTAGGGATATTGGGTGGATTTATTAAACTACCTTTTGTAAACATTGGGCACACATTTATTAAGTGGTTACTTAAATAAATCACAAATTGAAAGAAGCCTAAGACAAGATACAACTGAAGTTGATTAAAAGTTATCATCATTAATTATATGATTATATACTTCTTCTTTTTCCTCCTCCTCCCTATTTTAGTTTGTCCTCTCCCTGCTCCTGAAATACAAACTCCAAAAGGCTGAGGACTGTGGCTATCTTTTACACTTTGCCTCAACACTCAGCAGAGTTCCTGGTATGTGATAGATGCACAACACCTATCAGTTAAATTATCACAAACAGTGATAGGAGAAACAGGAAACAAAATTCAGTGGAAATTAGAGGACAGGAAAATGCAGGTTTAGTTACTTGTAAAAAGTTACAAGTAAATGAATATTGCAAATTATTTGCAGATGCATTAAAATAAAGGCTAGTATGTATGATCCAGCTATTATACACCAAGTCACTGGCTGATACAGAGATACCACCTACTGCTGGGGTTCAGAACCACTGAACTAATTTGCATTGGATTGAAGATAGCTTTGGTAATTATGATTCACAGTAAAAGATATAAGCTTAGATTAGATCCTGGAAAAGGCCGTAGGCATCTAATGTAGGTTTAGTTTGTAGGTAATATATGGGATACTGGAATTTTCTAACGTTTTATACTTTTTTTGTTTATTACTACAGCACATGGCACAGAAGTGTATCCAAGAACTTAACTGGCTATATGACAACAGTGATCAAAAACAGGATTTCTTGTTTTGTGGATAGTGTGTTCAGTCTTCTGGAACTGGAGGGTACTATGCTGAGTGAAATAAGTCAATCAGAGGACAAACATTATATGGTCTCATTCACTTGGGAAATATAAATAATAGTGAAAGGGAATAGAAGGGAAGGGAAAAGAAATGGGTAGGAAATATCAGAAAGGGAGATAGAACATGAAGACTCCTAACTCTGGGAAACGAACTAGGGGTGGTGGAAGGGGAGGAGGGCGGGGGGTGGGGGTGAATGGGTGACGGGCACTTGACCGGATGAACACTGGGTGTTATTCTGTATGTTGGCAAATTGAACACCAATAAAAAGTAAATTTATTATTAAAAAAAGTCTTCTGCTTTCAAATGGAAGTGTCTCACAGAAGACATCTATGCAAAGAAAAACATGACATAATTATTAAAATAAAACTTTTCTTTGGTGTAGAAGACATAACTTGATAAAAGTAAATGAGTTTAATGATTTATTTGTTTGGTGGCAAATTAGCTTCAGAACTCTTTCTTTGCATGCAACAGTGTCCAGTTTCCTACAGCCCTTGGTCTTCAAATTCTCTGTGCTTTACAAACAAAATATACAAAGTGTAGGCAAGAGAAGATATTATGAACATTTTTATGGGATAAAAGCAAATAAATACAAATTTTATCCAGGTTTTTAGCTCCTGGGAGATATTTGTCCTCAGAAATAATGATTTATTGGAAAAGGTATGTACAACTGAGCAAAGACAGGACTGGGATTATAACTTGCCAAGTTTCTTTATCCCCTGCTCTGCACACGGCCAGCTGCCTATAGCTGGAGCCCGTGTTCTTATCTCTGTCTTCAAATTTATCTTAGATCCTTATCAATAAAAAGAAAATAATCGTAGGAACAATGTTTCTAATTGCTGAGAAATAAGTTGATTTGCTTAAAATGCTTTTTTTTATTCTCCAACATTTTTTTTTCTCGGCTTTATTTTTCACACTACAGGTATATTCAGACCCTGTTCTAGGGACTAAGGGGTTGGAATAGATGTAATAAGTGTGGTTCCTGCCCTCATGGAGCTAATTGAGGATATTAATTCTGGGCATCTCTGTCTATCACCACTTACTCTGTTTTACTGTGCTCTGCCTGCCTTGCTACTTTTTCCTCTGGCTTCCCTGGATTCCTCCTTCGTCTCTGGCATCTCAATTAGAAGTGAATAAGTCCTTATAAGTAAGACATCTGTGCCTGTGAAACAATATGAAGTATCTACTTGTGCAATTGTGTTATAAGATATAATTCAAAGGAAACAAATGGGATTTCCTCATAAAAATCAGGAATGTGCTCATGGGGACAAACAGGAAGGAGGCATGAACAAGAGAACAAGAAAGACAAACCATAAGTTGCGTATGGTAGCTTGTCAATGCATGATTGCTGAAATAAAACTGGTGCAGAAAGTGTGAGAGGATTTGTCTCAGGACGTGCACCCCAGTGCCTTGCCACCATTTTTCTTTATCAAGCCAGCATTTTCCCTTTCATACTTAATGGAAGCCTATCTCTCTACTTGGAATCTAGAAATTCACTTGCTCTAGGAAAAGCATTTATTGAGGGTCCATTCCATGCCAGCCTGTGCTAAATGTTTTCCCTTTGTTAAAATGTGTTTTTTATTAAAACTAAATCCTCTTCATAACAACACCAAAAGGTAGTAGATATGTTTTACCCCTACGTTTATAAATGATATATTAAGGATTAGAGATAAAAATTAATTTTCTAAGATTTTCCTAATATGTAAGAGGGCTAGAGTTTGAATTCCAGTCTTTTAGATCTGTTCCTGCCCATGCTTTAATTTCTGATTCTTTTATACTCATATTTTGGGATAACTCCCAAATATGTTAGTGCTTTCTCTTTTCTGAGGTGAGGTTTGGGGGCTTGTACATGGTGTGTACATAAATGATATTGTGGCTGTGTGCTCATGCACATGCTTTTATGTGTATCTTAGAAGAGACATATTGCTCTCATCTCAGAGAGATAGCTTTTGGCCAGAAAAGGAAATTTTCTCAGAATGGTTTGAGTGTCTCTCAAATAAATGGATCGACAACTGTTCCTCAGGCTTCTCAGGAGAGCCACGGAGTCTTATTTCATTTTTTTTTTTTTAAGAAGAACCTAGTTTGGAGTTTATGAGGATCATTCTTTTCTTCAGGCAGGAGCAATGGCTTATATTAATGAATTCCTCCTTACTCACACACTGTCAAAGGTGAGGAATGGGAAGGTCTTATAGGGAGTGTAGTTACAATGGAAGATGGGACCATGTAAAGTTGACAAGTTCTTAGTCAACACAAATACCCCCTTGTATGTCTTGACTCCTGCATCTCAGTAAGTTATGAATTTCTTTCTCTGCAGCAAGCATCTCAATTAGACCCTCATGATCACGGTTTTATTTTGTGAATTGGCACAAAGGCCCAGAGAAGAATATACTAATTTCAGTCCTAAAACTTGACTGGCAACTTAAAAATTTTAATGGATTCACTCATTATCTTGTCCTTCTGTTATTTTTTCTCTCTTCAGAGAGGCGAAGTGGCTCTTCTGCCTAGGTGTACATATGAATTCAAAGGCAGACAATAACAAGACAAAATAAACTACTTATGGAATATGGATTTGGGGATCAGAGAGAGCTGAGTGTGAATCCTAACTCCGGTGTTTATGGAATCTGGAAAGGTTTAAATCTCACAATATTTCTGAGCCTCATTTTAGTCACACGTAACATGATGATAATATTTAAACTCATAATGTTTTAGAGAAGACAAAGTGAGATAAGTTCTAGCACCTGGTCAGTGCTCACTAGTGATAATTAACCTTAACAGGAATCTTTTACAATCTTTCATAGTGTCATAGGCACATTGACATTATGTGGTTTTATCTTTCACCATAGAGAGACCTACCTATGCAGCTCTGTTTGCCTACTTGACACAGAAGCAGAATGAATAATTGATTTATTTACATCCTCAGTACCATGTTTTGTTTCTGTTTTTTTTTTTTTTTTTTTCTCCAGAAGAAGAAAATCTCTTAGCCTCATGAGACTCAGGGGTGAGAGTCTCAACACTAGACTTAAGGCAGATTCACTGACCTTGCAAGATAAACCAAAACATCTTGAGGAAAAGTGACCCTTCTTGAGTCTCCCAGCTCATTACTGGCCCTTGATCAAGGACCACAAAGAATAGGGCAACAGTACAAACCATTTCGCCTAAAGCAAATCCTTGCATGTTATGAGTCTGGATTTTCTATCCTTATTAGGGCTTTGGCTCTTCTTACTTCTCTGATACATTATAAATGAGCAGTAGTTTTCTATTTCTCAATAAGCAATTCCAGAAACTCTTTTGAAACTTCAGGACTATGTTTTTTTTTTTGTCTCTACAACAAGAATTGGGTTAGCAACACCATTATATGATTTCAAGATTTTTGGTCCCTGGATTTACACCTGGCAAATATTTACAGAAGACTTTGCTGGATACTGAGCTTAGGCAAAAGAGACACTTTGCTTCTCTGAAGAGAGAAAACATAACAGAGGGAAAAGATAATAGTGAAAAAAGAGAGAATATCTTTTAAATGAAATAAAAGTTTTTCAAAGATAAAGTGTGCTTGAGATTCAAAAGAAAGGGAGACTATCCATTACATTCCCAGAATTTTGTCGGGAAATTGAGTTTTAACAGCAAAGCACATCTTATAATTAATTTGGATTCTATGAGTCATTGGTACTTTGGGGTAGGGAGATGAGGAAAAAAAGTAAGTTGAAGGCTTTGATCTAAAAGAGAACACAAAGGAAAAAAATAATGGATAAATAAATAAAACGTTTTAAAAAATAGAATCAACATTTTGTTTATATAAGTTTCAGGTGTACATTATAATTTTTTTTAATTTTAATTTCCACGTAGTTAACATACAGTGTTATATTTATTTCAGGTGTAAAATATAGTGACTCAATAATTCCATTTATTATTCAGTGCTCATCAGGATAATTGTCTTCTTAATCCCTTTTACCTATTGTACTCATTTCTTTTTTTTTTTTTTTTTTTGTTAATATTGTACTCATTTCTAACCCCACCTCCTTCCTGGTGAATTCCACATGTGAGTGAAATTATATGATATTTGTCTTTCTCTGACCAATTTCACTTAACACTGCACACTCTAGATCCATCTATATTGTTGCAAATGGCAAGATTTCATTCTTTTTTATGACTTAATAGCACTCTATTATATATATTGCACTTCTTTATCCACTTATCTATAGATGGGCATTTATTTTGTTTTCATAATTTGAATATTGTAATAATGCTGCAATAAACATTGCTGTGCATGAATCCCTTTGAAGAAATGTTATTGTATCTTTTGGGTAATATGCAGTAAGGTGATTGCTGGATCCATCATAGGGTAGTTCTATTTTTAACTTTTTGAGGAATCTCCATACTGTCTCCCACAGTATCTGTGCCAGTTTGCATTACCACTGATGATACATCAGGGTTCCTACCTTTACACATCCTCACCAACGCTTGTTTTTTGTTTTTGACTTTTTAAAACCTTTTTATTTCAGCCATTCTGACAAGGGTGAGATGATATTTTGTGGTGGTTTTGATTTGTATTTCCTGATGATGAGTGATGTTGTGCATTTTTTCCGTGTGCATGTGTGTTGGTCATTTGTATGTCTTTTTTGTAGAAAGGTCTGTTCATGTCTTCTGCTTATTTTTAAAAGATTTATTTATTTATTTATTTTGGAAGGAGGGAGGGAGGGAGGGGGAGAGAGAGAAGAGAAAGAGAGAGAGAGAGTAGAGAGAGAGAGAGAGGAGAGAGAGAGAGAAGGTGAGTGAATTCGGTGGTGGGAGGGGCAGAGGGAGTGGGAATCTCAAGCAGATGCCCAGCTCAGCACGGGGCCTGACTTGGGACTCAATCTCACAATCCTGAAACCATGACTTGAGCTGAAATCAGGTATACTAGGTTGGATGCCCAACCTAGTATACCACCCAGGTGCTTCTTCTGCCTATTTTAAAATTAGATTATTTAGGTTTTTTTGGCATTGAGTTATACAATTTTTTTTATGGAATTTACATACTGACTTTTTATCAGATGTCATTACAAATATCTTCTCCATTCACTGGATTGTCTTTAATTTTTGTTGGTTTGCCTTTGCTGTGCAGTTTTTTAATTTTGATCTAGTCCCAATTGTTCATTTTTAGTTTTGTTTTCCTTGCCACAGAAGACATATCTAGAAAGAGCTGTTAACAGCCAATGTCAGAGAAATCTACCTGTGCTCTCTTCTAGCATTTTTATGTTTCAGGTCTCACATTTAGGTCCTTAACACATTTTGAGTTTATTTTTGTGTCTGATGTAAGAATGTGGTCTGGAAGTTTGTTTCTTTCTTTCTTTCTTTCTTTCTTTCTTTCTTTCTTTTTCTTTCTTTCTTCTTTTTCTTTCTTTCTTTCTTCTCTCTTTCTTTCTTTTTATGTAGTTATCCAGTTGTCCCCAATACCGTTTGTTGAAGAGACCGTCTTTTCAGGGATTTTTCCCCCTGCTTTGTTGAAGATTAATTGACCATAAAATTATGAGTTTATTTCTAGGTTTTCTATTCTGTTGCATTGATTTGTGTGTCTATTTTTGTGCCAGTACCATACTGTTCTGAATACTATAGCTCTGAAGTTTGAAATTCTATACCTCCAGTTTTGTTTTTCTTTTTAAAGATTGCTTGGCCATTCAAGTTCCTTTGTGGTTCCATACAAATTTTAGAATTGTTCATGTTCATACTTGTTCTGTGAAAAATGCTATTGGTATTTTGATGGGATTGTATCAAATCTGTAGATTGTTTTGGGTAGTAAGGCCATCTTGACTATATTTGATCTTCCAATCCATGAGCATGGAAAAGACTTCCAATTGTTTGTGTCATCTTCAATTTCTTTCATTGATGTTTCATAGTTTTCAGAGTGCAGATCTTTCACCTCTTTGGTTAGATTTATTCTTAGGTATTTTATTCTTTTTTGGTACAATTGTAAATGGTGCTGTTTCCTACAACCTTATGGAATTTATGATCAGTTTTGGAAGTTTCTTGGAGAATACTTTGGTTATATGTGTATATATATATATACATATATATGTGTATATATATATATATGTATATATATAATCATGTCATCTGCAAATAGTAAAAGTTTTACTTCTTCCTTGTCAATTTGAATGTCTTTTATTTCTTTTTATTGTCTGATTTCTGTGGCTAGGACTTTCAGTACTATATTGAATAAATGTGATTAAAGTGAACATCTTTGTCTTGTTCCTGACCTTAGTGGGAATGCTTTGAGTTTTTCACCACCGAGTATGTTAGCTGCGAGTTTTTCCTATAAGGTTTTTAATATGTTAAGATATATTCCCTCTAACCTTACTTTGTTGAGGATTGTTATCAAGAATAGATATTGTAATTTGCCAAATGCTTTTTCTGCACCTGTTAAAATGATCATATGGTTTTATCCTTCCTCATATTGATGTGGTGTATCATGCTGATTAATTTGTGAATATTGAACCACCCTTACATTATAATTTAATGTCTGTACACACTACAAATAACAAACCTTAAATGTCTCATTGTGATCATGATGTTAGATAGAGCTGTGGTCATATCTGGGGCTCAACTTGGAAAATATTTTTCCAAGCTTACCTAATTGTTGGCAGTGCTTAATTCCTGCAGGCTGTAAGATTAAGAGCTTCATTTGCTTGCAGACTGTTGGCCAGAGTCCATCATCAGCTCCTTGTCACAAAAGCCTTCTCAGTCTGACTATTTTCTTTCTTAAAACCAGCCAGAAAGAGAGTCTGCCTTTATGATGTGTATAATAATCTTACATAATACATTCAAGTATACATAATGTACATCCTGCCACTCTTGCTATATTTCTTAGTATCAAGTAACAAATCTTGCCTGTACTCTGGGGAATAGAATTATACCAGGTTTTGAATACCTGGTATAATTTTGAAGGCAGGGATCATGCAGGACACCCTAAAATCTGTCTACCACAGACATTAAATTATTTACCTTTGGAATAGTACTCATTTAATAAGAATGCATTTAATTATTTCTGTTTTGAGAACTCTCAACATTGTAGAGGCTACAGAGATAAACAAACACCAATATACTTAAGGAAAGCTTATGGTCTCCTTCTAGTCAAGAAGATATAAAAAAGTAACTCTAGAATAAAGCACACAGGATAGGAATCAACAAATGGTAATGGTCATTGTAATTGGGGTGGATTTTTTCCAGAGGATAGATGTTTTAATTAGGCTTATACAATGGATGGGATTTGGGGCAATGAACAAGGAGAACAGCACACTTGTGAAAGTGGACTAAAGGGATTTCAGCGAAGTATTAAGAAGTTATGTTTCATACCAAATGTTGTCATTAAGAAAGCTGGAAGACCTTTTATTTTCTGAAGGTTAATTAAATACATTGATAGCTAAAGCAACTGGTATGAAGACAAAATGAGGTGGTCCTAGATGCTTAAATTGAAAATTTTGTGAAGCATTTCCTGTTAGGCCCGTATCCTTTGAGACCACTGAATTATATAGCAGGGATCAAAATCCTTTATAAAATTTCTCAGAAAGTTCCTTAAATTCATATTTTAGTTGTTTATAATCCTCAAACACAGAAGTTAATACCCCTAAAAAGTGAAAACACAGATGAAAATAGTCTCTATGGCATAGATTTAAAATGAGAACTGAGCTTTAGTCTCAGTAGTGGCTTTGGCTTTGCTGTCTTCACCAGGGAAAGAAGGTGGATTTTTCCTTACTGAGGCATCATCTATTATCTGGTATCTTACAAAAAAATGGTAGCTTGTGTTAAGAAGCTGTGGTTCATCAGGAAAAAAATTCAAAAGATGCTGTTTCCCTGAAGTGTTTTTGTACCATGCATTTCTACATGAAAACAAGGTGACAGTTACCAATGTGGTAGTACTTTTAATGACTTTCAATGCTTTCTTTTAAACAAGTTCAAAGTTATAGAAAAATTGTAAGAATAATACAAGAAATTCCCTACAATTTGCACCTAGATTTTGAAACTCTAGTTTTCCTCAAATTTTTATTTAAATTCTAGTTAGTTAACATATAGTGTAATCCTAGTTTCAGGAGTAGAATTTAGGGATTCATCACTTAATATAACATGCGGATACTTTCATGAAGTATAGTCAAAGGATATTTTCCTACATAAACACAAAATACATTAAAATGAAATACTTGATAATAATAATTAAAACCATTTAATTCCCAAATTCTATTTTTAGTTTAGTCCATTTTTACTATTTTTAGAAGGAATATTAATTATATTGATATTTCTTTAATTTTGGAAGACTGTATTATTTACAGAATTGACCAAAAAGCTTACTAAAAAAAAGCCACAATAAACATCAAATTCCTGCTTTACATGATGGATGTTATTTTTTAGAGACATTTTAGATTGACAACAAAATTTAGAACATTGGTATAGACACTTCCCATATATCCTCTTCTTCCAGACATACATAGTCTCCCCTATTATCAACGTTACTCACCAGAATGGAACAATTTACCAAGGGTAAATCCATTATTTACCTTAGAATTAATTTAGATATGGTAAATTTTATGGGCTTTCACAAATGTGTAATGACAAGATCATATCATAAAGTTTCATAAAGAGTATTTTCCTGCTCTAAAAATTCTGTGCCCTATTTTATTCTTCCTGTGCATTCTTCCCTTGGCAACCACTAATCTTTTTTTTTATTTTTTCCATAGTTTTTCTGAGCAGAATTTCATGTAGTTGGAATTATGCAGTTTGTAGCCTTCTCAGATTGGCTTCTTTCACTTGATAATATGCATTTAATTTTTTTCATATTGTACATGGCTTGAGAATTCACTACTTTTTAGTGCTGAATATTCCATTATCTGGACATACCACAGTTTATAGAAGTTTTTAACTTACCACTGAATGACATCTTAGTTGCTTCCATGCCTCAACAGTTATGAATAAAGCTACTGTAACATTTTTGCACAGGTTTTACATGGAGGTAAATTATCAGGGTTTTTTTTTTTAAGATTTTATTTATGTATCATAAAGACACGGAGAGAGGCAGAGACATTAAGCAGAGGAAGAAGCAGGCTCCCTGCAGGGGGCCCAATGTGGGACTCGGTCCCAGGTCCCTAGGATCACAACCTGAGCTGAAGGCAGACGCTCAACCACTGAGCCACCCAGGCATCCCGTAAATTGCCAGTTCTTTTTCGTAAATACGAAAGAGGTTAAATGCTGAATCTCAGAGTAGGAGGATGCGTTTTGTAAGAAACTCACAGAATGTTTTCTAAAGTAGCTGAACTAGATTGCATTTCCACCAGCAATGAATGAGGGTTGCTGTTACTCTTTATCCTCTCACCAGGTTTGGTGCTGGCATGGTTGTGGTGTGCTCTGAGCTTCCTGCATCTGTGGTTTGGTGTCTGATGTTAGCTTAGGGGAATTCCCAGACATCGTTTTAAAGATTTCTGTTCCTTTCTTTCTTCTCCTTCTGGTATTATCATATGCATATGGGACTATGGTTTTATAATTGTAATTAGATATTCTGGGTTTTCTGGTTTGCTTTGTTTTTGTCTTTGCTCTTTATGCTTTTTGACAATTCTATTGATACATCTTTTAGCACAGAGTCTCCTCCACCATGTCCCGTCTATTAATAAGAAAATGAAAAGTATTCTTTGTTTCTGTTACAGTGTTTTTTATCTTTAGCATTTCTTTTTTGCCATTTCTTAGGATTTACATCTCTCTGCATACATTGCCCACCTGTTGTTGCTTGCTGTTTAATTTATTCATAGAGCTCTTGGCATATTAATTATAGTTATTTTAAATTCCCCCTCTGAAAGTTTCGATATCTTTGCATGTCTGCTTCTGTTTGCTCTGTTTCTTTTTTTTTTTTTCTTTTGGTGTCCCTTATAAATTTTTTCCTGATATTTGGACATAATGGAACCAGGTGAAAGTAACTGCTATATATAGGCCTTTAATATGGTGGTGAGCTATGGGGAGAGGGAAAGCATTCTATAGTTGAATAATTAAGTCTGTGTTTTTAGTGATCCCATACCTCTAGGCTAATAACTTCCCAAGTGTTTCTCAGGCTTTTTGTGTTTGTTTGTTTGTTTGTTTGTTTGTTTGTTTTAACCCCACCCTACCATGTGGGACAGGAAGGCTAGAGGGGACTCAAGTTGGGTATTTCCCTTTCTCCAGGTCACTTAAGCTCTGATAATACCCTAGTAGGTTAGGCTCTAGTTAACTAATTTCCATTGAGGACAGGACTTGTTAAGAACAGAATGCTCTGGATATTTGAAAATGATTTCTTTTGCCTGCCCCCCTACCAAAAGCCCAGGGGAATTTTTCTCTGATATTTACTTTGAGAAGCTGGTTGAACTCCTGGAGGTAAATATCACAAAATTATGGGGCCCCTTTTATGACTAGGTCTCCTTGGATTTTTCCTTTCAACTCTCAGAGTTGTCTGCACTAAGCCTCCAGTTATTTCTTCAAGTACAGTTCAGATGTTCCTATGTAGGTACTGGTTCCCATAGGAGTTTGTGCTCATCAGTTTCTGTTCCAATAAGTTGTGACTTGCTGTATATACCTCTCTGTTTCTGCAGTCTTGGGGACAGTGGTTTGTCCTGTGTCTTCCCTCCCTTATGAATCTAAGAGCAACTGTCGATGTTTCAGTCTGTTCATTCTTTCACTTGTTAAGATGGAGTGGTGAGGTCCATAGTCTTCCCATGTAGAACAAGAAAGCAGGTGTTCGATAGTGTTCTTTTTGGAAATAACTCAATCCAATATAATGCATTTAATTTAGTTTTCATGACTTTGTAGTGTCTTTGGAATGGTTTCACTGTTTTTTTTTTCTAATATTTCATTTTTTTAAAGATTGCAAGTAAGTTATTTTGTCAAATATTGCTCAATATTCAATTCGTTTTCTTTTTTCATGATTGCATTTGGGTTACATATGCATGTACTGTATACTTGTTGAATTCTATCTGGAGCTACTCTAAGTGGGTTTGTTCCATAATTACTTCTGTGAACATTGATGTCACTTAGGTAAGATTGTGGCTATCAGATTTCTCCTCTATTCAATGATTTTCTTTCCTGTTGAAATATTTTATGAGGACACACTCTGAGACTATGTAAGTGGGATACCTGGGTGGCTCAGTGGTTGAGTGTCTGCCTTTGGCTCAGGGCATGATACTGGGGTTCTGGGATCGAGTCCCACATTGGGCTTGCCATAGGGAGTCTGTTTCTCCCTCTGCCTATGTCTCTGCCTCTCTCTGTGTGTCTCTCATGAATAAATAAATGTATTTTTTAAAGAAACTATGTAAATGTCTTTTCTCTCATATTTCCCATCAGTTATGACATTTATAGATTTCCATGCATGAATCAATTATTACTATGAAGCCTACCAAATGATTACTTTTATAATGACATGATTCCTCCTGCATTTACTATAGGGCATTTTGCTCCAAAGAGTTTTTCCTTCATCTATTTAGTTGTGTATTTAGTTACATAAGTAGGAACTGATGGGTTTCTATTTCACTTAATGGGTTTTAATTTCTTACTATCATTGTTTATTCTTACTCTTTAATTGCCCAAATTGACTAGTGGAAGCCTCTTGTAAGGGGACTTCTATGTTTTCTGGACATTTTTCCTATTATTCCCTGAACACTTTTCTCTGGTTGGCACAATAATTTATTCTAATATCATGTATTTTCACTGCCCCAGTGTTAATGTCTTTTCTCTAATAATATCTGGTTTATTTTAATGGAGAATGGTGTTTAAAAGTCAAGATCTGAGTGCTTAGGTAACCCCATTTCTACTGACCTTTCAGTGGATGAAACTGGAAATGACATGTATGTATATCACACACACTCGGTTTATTTCTATATCTAACTATATTTACTGAAAGTTGTGAGTTGCATCAGTACTTCTAATTCAAATCCAACTATTTGTGGTTCATTATAGGCTCCTCTACATTTGTAGCTCCCTTCTTTGGTAGCGAGAAATCTATCTCCCGTTATACTCCATGTATTTTTTTATTTGCTCATTTGCCCCATGTGTTATTAATACACTGGCCAGCTCTTTCAACAGGGCATCCACCTTACTTACACATGTTCTTGCTGTGTACACCCAGACTGCTACTTTCTCAGACACCCTCTTTGCTCAGTCCCATATCCTAATGATCAATCCTTCATGTAACCACCTTCCTTGTTTGGCTCCAAATCCTGCTCAGCTACTGTATTTGTTTTGTTTTTGTTTTTAGCTGCTTTCCCCACTTAGTTCTAAATCACATCAGGCCACTACCACACTCAGCTGCCTTCCTTTCTCATCCTGAACTTCATCACTTGCCTCCAGCAAATACTTGAAAGAACCAGAGAAAATAGAGAGGAAGGAGAAAGCATGACTCCTAAGTTTAATTAGACTTTGAATCTAACATTTTAGTAGCTCCTTGCTTAGAACATTTTTGGAACACAAGTTTGAAACTGTCTATGGAACAATTAGTTGACTCTTACAAGAATATCACTGTTTAGTGTATCAGTTGTATGGTTTCTTCCCATCTACTTTTAAATGTCCATCACTTTCACAAATATTAGTTACCTAATTCTGACAAATAGAGAAGCTGAGTGTAAAATAATGTAATTTCATTTTCCAGAGTCTGACCAACAATTTGAGAGGGTTTTCTGGAGGTCACAATGGAAATTGATTAAAGGCATACATACAAGCTGCCTTTGGACTACCTGCATGAAAAGCTCATCTCCATCTCTCACTAGGACTAGGCAGTTATGTGTATGGAGATCATTGGTATCAGTCACAGATGTGTGTTCAAATCCCAAATCTATCCAAAATAGATAGACAGATGGCTTTGAATAAGTCCATTAACATCTTTGATTCAAGGGAGAGACAAACCTGGGAAAGTTTTGTTTTAAACCTGGATGTTGAGAGAAAACTACTGTAGTGAGGAGAATAAAGAAACCCGGGAGTCTGAGGAGAGATACTTGGTCTATTTGATGACCTATAGTGAGTTTTTAGGCTGGTGTGGATGCAATGGAGAGAGACCCCTGGGGAGAGATAATGGTCACTTCAGCAGAATTGAATTCTGACCTCCTCAATATTCCTCATGCTTGTGTGTGCTTCCCAGCTTGCTCTCACAGTCCAAGGGAAGGTGCCCCTTTACAGATAAAGGAAGAAAGGAAAGCATTTCACAAATCATTTGGGATTAAAAGTGTCTGGAGGAAATTATTTAAGTAGAAACGTCCACACATAAGTTCTGAACACTAAAATTTAGGTCTATTATCCTTCTTGCTCTTGGAATCTAACCTGGTGCTAGATCTTAAGATAGGGGTTTAATCTGAGGTACAGGTCCATAATTTATAGAAGCTTTCCAGCCTTAGGGAAAGATTCTGGTAGCTTAGGAAACTTAGAACTCTTTCTGTGACAAGGATAACCAAAGCTTGTCTCCATCAGAGTCACTGAAGTTTGAAAAAGTTTCTGAAGAAATTGTGTTGGAAACCCTTGGGGACTTGAGTATTTCAAGTATTGGTCATATATCAGTGCAATATCTTCCGATAGATCTGCCCTAATGTTGCTATCTCCTTTAAAAAATCAGAACAGGAGAAAACCCACTCTAAAAGCATCATTAGGAACATGATGGCATATACTACATTGTGGATAAATCTTGAAGATACTAGGTTACATGAGATAAGCCTGTCATAAAAAGATGAACACTATAGCATTCCACTTATTTGAGATATCTGGATTAATGAAATTAGTAGAGATACAAACTAGAATGGTAGTTTCCAGGGGCTGGTGGGGGATGGAATGGAGAATTATTTGATGGGGAGAGAGTTGGAATTTTTGAAGATGAAAAGAGTTCTGGAGATAGATGATGGTGATGATTGCATAGTAATGTAAAGCTATTTAATGTTTCTGAACTGTACAATTAAAAATAGGATGGTAAATCTTATGCTTATTTTATCATGATTAAGATAAATTAAAAGGGTACTTATATATTTTTATATTATTACTTATTGATAGAACAGCATTATGTCCACCTGGAATGTCTAGACTCCTATTTGGCTTACAAATTGCATGTTCTGAAAACAGTACTTAGTGGAGGTTGAGAAAGAAAGAAGGGAGCATAAAGGAAAAGTTAAAGCATGAAGGATATAATTTTACAGTGTCTGGAATACCAGCTTTTGTTTTTCTTCCTCTTTAAAACTGTTTGCTGAGCTAGAATTTCTACAATATTCCTGCTTAAAGTCATTTCAATAAAAGCTTCAGTTGAAACAAACAACCTGAATTGCTATCTCCACTTGATAGGATGACTCCAAATATCACCTTATTTTTTTTTTCATGTGACAATTTAAGATGCCAGCATCTTGAATTTTCAGTTGGCCTCTTATTAAGCTCATGTTTTTCTTTTCTTTTCTTTTGTCTTTTCTTTTTTCTTTTCTTTTCTTTTTTCTTTTCTTTTTTCTTTTCTTTCTCTTCTCTCTTCTCTTCTCTTCTCTTCTCTTCTCTTCTCTTCTCTTCTCTTCTTTCTCTTCTCTTCTCCTCTTCTTTCTCTTCTCTTCTCTTCTTTCTCTTCTCTTCTCTTCTTTCTCTTCTCCTCTCTTCTCTTCTCCTTTTCTTTTCTTAGGATTTATTTATTTGAGAGAAAGAAAGAGAGTGAAAGAGAGAAAGAGTGGTAGGGGCAGAGGGAGAGGAAGAAAGGAGAAGAATCCTCAAGCAGACTACTTGCTAAGCATAGAGGCTGATGCCGGGCCCCATCCCAGGACCCTGAGATCAAGACCTGAGCTGAAATCAAGAGCTGGCAACTCAACCGACTGAGCCACCCAGGTGCCCATTAAGTTCATGTATTTTTGTGAGACACCCTCTAATGTGGATAAATGTAAGACTGCTTACTTACTACTGCCTGACTTAGACCTTGTTTAGGATGAACAAAAATATAAAGCAAAGAAAGTATAAAGCAAACCTTGATAGGCAATACTGTTAGCAGTGATTTGAAACATCCTTGGTATCCAGATCCCTTCTTAGCAAATATTAAATGCCCAATATTATCTGCTTAGAAGAGATACAATTTACCAATTTTTCCATAGTAGTAATTGTAACATAAAAGATTTATTTTTAGGGACACTTGGGTGGCTCAGCTGTTGAGCATCTGCCTCCAGCTCAGGGCGTGATCCTGGTCCAGGGATCAAGTCCCACATCGGGTTCCCTGCAAGAACCCTGCTTCTCCCTCTGCCTATGTCTCTGCCTCTCTCTGTGTCTCATGAATAAATAAATAAAAATTTTTTAAAAGGTGTATTTTTAATATTGAATTAAATCATGTCTGCCAAGGTCTGAACACTTATAACTCCAAAATGCATATGTTGAAACCTAACCTCTAGGTTGATGGTATTAGGAAGTAATGCTTTGGGGAGGTGATTAGGTGATAAAGGTGGAGCCCTCATGAATGAAATTAGTGTCCTCATAAAAGTGGTCCCAGAGAGCTCTCCCCTCTTTTGCCATGTGAAATTACAGCCAGAGGTACTATTCGTGAACTAGACTTCAGGATTTCATCAGATACTGAAACTGCCAAGCACCTTGATCTTGGACTTTGCAGCCTCCATAACTGGGAGAAGTAAATGTCTATTGTCTATGTCACCCAGTCTATTGTATCGTGTTAGAGCAGACTAAGAAAGAAAGCTAGTGAGAATTGGAGATACTGCTATAACAAATACCTAGAATATGGAATTGGCTTTAGAACTAGGAAATGGGTAGAAGCTAGAAGATTTTTGACAGTCAGGCTAGACAAAAACTTGTATTGCTAAAGAGACTGCTGAAGGTAACTCTGGTGAGAGCTCAGAAAACAATTAAGAAAGCTATTGCTAAAGCCTCAATCTTAGAGAATAAGGAAGTGATTATGAGCAAAAAGTTGGTGGATATATGGGCAATAATAGCCATTCTGAGGAAACCTTGAATTGAAAATGAGAAACATATTGTTGAAAACTGGAGAAAAGGGGGATCCCTGGGTGGCGCAGCGGTTTGGCGCCTGCCTTTGGCCCAGGGCGCGATCCTGGAGACCCGGGATCGAATCCCACATCAGGCTCCCGGTGCATGGAGCCTGCTTCTCCCTCTGCCTGTGTCTCTGCCTCTCTCTCTCTCTCTCTGTGTGACTATCATAAATAAATAAAATTTAAAAAAAAAAAAAAAAAAAAAAAAAAAGAAAACTGGAGAAAAGGTGATCCTTGTTCTAAGTGTGAACGAGTTTGGATTAATTGTGTCCACGTCCTAGTATTTCATAGAAGGTAAGATTTGTGAGTGATGAAACTGGCTATTTGGGGAAAATTTTAGCAAAACATTGAAGGAGGAGCCTATATCCTCCTGACTGCTATGATAAAAGTAACAGTAAAAAGAAGAGAGAAATGTCTTTTTTTTAATTATTGGAGTTCAATTTGCCAACATATAGCATAACACCCAGTGCTCATCCCATCAAGTGCTCCCCTCAATGCCCATCACCCAGTCACTCCCACCCCCCGCCCACCTCCCTTTCTACCACCCCTTGTTCTTTTCCCAGATTTAGGAGTCTCTCATGTTCTGTCTCCCTTTCTGATATTTCCCACTCATTTTTCTTCTTTCCCCTTTATTCCCTTTCACTATTTTTTATATTCCCCAAATGAATGAGACCATAATATGTTTGTCCTTCTCTGATTGACGTATTTCACTCAGCATAATACCCTTCAGTTCCATCCACGTTGAAGCAAATGGTGGGTATTTGTCATTTCTAATGGCTGAGTAATATTCCATTGTATACATAAACCACATCTTCTTTATCCATTCATCTTTCGATGGACACCGAGACCCCTTCCACAGTTTGGCTATTGTGGACATTGCTGCCATAAACATCGGGGTGCAGGTGTCTCGGTGTTTCACTGCATCTGCATCTTTGGGTAAATCCGCAGCAGTGCAATTGCTGGGTCGTAGGGCAGATCTATTTTGAACTCTTTGAGGAACCTCCACACAGTTTTCCAGAGTGGCTGCACCAGTTCACATTCCCACCAACAGTGCAAGAGGGTTCCCCTTTCTCCACATCCTCTCCAACATTTGTTGTTTCCTGCCTTGTTAATTTTCCCCATTCTCACTGGTGTGAGGTGGGATCTCATTGTAGTTTTGACTTGTATTTCCCTGATGGCAAGTGATGCGGAGCATTTTCTCATGTGCATGTTGGCCATGTCTATGTCTTCCTCTGTGAGATTTCTCTTCATGTCTTTTGCCCATTTCATGATTGGATTGTTTGTTTCTTTGGTGCTGAATTTAATAAGTTCTTTATAGATCTTGGATACTAGCCCTTTATCTGAGACGTCATTTGCAAATATCTTCTCCCATTCTGTAGGTTGTCTTTTAGTTTTGTTGACTGTATCCTTTGCTGTGCAGAAGCTTCTTATCTTGATGAAGTCCCAATAGTTCATTTTTGCTTTTGTTTCTTTTGCCTTCGTGGATGTATCTTCCAAGAAGTTACTGTGGCCAAGTTCAAAAAGGGTGTTGCCTGTGTTCTCCTCTAGGATTTTGATGGAATCTTGTCTCACATTTAGATCTTTCATCCATTTTGAGTTTATCTTTGTGTATAGTGTAAGAGAATGGTCCAGTTTCATTCTTCTGCACGTGACTATCCAATTTTCCCAGAACCATTTATTGAAAAGTCTGTCCTTTTTCCAGTGGATAGTCTTTCCTCCTTTGTCGAATCTTAGTTGACCATAAAGTTCAGGGTCCACTTCTGGATTCTCTATTCTGTTCTATTGATCTATGTGTCTGTTTTTGTGCCAGTACCACACTGTCTTGATGACCACAGCTTTGTAGTACAACCTGAAATCTGGCATTGTGATGCTTCCGGCTCTGGTTTTCTTTTTTAATATTCCCCTGGCTGTTCGGGGTCTTTTCTGATTCCACACAAATCTTAAGGTGATTTGTTCCAACTCTCTGAAGAAAGTTCATGGTATTTTGATAGGGATCGCATTAAACGTGTAAATTGCCCTGGGTAACATTGCCATTTTCACAATATTAATTCTTCCAATCCATAAGCATGGAATATTTTTCCATCTCTTTGTGTCTTCCTCAATTTCTTTCAGAAGTGTTCTGTAGTTTTGAGGGTATAGATCCTTTACCTCTTTGGTTAGGTTTATTCCTAGGTATCTTATGCTTTGGGGCACAATTGTAAATGGGATTGACTCCTTAATTTCTCTTTCTTCAGTCTCATTGTTAGTGTATAGAAATGCCACTGACTTCTGGGCATTGATTTTGTATCCTGCCACACTGCCAAATTGCTGTATGAGTTCTAGCAATCTTGGGTTGGAGGCTTTTGGGTTTTCTATGTAGAGTATCACGTCATCTGCGAAGAGGGATAGTTTGACTTCTTCTTTGCCAATTTGAATGCCTTTTATTTCTTTTTGTTGCCTGATTGCTGAGGCTAGGACTTCCAGTACTATGTTGAATAGCAGGGTGAGAGTGGACATCCCTGTCTTGTTCCTGATCTTAGGGGAAAGGCTCCCAGTGTTTCTCCATTGAGAGGAATGTCTTAAACATGGAATTGTTAATCAAAAAGGAAGAAGTAGAAAGTTCAGAAAATTCTCAGCTTATCTCCGTTGAGGAAAAATTGAGATCCTATTCAGGAGACAACATGAAGTGCATGGCCTATTTGAAAAGATGAGTAAACCATCTAAATAAGCCAGCATCTATTGTGTATGGTTAATGAAAAAATGACCTTGAAGGTAATTCAGAGATTATCAGGGTTGCTACCTCAACCACAAGGCCAGGATGGGTGCAGAATGGTTTTAAAATGGGAGCCAGTCTGTAATAATTTGTTATAGCAGCCCAAAGTAAGACACATATATGATTTTCCTCATATGCTATATGGAAAATACAATTTTTAGTTTATACTTCTCTGAATATGAAAAAAAGAATGACATATCTCTATATTCATTTACTAGTTGTGAATTCTGATTCTCTGTTCATGAAGCAAGAACTTATAATACAGACAACTAAAAAATGATGAGCTACTGAGGAATGTGACACTTTTAAAAACCTAGAGCTCTTTAGTTAGGTTGGACAACAGTAAAAATATGAGAGAAGGAAACTTAGGAGGAAAAGTTGGAATAAGGAGTCTTTGAGTCATTTTCAATTCTGAGAATATAAAAATTATAGTTGGGGGGTAAAGGCCACATATCACATGCTGTGTCTGAAAGTGCTAAATTCAGAGGAGAAGAATCTTCAAGGTGACTCTTTACCCCTTTTATGTGTTGGCCTTATGTCCCAATTTTCTCTCTGTTCTCTATTTTACTGTTTCCTAAAGGATGTAATCTAGATAACATTTCTCTAATGGTCACTTTCTGATTAGCTCTTTTAAGTTCAGCCAAGTTATAACTGGACATTTAATTTTCTTCATCTCCAGGTCTGGAGATCTTACATTGTTGCTTCACAAAGCCAAAACTCTATCAGTAAGTTGCCTTTTGAAGGCAAGTAGCAATAAGTGGAGATAAGTATGGGGAAATGTGGTGTGTAATAGATAAATAAAAACACTGGTTAGATAAAAAGCTGCTGAGTATCCTTCATACCTGGGCCAATTTCATAGTTTCCTTTACTTAGATGCACTGATAACATAATTTAAGGGTGCACATATCTCAAGAAATGTAGGTTTTGCTATTTGAAACTGTTGGCGTGGCATCCCTAAATATGAAAATACTTTGTTTTTCTTTCATCCTTTCATGAAGAGAATAGAATGAATATAGTACAAGGCAGTCTTGATTTTCCCACAGGCTTCTATCTCCCTCAATATGAACCAAAATAGTAACAACTGATGAAGGTCATCACAGACCTGTCTTGTCTTGGCCATGTCTAAATCTTGCATGTGCATGTAAACATTTTCCCGTATTACAGATGGTGGGATTGAGAGAAGGAAACAGTCCTTTCTGGTTCTCACAAAGAAATAGTTTTCACTGTTATCGTAAAGAATAAAAAATGTGGTTAATCAGACTCTCTTGGGACTACAATGGCCAAAGAATATGGAGGTCAATAAATCTAACTCTAAATAGATGTGCTTAGGGACTCCTGGGTGGCTTAGCGGCTGAGCACCTGCCTTCGGCTCAGGGCATAATCCTGGAGTCCCAGGATCGAGTCCCACTTCAGGCTCCCTGCATGTAGCCTGCTTCTCTCTGCCTATGTCTCTCTCTCTCTCTCTCTCTTTCTCTCTCTCTCTCTTTCTCTCTCTCTCTCTCTCATGAATAAATAAATAGAATCTTTAAAATAGATTTGCTTAAGTCATTCAAGAGAAACATAAAGCAGTATGACAAAGAAGAATAAGCAGCATCTTGATTCTTTTTCTAAGTTACTGAGTGCATAGACCTATGCATTCATATTTCTGAGTATCAGTTTTCTCAACTATCAAATGAAAATCCTGGACCAATCATCTCTAAGTCCAATGCTTGCTCTAGAATTTAGTGAGGTAACCATTTTTTATGTCTTACAAATCACTGAGAAATGCAACCCCATGTCATCCACTTATAGTCATTATTTGTGGGATCAGAGAACATTTCATGTTGGTCTAAAGCAGCTCAGTCTGTAGAATACAAAACGGATTTTTGTAAGATTTCCAAGCAGCTCCTGTCTATGTGTCTCCACATTTACCAAATTTTCTATTACTGGTTGGTGATAATAATTAACTCTTATGATGCAACAACCAAACACCATACAGGATAATCATGTGGGTTTTGTAATCATATGACCGGAGGGGATCCTAGTTTGTTCACTTGATAGTTTGGTAAACCTATATACTTATATAGGTTTACTTATATATTTAACCTCTTGGATTTTTATATTCTCATCTGTGAAAGTTGCATAATATTTATAACTACTTCATTAAATAATAAAATAAAATGAAACAATTAAAGACTGGTGCCTAGGACCTTGAAAATACTGTGTCTAGTACTCAGTGAAGACTCAAGAAATATTAACAAGTATCTTTATCCATAGTGGTTATCACTTTTTAATCTGACAAATAATTCCAAAATTTAGTAACTTTGAATAATGATCATTCTTTTTTTTTTCTCACAGTTCTTGTGAATCAGGAATTTGAAAGGAATTGTGTTGGATATTTCAGGCTCAAGGTATCTCATGAGACACTAGGCTGATGTTGATGGGACTCAAATGACTAGCAAGTTTGTGCTAGCAGATTAGTTCCTTTCCATGTGGGCTTCTCCTCAGGGCTGCTTAAGTGTTCATAGCAGCTAGCTTCCCCTATTAAAGCAGTCCAAGGGATACCTGGGTGGCTCAGTGGTTAAGTGTCTTCTTTTGGCTCAGGTCATGATCCCAAGTCCTGGGATCAAGTCCCACATCAGGCTCTCTGCAGGGAGCCTGCTTCTCCCTCTGCCTATGACTCTGCCTCTCTCTGTGTCTCTCACAAATAAATAAATAAAATGTTGTTTAAAAAAAAATACAGTCCAAAAGGCCAAGGCAGCAGCTGCAACACCTTTAATAACTTAACCTCAACACTCATACACCTTCACATTCACAATATTCAGATGGCCATGCCATCAGTCCTACTTCTGTTTGAGGAGTGTGAATTCCAAGAAGTGAGGATAATCAGAATAATAGTTTGACTCCCAGAGTCTGCCCTCTAACCCCAGTGATTTACAATCTTCCATCATGAAAAAATACACTTACTGGCTTTCAGAGTATCCAGAGTTCTCCTCTACATACACATCATTTAAAAATCCATGATCCCAATACCTAAATCAGGTCCTGGTGCAGACAGTGCTCCTCAGGTACAATTCCTCAAATACAGTCCCTGCACATCTGGAGAGCTTTGATTTAAAGTCACAAGCTGCCCCATAAATTTGCGATACACACATTTGAGACTGTTACAAGGTAATTACTATAGAACTTTCTATGCAAAAAGGGAGAAAATGGGAGCACAAGAAGTCATTAGATAATAGCAATTCTGAAATCCAGCAGAGCACATATTGGCAGTTCCTTGATTAAAGCTAACTTCTACAAGGAGTTATGCTCCAAAGCCCTTGGTTCTGACCTGAGTTCCTAGTTCCAATATCTGTGCTGTACTACTTCTTTCATAGGAAATGGCTAGTGTCTGAAATTAGCACAAGTACTCCAGCTTTCTTTTGATTTAATATTGGCATGGTGTATCTCCCTCCATCCCTTTACTTTTAATTTAGCTGAGGCTCTATGTTAAGGAATTTTAATTTTTCAATCCAGTCTGACAAAATATGTCTTATAATTGGTGATTTTATACTACTTATATATAGACTAATTACTGGTATACCTGGATTAAAACTGACCATCTTGCTATTTTCTATTTGTTATAGTCTTTGTTTCTTCCTCCCTCTTTTTCTGTCTTAACTTGTTTGGACATTCTATTCCCATTTGTTATTTTGTGTCTATTTGCTTTTCAGTTTGGATAATTTCTATTGATTTATCTTTAGGCTTGTTAACTCTTTCCATAGTTGTGTCATGACTACTGAAGAGCTTAAGCAGAGTATTCTTCATTCATGTGACCATGTACTTGATGTCCAATATTTCCTTTGTAATTCTTTCTTACAGTGGCATCTTTCTGCTCCTGTCACTTATCTGGTCTTGCATGCTATCCATCTCTTTTATGTGAGCCTTTAACATACTAGCTACATTTAAATTCTCTTTTAATTCCAATCTGTGTTATATATCACTCTGATTATGATTATTTGTTTTGGACTTAAGATTTCCACCCCCCCCCCTTGACTTTTGATTTGATAGAAAAGGTTAAGTAGAATTCGTAAGTCAAATTCCCTCTGCTTCATCAGAATCTTTCCATATGCCCTCATCCCAAATTTCAGTGTCCTACTTCTTCATAAAGAATGTCCTTACTTTGACATAAAAGACCTTGCAAACTTGGAAATTTATGATGTTATCCAGCCATCTCCATTATTAAGTTTGTTTTTCAAAAATCTCAGTCCTGCAGCTGCAGGTAATAAGGTTTTCTTTTTAGGCAATCACAGAAGCTTCTGAGTCTCTTAAACTGCTCTTGAGCTGGAAATTTAAAGCCCTGAGCTTCTAACTTTATTTCAAGACCTCTAGTGAATTTAAAGCAACAAAACAACCACATTGTAGTGATTATTTTCACTAAAATATCCAATGACTGCAATCACTTCTACAGGGATTTGATTACAAACATCAACAAATGACCGTTTAATTAGCTGCTTGGCCACTACATGTCATAGACTAATAGTGTTTTATTTACCACTGGAAAAATATTAAAGCATGCAAATCTAATCATGTCAAGGAATCATTTCCAGGTTGCTCATAATCAATTCTGAGAACCTACCCTTAAAGCTCTTTGCCTTTAGAACAATTTCCAGTATCAGCTTTAGGGTGCAACCAAAGAAAGAAAACCACCAGGAGCAATATTATATAATTTATGTATTATAATAGTTTGATCACTTACAACTTGGGAAGCTGGTAAGATCATCTCTTTTTGTCTGTTCCTTCTACTGCTATAAACCAGAAGACATAGGATGAATCCTCTGAATTGAGAGATTTATTTGAAGGGAGAGAAAGCAGGTACAACTCAGTCTTACAAGGAAAGAGCCCAAACCTGAATCTCTTTCTATGAAGGGAACTTGTGTTGGCCTCTTTCTACCTACAAGCCTGCAAACTCACTGCTGTGGATAACTTTCAAAGGAAACTCTTGCCATTAATCTATCCCAGTAACTGGCCTAGGATTTAAAGATGCCAAAGGAAGAGATGCCTTGCAGCTAGATCAATTGTATGGCTGTTAATTACAGCAAAAAGATAAACCAGAAGATTGGCAAAATCTTTCACAACCTGCATTAGGCCCTGACTTACACTGAGCCTCTAAGAGTATGAATGACTACTGCTTTACTCCTACCTTCCAAAACTTTTGCATACATTTATCTAGAGATTAAACCAATCAGAAACTTACAGGAATTGAGATTCTGGGAAATGTAGCTCATCACAGTCAATTTGACATATTACAAAGCCACCACACCATTTCAATCACATTAAAAACTCATGTAGGAGCCCTGAAATGTTATTAACTGCAGAATGGAAATATCTAGAAGAATAACAGCATTCAATTTTTACTCTCCTTCCCTGCTAGGTTGAATTATCAGCAAGTAATGTTGATAAACACAGTTCTGTGTTTCCTATCTCTACTCTTAATGATCTTCCAAAACTATTTTGTTGGAAAGAATGTTCTCTTGCTGACAAATTTGACAAAGCTCTCCCAAAGGCTCTTTGGCTTCATATCTGTTGGGAGATATCTGCATTGCCCATTCAGATCCAAATTGTCATTGGACAGTAATGTATTCATTTAACAAATATTTATTAAGTACGTACCATGTTTTTGATATACTGCTCAGTGTAGTTGGAATTACAGAGAAATACTTTAAAATCTATTGTTTTTAATGTCTAAAAATGTGGGTGACAGAGTTCAAATCCCCAGACTCTCAGTGAGTATTCTCTAAGGGCGTGAGATGCAATTCAGGAGCAGGAAAGTATCACAAGGGAACCCAGACAACCTGATCTGTGTATCAACCCCATGAGCAAAACTGCAGGAGGCCCATTGCTAGAAAATACTCATCTAGTGAGGCAGGCAGGGATTGGAGCTTAGAGAAAGCAAAATGTTTTCCTAATTTTCACAAAGCTGTGTTAGGGACTAGTGCCCTGCTTCCCACATTTTAAGTGTCTGAGATTTTCTTTTTCAGGCCTTTTGAATTTTAACACTTCCTCCAAGGTTAGCGATTTTATCTTACTTCCTGTCCTCCTCTTTTTATTCCTCTGTATAGATTGCTCCAAAACACATTTAAATTTTTATGAAGTACTTGTTTTATTATACCTATATATCCTCTTTCTGTTTGTTAAATACATGCAGTGAATGTAAAGAGTTTATATGAACATGAAAGCCAGGCCATCACTTCTTATTAGATATCCTATAAAATAAGGAAGGTGGGCTAGGAGGGGACTTTCTCTCTTGTTTCTATGGGTTAATATGGAGGCTGTGGACTTTTAGGTTTCTCTGATGCCTCATCATCTTGAGCAGGAAAGGGGAGAGGCTGCCCTCTGCTACCCCAGGCTAATTAGATTATCCTCCCTATTGAATTGTGATAAAACTAAAGTCACACAAGTGAAGCAAGTAAGTTTCACATTTTCCAGGGAAACAGCAGAGGCCAGACTTTTTAGCTGGCACAGCCATCAATTCAGATGCAATTATTAGGATCACTTGGGAAGCTTTTTGTTTTGTTTTCTTTTTTATTTACTTGGAGAGGGAAGAGGGAAAGGGAGTGAAAGATCTCAAGCAGACTCCCTGCTGAGCACTGAGCCTGATGGGGGGACTTGATCTCAGGACCCCAAGATCATGATCTGAGCTGAAATCAAGAGTCCAAGAGTCAGGTGCTCAACTGACTGAGTCACCTCGGTGCCCCAGACATGAGAAGTTTATTAAGCAATGCTGATGTCTGTGCCCTACCTCACAACATTTTCTAGTATTTCAGAATATCTAATACCTGGAATTCTGAGGTGTAGTATTTTAAAGCCCTCAGGTGATTTTTTTTTTTTTTTTTTTGCTTCTGTAGTCAATATCAAGAATCATTGGTCTACATTTTCTACAGACTTGACAGTAGTATGGAGTAATTTAGCACATTTCTGGGCAAATTGAAGCTTCTTTTTTTTTTTACCTGCAAATTTTTATTTAAATTCTAGTTAGTTAACATACAGTGCAATATTGGTTTCAGAAGTATAATTTAGTGATTCAGCACTTATATACAACACTCAGTGTTCAACATAACAAATGTTCTTCATACCCGTCTAGCCCATCCCCCACCCACTACCCTCCATGGACCCTGTGTGTTCTAAGAGTCTCTTATAGTTTGTTACCCTCTCTTTTTCCTCCTCCCATATGTCTTTTGGTATCATTTCTTGAATTCCACATATGAGTAAAATCATACAGTATTCACTTTTCTCTGACTTATTTTGCTTAGTATAATATACTCTAGCTACATCTATGTCATTGAAAATGTCAAGATTTCATTTACCACAACTTTTTTTCACTACGTTTTCTGTATCCATTCATCAGTCAGTGGACATTAGGGCTCTTTCCACAGTTTGGCTACTGTTGATAATAGGGGCTTCTTGATGTTGATCATTTTCCAATAAATATTGGGTACTTATATTTAGCCCAGTCATAGTCACACTGAGATACACACATATACACCTACAACAGAGAAGTGGACATATAGACAATCACAGACATACTTAAGACAATTACACACACACATACAAATAAATTACCAAAGACTCACGGACAATAGACGCTCATGTCCATATGTATGCACACAGAAGGATACACATGTATTGTATCACTCCTGGCATACACAGACATGCACACGACAGCAATACAGAGAGGTTCATACTGACACAGAGATTCTGATCGACTACAGAGATACATCTAGATACCCCAAAATAGAGACACACACTAAAAAATGTGCCCTTTGAAGCTTTTACATTATTGCTACAAGCATGGTGCTGGATTACCTTCATTTGTTCCCTGTAGATGTGATTGAATTCAGTTCAGTGTCACCTGCCCTTTCCCCTACAGAGGTTCTGTTTCAGAAAAGGTTAAATAGAAATGGTCATCTTAAAAGAGGGAACTATGCGGCATTTCAATGGAAAAGGAGATTTTACTGAGAATCTTCCCACAGTGTGACTTTGCAGTCTTGGGAAAGAAATAAAAAAGTCACCTAGTTGGGGGTCCTGACAGAGATCGGTCAGTAGATCAAAATAGCATGTCACAATGTTAATAAATAATACCTCCGTGGCCCCTTGACATTGGCAAATGAGTTCATACTTACTGCTCACCACTTATGCAGAGCTTTAGAGCTATGACCTCCTTTGATCCTCAGCAAATCCCACTTAGATGACCACTATTATTGTGCCTTTGTAAAAGCTGATACTACAAAGAGGTAAATACATATCTAAGGTCAACAGTTTATCAGTTTCCTGTGACTGTCATAACAAATTACCCCAAATCTTATTATTTTAAATGAGAGTAATTTATCATTTCACACTTCTAGAGTAGGAAGTCTGAAATCAAGGTGTTGGCAAAGCCTCATTGCTTCTGTCTTCATATAAACTTCTCTTCTGTGTGGGTGAAGCCTCTGATAACAGCCTCTGCCTGTTGTAGTAGGCATTTGTCATGATATTTCAGACCCATCTGCATAATCCAGTATCATCTCCTCACCTCAGGATCCCTAAGTATAACTGCAAAGATCTCTTTTAAGTTCACATTCATGAAAGGTCTGGGGTTTATAATGTGGACATAAGATTTTGTGGTCCACCATTCAACCCATTACATCTAGCTGGTAAGTAAAATGTCTGAGATGCACTCTCCTATGTGACTAGCCTGGGGGACTGTGCTCTTAATCAATATCAGACACTATCTCTCCTCTCTGAGATAGGGATTGATTTGATGGCACAGAGGAGAACTTGTTATCCACCATTCCTCATGAGGATAGGTAGCCTGGGATCCAGTGTTCTGATTACAATCCCTTTGATGGATCTCTACAGTAAGACGAGTCTCTTGATGTTCCCACTGGCTGTGAGCTAGATCATGTGGGGAAAGAATTAGAACTCTGAGTGCAAGGCTCCAGGTTGGAAATGAAACTGCAATGATGATACTTTGAATTTCCTTAAAAGTAAGATTTTCTCTAGAAAGCTATGTGATTGAATCTGTATTCTACTTCTCTCTATCCTATCCCTGCTTCTCTGAGGTCCGAGCAACTGTCCTTTTAACATGCATACCAGAACTATCTTAGAAGCTTATGAGTTGGGATGCCTGTGTGGCTCAGCGGTTAAGCGCCTCCCTTTGGCCCAGGGCATGATCCTGGAGTCTTGGGATCGATTCCCACATTGGGCCCCCTGCATGGAGCCTGCTTCTTTCTTTGCCTGTGTCTCTACCTCTCTCTCTCTCTCTCTCTGTCTCTCATGAATAAATAAATAAGAATCTTAAAAAAAAAAAAAAGCTTATGAGTTGATTGCATCTAGGCTTCTTGGGTAAAGAGAGTTGAGCATTGAGAACATGTGCTTGTCTGTTTGTCTTTTCTGTAGACATGAGTTTGACTGGAATGACAAGTACAAAGTAGGAAGATAGAGACTGTTGGTCATTTTGACTCACTATGAAATCCCCTATGAGATGTCTACCTCAGTATTTGGCTACTCATACATGATTATAAAGTCCTCTGTCAGTCAACATGCAGTCAGGACACACTGAACATTTTCACAATTTTGTTTCTGTGACAGATACAAAGTGAGTGCTCTTGTACACAAATGGATTATGGTTTAATTGGGGAAACAAACGATGCTTACAAATCATTGCTTTACTAGAAAGAATTAGAATTAGAGGCCAAAGAGCTAATCCTGCTTGAAAGATATGTTTTCTTTTGACCCACATACTACTTCTTAAAAATGCTTACACTATCTGCCAATATTTAAAAATTAGAGACTTTCACATGCAAATCTATAATTCGAACAGGAAAAATAAAAGTATCAGATGTTCTGACAAGACCACATTTTGTCATAACAATAGTTGTTTTTTGTTTGTTTTTAAGCAAGAACACATGATCTCCATTTTTAACACAGTATCAAAAACTCCAGATTGTCTTAATTTGGGCTCACTTTATCTGTTTAGATTACCTGTCTGGTTGCTGTAGGTATCTGAGTTTAGAACTCTTGCGTTAAGCAAAAAGTTAAGTCATTAATGCATTGACAAATAGTTTAGGATTCTAGAGAAGGGGTTTGCCAAGGAGGGGGATTAGCAGTCAGGAAGCTCAGTAGTGGGAATGAATCTGTCCTATATGGAGTCAGGAATTAGATAAGGTTGCAGGAGGGAGGAATAGAAGGAAATTAAGTACAGAGATGATGAAAAGAACACAAGGTGAATGCAAAATTAAATTCTGGTGTATTAAGAAGAAAATAGAGGAGAGTATCTTTGTAGCAGGGTTGTCAGGGGACTCCAAAGTTAATAAAGAACTACAGAAAATACAAAGGACTCACAAAGTAATAGAATAATAGGGAAAACTTATTAACATGCTACAGAAGAGAAAACACAAATAGCCAAGAACTACAAGAGAATATTTTTGAGCACACAAGAAATATGAGATGCAAAACAATGCATACTCATTATATTTGTGAAAAGAGAACTTAAATGTCTTACAATTCCAAAGGAATAACAAGGATATGGGAAAATAACTCTCATATCGGGCTGAATGATGCATCGATGATACAGCAGTCTTTAAGGACAATTTAACAAAATCTAATAAAATAGAATATTGTACATTGGACTCAGCAATTCCATGTTCAGAAATTTAGAGATTTCTTTACATAGTAATACAAGGAGATAAGCATATCCAATGTAGCATTGTGTAAAAGATTAAAAAAAAATAGAACTAACTGAAATGTTCTTCAGTAAGAAAGTGTTTAAATATCCTGGTTCACACTATTCACACAATGAGAACATAAACGGCAGTGGTAATAGACTCAAGTTACATATTACTTTGGCTAAAACCCTAATTCAGATGTTTAAAGAAAAACAAAGTTGTAATACAGCAATATGTAATATGAAACTCTAGTAAATGTAAAAACCTGCAAAACAAAATGAACACCCAAACTGAATACACATGATCTATGCAGATAATACAGAGCTGCCCTGTTGGACCAGCAAGGGTTTGTGTGGCTGAGGATAAGATTGATTTGTTCTGCCCCCCAGGACACAGGAAGCCTGGAGAACTCACAAAAGCAGATCTTACTGCTTTTATTGTGATCAAACTGCCACTACCACTGTTCTCTGTTTAAAGCCACTACCTTTGGGAGGGAGCCACTACCTTTGTGGGGGATGGGTAGGTATTGTAGATTTCTATGAAAAATGCTGCTTAGAAAAGCATTATCTGAAGGAAGAGGAGAGTCTACTGGTAAATTAACTCTAAGAGGTGGATAAAAAGAAAAAAGACATGATGCATTCATTCTTCTTTTTGTTGTGATTGTGAAGACTCATAATCTCTCAAATAATTCGCTCAAACAACAAAAATGTCACCTGTTGCCTGGGAATTTGCAGTGACCCCTTTGTCAGCGCTCACCTACCTCTACACTGCCTACACGCCAAATGAGTCAGTCTCCCAAAAGTATTGCTCTGACAGTGCACCCCCAGATCCTTATTCTCTTCTGCATAAAGTTTGATTTCTACAGCTCCCTTCTGGCACCAGCTTTTCTTTCTGTTCCTACCCACTTACTCAACAGATATTTACTTAGTGCTTGCTTCATGCAGGCTCCTTCATGGGCACTGTCAACCAGATGAGCAAGATGAACAAAATACCTGTCTCTATGGATTCATAGTCCAGTAAGCAGAGGAAACAGACAACAGAGCAATGAACCAGCAATGTAGATAATTGCATCTGGCATAAGTGCTACAGATTCAACTGATATATGACTGTGAATGACTGGAAGCATTAGATAGGGTGGTCAGGGGAGGTTCCTTCGAAGAAGTACCTTTTGAGATGAAATCAGAGAGATGAGAAAATCTTAGCCATGGAAATATCTATGCAGGATGCATATGTTTTTCCTCTCATGCTCTGACCAAACTGATCTCTGCCCTGACTATAGCTGGTACTTCCTAGTGCCTGGCCTTTGTCCATACTGTTTCCTGTGCCAGGAATGTGTCTTCTCCCATTTCCTCCCGTGGGTGGCCCACTTTGCTTTAAATGCCACCTCCTTTATCAAGCATTACCTGATTTCCTCAACCAAATCCTCTCTTACCTGTAAAAGCTTTAATGGAAACACCACAACATCCTTTGTTTTGCTAAGGACTGTCCTGATCACAAGTAACAATTCTAGTTGTAAGCAAAAATAAGGGTCAACTTTATTGGCTTAGGTAAGCCAAAAACAGAGTAGTCAGCTGTATGGCTGGCTTCAGGGAATGCTGTGCCCATTGCTGTAACAGTGAGTCAACAGTTCTCTTTTCCTTGCTTTCCTTTCTGTATGTTACTGTACTCTTTTAGGCTATTTTTCTCCTTTCTTCCTGTAAACCTGGACCTATGGTTGCAGGCAGTTCTATACTTAAATGTTTAGGACTCTGAATATAAGAGATAACTTTCCCCCAAACACCCTCAAGTAAAAACCAACCAACCAAACAAACCAAGAAAGGATTCTCCTTCATAGCCTATTTTTTTTTTATTACCAGGCCATGCCTGGGAATAGGGCAGTGGGGGAAACAAGAATGTAGGCTTTGTCACTCAAGAGTCACATGCCCACCCTTGTGAAGTGAATGGCAACTCCACTAACCATTTGGCTGGAGTTGGGGAGAAATTTGTACCTCAAGGGCGGGGGGGGGGTTGTTCAGGAATAGCAAAAAAAAAAAGTTCCCTTTGTTTTTTATAAACATATGTGGCTTCAGAAAGCTCCATCTCTGGATGCAGGCATACAACAAGCTAAGGCTGCTCTCCCCCACCACGGTGCTAAAAAAGCATCACAGAGGCTTTAGAAGATTGTACACATCATACATCCCAAGTCTTCCATGGTGCTTGCAGAGTCATAACTTTAGGCACATTCTGTATTCCATCCTTGCAAAACCCATTTATTCCACACAATCTCAGTGTTTCTATCCTATTTTTGTGGCTGGCTTTTCCCCAGAGCAAATAAGAATGGGGTATTAATGCTACTCTAGAGAAGTTTGCTTGCAGTATGCAGTGTTATGCCTCTCTGACTCTCTGAGGTTTGGTGTTCATTTATGGACAATCACTGTTACCTTCAGCTTCTCTCAGCTTTTTTTTTTTTTTTTTTTTTTTTTATCAGTCCATATGTCATTATGTAGTAGTTAGAAAGCATGGCCTTCTCTGAAAGAAAACCAATCCCAAACCATCTCTTCTTATTTGGGTGCTACAAATGATTAATCTCACTCTCTTGCCTTATCCACCACCACTCCACAAAGAATATTGTCTGTCTCCACACAGCCTCGGCATGCTTTTTTCATAATTATTATGACATGTGCCACTTTGTACCATTTTATATTTTTCACTTTTTAATTTATAAGTGTTTGAAATATTTCCTTCCTGGTTCTCTTCTTTAAAGGAGCAATTATTGATTCCTGTGTCAGATCCCGGCCTTTTATAGCACAGAATCTGGGAGTTAAAATTTTTTTTGGAAAAAAAAAACAAAACGCCAAAAGCCTTGGTTGATGTGAATGATGAATGACTGACTAAGCCAAGGATAGAAGACGTCGGGAGAAAGTGTAAGAACCTGCTTGTCTCATGCTGAATTAGAGATTTTTTTTTCAGAATAACTTGAAATTAAAGGAAAAGAGAAAATAATGAGGATATACTGCAATTAATCTATAAAGTTATGTACAAAACAGATTTGAAAAAAAGTAAGAAATTTTAACTGGTTTTATTTAATCACTTTGGTATTTATGAGGAGACCAAAATTTGATGTAAGTTTGCAATAATTTTTTTATAAATTTATTTTTTATTGGTATTCAGTTTGCCAACATACAGAATAACACCCAGTGCTCATCCCATCAAGTGCCCCCCTCAGTGCCCCTCACTCAATCACCCCCAACCCCCGCCCACCTCCCCTTCCACCACCCCTAGTTCATTTCCCAGAGTTAGGAGTCTTTTGTGTTCTGTCTCCCTTTCTGATATTTCCCACTTATTTTTCTCCTTTCCCCTTTATTCCCTTTCACTATTTTTTATATTCCCCAAATGAATGAGACCTTATCCGATTGACTTATTTCACTCAGCATAATACCTTCCAGTTCTATCCACGTCGAAGCAAACGGTGGGTATTTGTCATTTCTAATGGCTGAGGAATATTCCATTGCATATATAGACCACATCTTCTTTATCCATTCATCTTTCGATGGACACTAAGGCTCCTTCCACAGTTTGGCTATTGTGGACATTGCTGCTAGAAACATCAGGGTGCAGGTGTCTGGCGTTTCATGCAATCATTCTTTATTTGAAGTACAATTCACATATAATATTGTATTAGCTTCAAACAGTGATTTAGCAATTATATATCTTATGAAATGCTGACCACAATAAGTAAAGTTAGATATGTCACCATACAAAATTATTATTATTGACTATATTGCCTATGTTGTACTTTTAATTCCTTTATTTTCTTTATTTTATAACTAGAAGTTTGTACCTTCTAATCCCCTTCACTTATTTTGCTTACCCCCCCAACCTTTCCCCTTTGGCAACCACCAGTATAAGTCCATTTCTATTTTTTGTTGTTTGTTTTGTTTTTGAGATCCCACACGTAAGTGAAATCAAATGATATTTGTTTTTCTCTATCTGACCTATTTCACTTAATATCCTCTAGGTCCATCCATGTTTTCACAAATGGCAATATTTCATTCTCTTTTATAACTAATATTCCACTGTGTGTGTATACACATACATATATCTCACATAATCTATAAGGAGCAGGACTTGCTCACTTTCCACAAAAATCAATATAGGCTCAATATTCCCACTGTGGTATTTTTCATAGTAGTAAATGTTGGGAAATAAACACAAATGTCAAACAATAAAAAACAGTCCTATAAATGGTGGTATATCCATATAATAAACAGATACACAGTCATTAAAAATGGCAGTTTTAAAGGAAATTTAATGTCATGTGAAAATGTTCAGGGTATAATAGTGGAAAAAATCAGGGTATCTAATCATATACATGGCATGATCTCAGTTTTATTAAAAAAAATAAAACTAACCCACTCTTAAGGGGCAAATGGAGCTAAATAGTAAGGTGACTGCTCTGGAATTAGATTCATGTGTCATGTGTCCTGAGCAGTTAATCATCAGAGTATTATCTATGTTTTAGATGTTTTCTACTTAGATATGCTATGCACACGTGACTCTTTTCCTACCTGACATCTTTAAACTCAAGTTTGTTAGAACTTGACCACCTGCCAGAGTCCTCCTCACAGTGCCTCTGTCTAGATCTTTTCTTAGGATTTGTCCTTGCCTCATCCTACATTAGCCTGACACACATGCATGTACATAATGACTGTTTTGTTTTCATATCCACATTTGACAGAGGAAGCAGCTGATGAGTTTGAACCCAGACCTGCTGACTCTATATCATACTACACTCTATGATGAAAGTGTTCTGTGTCACTATTTAACATACATGAAGTAATAAAAGCAGCAACTTTTAACACAATTAATATCTCATACCTTTACAAACAGTAGTTTTCCTGTAGTTTTCAGACACCACTTTTTTTTGTATTGAGGTTTATTTGGCATACAACATTATATGA
Organism: Canis aureus; assembly: GCF_053574225.1. Lineage (NCBI taxonomy): Eukaryota > Metazoa > Chordata > Mammalia > Carnivora > Canidae > Canis > Canis aureus. The sequence continues at coordinate 21,122,648 of NC_135639.1, read as the reverse complement.
ATTTTATAACATAATGGTTTAATATTTGTGTATATTGTTGAAATGATTGCTGCAATAGGTACAACTAACATACTTCACTATACACAGTCAAAAATTATTTTTTTCTTGTGATGAGAACTTTTAAGACCTACTCCCTTAACAAGCAATTTTCAAATATGCAATACAGTATTTATTATAATCACCATGCTGTATGTTATGTACTTATATGATTTATGATTTTATTTCATAATTAGAAATTCGTGTCTATGACTCCATTTACCCATTCCATCCAACTCCCACCCCCGCATCTGGCAACTACCAATGTATTCTCTATATCTAGGATTTTTTTTTTTTTTTTTTGCTGTTCTTATTCCACGTATAGGTGAGATCATGAGATATTTGTTTTTCTCTGACTTATTTCACCTAACATAGTGCACTTGAAGTCCAGGCACATTGTGGCAAGATTTCATTCTTTTCTTTCTTTTTTTTTTTTTTTTTTTTTTTTATTATTTTTTTTTATTGGTGTTCAATTTACTAACATACAGAATACCCAGTGCCCGTCACCCATTCACTTCCACCCCCCGCCCTCCTCCCCTTCTACCACCCCTAGTTCGTTTCCCAGAGTTAGCAGTCTTTACGTTTTGTCTCCCTTTCTGATATTTCCCACACATTTCTTCTCCCTTCCCTTATTTTCCCTTTCACTATTATTTATATTCCCCAAATGAATGAGAACATATAATGTTTGTCCTTCTCTGACTGACTTACTTCACTCAGCATAATACCCTCCAGTTCCATCCACGTTGAAGCAAATGGTGGGTATTTGTCATTTCTAATAGCTGAGTAATATTCCATTGTATACATAAACCACATCTTCTTTATCCATTCATCTTTCGTTGGACACCGAGGCTCCTTCCACAGTTTGGCTATAGTGGCCATTGCTGCTAGAAACATCGGGGTGCAGGTGTCCCGGCGTTTCATTGCATTTGTATCTTTGGGGTAAATCCCCAACAGTGCAATTGTTGGGTCGTAGGGCAGGTATATTTTTAACTGTTTGAGGAACCTCCACACAGTTTTCCAGAGTGGCTGCACCAGTTCACATTCCCACCAACAGTGTAAGAGGGTTCCCTTTTCTCCGCATCCTCTCCAACATTTGTTGTTTCCTGCCTTGTTAATTTTCCCCATTCTCACTGGTGTGAGGTGGTATCTCATTGTAGTTTTGATTTGTATTTCCCTGATGGCAAGTGATGCAGAGCATTTTCTCATATGCATGTTGGCCATGTCTATGTCTTCCTCTGTGAGATTTCTGTTCATGTCTTTTGCCCATTTCATGATTGGATTGTTTGTTTCTTTGGTGTTGAGTTTAATAAGTTCTTTATAGATCTTGGAAACTAGCCCTTTATCTGATATGTCATTTGCAAATATATTCTCCCATTCTGTAGGTTGTCTTTGAGTTTTGTTGACTGTATCCTTTGCTGTGCAAAAGCTTCTTATCTTGATGAAGTCCCAATAGTTCATTTTTGCTTTTGTTTCTTTTGCCTTCGTGGATGTATCTTGCAAGAAGTTACTATGGCCGAGTTCAAAAAGGGTGTTGCCTGTGTTCTTCTCTAGGATTTTGATGGAATCTTGTCTCACATTTAGATCTTTCATCCATTTTGAGTAGGCAATCTAGAAGAAATGGACGCATTCCTGGAAAGCCACAAACTACCAAAACTGGAACAGGAAGAAATAGAAAACCTGAACAGGCCAATAACCAGGGAGGAAATTGAAGCAGTCATCAAAAACCTCCCAAGACACAAGAGTCCAGGGCCAGATGGCTTCCCAGGAGAATTTTATCAAACGTTTAAAGAAGAAATCATACCTATTCTCCTAAAGCTGTTTGGAAAGATAGAAAGAGATGGAGTACTTCCAAATTCGTTCTATGAAGCCAGCATCACCTTAATTCCAAAGCCAGACAAAGACCCCGCCAAAAAGGAGAATTACAGACCAATATCCCTGATGAACATGGATGCAAAAATTCTCAACAAGATACTGGCCAATAGGATCCAACAGTACATTAAGAAAATTATTCACCATGACCAAGTAGGATTTATCCCTGGGACACAAGGCTGGTTCAACACCCGTAAAACAATCAATGTGATTCATCATATCAGCAAGAGAAAAACCAAGAACCATATGATCCTCTCATTGGATGCAGAGAAAGCATTTGACAAAATACAGCATCCATTCCTGATGAAAACTCTTCAGAGTGTAGGGATAGAGGGAACATTCCTCGACATCTTAAAAGCCATCTATGAAAAGCCCACAGCAAATATCATTCTCAATGGGGAAGCACTGGGAGCCTTTCCCCTAAGATCAGGAACAAGACAGGGATGTCCACTCTCACCACTGCTATTCAACATACTACTGGAAGTCCTAGCCTCAGCAATCAGACAACAAAAAAACATTAAAGGCATTCAAATTGGCAAAGAAGAAGTCAAACTCTCCCTCTTCGCTGATGACATGATACTCTACATAGAAAACCCAAAAGTCTCCACCCCAAGATTGCTAGAACTCATACAGCAATTCGGTAGCGTGGCAGGATACAAAATCAATGCCCAGAAGTCAGTGGCATTTCTATACACTAACAATGAGACTGAAGAAAGAGAAATTAAGGAGTCAATCCCATTTACAATTGCACCCAAAAGCATAAGATACCTAGGAATAAACCTCACCAAAGATGTAAAGGATCTATACCCTCAAAACTATAGAACACTTCTGAAAGAAATTGAGGAAGACACAAAGAGATGGAAAAATATTCCATGCTCATGGATTGGCAGAATTAATATTGTGAAAATGTCAATGTTACCCAGGGCAATATACACGTTTAATGCAATCCCTATCAAAATACCATGGACTTTCTTCAGAGAGTTAGAACAAATTATTTTAAGATTTGTGTGGAATCAGAAAAGACCCTGAATAGCCAGGGGAATTTTAAAAAAGAAAACCATATCTGGGGGCATCACAATGCCAGATTTCAGGTTGTACTACAAAGCTGTGGTCATCAAGACAGTGTGGTACTGGCACAAAAACAGACACATAGATCAGTGGAACAGAATAGAGAATCCAGAAGTGGACCCTGAACTTTATGGGCAACTAATATTCGATAAAGGAGGAAAGACTATCCATTGGAAGAAAGACAGTCTCTTCAATAAATGGTGCTGGGAAAATTGGACATCCACATGCAGAAGAATGAAACTAGACCACTCTCTTTCACCATACACAAAGATAAACTCATTCTTTTCTTAAGGCTGAATATTGTTATATATATTATATATAGGGGCTCCTATGTTGAGTGCATAAATATTTATAAGTGTTATATCTTCCAGTTGGATTGACCCCTTTATCATTATAGAATGTCCTGTGCTGACTTTTAATTTTGGATCTCATGTAACTATAGAGGGTATATATTAAGAACTGTCTAATGGAAATATTCAAGTCACAAATACATTTATATATGTAGTTTTAAATTTTCTGATATCTACTTAAATATATGGCTACTTTTAAAGGAAAAAAAAGAAAAGGTAAATTTAATTTTAATAATACATTATTTACCTCCATATATCCAAAATGATATTTCAATCTATAATCAATATTGAAGTTATCTATATTTTACATTCTATTTTTTTTACTAAGTTTCAGAATTCAGTTTATACTTACAGCACATTTCAACTTGGACTAACCATATTTCAAGTGCTCAGTAAGCATGCATGCTTATTGGCTAATGTGTAGGGAAACAAAAATCCATACCCAATATTCTTGTTTTCCATCTTTCACAGTTTAAATTTAGGTTGAAAGGCTAATCAGCACTCAATCCAAAACTGAATTGTCAGAAAATTATTTTTCTTAATGGAGAATTCAGCCTCTGAGCTTCTGTAATGACTTAAGTGGCAAGGGATAATATATTTGGCAAGGGGGCAGATATCCATTTGTTTAATTAAATAAAGATGGAGATTTAAATTACTGATCTCTTTGAGTTACTTCAGGCTGTAACTACAAGAGCTTCATTTCACTTCTGTGAAATATGAAAGACACCAGAGCTAAGAACTTCAAACGAAATTACAGCCTCCCAAGCCAGTGACAAGGGACTGGCAGGGCATTACAAGAGGCCCTCTTGGGGTAAGTTCCCTTTCTCCAGTGGCCATTGTAAATTACTTCTTCATCATTTGTTTACACAGTCCTCCAAAGTTCTAGAATAACCTGAATGTTGAGTGCCTGCGGTGCAGGATATACTCTTCCTTTTCTCTTTAAGTCTTTCTGCATGTAGAATGTGTCAGTGTAGTCACAGCAGTTTAATTATTCTCTTGCATCATGTTTCACCAGAGTGGCCAGTATGCAACTGGAAATGAGGAGCAGTGGGGAGTAACTTATTCCTGAATATTTTCCCCTGGATTAGGGCTACTTGCTTACAATCCCTAAGCAAATCCGATGCATCCCAAACTCATCACACATCCAAAATATTGACCCTTATTCTAGAAATACCTCTATATCTATCAACATCCTAACTTATACATTACATCATTTTTTTCTGTTATTTCCAACATTCTGAGTTATATTAGGCCTTTATTATCTTCATTTACAAATGCGGAAAGTGAGACTCAAGGGTTTTTTTAATGATTTAAAGTACTTTGGTCTCTCACTTTGCAAACTGTCCTCCACATTGCTGCTACAGTGACAGCATGTGATACAAAACTGTCTGTGTAATGCCCTGACTAAAATGTTCCCTGTTGGTATCTGGCCATTGTACCAACTCTTTGGTATGAACCATAGGTCCCTCTATGGTCTGATCCCCTGTCCTTCTCTCTAGCCTAATTTCTTACCTCTGTACAGTCAGAATGATACCCATATTGGCTTATGAATCATCATAATGTGTTTTTGGAGTACTTACTATATCCTAGCTATTGTAAATGGTGTACATGTATTAGCCTATTCATTGAAAGCATACAATGTACTTTGTATTCTTATTCCCCACTAATTTTATTTATTTATTAACAGATTTTATTTATTCATTTGAGAAAGAGAGCAAGAGAGCACAAGCAGGGGAGAGAGAAAGGGAGAAGCAGATTCCCTGCTGAGCAGGGAGCCCTATGCAGGGTTTGATCCCAAGATGCTGGGATCATGATCTGAACTGAAGGCAGACACTTAACTGGCAGAGCCACCCAGGCACCCCAATTCCTGCTCATTTTAACAATTATATAAGTTGTATACATCCAGGTAACCACTATGGAAAACAAGGTATAGGTCATTTCCAACCCTCAGGAATTGTCTTCATGCTCCATTTCAGCCAATTCCTCATTAAAAGGAGCTGTTTAGATCTTAAGATCTCTGCATTTTCTTGTACGGTTATTTCAATTTTAAAAGTATAACATAGGCATGTAGTATATTGGCTACATAATGGCTCCAGCATCTCAATTTCTTATTCATCTTCTTATTCTTTATTCTCACTCCCAGGATTACCTTATTCTTTCCCAGACTATTTTCAGTCTCTGACTATGGCGTATTATGGCCAAATTCTTTTTTTAAAAGATTTTATTTATTTATTTGACATACAGAGAGAGACTGCATAAGCAGGGGGAGCAGCAGGCAGAGGGATAAGCAGACTCCCTGCTGAGTAGAGAGCCCAACATAGGGCTTTATCAAAGGACCCCAGGATCATGACTCAGCCAAAGGCAAATGCTTAACCAACTGAGCCACCCAGGCACCCCTATAATGGCCAAATTTAATAACTTCTTATCTTGACCTATTTGGGGCAAATTCTCAAATATGTGAAACAAGCAATTATGTTTCAAATAATAATTGTGTCTCTCCAGCAGTTTTTGAGCATTAGGCATACATAACATGTACTGTGACTAAGTCTAGGGTAAGGGTCAAGATTATGGGCTCTGGGGAAATGTAAATCAAACCTCAGTGAGATATTGCCACATACTTGTTAATGGCTATCAGTAAAAAAGCAAGCACTAACAAGTGTTGACGTTCATGAGGATGTGGACAAAAGGGAACTCTTGTGCACTGTTGGTGGGAATGTAAACTGGTACAGCCACTGTAAGAAATAGTATGGAGATTTCCAAAAAAATTAAATTTAAGACTATCATATAGTCCAGTAATCTAATTTCTGGGTTTATATCCAAAGAACACAAAATCACTATCTTGTAGAGACATCTGCATTCTCCCATATTCATGGAAGCATTATTCAGAATAGCCAAGACATGACAGCAACTTGATGTTCATTAACAAATCAATGGATAAAGAAAATGCATTATATGTATTCAGCGGAATATTATTTATCCCCCCCCCAAAAAAAAGATGGAAACCCTGACTTTTACAACAACATGGATAAGCCTGAAGGGCACTATGCTAAAAAAAAAGTAAGCCATAAAGAAAAAGACAAATACTGCTTGATATCACTTATGTGTGGGATACATTAAAACTGAAGTCACAGAGACAGAATAGATTGGTGGTTGCCAGGAGAAATGGGAGAGGTCAGTCAAAGGATACAAACTCCCAGTTAGAAAACGAGTAAGTTCTGGGGATCTAATGCAGAGCACAGTGACTGTAGTTAACAATATTATATTATATACTTGAAAATTATTAAGAAAGCAAATCTTAAAAGTTTTTCATCAAAAAAAGTGAGGTATACAGGTGTTCTTATTGTGGTAATCATTTTGCAATCTATAGGTGTATCAAATCATCATCATATTGTACACCTTAGACTTAGAGTGTCATATGTCAATTACATGTCAAAATTAGAAAAAAGAAATGTTGGCCCTGGAGTCACACTGTTTGGGTTTAAATCTGGCTCTCCATTTTAATTATTCATTGCATCTTTGACCCATGGTGCATCATTGCACCATGAGCATATATTATTAAATCCACTTACCAGATGAGGAAACTGAGGCTTACAAAGGTGAAATAGCCTACCTAACTTATATGATCAATATGGAAAAATAGAACAATTTGGTTGAAATGTTCCTGAGTGCAAAGTCCAGGTGTTTAGCTGATAGAACTGTGACAGTACTCAGACCTGCTGGTTCAGATGCCTTTATCTTTGTCACTGTCCTCTATTTTGGTGTCTTTTTTCTGCTAAAAGCAGAATTTGTCTACTAAAACAATTCATAGCATGCATCTCTGAAAATTGTAAGGGCTCTCCCAAGAAGAATTTGATATGTGGCTGAATGTTGAATCTAAATATTTACTTATTTACTTGATTTCTTAAAGACACTAGAGATGTTTTTTTCTTTTTCTTTTTTTTTTGTTTTTTTTTTGTTTTTTTCTTTTTAAATTAGTGTTTACATATAGGGTTTTGATTTTTTTAATTATAGTATCGTAACAGAATCTTTTAATGGTTTGACTTAATTTAAATGACATCATTTTTGCTATCTTAAATATTTGTTTTTATCTTAACAGAATCTTTTAATAGTTTGACTTAATTTAAATGACATCATTGTTACTATCTTAAATATTTGTTTTTATCTCCAGAATCAAGCAATGCTTGTACATGTCAGAGGCTTATATAGTAATTCTTTATATGTCCTTCTTTCTTGCTATAACAAGGTAGTTATATCCTGATATCAATATGCCTTATAAAACTTTGTTTTTCTTAAGTTTTTTTTTTCTTTTTTGGAGAGCTTATATACTAGAGTGACATTAATCTTACTTCAAGGAGAATTTAGCTATTCTTCTATTTAATTCTAAATTATTGAGTACTGTGGTCTATTACTAAGTAAATGCTAATTAATGTTCTTTTACTTGCTCATTTATTTGGAATCTTCCTTTTTCTTCATGTCAGGGTCCCTGAAAGTGTGTAAATTTCATTAATGTCTTTTATCTGCTTTTTAAACAAATTGTGGAAAAAAGTAGTCATTTGAAAATTATAGCAGGCCAACAAACACATTTGATAAAGACACAAAATTCTAAGGGATATTATTAACCTGACAGCTATTACAGACTTCAGTGAGAATGCTGCAGAGCAGGATGCTCTACAGATTTCTTAACTGATATAAATCAGTCCTTTAAAGTTTGCTTTTAACATCGAGCCTCTGAGAAAACACAAGGAAAAGATTAAAGGACAAAACTTAAAATACTGGGATAAATGTTTTAAAACTAATATATGTCAGTTTTATGCTTACTTTATTTCATCTTTCAACAGTTTTACTCAATTGGTTGTTTAATCCCTTTTTGTAGGTGAGTAGGGTGAGACTTTCAGTATGGATATAAGTTTGGTGGCGGGGAGAACCTCATTCAGAGAGGCAAAATGTGCAAAGGACCAGAACTCAAAGAAACAGCAAGTTAGAGGCAGGGAAGGAAAAGCTGAGTTGAGTCCCACATCCCAGGCAGGGCTGGCACATCCAAGGTCACTAAGAAAAGGTTAAGGGTTTGGGGACCCATTCACTGTGTATTTGGATGATCACTTTCACCACATGTGAAGAATGTCTTAAAATGATAAGGGAGGAGTAGAGCTTCATAGTCAGTAAAGATAGATAATAATAGCTCTGGTGAGGATATTGGCAGTTCAAGGGGAGTATAGATAATTTGAGAAGGATTTTGTAAGTCAACTGAGTGAATGTCCTAGACTGAGGACAAGCAGATGTTGAGTATGATTTTCAGGTGTTTAAATTCCAAAAAATAAGTAGAAGGTGGAAACTTTTTTAAAGACAAATAGCTTTGGAAAGGGGGAAGGGATCAAGTATTGTAGGTTGAGTTGACCAAGGATGTAGACTGTGAGGCTGAGATTTGCAGATGGAGTTTATTGAGTCATCTTCCAGGAAACCACACCGGTAAAGGAGTGAGGAAAGGGACATGTTAGAGAAAAATGTGGTCAAGAAGGATGTAGTCTCAACAGAAACCTCTGCCATTCCCACATGGGAGTCTGATGCTACAATGGTCTTACAAGGATGTCCCAAACTGAAGTGACTAGAGAACATATTGGCCAATCATTGATAAGAGATTCCCCTGGGGAAAAGTCTGGCCTCAGGTGAGGCAGTTCCCAGGAGCTGACAGTCTTTCCTGAGGATGAGTTCCACCAAATTTTCAGTAAGCAAACATCCTGGTAGCAGAGCAAATGAGTGAATTGATCCTGTAGGAGTTAGAGGCAACATAAGTCAGCATGTACCACATTCCACTCTGCAGCTCTCAGATACTTTGGAAACAGCTTCTCTACAATTCTAGTGAGACTTTTCCTAAGAAATCTTTCAAGATTATTGGGACGGACCATATTCCCTGTGGCTAGAACTAGTCTGGGGGCTGCCGCTGGAAGAATAGCTCTCTCTTGTACTACACATTTAGATTTCCCTCACCGTTGTTAATGTCTTTGCAGGCTTAAGAGGCTCATTGGTGGAGTGATCCAGATCTTCCTTGCTAAGATGTGAAAACCATTGATCACCTGCCCTTCTAGGGCCATAGACACTGTACTTGTCAATCTGCCATGAACAATGGATAAGGGAGTACCAGAAAGTGCTACATGGAAATACTGAATGATCTTTCCTGCCCAGATAACATGGCAGAAATATAAGCTATTCTTTGTTGTCTCCCCCCATTTAGCCCCCACAATATGTAGTAGTGACTGTATTTTTGTGATGATAGAGGCCAGTTGTTCCTGATTTTTTTACTCCCTTCCTTGTCTACCGGTGTCCTCACATGAATAGCTTACAGTGATTGGGCAATAACAAACCTTAAAGCTTACCTTCTTCTCCCTTGGATGTTTCCTTCTCATTAAACCAGAAATTCTCTTTTTCTGCCCCCCAGTGACAGGAGATATGAATCTCATTAGATACTGCCACAAAGACCTCTGACTTTCAAACCTCATCTTAAATTGTTCTTAGACAATCAATAACTTGGTTTTATAAAATAAAACAATGCTGCTTCCAGAACATTACTTAAGACCATTAAAAAGCATCGGAGGTAATCAGTTTAAACATAACTACCTGGGAATTATGTGTCTGCCAAAATTAAACATAGGTTAAACTTGAAATTTATTTTTTTCTGTTCCTCCTGAGAGCTTAGAATGTGATTCATATTTTATGGTTGAGATCCTGGACAAAGCACCTTCCACATCCTGTCTTGTTGAAGATAGTAAGCAGCCTCCAAAGGGGAAAAGTGCAAATTGGTTTTCAGAGATCCAGAAAGAATGTGTCGGAGAGCAACCATGGCTTGAAATTAGAATGATGTGGGGTTTTTCTCTCATGACCTGATAAACTTATGATGTGCCTGTTTCCTCTCAGAGTCAGAGACTACAGGTTTAATCATTGAAACTCTTGTTAGATGTCCGCTTTTGATAAACTCCAACTTAGATTTTTCTTTGTTTGAAAGTATAGTAAACTCCTTTGCTGGAACTGTGTCTCTGTCTCTTCTCTCTCTCACACACAAACATGCATAGACTTAAGTTAGGGTATAACCTAACAGTAAATAAAAGACCAGACCCTCATCTTTTGTCTTTTTTCTTGAGTATGTTTAGCACACAATGTTACATTAGTTTCAGGTGTACAACATTCAACTTCTCTTATCCTCATCACAAATGTAACTAGCATTTGGTACCACACAGTGCTATTACAATAACATTTACTATGTTTATGTTCTCTATTTTGTACCTTTTATTCCTATGACTTACTCCATGACTGGAAGACTGTAACTCCCACTCCTCTTTACCCATTTTGCCAATTCCCTCACTCCTCTTACCTCTGGATACCATCAGTTCTCAGTATTTACAGGTTGGATTCTGTTGTTTCTTTTAATTCATTTGTTTTTGTTTTTGTTTAGATTCCACAGATGAGTAAAATCATATGATATTTGGCATATTCTGACATAGTTCACTTAGCATAATACACTTTAGGCCCATCCATGTTATTGCAAATGGAAAGATCTCATCCTTCTTTATTGATGCATAATATTCCATTGTGTATCTTGTTTGTGTATATGTATATATATGTGTGTGTGTGTGTGTGTATGTATGTATGTATGTATGTATGTATGTGTGTGTGCATATACAGACCACATCTTTCTCATCTATTCATCTACTAATGGACACTTAGGCTTCCTCTATATCTTGGCTATTGTACTTGGCAGTAAACTTAGGGGCTCATATATTTTATATTAGTGTTTTGTTTTCTTTGAGTAAATACCCAGTAATTGAATTATTGAATCATATGGCATTTCTATTTTTAATTTTTTGAGAGACCACCATAGTATTTTCCACAGTGGTTGCACCAATTTACATTCCCATCAACAGTGCATGAGGATTCCCTTTTCTCCATGTCCTAACAATACTTATTTCTTGTCTTTTTTATTTTTGCCATTCTAACAGGTGTGAGGTGATACCTCATTGTAGTATTGATTTGCATTTTCCTGTCTGTATACTTTACATGGTTTTCACTTGTGATTTTATAAACTAAAACTAACTTTTTGTATATTTTGTTTTCAAAGCCATCCCATGTAGCACAGTCAGGTTTTTGACATTCATCTCTAAAAAACTAATGATCAATGATTATCTAAAGAAGGACCTTTCACACTGAAAAATCAAAAGCCTCCAATTCATGATGGCTTCCATACCCTGCCTTCTAGTGATGTCCCTTTCTTTATAGTCCCCATCAGGCCCTCCCCTCCTACTCTGAACTGCGAGACCTGAACCAGTAACTTGAGCTTTCTATATGCTGGTTTCCACAACCAAAAGATAGTCAAATGTTTCTTCATATACAGTTTTAAATATAACAAGATAATCTCTTTTTCTCTGGGATTAATTCTTCTCTATCACTACCACTTCCTTTCTGGGAAGACCACCAAATTGTTCTTAGTCTTATAGAGCATCTTTTGCCTTTGAGACCAATTTGTCCTCACACACTAGATGAGATGATTTTATAAAGGTGATGGATGGGGACCTGGAATGAATAAGCCCAAAGAGCAGGGACTGACCAACAAGTGAACTCAGATATTAAAAAAATAAAACAATCTAAGAATATTAACTATCATATTTCTCAAAAAGTGGCCCCCAGCTACCAGGTTGACCTTGGGTAATGGTTAAACCTTGAGATTCTTCAGCTTTACTTACTCTAGATATACTGAACCAGAACTGGTGAAGTTTTGTTTAGAAGCTTTTTTATTTAAGATACTTTGTTTAGCTTTGCCAAAATTTATTTGTGCCTATCTCTACAGGGGCTTAAAGGGAGATATAAATAATAAAAAAATGTTTCTAGCTTTATTGAATTTTTACTTCTGCAAGAGTAACTGACAATCCTTGCCTACTCCCACATGTAGAGCTACCCTGGGGTGGGGTGAACGGAACCTGCTCTAGCTCTCTCCCAGGCTGCAACTGTACTACATAGGCTAGTATTCCTTAAACCACTTCAAATAAGGTCAGCACGTCATATAAAGAAATACATCAGAAAAGTAGCCACAAACATGTGTGTTCTTAAAGAAGCCTCAGACTGCAACCCTCAGATCCACAGGAATCCAGAAACTCACAAATATGAAGTCATACTCACAGCTCCCAGGATATCACCAGCTATGCAGAACAGGTGTAAAATGAAAACCTGCTCTTGGTGGATAATATAATCTTTTTATTAGTTCCAAGTCAATAGCAAAACTGAAGTGCCTTTTTAGTAATTGCCACTGTGTATGTACTCTAACACCTGTGAGGGGTTTCTTTTTTTGCTTCAAAAGTTCAAACTGACCAGCACTGCATTATTGATTTTTACTTTTCCATTTATAAAAACATGCAATAAAAGAGCCCACAAAAGTGTCCTAAGTCCTTGTAAACAAGGCATGCAATTCTTTAGCAAGCAAAAAAGGAAGAGAAAAAATTTCATTTCTTGATAACAATAGTCTTGCATAGAGCAGGCAAGGATCTAGAGGGTTGCTAAATAGCTCCCCTCAGCCACTTTCACTTTCACACTATATGTGTCTCTGAAGATATTTTTTCATACCAACTTCACCACTTGTGTCAAAGTGGTAAGTCACAGAAGAGAAGCAAACTTTGTGAATGGACTATCTACTTCCTTGTTTTATGAAAGAAAATTCTAAACTTAAATCTTTATTTATTAGCCTATTTTCTATATTTTTGCTGGAAAGTCAAAGATCTAAACAATATCTTTGCATTTGTTTCTTCCTTTGTGTTTGCCTTTGTACCTGCACTTTGCTCTACTGCTGTATATCTGCCTGCCTCTCAAGCTCTCTGCCAGTTGCCAGGGAATAATTCCTGTTTTCTCTCTCTTCATAGATGCCTATTGGAAAATTTTACAACCTCTTGCCTTATTCAACCCCAACTTCTATTTTCCCCAAAGGGGTATTATATGATTTGTCTGTAAATGACTTTTTAAAAACTTTTAGATCATGTTTCATGTCAAACTTAGTCTCTTTTGTCAATAGCCATATTTTAAATCATCACCAATGATTTTTACTGAAGCATGCACATCTATGATAAACATTTCATAGTTAAAAACATTCTTATACCATTGCTTCCATTTGAAATCTTACCCATATATGCAACTACTATTAATCATTTCTGATTAATAACTACCTTTGAGGGATCCCTGGGTGGCGCAGCGGTTTAGCGCCTGCCTTTGGCCCAGGGTGCGATCCTGGAGACCCGGGATCGAATCCCACGTCAGGCTCCCGGTGCATGGTGCCTGGTTCTCCCTCTGCCTGTGTCTCTGCCTCTCTCTCTCTCTCTCACTGTGTGCCTATCATAAATAAATAAAAAAAAAAATTTAAAAAAATTAAAAAAAAAAAATAACTACCTTTGGGTGGTTAACCCAAAATTCTTAATAATATGCTCCTATGTCTATATTTTGGCTTATCCACTTATGAACTGTCTTTATTTTCTGTGTCTTCCTGATTTCTCATCCTTGTTATTTCTCTTTTAAAAAATCTTGAGTTTAAAGAGAGTAACTTAGAAGAAATGAGGATCTATTCACTTCCCATTCCAGTGCCATGTTTACCAGGGATGGATATGTACTCAGGGATAACACCATTCTAAGATCAAAGGTCATAAAACTGTCTGAGATGGGGGCTAATGAAAATGTAGGGTTTCATGCATCACTGCTTTTATTCATTCACTACATTGTAGGAAAAGGCATGGAAACATGGAAATCCTCCAGAATCCCCTGAATCAACAGCAATCTTAGGCAAAATTAAATGATCTTTGAGATGCTATGAGAACTGCTCTGACAATAAGATGGCTTTCCCTTTTTCTACCCTCAGCATCTTTGTAACATTAGGATATATAAATCAGACCTAGATTTTTACAAGTGTCAAAATAGATGAGGTGATGCATAAATCCCATTTTTTTTTATTCTGCTGTACTTGAGGTTGGTTTTCTAAACTAATTATTTAAAAATACAGCATTATTGCCTTGTCTCCTTAGGGCACTGGATGAGAACTTACTGTAAATCAATGCCTAGATTTCATCTGGAGCTAGGTGAGATCCTGGGGTAAAAAGAGATGTCTTATGAAAGGAACTGAAAAGGACTGTTCAAGAATCACAGAAAAAGACTAAGAGAAGATAATAGAAAAATATGCATTAATGTGGAGAAAGCCAAGAGAATACTCTTGTTAACAGAAGAGAACAAATGAAAAAGAAGCTATTTTTAATTTTGATGTAAATAAAAATTTTCATCAAGTATAAAATTTAATCAATGGGAGTCTTATCTAAAGACTCAGCAAAGATAATTTTATGAGATTTTAATAATGAGAAAAATAAAAGACAAGGAGTAAAACAGGAAGAAGAATGTGACAGTGGCAACTTAAAATAAGAGGAATTGAGGGGAATTAATTGGAGTACAATATGCCTATTTACAAAAGCTATAGTATTGTGGTCTTTCTTTCCCTCTGACTTTCAGAAAACTGTCAACAAACTACAATCACATGCTTTTATGTAGAAAGCAATAATACAAAATAATAATACTGTATATTTGGAGGGGATAGTTTTTCAAAACACTTTGATATTTGTTTCATAATTTTAATGTTAAAGTGGCTGCATGAAATAGATGGTGTAGGAGATTTAGATAAATACAAAGATAACCCACAGAATGTAAATGACTTGTACTGAACCTCGACTTCATATGCCTTCTCCATAATGCTAAGCACTCTTAACTGAAGATTTAAAATGACTAAAACAAACACAAAGCAAAAATCCGGATTGATTTTTAAATATAGTGATATTTAAAAAGTAGTACTTTCCTCTTTTTCTTGTTAGCAAATTCGGAACCCTTCTTTAGATCCACATAAGTTTCTTTCCTTAAAAAGTAGATTGTAATCCATATTAAATTTTGCATACCCTCAGAATGAAAGTGAAGGGTGTTAAATCAAATAGATACATATCCTATATTGATAGTCTTCCTATATTGATGACTTCAGAAATCTGAGTCAAGATTTGGAGATATAGTTCAGCAGGCAAATAAAGAAATAGACTTTTATCTATAGAAACCATTAGGTTACCAGAGCAGAGGGGTGTGGATAAAATAGGTGATGGGGATTAAGGAGTACAGTTTTGATAAGCACCGAGTCTCGTATGGAAGTGTTGAATTGCCATATTATATACCTGAAGCTAATATTATATGTGTTAACTAACTGAAATTTAAATGTTTTTTAAATCAGTATTTTAAATTTTAAATCAGCATGTATCAAATCTGTCCCCAAATTTCTACATGGATGCCATTAGACAAATGATCTAAACTCTTTAAGCTTTACTTTTTCAAATGTAATGCAGCGAAATAATAAAGCCTGGTTGAAATTAACATAGGAAATTTTGTCTGCCACCTTTACTATTTTTCCAGGTGATTCTGATGTAGCCAACAATAAAGGAATTTATTCCCTGTCATAGGAACCAGAATAGACTAGTCAGAAAATTTCTTCCCTGCAAATTAACCATAGTATTTGTTAAATAATGGACATACAACCTAAGGGAAGTAATATCATTTGTGTTCTTAGAGCAAGAAGGGGTACTTACCTCTTATAGCTATAGATGACTATCATTCCTCATCCCTGCCACATAGACAAGTCATGTTTTGTTTTGTTTTTTCAATTCACGTTTTTGAAAGAAGAGAATAATTCATGTCTAAAGGAACGGGGGGAGGGAGAAGAGTGGGAGGAGAGAAGGTAAGAAAATGAATGAATAAGAGTTCTAAGTATAACAGATTAAATGTTAGTTTCCCAGTATCTTGATTTACTATTATTTGCTAGCTCCCTTCACTTTATTTAAAACTACATGGATTTGGAGTTTTCACATAGAAACTGGAAGTTTTGACTAATATAAAACCTGGTTGGTTTGGAGGGTTACAATGACAATTGAATTAATGAAAACATGTAAAGGTTTAGTACAGTAATTTTACAATAATCGATGATGATGATGATGATGATGATGATGATGATAATGATAATTCCTTATCTTCATTCCTGGAGAGTTTCTTGTAGAGCACCATGTAAATAGGCACTCACTCAATTCTGTACAGAAGATATGAGTTAAAGAATTAGGACTGAAAGAGAACTTTGAGCGATATAGACAAATAATCAGTTTCTGTTGTCAGATAGAACCACCCACTACTTTCTATCACTTTTATTTTCATTAATTCTTATCATCGTTAGCTCAGATTGAAACCTCAATGTAGGCTCAGACTTGAAAAAAATAGTTCAATCTCTGTTCTGTGTGTTTCTATTTGGAGGAGCAAATGCATTTGTTATCTTGTAGACACTGTGACTGTGTTGCACTGATTGCAACTGGCTGTCATTTATGTGAATTTAAAATCCTGGATCTTGCTGTTCACTCCCAAGTATTCTCTGTGGCTGTCTTGAGAATGAGGACTCCAAAGGCAGTTCAGAATAAAGGCTACTTGGAATTTACAAAAAAGGAAGTAGAGGAGTGATAGAGTTGAAACCTATAAGCCTTATGAAGATGACATACAATGAGAAAAACTCTGTTGGAAGAGTTTAAAACAATTTGGGAGAAATATAATTATCACAGACTACCACTCATGATTATTAGTTATTATTTTCTTCATCTGTGTCCACATTATCATGATAATCTTGTGGTTAACTCCTAAACCTTAGCTTTGAATCATACAATTGCATATAGATTGCATATCCAGAAGTCTACTCAACAATTTTTAAGTAAGGACTTTAAGCAAAACAAAAATCCTATTGAAACTGAAGAATAAATCAGCTTTGAGAAGAGTGTGATGAAGAACAAATTCTTGACTCTTATTTCTTCAGTGTGGGATTCAGCCATAGTTTGAACTTCAGGTTTAGTGGCTGCTCTGGAGAACACATAAGCAGTATTAAAATGAGGGGCTGGCATAGGGATTCATTTTAAATGTTTCCATGTCTCTGTAAGAAAGTGTCTTGGAAAAAAATAAAAGGGAACTTAGGCACCAGATAGCTGCTTTAATGGAGGGGGTGGGGGGAGGGAGGTGAGTGTTTTAAAAGTATTTGGCTTTTAAATATGTTTTATAATCATAACAGACACTATTATATAGTCATCAGCATCTATTTCTTATGCCTCTCGGGCACATAGCTAATCTGTATTCCTTAGTTCCTTTCTATTAGATGTAGCCGTGGGACTAAATTCTGGTCAATGACAAGTGGGCAGCAGTGATACAGACCACTTCCCTACTTCCCTGCCTTTCCTTCTCTCCCTGGCTCTTTTAGTGGGCTAATGTAAAGGATCCTGCTAAGTAAGCTTCCTAAAGGAAGGAAGAGCCTGAAAATGGAAAAAAAAAAATGTATCCCTGTTTGGGGGATGAAAGGGTACCTGACAATGAGAAACAAGGTCATTGAGGATTCATATGTTGTTAATGCATTTTTACCGGGTAAGCTAGAATGATTTTGAGGTGTGCTTATTCTAGCAGTCAATGATAATAACCCTAAATAACATAATGATACTATGTAACCTCTTTGACTCCTTAAAATTACTTGTATTTTACATTTTGAGTGTTTTCTAAATTAATATGCTTTTGAATAGCATTCACTAAAAACATAAGAAAACAAATACAAAATACAATATATAGTTTTTATTACATTTAAGAACAAGTTTTAACTTCTTATCATTTAACAAATTGTGCCTGATTTTTATATGAAAATTTACTAATACATTTATGTAAATTATATTGCTATTTTGGTTTTGGTTGAAGCTGTCTAGTGTAAGGCTGCCTGGGTTTGAATTACAGACTAGTTCTACGAAGTTGGGTGACACATGCAACCTCTTTAAGGCTTAAAATCTCCATCTAGATGATAGGAATAATAATCTTTACTTAATAGTGTATTACCATTATCTCATTCATGAAATGAGATCTTATAGTACTTATCTCATGGACTGTTGGTAGAATTATTAGTTGACACTTATAAAAGTTTTAGGTATCATCAATAATATTCTGACTGCCATATTATCACATCTTAGAATCAGTACCCTGTGGGAGAAGATAATCATTTTCCAGATCAGTGACACTGCCTCTAAGTCTTTGTAGAAACTTAGAACCTGATGGGGGTTTTAGAGAGCATGTCTGCTTTTCAGTTCATTCCCCAGCTTAGCAGCCAGGATAATTATAAAATGCAAAACTGATCATCCCACCGTGCCCCTCCCACCCTCCCAATACCCACCCAGACCCAACCATTGCCATGCAATATATTTCAATAGCTTTCTGATGCTCTTACAATTA
This sequence comes from Canis aureus, assembly GCF_053574225.1. Classification (NCBI taxonomy): domain Eukaryota; kingdom Metazoa; phylum Chordata; class Mammalia; order Carnivora; family Canidae; genus Canis; species Canis aureus. Next base: position 21,103,998 of record NC_135639.1, on the reverse strand, counting down.
AATTCTCAACTTGGGTTGCAAAATGCTCTGTGGTCTTGTCTCTGCCATAGATTACAGGTTCCCATTCTCCCATTCTAGTCTCTGTCTTCTGCTTTTGTTGTTTGTTTGTTTGTTTTGGTTTTGGATACTGGAAGTGCACCATGTTCCTGAAGCCACAGAGACTTTGCATTGGTAATTTCTCATCTGGGAGTACTGTTCCCTTACGCCTCTGCCTAGTTACGTTTTTCAAATCTCAGCTTAATTACAACTTCCTCAAGAAAGACTTCTTTTACTTCTCAAACTAGGCAGATCCTCCTCCTATTCATGTCTGTTCTTAGGGCTATCTCTTATTTATAATACCAATCACAGTTCATAACTATGCATCAATGTAGCAGACTCTTGGATAACCTGACCAGATCCACTGTTAGGACAGCATTGCCTTCTGGAATCCCTTAAATGTTACCCCTCTTTAGAAATGTCTTGGCTGAAAAGTGTACCTTACTAGCTGGAACAGCCTGCATCAGATGACTGTAGAAACGTAGAGTCAGATAGAGGGTTTAGAAAGTCATAGAAAGTCCAGAATGCCTTACTTGATTCCGGAGATTTCTAAAGGCTATTTAAGAGCCAAACTTCCTTAAAAAAAAAAAAAAAAAAGCCAAACTTCCTCACAGGAATGACTGAGGCCTTTGTCATACTATATTACAGCCCCCCTTCTACCTAATCCTGCTTCTGTTCTTACCTTCCCACTGGTGGTGGTCACAAGTCATCCTACTAATTTCCATCTCAGAGTCTGCTTCCAGGAGAAGCCAATCTGCAACAATCTTCTTGGATTTTTTTAATTGATGTTTATCTCCTCTATTATCACTCCATGAGGGTGAGGGATCTGTTTCTTTCCACCTATGTATCTTCTATATCAAGCACAGATTCTAACACATCGTAAGTGCTCAAAAATAGTTCATGAATTAAGCATCTATCCTCCTCATTTTATGAATGAGTCAAGATTTAGGAAGTCATATCCTCGAGGGGCATAGCTGACCACGCTGTTTCGTCCTGCCTTGCCTCCTCCACTATCCTGTTGTTTCCTGTGTTCCAAAGAACCAAACAACTTGTGTAGTTCTATCACTAGAAAGAAGCAAAAAATATATTCCTCACAAAAGACAGCTTTTCTCTTCTTAGATGGATAAAGCTACTAAGTCCGAAGTGATCTTTAGTGCAGTGTTAACTGCACACCCTCCCCTGATCTATCCCCAGATAGCCCAAGTCCCCAAATCCATCATCCTGACATTGGTAAAAGGAACTCAGCTGACACCAACATCTTTCAATACCCTTTGTTCAGCATCATTGCTAAATAACAGGAAACTGTTTTAATGGACTGCAGGACCATGTCAGGGACCATTTGTTCTCCATATAATTTAGGTTGCTTTTTAGACTGCAAAGGACTTTAATAAGAGGTGCATCAATCTGCTTATGGATTTGAAAAGTGCCATAGTTAATTTGTTTTTCTTCTAGTCTTCTTTTCTTTCCTGTTCTATTAGAGAAGTGATAAAACAAAATTTTCCTCTTTTGAACTGAAAGTTCACAGGATGATGCTAAAACAAATATTCCTGCAGAAAAATGCTTCAGTTTTGTTCAAGCTCAGGGTATATATTACATGTTTGTATATGTGTGTGTGTGTTTTACTCTGTTTATGTGTGTCCTGTGGTTTTCCAAAAGGTGTGAGGTTTATACTCCCTTTTTGAGCTTCCAATGAGAGTTACCTACCCCATCACCTTTACCACATTAAGAGTAAATAGTTACTTTTTTAGGAGGCACAGAGTTGAAGAGAATGCATCTTCATTTAGAATTGCATATTCTATATCCAATTGAGTATTGGTTTTATGCTTATTGGTAGTGAGTTCTTGGGCAACAAATTTAATGCCTTTGAGCTTCACTTAGTACATGATAGTAAATATAGAGTGGTTATGAATTTTAAATGACCTAGTAAATTGCATCATATATATATTTTTTCATTCATATATCAGTGGACACTTTTGTTGCTTCTACATCTTGGTTATTATAAACATAAGGGTGCATATATTTTTTGCACTTTTTGAATTACTGTTTTTGTTTTCTTTGGGTAAATATCCAGTAGTAGAATAATTGGTTCATATGGTAATTCTATTTTCAGGTTTTTTTTTTTTGAGGAGCCCCCATACACAGTGACTATATACTCATCCATAAAAAAGAATGAAATCTTGCCATTTATAACAACATGGATGGAGCTAGAGAGTACAATGCTAAGTGAAATAAGTCAATTAGAAAAAGACAAACACCATACGATTTCATTCATATGTAGAATTTAAGAAACAAATAAATCTTTAAAAAGAGAATGAAGAGGGAGAAACAACGATCTAGACTCTTAAATACTGAGAACAAAAGTGATAGTTGCCAGAGGGGAGGTGGGAGGGAAGATGGATGAAATAAAAGGAATTATGAGTATACTTACCATGGTGAACACTAAGAAATAGAACTGTTGAATCATTATATTGTATATCTGAAACTAATATAACCCTCTATGTTAATTATACTGAATTAAACATGGAAAAAATAAGTGACCTACTAAGTACAGCAAACTCTCAATATCAAATATTTCAAGTGTTATGGCACAGTTGATCTCAAATACCCCTAGCACTTCACTCACACCTTCCCTACAGTCATATCAATAGACTAAGAGTTTAGAAAGATCATGTCTTATTAGCCTTCAAATCTTGAACTAAGCACAATCAACCTGGTTGGTAAATAGCCTATTAATAATTATTTAATCTGTGAATCTATTTATTTAAAAGTTCATGATGGTTTCTGTCTCCATTAAAGACTATTAGCACCTCTATTTGTTGAACTTGACAAAATGATAAAATATACATGTGATTACTCTTGTATCCCTATGTCTAAATTGATGTTCTGGGAGAGGCTTAAAGGAGATGGATAAATATACAGAATTAAATTAGAAGTTGAGGTTTACAACTTATTTTACTTATTTTCTCATCACAGGTTTGTTCACTAGTGGACACTGTATAAATAGCAGTTTTGTGTGGCTGAATATAAGTTTTTTTTTAAAGATTTTATTTATTTGAGAGAGAAAGAGTGAGAGAGAACACAAGCGGGATGAAGGCAGAGGGAGAAAAGCAGACTTCCTGCTGAGTGGGGAGCCTGATGCTAGGCTTAATTCCAGGACTCTGAGATCATGACCTGAGCCCAAGGCAGACGTTAACTGACTGAGCCACCCAGAAACCCCTGAATTTGAGTTTAAATCTGTAGCTTAGCACTTATCAAAAGGGAGAGAGGTTGCTGTTGTTAATTAGAATCACCTGGGAGGATTTTCCAAAACAATATCCCCTCTTCATGTCACTTTCTATTGTTGTATTAAGGAGCCACCCCAAGACCAACAAAGCAATTTGCTATTATTTTTGGCAGTCCTGAGTGAAGACTGAGTGATTCTTCTCATTGTTTATCTTGTACAGTTGAGCTATCATACAAGAGGGTACCCTTCCAACTCTTTCTCTTTCTCTCTCTCCCTGTTCTACGTTCATATATCATCTTTCTGTCTATAATGTTTTCTATATTGTCTTTTAAGGTTTTCCACATGTCTTTGGTTTTTCATAGTATATTTGCCTTAGAAAACCTACACTCTGGGACACCTGGTTGGCTCAGCAGTTGAACGTCTGCCTTCAGCTCAAGGCATGATCCCGGAGTCCCAGGATCGAGTCCCACACTGGGCTTCTTGCCTGCTTCTCCTTCTGCCTATGTCTCTGCCTCTCTCTCTCTCTCTCTCTCTCTCATGAATAAATAAATAAAATCTTTAAAAAAAAGAAATAAAAGAAAATCTACACTTCTAATATGGCAAATGCTTTTAAGTGGCCAGAAGCAGAAACTTCTAGGCCAAGAAAGAGCTAAGCCTAAAACTTGCATAAAATCTTAAAGAATGAAAACTCTAACAATCTTGGAGAGGCTTTTCCTCACGTATGGAGTGGATTACAAAATGCTTTTTTTACCTAAAGGAGACTCAAGATGACGAAATAATACAGAAGTTGGCCGCTTTGAGATTCAGCCTGTTTTATAAAATACAACTGCAATGACATGAAAGTTTCCAGGTGAATCTTAGGTGAAAGAAGCCCAGAGAATATTTGCATTTGAATTTTCACTGGTAAAAATTCAGAGAGCAGCCCTGTGATAACAAGTGTCCATATGCCCATTTCTGAAAGCTGTACCAAATGAAGACATGGGTCATAATCCAGAAGCATGTAAACACCTTGATTCTATACTGAGAGAACCCAGGAAACAGTCCAGGATATCTAGGTGTTCACTGGTCCCAGATGAGCCCAGAATCTCTAGAGATAGAATCTTATGTCTGCATTTTTAATAATTCCCACCCAAGTCATTCTAACGTACAAACAGGCTTTGAAGATTCTTTCCTATGTCTGTTATTCTCCAACTTTTGTAGGCATCAAAATACTCTGGAGGGCTAGCTAAAACTCAGATTACGGGGTTCCATCGTCAGAGTTTCTGATTTGGTAAGCCTGCAGTGAAGCCTAAATTTTGCCTAACAGGTTCCCAGGTAATGCTCATGTTACTTGTCTGGATACCACATTTTCAAAGTTATTGCTGTAGATCAGGGTTCAGTAATTTTTGTTTTTCCTAAAGGGTATACATATTTGAAACCTACATAAAAACAAGGGTTGTTATCCTCTTTGGTTTTCTAAATTTATGCTTCGCTGGTGTGTATGAACACACTTTAATTTCTCTCTTCCTCACCAATAGTTGAGCTTACCAGAATGTTTAATTTTTGCCAGTCTGATGTAGTCTAGTTATTTATTGACCTCTGTCTCTGGAAGTTGAACAGTTTCTGGGCTCTAACCAGTCTGAGCCTGGGCAAACAGGTCCTAAATATGTGTGATTAGGATATAGATAACAACATACCTGGATAATAGACCATAGGGGAATGTGTCTTCTTGTCAGTGCTCACATCACCAATAGCAAGGGTGGATAAACATTGGTCCTCCATGCATAAACAGGATCTAGAGAAGGATTTCTCAACCTCAGTATTATTGATATTCTGGGCCTGATAATCCTTTGTTACAGAGAGACTATACTGCTAGGACGTTCAGCACCATCCCAGGCCTGTGCCTACGAAATGTCAATAGCAATCCCCACAAGGTTGTAACAAACAAGAATGTCCCCAGTTATTGCCACATGTTCTCTAGGGGACTAAACTGCTCTAGTTGATATCTACAATCTTGGACCACCATTACTGTTTTTCACTTACATCATTGGCTGCCATGACTTTGACCTTTTCCAAGATGAGAGCTATGAACTATGACTTAGCTATAAGCTATGACTTGTCCTGTTGAGTCTAGTGGACACTTACCTTTCGGTAGAGGTTGCAGTGAAAAGAAAAGAAAGCAAAAGTCATACTGTCATTTTCAAGGAGTTTACTAAAAGCAAACTAAAAGAATTTGTGTCTAATTTGAAAGAAAAATAGTTTATTTGATATATATATATATTGTTTTTAAAAATTAAACTATTTGTCAGCATTTTAAAAATGAGAGATTTCAGATAACAGGATTTCAAACTCCCTTTTAAAATTGGAAAACTCTGGCAACATTGAACTTTAATTCCTTCAATGATCAGCTAACGCTATGTAGCTGCTATCTGCCCAGGTGAGCACATGCTCTTCAGATTTCTGTGTCCCCAGTTTGTTCTCAGCCTGCCTCATTCTCATTACCCATGGACTGCAACACTTTGGATTAGATTGTTGGGTCTCTACTGTTCCAAATGATTATAGGGAGGTGGGATTAATAAAAGGAAAGAACTCACATGGACTCCAAATTTACAGAATCACCAAATCAGAACTTTTCCTTTAAAAGTTTAATTCTTCTGCATTTAGCCAGTGCTGGCTAATGAAAAACTACACTCTTTGTACACGAATAAAATAAGGGTGGATAATGGAAAAATGAAGAATAAAGTGATTTTATAAATATCATAAAATAGGTTTGTTATCTGCTGATTTATCTCTGTTTTTCTCCTTAAATTCTCTCTAACTCAGTGTCTGCTATTGAAATGATAGAAAGAAAAAAAAAAGAAATGATAGAAAGATAGTTGGAATAAAAGCCTGAATGATTTCATCCAAGACAGGGAACAGGCAATTATAAAAATTAAAGTTAGTTTTCCACTTGCAACTGGAGATTGCCTCTTTGAAAGAATACCTGAGCGTTGGCAAAACATACATTGTAAGTCACATTTTATGCTCTCCAAGGAAATAAAAGTGTTTTATGTTCTACAGGAGACTATAGATGTGTTTCCTGGCATATATCTCATTATCTGATCTCTTTTCCTCATGTTGAAGTAAGGACTGCTTGTTACACAGCATCTCATACATCATAGAAGTGACATTATTTTGGAAATAGATGCTAGCTACAGAGAACAGAGATCACAAACACTACAGACTGAAAAGGTATATAAACTTGAGTGTGTCCCCGATCACTTTTGAGTGCTGAGAAATTGCCAGAAGCTCTCTAGTCCCTTAGTGTGTGGTTTGCTATATATTATCTGAGCTTTGTGTGGCCTCTTAAAGCTTTCTAAGGTAGATTCTGACCACTTTCAATTTGGGGGGAGAAAGTAATTCCTCTCTTTAGCTGAGATTTCCATATGGAAATAGAAGATGATTTGTGAATTGCAGTGATATCCAAAATATTTAACAATAATGGAGATGCGCTATAATCTCTGTTGTCCAGTGTGTTAGCCACTAGTTGCAAATGGTTACTGGTCACTTGAAATGTGGCTAGTATGAGCAAAGATGTGAATTTTAATATTATTTTTATTTGGATTTAAATTTAAAGAATTGCCTGTGACTAGTGGTTATCCTATTGGACAATGCAGATCTAGCCTCTTTGTCACATTCAATTCTAAAGGTAGGTTGTTAGAGAAGCAGGAAATGAATGACAATGATCTTAAGGAATTTAGAATGATAAATGAAAGGGCTATGGTTTTAGGGTTCTCCAGAGAATATAACCAACATTCCAACATTGGGTGTGTGCATGTCTTGTATGTATGTGTGTGTGTGTGTGTGTGTGAGAGAGAGAGAGAGAGAGAGAGAGTGAGTGTTTGAGATTTAAAGGAATCGGCTCAAATAATTGTGAAAGATTAAGAAGTCAAAAATCTGTAGGTAGGCTGAATGCTGCATGCTGGGAAACTGGAGATCCAAGAAAAAGTTGTGGTTTGGATCCAAAGGTAGTCTGCTGACAGAAATCCTTCAGTTCAGGGGTCAGTCTCTTTTTAAGGCCTTTGAAAGATTGGATGTGGCTCAACCACTTTAGAGAGGGTGATCAACTTTACTCAAAGTCTACATATTTAAATATCAGTCTCATCCAAAAATCACCTTCATAGAAACATCCAGAACAATATTTAACCAAATACCTTGGCACTGTGACCCAGCCAAGTTGACATAAAATTAATCAAAACTACCCCAGTGAGAAGAAAACCCAATCATCTTTAAAGGAAAGAGAAGATAATAAAGGCTTAGAGATACCACACGATGAGCAAACATGAAATAAACAACTATGTAAATTGCTTTGTAATATTTCAGGAGAGACATTAATTCTTCGTTTTTGATCCACTTTTTTTGGTTATAAATATAATCCTTATTTATTATAAGGAATGTTATTATAAACAGGACCTAGAAAATTAAATGTTTGCAGGACTGTGCTGTGTCAACCTGGTTAAAGCTGAGCACTACATTTTTCTAAATCCCTTTTCCTGTGTAGTTTTCTGTTCAATTTGGGCAAAAATGGAAGTTATGTGAGATTTGAAAAGTAATAGTCAGTACTCTCAAAAGTTCATCATTAGATGTGTAACAAGAAAATGTTGAGCTACTCTGTAAGTACAAGTTTCTCCTAATTTTCCTTCTCCCTCTCTCCATTCTGTCTCCCTAACTGCTGTTCCTGCTGACCAGCAGTGGCCAACAGACTACTAGTCAATGAATAGCTGAAGACTCACAAAGGCATAAACTACATGGAGGCATATCTTCTAGTGCTCACCTCCATGAGTCCCACTACTTCCCAATCTCCCCTCCTCGATATGCTTACTTTCTAAGATTTCCTTGCAGGCTCTAATTTATATGGAAGAAGGGGACATTTTTCTTGTTACCATATGGCTAAATCAAACACTGTGGTCAATGGGACATATGTTAGATTAATTGTAGGTAAAACATTTCCTTGTATATTCCCTTTTTCAACATGACTTTGTGTATCTTCCATTAAGTGAAGTTGTAGCTTACTTTGGCCAAGAAAATTTTGTGTAGGTGACATTATATGAGTGCTAAAGGCAAGGTCTCTCAATATCTTGCACTCTCTTGTGGTCCTGAGATTGCCATGTGGAGAAGCCCTGACGAACTTCCTTAAGGGTAGCAGGTCACATGGAAAGAATGAGTCTAAGGATATGTGAAGATTGAATGGGGATCTTTTTCTCTTTCACTTTTCATTACTAATATATTTATTTCCCTTTTTTTTTGGAAATTAAAAAAAATGCTCTAGTACCAGAATTCCCAGTTTCCAGATTTTCTGGAAATTTTATGAACAATAAACCCAGAAGAATTTACTGGTTTCTCCTTGCTACTTTACATAGATTGGAGCTGATTCTCATGTTCAATTAGTTCTGTGGTGTTCAGGGATTCTAATAGGGTGACTGATAGCAGTTCACTATAGAAGATTATGTACATGTAGAGGATCACCTATTCACATATCTGGTGCCTGGGCAGGGAGGACATAAACTGCTTAGTGGTTAGAACAGCTGGAGTTCTTGGTATATCTCTATCTCAGTTTGATCCCTGTATGTTCTCTCCAGCATGGTAGCCTCCAGGTAGTGAGTCTCATTATATGCCACCTCAAAGCTCCAAAGAAAGGAACACACACACACACACACACACACACACACACAGAGGCATGTTCTATCACTTTTCTAACTTTGTCTTGTAAGTTGTATAGCTTAATATCTGTTGCAGCCACATATTTGTGCAGAATCAAGGAGAGGGAATATAGACCATAGCTCTCAAAGCAGAAGTGTCAGCGTCATCATGAGAAGGTTTTATAGATGTGCATGAATGAATAAATACAGTGCTAACAGCATCCCTGATAGTTACTCGTTCAAATTCAGACTAAATATTTTTACAGTTGATCTGATTTCTTTCATTTTGTACGGTGCTTAGACAAACTCTTATGAGAGGCTTTGAAATTAATCTTCCTGTTATAATTAGCCTTAGGCTTGTCTTCTCTTCTTCATAGGATAGTTCTGCTTGTAGTGAATTAAGGAAGGATTTTGGATTTGACAATTTCAATGTTCAGTGTTTCTCAAATATTCTACTTGGAAAAGCTTAAGATATTGGTATAAAGCATTTTGTCTCTCCTAAATATTTTTACTAAACATATCTTGAATTTCCAGTGTATCACATATTAAGATAATACCTGGATGTTTCACTATGCTAGTCATCTTCATATTTCAGTATTCTTAAAATTTTTCATTATATGCCAGCACTTAATTTATATTAACGTGTCTTCTGTTATTGTGGAACTTGCATATGTTACCTAGTGATGGGATAGGGATTCCTTTAGAGTATTACTAAGCAGATTGCTGAGGACTTCCTGTTTCATCATGCTTAACTGGTAAGGTTATTTATGTGATTGTAGGAAATAAAAACTGCACAGTACAGTAATGATGGGTGGGGAGGTGATGAGAACTGTGTTCTAATTCCAAAAAGTATTGTCTTATAAATATTGTTGATTTAAATGGGTATTTGCTATACTGATTGTTGAGTTACCGAAAACACAAGACTGAGGTGAACCAAGACTTCTGTTGAAGTCCAGCTAAGTATATCTGAAGTCTTGATCTGTGTTGAATAGTGTATGTTCCCAAATTCTGTTATTTTCAGAGGTATCTTACGCCTGATGATAATTTTTTTTAATGCAGTTCAAATACTACCCAGCTTTAACTTGAGGGGTGATCTGGGGAAATAGTTTATAGGGATTAAGCAGCAGGAGAAGAATGAGATCACCAGGAAACAACTGTGTTTTAAGAATTCTGTGAGTTATGGAACTTGCTGGGTAGGGTAGACCAAAGGACTTTAGTTGGGCTTCTGGGAGGGAGGGCCACCCTGGGGGACACTGGGGCCTGTGTGCTCAGTCGGGACACCCACCATATAGGTGCGTACAACCACATATCATTATGATAATGGTTCATAAACATTTATATGCATTTATGAATATTTCTTTAAGACAATTACCATAGTTGGAAATACTGAGCCAAATGCATGGATGTGGTTAGTCATTTGAAATGTATTGACAAGTACATACTCTCTTGCTCAATGAATAGGCCCACAGGCATGTATTATTGAAAATAATGCAATTTTAATGGACTAAAAGTGGTATTTAGCACTAGTTTTCTTTGATTACCACATGCATGCACCTTTGATTTCTTAATTATTCTTTAATTACTACTTACATGCTTTCCATTTAGATTTCATCATTTTCTAAATTATCTGTCCTTTCACCTTTGAACTGCAGCACAACTGACTTCAATTTGGCAATTATATTCTCTTTATGCAGCAGTTTTTCTTTGTGACTAAAGCCCTAGATCAAAAAACTGAGTCTGGATTCAGCCAAAGCTTTGACACTAGCTGGACATACATAATTTAGGGTAAGGACTTTCCATTCTTGTTTTCCTTGGTTTTCCCATTTGAAGAATGGATATAAAACTTCATTCAATATATTTGATCAAAATGCGATTATTTCAAATGAGATGGTGATCCAGGTGCTCTGATGCCTCTTAGGTGACTATGGAAGGTAAATTCACATTTACATGCCTCCATTGTGTTGTGTATTCATCACTTTCAAGTTGTTACTGTTTAGGACTTCCCTATTTATAGATTTTGAAATTTGAGGCTGGTAAAGGCTCTAGAGTTCATTCTCAACTTTCTCATCTTACCAGTTTAGAAACTGAGATGGAGATGTGGTGAATGAATGAAATTAAATCTGGAATGAGAATCTAGGTAAGATGACGTTTCTACTATGACTCTATTCATCTTAGAAAATAATGGTTGCTTTTTGACTCAAGGAAATAATTATACAATTTCAAAAAAGTTTACACATGCTCAACTCGTGCAGTTTCTTATATCGGGAAACTGAAAATGGTCCACATTTCCTTATTAGGAAATTGATAAATGAATATAAATACAAAAGAATATGATCTTGTCATTTAAAATGATGGTATAAAATATATCGACCTAAATAAATGTCTATGATGATTATTATTAAAAAAAACCACCGATTACAAAACAGTGTATGTGGAATTTGTGTTTAAAATTATATGTATGCATCTAAATGATGACTGGATACAGAGAAATATCTGTAATAACGTTACAAATATTAAAATAATAAAATATAAATTATATAAATATATAAGTAAAAATAATAAAAATGTTAAAAATATAGTATCATGTAACTAGTTCACAAGACCATGAAAGATACTTGAACTTTTTAAACTTTTTAAATTTTTCAAATATTTGTAATCATCATTTATCATTTGTACAAAAATAAAATAACATGATTTAAGGCAACACAGCAATTCTGATCCTGTATGTTGTCTTTAACTATTCAAACTGGTTTTTGTTAAATTCTCCAGCTGGCCTTTTCATTTCTCACTCCATATGTCTTTTCTGACAATCCTGGCCAAAAGACTTTGCTTTCCATTCATTTGTTTTATATCTTTCTAGGTAAATGGAACCCTGGAGTTTCTTATATTTTATTGCAGTTAGTAAACATAAGTTTTGGGAACATTTTCTTGAAGTTGAAGCACACTGTTATATATAGTAACACTATTCAATAATCGCCTTCCCTGAGAGAGATCTTTTATCTTCATATCCTTGACTGAAGATCTTCTCTGATTTTATGGCACTGTTACCTGTTTAAATGTATGATCAACTTGGGAGTAATCATGCTTCCCAGGAAACAATGGTAATTGTCAGGCTATTCAGCAAGTGAAATGAGGTCTTAGAATGTTAATTTTAAACATATTTCCTTTTTGCATTTTTATAAATGTCAACTTTGAGAGAACATTTTATTTCTCAGTATGAAGGAGTACAGCGTTTAAATATCCTTAAATTATTCTGCCTTAAATTAGGCTTAAGAAATGACAATTTATGAGAATGGACTAAGCTTTTATTAATAGATACTGTATGGATAAGACCCTGGACCTGAAAAGTAATTCATTGTTGTTCCTAGCCTTGGCTTAGTAAATTTCCTTATGTATTTTTTCCAATATTCATCACTTATAGGCAAGTGAGAAAAACAATAAATATGTGTCAGTCCATGCACTACATTTTTTATCTTCATTTTTTTCCATTTGATTTCCACAATGATCCTATAAGCTTAAAACTATAATCACCTCATTTTGTCAATGAGTTCATTGAAAGTTAGAGTTCAGCAACTTACCCAGATTGAAAAGATAACAAGTGTTGAATGTTATACTCTGACTCACATATACCTCACTATAGTATCCAAACTTTTCATCTTTAGGCTATCATCTAATATTTCCAAATAAGTTTTAGAACCCACTGGGGTTTTTGCTTTTTATTGGTTTATTTTTTATTTTTAGAGGAGCTGGTATTTGCCTGCCCTTAAATTTCTTTGATAATGGATTAGACTGTGTGATCTCTGCTTTATATTTAGCCTTTGACACTTGCCTTAAAATACATTCTGATCAACGCTTAGACAAAGATTTATCTGCCATTTTATGGAAAATTGTTTTTTACATTTCCTTCTCTTAGCAGTAGAAACTCATTGGCCCATCACTGTCACTGAATGACATTTTACTCTAACATCAATCACGATCCACTGAAATAAGTCCCCAGTATTAGTGACCAATTGAAAATTAAAATAAAAGTCATTATCATAGCAGTTGTTATCATAGTGTTAATGGCGAAACTGAATAAATAAGCCAAAGAGTGCAGGGCTGCAAGATCTTGCATTGTCACTGGGAGCTCTAGTGCTTCATTCAGGACTGGCCTTGACAATGATGAGGAATAAACAAAACTTATCAGAGCATATCAGGTATGTTAGGTCTTTCTGTTTGCATATCACCAGCCTGTTCTATCCTCTATGCTCTTGATTCTCCAGTGTTGCCTCCTACTTCCCTTTAGGTCCTCAAAGACCTAGTGCTCTCTTTGAATAATTAGTGACTATTAAATGTCATAGACTCCGCCAGAGGTTTTAAATTTTATTCAATGCTATTGTGAATAATGCTGCAATCAACATAGAGGTGCATATATCTTTCCAAATTATTGTTTTCACTTTCCTTGGGTAAATACCTAGTAGTTGAACTATTGGATCAACTATAGTAATTCTATTTTAATTTTTTGAGGAAACTCCTTACTGTTTTCCACAGTGTCTGCACCAGTTTGCATTCCCACCAAGAGTGGCAGTAGGTTCTTTTTTTCTCACGTCAGTGGCAACATTCTATTTCTTGTCTCATTTTAGCCATTCTAAAAGGTGAAAGCTCATATCTCATTGTGATTTCGATTTGCATTTCACTGATGATTATTGATGTTGAGCATCTTTTCATGTGTCTGTTAGTCATCTCTATGCCATCTTTGGAGAAATGTCTCTGCCCATCTTTTGACTGAACTTTTTTTGGTGTTGAATTGTATAAATTCTTTATATATTTTGGATATTAACCCCCTATTGGATATATTATTAGCAAATATCTTCTCCAATTCAGTAGGCTGCCTTTTTGTTTTGTCGATGGTTTCCTTTGTTGTGCAAAAGCTTTTCATTTTTATGTAGTCCTAATAATTTATTTTTGCTTTTGTTTCCCTTGCCTTAGAAGACCTATCTAGAAAAATATTGTTTGGCTGATGTCAGAGAAATTACTGCCTGGGTTCTCTTCAAGGCTTTTTTTTTATGACTTCAGGTCCCACATTTAGATCCTTAATCCATTTTGAGTTTATTTTTTTGTGTCTGGTATAAGAAAGTGGTCCAGTTTCATTTGTCTATGTAGCTTTCAGTTTTCTCAGCATTATTTAGAAGACACTATATTTTCCCCATTGTATATTCTTGTCTCCTTTATTATAGAGTAATTGACCATATAAATGTGGGTTTACTTCTGGGGTCTCTGTTCTGTTTTATTGATCTATGTGTCTGTTTGTGCCAATACCATACTCTTGTGATTACTACAGCTTTGTAGTATATATTGAAATCTGGAATTGTGTTCACCAATAGATGAATGGATAAAAAAGATATAGAGTGTGTGTGAGAGAGACAGAGAGAAAGAGAGAATAATTATAATGGAATATTACACAGTCATAAAAAGTGAGGAGATTGTGCCATTTCAGACATGGTTGGACCTAAAGAGGACTATACCCTAAGTAAAATAAATCAATCTGAGAAAGACAGATACCATATCATGTCTTTCATAAATGGAATCTTTTTAAAAAAAGAATAAAAAGCAAAATCAGATCTATAAATACTAAACTAAGGGTTGTCAGAGGGAAGAGGGATAAGGATGGGAAAAATGGATAAAAGGGAGTGGGAGATACAGACTTCCATTTATGGAATAAGTAAGCCATACAATAAAAGGCTCAACATAAGGAATATATTCAATGATATTGTAATGTATCAGGACAGACAGTAGGTACACTCAGGGTGAACAAGGCATAATGTATAAACTTGTTAAATTACTAACTTGTCTGCCAGAAACTAATGTAACATTGAGTATCAACTGTATTCAAATTTAAAAATGCATTTATGCATAAAGAACAAAAATTATCCAATATTGACAGCAACCCTTCTAGGCTCAGATTAAATGTCTTCCAAGGTCACAAATACAAAAGGGGCTAATAATGAGATCTTAATTTAGAGTTACCTAGATTGCAAAGGTGATGGTTTTGTTTCTGTACAATGCTTTCTTTTATTAAGCTGCCACAATTAACAACACATTTGCAGGAAATGTTTTAGCTCTAAATATTTTCATAAAATGCAAATTTCAGTAGTGATACAGTATCCATTTCCTCATAGGGATCTACTTATATTTTAAGGATTCTGTCTTACTGGTGAATGGAAATTTGTATCCTTCTGTGGATATTTTATGTAGCGGTTGGCATTTGGAAAAGTATTTTTTGAATTAGGGAGACTCTTGTGCTTTTGAAATGCTTTCACGTGTCAAAAAAACTGATTTTACTTAAATTTAAGAACAATATCTTAAAAATCATGATAGAAAACTAGGGAGACTTTCAGTTACAGGTATCTTCCTACACAATGGAGGACCTGCCTCTTCTTGAGAATAAAAAATTTAGTATCTCTCAAGAATCCTCCAAGTGGACATGTTGTATTATGACTGTCTAGGCTTTTTATTTTATCTTAAGCTCTTACTTGGAACTTCTATTCCTTAGAATAGATTTAAAAGGGAGATTTATTGTATGTATGTATTCAATATATGTAACATATACATTGACACATGTAGGTGTGCATGCAGTATGAATGTATATATGTACATACATTGTAAAATGCTGTAAATAAATTTACATGCATTGTAAAATGCTGTTTCTTCTCTTTGTTATTAAGGAAGGCAGCTGGTGATGGGCCTGTTAATTCTAATACTGTATGCACTTACAGAAATCACCCAGGCACCATCTTAATTGAGATTTCTGAAGGTTGCCGGGGGCATTCTATTATTTTTCATATAAGCTGCTTTTTGAGACTACTATCTAGGAGATCCATTTAGGATGGTCCCTAGACTGAATTAAAAACAAAAACAAACAAGCAAACAAATTTTGTTTGGATAGGAGGAAATTAACTTGATCTAATAATGAAAATGCATAGCATGTGATCATGGAGTTACTATTAAACAGTTCTATGACCAATTCCATTTCATAAATTACTTTGTATTTATGTAGGAATATGAGAATTCTCTAAGGGCAAAAAGATAATTCTGGCTTTGGATGGTGGTTCATGAAATTAAGAATTTACAGTGTTAAGGGATATCTCTATGAAGACCTGATTATTCAAACATTTTTATTTCATAAATGAGAAAAGTAAGTCTATTGAAAACCTCATTGGATGTTTTTGGTTTTCCAACAGAATTATTTTTGCTGAAAATAACAGAAAGACCTCATAATTATTTTTATAAAAAGACCAGAGGTAGGGTGGGATTCAAGTTTTATTTAAACAAGTTTTATTTAAAAACAGCTCTGTTTTTTTTCTGAAAGTTCCCCCCTCCCCGCCCCCCAAGATATATTCTTCTGTGCTAGATTCTTTCTCAGGATACTTTCCTTGTGGTTATGATGTTCCTGCCACCAGAGATCTAGGTGTGCTTTCCTCACTTGCACCTAAGAGGCAGTAGAAATCTGTTTCTTACAAATATCAACAAAAATTCTGATTTTTAACATAATTAAAAATAAAAAAAAATATGGACAGAGACTTGAGTGACCTGATGTTCTTAGCCCTCCATTACAGAGGTCTTAAACTAATATTGTGGCAATTGGGATGAGATTAGAGTCATTTTCCTTTATCACCCATTGGAAATATGAGAGAGATAAGAAAAGTGGAGGAATAGAGACCAGATTGGCAACAAAGTACTGTCCATTACATTTGGGGAAAAAAAATTATTTTGTACTGTAGTCTTCTGTATTAGCTTTCTTCCTTTTACCCTTCCATTCTTATGGTAAAATACAAATATCATAAAAGTAACCATTTTAACCATTTTTAAATGTGCAATTCAGTGGCAATAAGTACATTCACAGTGCTATGTTATCATCACCACTATCCATGTCCAGTCCTTTTCCTCATCTTAAACAGAACTTTCTACCCATTAAGCAATAATTTCCTATCCCCCTCAATCTAGCCTCCATTAGCATCTTTTCTACCTTCTCTGTCTATGAACGTGTCTCTTCTAGGTGTCATATAAATAAAATCTTACAATGTGTGCTCTTTTCTATCTGACTTGTTCATTTAACCTAATATTTTTAAGGTTCATCCATATTGTAGCATTCATCAGAATTTTGTTATTTTTTAAGATTTAATAATATTCCATTGTATGAATATATCCTATTTTGTTTATCTCTTCATCTTTCAATGAACATTTGGGTTGTTTCCACCTTTTGGCTACTGTGAATTATTCTGTGGAAGCACTAGTGTACAATTATTTGGTTGGGTCCTAGTAGGGACTCCATTCTTTTGTGTATATACTTAGAAGTAAAATTGCTAATCATATGGTAATTCTATGTTTAATTTTGAGGAACCACCAAAATGATTTCCACAGTGGCTACACCATTTATATTCCCACCAATAGCACATAAAATATCTGATTTCTAGTTTCTCCAAATACTTGCCAACACTTGATAGTTTCTTCTCTCCCCCCTCCTCTTTTTAAATAAATATCCTAATGGGTGTGAAGTAGTAATTCATTATGGTATTGATTTGCAGTTGTCTAATGGATACTGATGTTGAGGATCTTTTCATTGATCTATTGGCCACCCTCCCTTTTTTTTCAAGTTTTTTTAAACATATATGGTAAAATTAGGGGCAGCCCTGGTGGCTCAGTGATTCAGCGCCAACTTCAGCCCAGGGCCTGATCCTGGAGACCCGGAATCGAGTCCCACATCAGGCTCCCTGCATGGAGTGTGCTTCTCCCTCTGCCTGTGTCTCTGTCTCTCTGTCTCTCTGTCTGTCTGTCTGTCTCTGTGTCTCATGAATAAGTAAACAAAATCTTAAAAATGTATATATGGTAAAATTGGTTTCAGATACAGAATGTATGAATTCATCACTTACATGTAACACCCAGTGCTCATCACAAGTGTCCTCTTTAGTGCCCATCACCTGTTTAGCCCATCTTCATCCACCTTCCTCCATCAACCCCCAGTTTGTTTTCTATCATCAAAAGAGAGGGGAGCAAACCATAGGAGACTCATTTTTTCCCTTCCCTTGTGTTCATCTGTTTTGCTTCTTAAACTCTGCATATGAGTGTAATCATGGTATGTATCTTTCTCTGACTGACTTATTTCACTTAGTATAATACACTCTAGCTCCATCCATGTCATTGCAAGTGCCAAGATTTCATTCATTTTATGGCTAATATTCCATTATTTATATATAACACTTATTCTTTATCCATTCATCAGTCAATAGACATTTGAGCACTTTCCATAGTTTGGCTCTTGTTGAAAATGCTGCTATAAACATCAGGGTGCATGTGCCCCTAGGAACCTGCATTTTTATATCCTTTGGGTAAATACTTAGTAGTACAGTTGTGGCTTGTGGGGTAGTTCAATTTTTAACTTTTTGAGGAACTCCATACTGCTTTCCAGAGTGGCTGCACCAGTTTGCATTCCCACCAACAATATAAGAGGTTTCCCCTTTCTCTGCATCCTCATCAACATCTATGGTTTTCTGTGTTGGCCACCCCTTTTTGTTTTTCTGTCTCTCATCCTCCTTCCCTTTTAAGTTCTCTCCCTATTTTTCTTCTCTTTACTTTCCTCTTTCCACTCTGCTACCCCTCCCCTTCTTCCTCCTTTACTTCCTTTCTTTCTGCCTTCTTTGAAGGGCATGACAAAATCTGGATTGACTCTGCACACCCAGAGCTTTGTCCCTTCTTCACTAAATCAAAACACTAACTAACCCAGAGTTGTATGTCTACTAGATCATAATTAGCTTTCAGAATCATATGTTTGGCTCTGACTTTGAACTCTTAAAATATATTATACAAGGACACCTGGGTGGCTCAGTGGTTGAGCATCTGCCTTCTGCTCAGGGCATGATCCCAGAGTCCCAGGATTGAGTCCTGCAAGGGGTTCTCCATGGAGAGCCTGCTTCTCCTTGGCCTGTGTCTCTGACTCTCTGTGTCTCTCATGAATAAATAAATAAGTAAATAAAATATGTTACATTAACTTCAACAACAGAGACCTCTGAGATCTGTTTACACACATTTAATAAATGAGTACTATGTTTCAAATATTGTTTTAGGTGCTGGGGATACATCCTTGAACAAAACAGATAATCCCCATCTTCTTGGAGCTTACTATATGATAAAAGTAAAGAAATAGAGATTTTTATGGATTTTATGAGAAATAATTCATTACTTCTCTCTGGAATTTTTTTGTCAACTATGGAAATTGAACATTTTGCTCTAAGCCATCCTTTAGCTCTGGTACTCTATGACCATGAGGATTATCTCTTAAAATGCCTTTTTTCTCTCCTTCAATTCACAGTCCCAACGCATTCTATCTTTAGTCTACTTTTAGTGCTTTTAATTTTATGGCTTCCACTAGGTTTCATTTTACCCTGTTTTATTTGTCCCAGACTGTCAGCGGCCATGAGTGAAAGCAAAAAGAGTAGATCTGAGAGGTGATCAAGCTACTGCTGTGAATGCCTTGGCTTGGTGGCAGCAATATTTCACCAGCTCCACTCCACCCACTCTCCCTACCTGTGCCAGGCGGCTGATGACTTGCGGCCGGCCACTCTGCTTGTGGGCTCCCTGCCATTCTCACAGATGGGCTCAGATGAAGGGGTCAGGGCATCATGTGTCAGAATCAAATTAAGTCATTAGAAATTATTGCCAACAGCTGTTTATGGGTTTCCATAATATGAATTGATCCACCCATCTGGGCCCCAGAAGATGTCTTGGGTCAATATGGTTGAGTTCTGAAGCAGCATGCTATAATTTAGGCATTTCTAATATGGATTTTTTTTCCCCAATAAAAAGAACTTAGGAGATGCTGGAATTGAGGACAAGAGAATTCTGGGTGTGGATTTAGTGTGGAATACCTGGGCTGAAATGGTCATTCTTAGATGTTCCTCTCTATTTTCCAACATTAATTTTCAACAAATAACTATTCATTCAGTTATATAATTGATATATTTTAATACACATATTGGGGAAACATAAATTATCCATAGAATGTATCCCCTTGTCCTTAATGAGTTCACATAACTTACAGATACACAGGACTTAAGTTTTTCTCCATTTTAGATAAAAAATTGGGTATGTTAGGTATTGCCAAGATATTTAGATTTTTATAAATGCATGTATAAGTACTAATGGAGATATATAAATGAAGACTGATGATATATGAAATATATAAAGGTGCCCATTTTCAGAGGGAAATAGCATAAAGCTCATATTTGTGGGTAGTGAGTTGGTAGAAGAGGGAGCGGTATTGCTGTCTTGAGGATTTTCTGGACTTCACACATCCTGGCAGTTTAGACAGTGTTATAAGCAGAAAACATAATCTTCCTGACTATTCTCATTATGCAGGTAAGAGATGGTTTGAGCCTACAAAGACATGTTTATATTCCTATCAAATAGGACCCAAATGCACAGCATTTACTTTTCTTCTATTTTGAGCAAGACAGCCTGTCCTTTTGAGGAATCTAGTGCAACACTGAGCTGCAAATTAGAGAGGCAAGATAAGTCTTTGGATTGCCAAACAAAGCCTAAGAATTTTACAATATGTCTAAAGTACTTCACACTTCCTAGGAAATAAAGCAACTCATAACTAGGTAAATTGTCTTAAGAATAGTCCTCCATATACACTTACTGTTCAGATGTCCCATCCAGGTCACTCTACAAAATTTTCCAGTTGAATGTATTTTGTGATCACTGTATATATAACCAACAGATCTTCTTGGCATTCTCCCTAAAATTTAAAAAAAAAAAAAAAAAGAAAAAAAAAGAAAAAAAGTTACTCCAGCACTTTTCAGGCAGGTATTTGGCCAACATGGGAAATTTTATAGTAGAGACTAACCATGTGTCTGTTCCCTATAGTTAAATTCTCCTGACAACCCAGATACTTCCATATACACTAAAGCCAGCTAATGTGATATTTGCCTTATTGCTTTAGAAAAAGGGGAAGGTGTGTGGGGGGGCATTATGCAGAAAATAAAATAACAATAAAACTCAATTGCTTGCTTAAATAGATTCTCATTTCTGGTAGAGAAGGATGTGATATGTATTTAATAGGCCATGGCTAAACATTACGTGGTCATGAACAGCAAATTGCTGAAAACAGTAGAATAGAACATCATTTTCCACATTGCTAGATATGGATGCTGCTGGGAGGCTCAGATAGTACTTCCAACAAGAACTGGAAAATGGTGTGCTTTTTTTTTCAAGAGGACAGCATAATAATTAAAGTATTTCAAAATACTGTAGATCTGAATTTGAATCCTGTTTTTAAATTAAATAGCTGTGTAATCTTAGGTCTCATGCTTATTAATTAAAACATCAGTTTCCTAATTCCTATAAAGTGGGTAATAATTATTTGGTAGAATTTTATGAGGATTGAAACTGTATAAATTATATATGATGAAATTATATATAATGTATAAATTCATTATATATGAATATATAATGCATATATATGCATTACATGTAGCATACAATATATGCTATACATATTTATGTGATTGTGAACATATACTTATATATGTGTGTTAATAATTCCTGATATATAGTAAGAGCTTACTAAATTTTATAATTAGTGTCACTCTTCTGATTGGGCCTTGAAATTCTGCATCACCTCTTTTTCTTCCACTTTATTTTTCCTCTTTGTTTTGGCTTTAGCCAAATTCTGGCTGTGTATGAAGGGCTTAATTATTTCTTTGCTGTGTGTAGCTTCAAAGCATTTATACAGCTCTTTGAAAAAGTCTGTGCTTAGATTATACACAGGGCAGACTCTCTGCTTTTTTTTTTTTAATCTCTTTGATGTCTCCATTCTTCATAGTTGGAGTAATTTATTTGTGCGGTGTTTTCAAGTTTTACTCTTATGTGTGGATTTGTTTGCCAATAATTATTCAATGTTTTCCTTCAGCACAGAAGCAGGAGAAAGAGAATGGTTCTGCATGTCAAAGTATCTTTGCTCTGTCTATTCCTTTGCTTCTTATGCTGAAGTACACTTTATGTTCTCTTTACCCTTTGCTTGGGTTTCATGCCAGCCTACATCTGTGATTGCTGGTATAACCACAGCAACCCTAAGCACAGTTTTTGAAAGGTTTTGCTTCTTGTTTTGGGGACATGGTACAGAATTCAGAAACCAGAAGTTCCTGTTGCTTGGAAAAACATAAAGGAAAAATGAAGAAATAAAGAAAAAAATGAGCATCTTAAAAAGTATATAAATACAAACTAAAAAGTAGAAATGAATTACTTTTTATTTAATCTGCATTGGAATTCAGGAAGTGCAGTTTTTTCTAGAATATGAGGGAAATGGGAAAAGCAACTAGCATAATTATGTGTAGAGCACTGACCCGGTATACAATTTGGGTTACCTCTTCCACCTGTGGTTACAGAAATACTTGAGTTAACATTCCTTCGGCTGCTTCCTAACACTGTAGTTTTGGGCAAATCACTTACCCCTGAAGTTGTCTTTTTTTTTCTTCATATGTAAAATATGGATAACAACTCTTATCTCAGCAGATTGTTCTGTGAAATAAAAGAGATAATGCATGTGAAATATTTATTAGAGTATTTGGAATATGATAGGTACTCAATAAAGACACTATCTTTTTTTTAAAAGATTTTATTGTTTATTCATGAGAGACACAGAGAGAGGCAGAGGGAGAAGTAGGCTCCCTGCAGGGAGCCTGATGTGGGACTCAATCCCCGGATCTGGGATCATGACCTGAGCTGAAGGCAGATGTCCAACTGCTGAGCCAACCCAGGCATCCCAATAAAGACACTATCTTAGCCTGTTATATGCATTATCTTCTTTTGTCTTTACAATAAAGTAATAGATGTTCTCACACCCAAATCAAGACTAATCAACTGAAAATTCAGAGTTAAACAACATCCTCATGTAAAGAATAGAACCAGATTTAATTTCACTATTGCTGATCCCAAAGACATCTTTTTTAATCATAATACATCTAGGATAAAATGAACGCATTATCATTAAAATTGCAGAGCCTCAAAACTATTTCTAAACTAAACATCAATGGATACAGAGAATTTGAATAAAATTGGATAGGAAAAGCTGTAAACATTTAATGTATTTAAATAGGAAATACTTCAACTGCTATATGTAATCATGATAACTGCAGAAAGCTAAACTCTTCCAAATGTTTGGAGAAGGGTCCAATAATTACCAAAAGCTATAAAAAAAAAAAAAAACCTTTTTCTACTGATCTTTACCTTACATTCCAGTGAAGAAAAATAGGTAGTAAACAATGCACAATAAATAAATTTACAATGTGTGTTTTAAAAGATATAAGTGAGGACCCCTGGATGGCTCAGCAGTTGAGCCTCTGCCTTTGGCTCAGGTTCTGATCCCAGGATCCTGGATCGAGTCCGGCATGGGGCTCCTTGTGGGGAACCTGCTTCTCCCTCTGCCTATGTCTCTGCCTCTCTGTCTCTCTCATGAATAAATAAATAAAATCTTTAAAACAGTAAAAAATAAAATATATAAGTGACATCAGTAACAAAAATAATAGACCAGGATAAGAAGGATGCATGATTGGAGAATTACTACCCTTTCAGATGAAGTGAAAAAGGACTCATTAAAGGTGATATTTGAGAAATACTTTAAATAGGTGAAGAAGTAAACTACAAGGGTATCTGCAAAAGAAAAGTTGAGGCACAGCTATTAGCCTGAAATATTGAGGCCAGTGCGGCTCCTCGTAATGACCAATGTGTAGAGCAGATGGAGCTGAGTTCAGAGAGACTGCAATGGACCGACTCACATAAGTACATTCATATTACACTGAGAGAAATGAAGAGACCTTGGATGGGCAGAGATGTTGATTCTTTTGTTTTTCCCACTTCTCCTCTATGGTCAGCTGTCTCCATTCAGACTCTTCTCACTTCATTATTAGAAGTGGCTGTGATATAGATGGTTAACTCTTAAAGAGAGAAAAGGATTCCTCCTACCCCACCAATTGGAAATTTTAATTTTAATAATATGTGAAACATTCTACTCTACTGCTAAAATAATTTGACAAAATAAATATTTTAAATGAAAAAGGTAGAAAAAATTAGCCAAAAGAGAAGATAACAAAATCCAAAGTGAGTAACATGTAATAGTGTTGAAAGTCCTCCTATCACTTTTGTGATAGCCACTGGAATTGAAATGGATTGAAAAAAAATGTATATCCTCCAAAGTGTTGTATATCCTTCCCAGAGAAAAGGAACACGCAGACCTTTTAGTCATATTACAGAACTAAACTATGTACTGTATTATTGATAACAGAACAATTACAACCTTTAAAGACAAATTACACAAAGCAGTGGTATACACTTTTGTGTCTGGTTTCTTTCATTTAGCATAATTTTGAGATTTGTTGTTGCAGGTAGTAGTAGTTCATTTCCTTTATTAGTCCATGTATTTAACTGTAATATACTACTTTTTGTCCATTCCTTTGCTGATGGACATTTGGGTTGGGTCCGGTTTTTGGCTATTACAAACAAAATCTGCAATATATACATACAATATATGTTGCAAACACAAGTTTACAGTCTGTGTTTAAATTCCTAGGGGCACCTGGGTGGCTCAGTGTTTGCGTGTCTACCTTGAGCTCAGGTCATGATCCCCGGGTCCTGGGATGGAGTCCCGTATTGGTATCTCCACAGGGAGCCTGCTTCTCCCTCTGTCTATGTCTCTGCCTAAAAATCTGCATAAAAATAATGATAATAAAATAATAAAATAATGAAAAGTAAATACCTAGGAGTAGAATCACTGGTTCATAGGATAAAAGTTTAACTTGGTAAGAAACTGCCAAAGAGCTCTCCAAGGTGTTATGACATTTATCTGTCATTGTGAATTTGTCTAATTCTTCCACTTAGTTCTAGTTCTTTTTAATTTTGACTTATTTATTTTGAAGGTTTTTTTTATTTAATAAGTAAACATTTAGGATTGTTACATGTTCTTGATTAATCTTCTACTTTATCATTTTAAAATGTCACTCTTTGTCTCATAATACTGTTTAATGTTTGAATAGAATAGATTCCCTTATCATCTTAAAACCTCACTATGCTTTTATATGAAAAGTGTATCTCTAATGTATAGCAAAAATTGAATATTTCCTCAATTCATTCATAAAATCTCTTTTAACTTTAGTAAATACTCCATTTATATTTAATAGAATTATTAATGTAGTTAGATTTAGTACACTCTTGCTATTTGTTTTCTATCTGTCCCTATTCCTCTTCATTTCTCTGATCCTCCTTTCCTACATTATTTTAATTATTTCTATTTAGTTTTACCTACTTTATTAGCATTTTACCCATACCTCTTTGCATGTTGGTATTGGTGCTTTTATGGTTACAACATTCATTTTTAATTTATCCAGTCTATCTTAATGTTATAATACTTCACAATTACGGAAGAATCTTAAAACAGTATAATTCCCTTTATTACATCTTTTCATCTCCTATGGCATTGTTATACATTTTACTTCCATATATGCTATAAATCCCAAAGTATATCCTTTCAATTTTTGCTTTATTTTTTAAAAATTTTTATTTATTTATTTATTTGGCAGAGAGAGAGAGCACAAGCAGGAGAAGCAGCAGAAAGAGGAAGAAACAGGATCCCTGCTGAGCAGTGGGGCTTGATCTCAGGACCCTGGGACATGACCTGAGTCAAAAGCAGACCCTTAACCTATTGAGCCACCTAGGTGACCCTCAATTTCTGCTCTAACGAGTCAATTGTCTTAAAATATTAAGAGGAAAAGTAGTATATAAAACCCTATATTTATCATTTCTAGTTATCTTATTTCTTCTTGTAGATCCAGATTCTCTTTTAATTTCATTTCTGTTTAGCTCAACAAAATTTTTTGGTGTGTCTTTTGTAGTTTACATTGGCTGGTGATGGATTTTCTGAGATTTTACTCAAATAAAATATTTTCATTTTTTTCTTTTATTTTTTATAGAATTTTTTGCTGAATATAGAATTCTTTTGACTACCTTCTTCCCCACATACAGTTTTTTTAAAGAAATTGCTCTATTTATCTTTTATCTTTTGTTATTTCTGGTGAGAATTTACCCTTCTCACAGTTTTACATTTGCATGCAATTTTTTTTTTCTAGCTGCTTTTATGGTGTTCTCTTTATCCCTGGTTTTCAGTAAATTTACAACTGTGCTCAGGTGTGGTTTAATGATTGCTGAATAAATACCTAAATATTTCTCCAGTGCAACAGCTATTCACTATATAAATGGTTTATTCTCTTTTTTCCTCTAATTTCCAAAGGACATAACAAATACTTTGGTTGATTTTAAATTTGAACTTTTCTCTAGTATTTGTTAATTAGCTCATGGCTTTATGATCTTCCCATGAACAATTCAGTATGTGTTTATTTCCCCAGAGCTTTTATTTCTAGTCTTAACTTACTTCTCTGTCTTCACCTTGGCTTTATTTTAGCCTGTTTTCTTTTCATTAATGTTTGTGTCTTGGTAAAATTTACTTCAAAAGTTAGACTCTTCCCTTTCTCTGACTTCTTAAGCCTAAGTTCTAACCCAGACTCCCATTGTCTACTGTTTCTTTTGGTAGATCTATATATCAGGACATCATCTTCAGTTTATGATTTTGGAAGGGAAATTCATACTTTGCCTCATCAGCATTATAGAAAATACAACCAGATTGGATATTCTCCCCAATGCCTGTGTTACTAGTTTCCCTATAATATTTTCTCCTTTATCAACAAGGCCTTCTCTCCATCCTATAGAATTTTTAAAAAGAAGAAAATAACATTGAAGAAATTAAAGTAATTTTTATGATTGCATTTTTTCAGTCACTACATTTATTTTTATAGACAAGCTTTCTGTAATATTATAATAAAAGAAAAAAATAATTTAATACTACTATCCATAAATCATTTACCATTCCATTCCCCATCTTCCCTACAGTACTTCTAACAGTTTTTCTCTGTGGACTCCTGCTGACTTTGATCATGATATGGTTTGTATGTGGAGGAAACAGAGAATGAAAGGATTCACACTGCTTAGAAATGACACTAAAATGTGTTTTGTCACAAAAGACTTTGTAGTACTTTATTGTAAATGTGGGGATTTATTAAGGATCATCTGAGACTCTATTAAGGGTTTTTACTCTAAAAGCACACTGAAATAAGCTGAATATAGATATTTATTATGTAAAGATATTAAAAATTCACAAATTGGAGTAATCTTTGAGTTAAGGGACAAAGTCACTTTGATATGATACTATGCTTTTCAATTAGTTTTGCAAATATTTCAATGTTATCCATATGAAAACTATTTTTTAAAAAAAGAAACATTAATTATTTTAATCAAAGTTTGACTTTAACAATAGACTATCCAAAGTGCAGATCACAATTATAACAAAAGTTCATTGCTCGCAAGGCTGCTTTTATACATCATTGGTCTCTAATGGTTAATGCCAAACTTATTTTTTCATCATCTCTGCTATCAAACATTTGTCCATTTTGGAGTTTAATCCAGTAGAAATATCTTATTTGATATAATCTTATGTAAAATATATCTTAGATTGACTAATTCTAGTTATTACTGCAATCATTTGTTGTGTTGGTATCACTACCATTGTGAAGTCTCCCTGTTTAAAGGTTTTATTTTCTTTGTCTGAATCAAGACTAATCAACCCTAACCACTATGAAATGGCCTTAATTTTTAAGCTCAAAGATGCAATGGTATTTTATTGATTACATATCACCTACTAACCACCTATTTTGCTCGACTAAGCTTCCAATTATGTGATTCTGTTCAATATTTTGATGAGATACATAAAATGACATTTTAGTGTCTTATATTTTCTATAGGAGTTCTCATCTTTAAATAAATGAAATGAAATGTTTTGTTAATATATAAGCACTGAATCCCCTGTATTTTGAATAAGAAGATATAGAATTTTTAAATTAGCAGACTTTATACTCCTAATTTTTTGTGTGTGTAGTCTTCCAGGATTTTATAAAATAGATTTATTTAGATATTATTTATTTAGATTTATTTAGCAAATAGAAGATTTGCTTCTGCCTTATAAAATAATGGCTTAGAACATCTTTTCTGTAGATACACTAACATGATATGATAGAATAGAATATTGCATTTATATTATTATTATTATTATTATTATTATTATTATTAAATTTCCCTTTCCTCCAGACGTGCTGGTCTACTTTAGTTCCTTGAACAAGAATTTCACATTTGAGAAGTAGAAAAGAATATAATTGAAGTGTATCACAGTACATTCGTGACTCAAGCAGTATAAATCATGTCCCAGCTCTGCCACTTGATAGTTCCATGACTCTGGGTGAATCAGAAAACCTCCCTTGACTTACCTGTAAAATAAGACTGATATTTCTATCATTCTTCCTAGGGTTGAGTTTCTATTTCAAGAATGTAGAATGGCATTGGGTGAATGTTATCTATTATCATATGATTTAACTATTATTAGTATGTAATAATCATGTGTAGTGGACCCCAGTCAGCATTTCTTCCTCCTCCCTTTGGTGATAGTACCTTGGATTTCCTTTGAAGCCACTCCTCCAATATAGATGAGATTCCCACCTACCTCTCTCCTTGGCACGGGGGAATTAGTTAGAACTTCTCTTCCAAGTTAGATCTTTTTAGGCAATGTAGAACTTTTTCTTCCAAGAGTTTCAGCCTTGGAAGGCTGCTTTTGATAGGACAGGTTGAAGCTAATATGTACCATGGATGGTGTTCTTAATAAAATCGTTTTTAGTCCTTGCTACTCAGATGCAAATAGTCGTACTGTTGTTGCCCCCCCCCCACTTTTAAGACTTTATTTATTTATTCATGAGAGACACAGAAAGAGAGAGAGAGGCAGAGACACAGGCAGAGGGAGAAGCAGGCTCCATGCAGGGAGGCCAATGTGGGACTCCATCCCAGGACTCCAGGATCACACCCTGGGCTGAAGGCAGGTGCTAAACCGCTGAGCCACCCAGGCTGCCCTGCATTGCCCTTTTTAAGGGAGTGTTTGTTTAGCCCTTCCTTTGATTTTTCTAAAGTAGTGTCCATACCTTTTCAATAAATTCCTCTTTATCTTTTCTTTAGCCAAAGTTAGTTTCTGTTCTTACAATCAAGGAACCCTAATTGAGCCACACTGTTCATACTGTACCCTACTTTGCACCTCCTAATTATCTCTTTATTCATACTCTGACTTTTCTTCAAGCTCTGATTTATGATGTTTCCACTTTAAGTAATTCCTGACAACAAGTTTCCATGATCTCTCCCATTCTTCAGATAATTTTTTAAATTTTATGTTGTTTTTATATAATTATTTTGATCTGTACCACTTTTGTAAATGTTCTTTATTTCCCTGTATGCTTAGATTAACTTTCTTTATATATATTTATCTATCTTTGATGGCAGCATAATAACAAACTCTGAATCATAGTGTTTTAAAGGAATAACTATTAACTTTTTCTTTGGCTCTAGATTTTATGATACGCTAAGCCCAATCATAATTTGTATCCCAATGCCAGTTTAGTTGGAAGATGGTCCATGGTGATGGTAGGAGTGGGGTGTGGTGCTGGGACAGCTCATCTTTTGTGTGTATTAACATCAGTATCTTTGCAGGGTAACATGGCCTTGTTCACACAGTTGACAGTTCCAAAGCATGTCCTACTGCTCAACTCCTTTTCAGATTTCTGCTTACTAACATCTCATTAATCAAATAAATATGTCCAAGCCCAGAGTTAGCACATAATGGGCACCAGATTCCATGCCTTGATAAAGAGAGCTATGAAGTATTGTGGTCATCATTACAGTCTACTACATACAGACATTTAGAGCTGGAATTTATCAGTGGTGCTTAAAAATCCATCTCCTTATATAAGCTGTGCTGGAGTATGACTGCCCAATGTTTTTGAACACTTCAATGATTACAGACTCCCTATTTCAAGAAGCAACCTGTTTACATTTAGAGAAAATTTAATAAATTTTTGGAGTCCTAATCTTATGTTTTTCTAATTCCTACATGTGAATTCTAGGTACTGGAAGGTCAGAATAAGTCTGCTCCTTTTCCCCACAGAACAATCCTTCATATATTTGTACAGAGCTCTTATGGATGCACTGAATCCTCTCTTCCTTAAACTAAATAATTTTTATTCCATTAATTACTCCATATAGGAGATAGTTTCTTTGTCAACCTAGTCATAATCTCTGGATATATTCTAATTAACTTGTCTTTCCAATTAGCTTATTAAAAGACAGAGGAAATAATAGTAGATTACAGTAGAATTATTAACATTCAGAGACTATTTTAACTTTATAGTTTTGAAGAAGTCCTTGTGAAGGCTGTCAGAGAGAATGAAGTAAAAAAAACTGGTATAAAAATTAGGTCAAGTAAGGTCTTTCCAGAAACCCACCCTTAACAGACCCAAATTTCAATCTTCTCCCCATTGTAAATGGGAATCTGTGAGTCCGTGGCATCCTGTTCTTTTAACAAATGCCTTTGTTGGGTGGCTTCATTGGGGGAAAAATGTCTTCTACAAAAATAACTTACAATTTATATAAGGAAGAGATCATTTATTTCCCCAAAGGATATGCCACAACTTTCTTTAGAGTTCATTAAAAATATTATGTATTCAAGAATCAATTTATGTGTAAATTTCAAGAATATGTCATGCATTTATTATATGAAATGAAGTATTCCAGTAATTTGATTAATTTGATTTGAGATTAGAACTTCAGTATGATAGATTTATTAATCAACTACTTAAGTAGCCAACTCCTGAATTCAACAAAATCTCACTGAATGTAATATATTGTGAAAAGTTTACATCAAGACAAATGTGGTGATAAGAAGTGGTGTCAGGGGAAACTGCATTTTGAGTCTACATTGTGTTCACTGCTGGGATTTAGATATCATTGGACATAGCTAAATAAATGGTGAGATGGGAATGTGGACTTGGATTCCATTCTCAGTCAGGTAAAAGAGCAGGTAATGAAACAACTTCTCAGAAAGTAAAACTTTATGGGTCAGAAAAGTATAATTCAAAAACTTCAATATATTGAAGCTTATTTCTTTTTTTGCAGTTTTAATTTTTTAAAGATTTATTTATTTTAGAGAAAGATAAAGAGAGAGTATGAGTGGAGGAAGGGCAGAGGGAGGAGAGAGTCTCAAGTAGATGCTCCACTCAGCACAGAACCCCATATAGGGCTCAATCTTAGGATCCTGAGATCATGGCCTGATCCAAACCAAGAATCAGATACTTAACCAACTGAGCCACACAGGTACCCCTGAAGTTTTATTTCCTGATTAGAAATGTTACTAAAACTAGTTCTAGCCATCAAATACCATGATTATAAAACTTACTACTTTCTTCTGCCAATCACACTTAAAAGTGATATTACTTTATACCAGAATTGAAATGAACAGATTTTCAAATTAGGGTCTCCTGTCATGGATAATAGCTAAAGTTTGACTGTGAGTGGTGGCCTTTATAGAAGTAGTGTGAGGACTCACATCTACATATTTAGGCTTCTTAGAGTTTTGGCTATTAAAAACCAAATAAAGTTGGACATTTTTTCAGGAAACATAGGATTTTAATAATTGTAGAAATGAGGTATTATCTACATGACTTAATTATTGATTTAAAAATAGGTAAAGGATACAGCATACCTCAAGTTTTATTAGCTCTTGCCCAAAGTACAACCAGGGCCTCTTACTATTCTCTCTACTTGAAATCATAAATGCATTCCATGTAGTTAACAATGTGACCTATTTCAAAAGATAAGTAGAGCCTATCTTGCACTCCACAGATAACATTTTTGTGTGATAAGCATGGTGTTTGCCTACACCACACACCAATTCAACAACAGAAACTCTATTTTTATCTGGTTTTATTTTTAACTAGAATTTTATATAAATTTTACTGCATCAAAATTCTCAACTGATAAAAATATTTTTAACTGTATTGTTTACAAGAGAAAGCAGTCCACTGTGACTTGGCTTCTCTCTCCATCCTCAGTCCTGGCTTATATTTATTTCTTCAGCTTAATTGACCTGCTATGCTGCTGTCAGATTTTGTGTCTTTGCTCATTATAGCCCTATCTCCTAAGTGTATCCTTTACATCTTCATTGTCAGGCTAACTCTTAGCTTTATTTTAAAACTCAGTTTAGGAGACATCTCTAGGAAACATTTTCTTATTTCCAAATATCATTAGAAACCCCTCCTCATTATTCTCCAAGCATATTTCTGTGGCCAAACTTCCACAATGAATGAATGAATGAAAGAATGAAATCTCTTGAAGTATATTAGAATTCCAGGGCAAACATGAATAAGTACATTTTCTAGTGAGAAATCTCATATGTCCTCCAGATTCTAGGAAGGATCTAGAGACCAACATAAGTTAATTCCTAACATGGTGTTCAGTTTGGCTCCTATAAGAGTGAAAAAAAAAAGGTTATCCTTGTCTATATCTTTAATCCCTAACTAAACACCTGATATGTGCATAGTAGGACATGATCAATATCATGTATGAATATCAATATATGTATGAAGAATACACTTAGGGTATCATATGACTCAATTTGTTTGTGGATGTTCACACTGTTCACTTAATCCTGGTATTGCCAAGGAATACTTCCTTAATATGAACCATAGCCACTATTCCAAAGACCGTACTTCTGTTTGGACCAGGTAGATACTACTAGATGATTAGCAATGAATTTCTAAGTATGAAGTCTCTTCTATTAGAAATAAGCATCAATCACTTGCTCCCTTAGGGCTCTAAAAGAACCCTCTAAAGTCACTGTAACTATTCCTTTCTAACAATGTAAATATGAGTAGGACTTATTTTGGGGAAAGTGACTACATGTTTTAAAGTATATTTAAAAAAACATGCTGTCATAAGCAAAAATATACATATAAAAAAGGAAAGAAAAAGAAAGAAAGAAAGAAAGAAAGAAAGAAAGAAAGAAAGAAAGAAAAGAAAGAAGGAAAGAAAAAGAAAGAAAGAAAGAGAAAGAAAGAAAGAAAGAAGAAAGAAAGAAAGAAAGAAAGAAAGAAAGAAAGAAAGAAAGAAAGAAAGAAAAGAAAGAAAGAAAAGCCTTCCTAGATATTTAAAGAGTATTATATGGTCATAAACTAATGGATATATCCTTGGAATAAACCACCAAAATTCATTGCAAAGTCCTGAACATATATGGAAATAGAAGTTGTGATAAAAGGAATAATGTATGCTCCTGAGGGTCCTGCTGCAGAACTCTTCCTTACCTATTAGCACAAATTTAACCTGGTCCCTTCACAGTATATTTTCAGAAATTGATATTAAATACAATTCAATTTAACCTAATTTATCACTGCCAAAAGATCAAGACTGTGGCATATGGAAGGTCCACTTTGCTTTTGTTCTACCTGAGAAAATTATAAAGGGAAACTTTTCTTACTCAATATTAAAATCAAGTGCTATTACTGTTTGAACACTTAAGATATACCCGGTATTGTGCTACATTCTTTAAATGTATTATAACATTTTGTTCTTATGCAACCCTTTAAGTGCTTTATTCTCAAAAATAATGGAGAATCTCAGGCTTCAACTCTGAAGTCAGACTTTGGGGAGCGGGTTCTACAATTTCTGAAAATCTGTGATGTGTTGACTCCGACACCCATTCCAGTTAGTTAAAGGGTATATTCAAGTTCATCTTCACTGCCCACTCCAGGGCCAAGCCCCCTGCCTACGTTCTGCAGGTGTAAAATTGGAGCAGGACCATGTGGGAAACTCATATTCCACTACCTAGTTATCACTTTCATGCACTGATATTCTACTATACACACAGTGTAGCATATAAAGCTTCTCTACCAAGGATTATCATCTGCAATTCTGTTTTGTGTTACCCTAAACCTTAATCAATGGTCCTTTTTTTCTAAGAGTTAGTTATTTGAAGAGAGAGGGGAGAGAGTATAAGTAGGGGGAGGGGCAGTGGGAGAGAACATCCAAGCAGACTCCCACTGGTTCCATTTCATGACCCATGAGATTCGAACCTGAGCTCAAACCAAGAGTCAATTAACCAACTGAGCCACCCAGGCACCTCTCTTTTTTTAAGATTTATTTATTTATTGGTGGGGGAAAGGGACAGAAGAAGAAGAGAACCTGAAGCACACTCCACGCTGAGCATGAACCCGAGGCAGAGCTTGATTGATCTCAGGGCCCTGAAATCATGACTTGAGCCAAAACCAAGAATTGGATGCTTAACCAACTGCACCACCCAGGCACCCCCTTAATGGTATTTATGTCTGCTTTCTTGCATCTTGAGAAGTGTATAGGTGGATAGAATAATGATCTACTGCCTAGAGAACCAGCTTCTAAACCCTGGTTCTTTTCTTCTGATTCTTTATCTTTAGGCCAGAAGTTGGTCCTTCTGAATTTTGTTTCTCACTTACTGGTCTGTTGTTTAAACTCTGTTTTTTTTAGGCATTAGCTTTTTATATTTAAAAACACAATTTTAAATAAAAATTAAAATAAAGTTAGAATGCAGAGGAGAAAGAATAACTTTTTTGGTTCTCAATCACTTGTTTCTGAAAATAAACAATCATCACTGTAGATTTACTGTTGTTACAGACAGCTTGAAACTTGAGATCTGACTCCTGGTTCCCTGTGTTTATGCCTTCCCCAAAGATGGTTCACACCTTATGCCTTCATGTACCCTTGAATGAGAAAGGAGGTAAAGGGAAAAAATAAAGTAAAAAATAATCAAAAGCAATCTAGAATTTCACATCAAAGAATTATACCCCTCATGTGAAGTTTCTCATGTAATCTTCCCACCAATACTACAAAGTTTATACTGTTATCTTCTGTTACTTAAGAGGAAACGAAAGCATAAAGCAGTTAAGTATCTTACTCAAACTCCCACAGGTGAGACCAGAACCAGGGTTTGCTGCAGATACTTTGATTCTAACATCTGAGCTCTAACCACTTACCTTATACTGTTCTATTGGTATTATCTAAGGAACCTTGAATTATAACTGAAATTAGGACCTGTTTGCTTTTTGATAATAAAGACTAAGGCCCTTTTTCAATTTATCACTCAAAATCCAATATTAAAAAACTACAGAACACTTCTGAAAGAAATTGAGGAAGACACAAAGGATAGAAAAGTATTCCATGCTCATGGATTGGAAGAATTAATATTGTGAAAATGTCTATGCTACCCAGGGCAATTTACAGATTTAATGCAATCCCTATCAACCAT
This sequence comes from Canis aureus, assembly GCF_053574225.1. Classification (NCBI taxonomy): domain Eukaryota; kingdom Metazoa; phylum Chordata; class Mammalia; order Carnivora; family Canidae; genus Canis; species Canis aureus. Next base: position 21,068,804 of record NC_135639.1, on the reverse strand, counting down.
GGACTTTCTTCAGAGAGTTGGAACAAATCATCTTAAGATTTTTGTGGAATCAGAAAAGACCCCAAATAGCCAGGGGAATATTGGAAAAGAAAACCAGAGCCGGGGGCATCACAATGTCGGATTTCAGGTTGTACTACAAAGCTGTGGTCATCAAGACAGTGTGGTACTGGCACAAAAACAGACACATAGATCAATGGAACAGAATAGAGAATCCAGAAATGGGCCCTCAACTCTCTGGTCAACTAAGATTCGACAAAGCAGGAAAGACTATCCACTGGAAAAAGGAAAGTCTCTTCAATAAATGGTTCTGGGAAAATTGGACAGCCACGTGCAGAAGAATGAAACTAGACCATTCTCTTACACCATACACAAAGATAAACTCAAAATAGATGAAATATCTAAACGTGAGGCAAGATTCCATCAATATCCTAGAGGAGAACACAGGCAACACCTTTTTTGAACTCGGCCACAGTAACTTCTTGCAAGATACATCCATGAAGGCAAGGGAAATAAAAGCAAAAACGAATTATTGGGACTTAATCAAGATAAAAAGCTTCTGCACAGCAAAAGAAACAGTCACCAAAACTAAAAGACAACCTACGGAATGAGAGAAGATATTTGCAAATGACGTATCAGATAAAGGGCTAGTATTCAAGATCTATAGAGAACTTAGTAAACTCAACAGCAAAGAAACAAACAATCCAATCGTGAAATGGGCAAAAGATACAAGCAGAAATTTCACAGAGGAAGACACAGACATGGCCAACAAGCACATGAGAAAATGCTCCACATCACTTGCCATCAAGGAAATACAAATCAAAACCACAATGAGATACCACCTCACAGCAGTGAGAATGTTGAAAATTAACAAGACAGGAGACACCAAATGTTGGAGAGGATGCGGAGAAAGGGGAACCCTCTTGTACCGTTGGTGGGAATGTGAACTCGTGCAGTCACTCTGGAAAATTGTGTGGAGGTTCCTCAACGAGTTAAAAATAGAGCTACCCTAGGACCCAACAATTGCACCCAAAGATACAGATGCAGTGAAAGGCTGAGACACCTGCACCCTGATGTTTCTAGCAGCAATGTCCACAATAGCCAAACTGTGGAAGGAGCCTCAGTGCCCAACGAAAGATGAATGGATAAAGAAGATGTGGTCTATGTATACAATGGAATATTACTCAGCCATTAGAAATGACAAATACCCACCATGTGCTTCAATGTGGATGGAACTGGAGGGTATAATGCTGAGTGAAGTAAGTCAATCGGAGAAGGAGAAACATGATGTGGTTTCATTCATTTGGGGAAAATAAAAGTAAATAAAGAGGAAAGGAGAGAAAATGAGTAGAAAATATCAGTGAGGGAGACAGAGCATGAGAGACTCCTAACTCTGGGAAACAAAGGATAGTGGAAGGGGAGGTGGGTGGGGGATGGGGTGACTGTGTGTGAGTGTTGAGGGGGGCACTTGATGAGATGAGCACTGGGTGTTATATGTTGGCAAATCGAACTCCAATAAAAATTATACAAAAAGTCCAACATTCAAAATATTGTAGCTCACTCTAAGCATTTATTATGTATCAAATATTTTTACAAACACTTTATAGGTATGAACTCCTTTATTGCTCCCAAGAAGTATGGGTAGGTAATGTGTTATAGTTCTATTTTACAGTGTAGAGACTGAGTCAGAGAGAAATTTGGAAATTCAGGTAAGGTTATACAGCTAACTGTTAGTGGGGCAGGATTCACACCTTTGCATTTGGCTGCAGAATCTATTCGTGCTGTTGACTATGCTGCCTCCTTTTTTTTCTAATATTGTCTGGTGTCTAGAATTTAAGGGGATGTTGCCTGGCCAGCCTTTCCTGATTTATTCAGTTAGTCATGCTGGTGAGTTTTATGGTTATTGGGGTAAGCTCTCATGTCAGACTAATAGCATCTTAGGTCCTGAAGAGACTGTGAACTTTAATATCAGGAAGGTACTAAATTCTACTCGTAGAGGTAAGCAACAAAATATTCCAAATGGCACTGCACAGGCTCCCAGCATTAAAGCATCCATGTGTAAAATACGGCTTACCAGACATTTGAAGCCAATGCAAGTTTTTCACTTGAAGACTCCCTGTCCTAGACACAGACTGCATTTTGGTGTGGTTGCAGCACATGTCCACTTTGAAATTGGGAAAAATAATTTACTGTTTCTCCAACTAAATAAAAAACCCATACATAGAAGCATACATACACATACACAGAGACACACACACACAAAAGTACCCTTTTGTCTCCACTTACCCTTCTATCATTACATACTCTCCCTTCCTTGGTATATATTGAGTTGTCTATACTCTGTAGCCTCACATTTTCTTCTTCCCCTCTTTTCTCTTGTGCATTCTCCAGTCACCACCAATCCTCTAAAGTTAATCTTATAAAGATTACTAATGGTCTTTGCAGAACTTAAGGATCAATTCTCATGTATCTAAGATGATCTAGGAATAGTTTGCCAATACAACCCATTTTTCCTAGAACAAAATTGGCTTGTGTCTATTGTCTTAATTATTTATAGCATCCACTTTCACTCTGTGATCTAGGTTTGGGTGGTAATTTATAAGGTCACCTCTCTAACAGCATTTTATGAACCAATCAGTCCTCTATGAAACATTTTTTACATTTGACTTCCAAGTCACCACATGCCTTGTTTCTTCCTCTTCTTCTTGAGTCTTTGACTTTTAATCTTTGCTGATTACTCTTCACAAACCCATATATTCATAAACCCTAGGACTCAGTAATTAAAACTCTTTTCTATATATACTTTCACGCTAGATAATCTCATTTAATTTTGTGACTTTATGTGTGGTAATAACGCCTAAGTTTTTACCTCTAATTCAGACTCCTTCTTATAAATCCAGAGTCTTATAACCACTGCTACTTGATATATCTAGTAATTGTCTAATAAGCATCTTAAGTTTAATATGTCAAAAAGCAAATGCTTATCACCACCTCACATCCTGTCTTTGCAAACCTGCCCTTTGTAAGATTATCTAGTTAATGACTCCTTAATTTTTTGAAGTTCTCAAGCCATAAATCTTTGAGACAATATTCAGTCCTCTCTCTTTCTGTGATATACAACATAAACACTTCTGTCAAGCAAGAGCCCTTTTTTTTTCTTTGTTAGCTGAGAAATGCTTGACAAGCCTTATCTAGCTCTCTGTTTCCTCTCTTAAATAAATGCGTGTTTGATGATCCCAGGAGACTGATGCTTACCTAGAATACATTGTTATGCCTGTCCCTGAATTTGAAATATTAAAATATATCCACATCATTTGGAAAATAATCCATCAACTCAACTGCTACTCTTTCATCTGTACTGGCCAGTGATCATTTTTGCCCCTCCCTCAAAATCTCCACACCACTCCATAGTCCAGTGCCTGAAAGGCTGCAGCACCTTTCAGAGCTATGAGCTGACATCCCTTTGAGTGGTCAGTATTTAAGCCACTAACTATAAAATATTTCAACCCTCACTGCTGCTGATCCCTCAGTGAAATCAGAAGAATGAAATCCTTTAAGTACCTGTGAATAAATCACCAATGTGAATTACCATTAGATAAACTTTTTAAGCTCTTTCTAGCTTCACTTTTAACAAGAAGCAGCTGCCACTTCATCATCTGAATGATTCATTTCCCTTTGCCATGCTTTGCTATGTTTTTTAAAATAACTGAATTCTTTTGTGACTCAGTAGCATCTTCTACATTACAACTTCAAATAGCTATTTTCATTTAAACCCACTGTTTCCCCTGCTGCTCTGATGACACCTCCTCCATATGCCACTCTTAAGTATAGAATATCAGCAACTAACTTTGACCCTAATTCAATATCTTTATTTCTTTATTTTTCTTCCTTCCTTCCTCCCTTCCTTCCTTTCTGTTATTTTGTTTGTTTGTTTCTTGGGAACAGAGATGAGTAAGAGGAAAACAAAAGTGATGGATTAAACAAAGTTCTATTCTTGGTATCTGGGAGCAGAGTTAGAAAGAGCCAAAAACTATTTTAATGTAGATCTCCACATGAGGGAGAGGAAAGACAGTATGAAGCAGGCCTGGGCTCAGAGTTAACATCATACTCCTTACAAAGCTTCTAATAAGAAATTCTGGAATAAAGCCTCATGGAATTATGTATTTGCCATGAATCTGTTAAAAATGTGTGACCGTTAACTGTCAGTTTACTTAGACCGTGTTCACTTAATGAATCCCTGTAAATTATTTACTGTATATTCTTGGGAAGAGCAAACAGATATGTGGACCAATAATTTATCAACTTCCTCAAACTAATATTTGAAAAATATCTTAAAAAATATATTTATCCAGGATTTACATTTTTTCCTAAAAATATTTGTATCTGTTTTAGAAAACACTTGAAATTAGAACCCAAAATTAGAACCATTACATTTCTTTGTTATCCTGAGAAATTCAGATCTACCAGAAGTATGCACATCCTCTAAACAAAATCAGTGATCACAGTGTCCAGAATCACTTGTCATAGAAGGCAGTTTAATGAGCATCTGTTAAGTTATTAGGTCCTGCCTGATTCAGAGTTTCTCTGGATGGCTTTTCTAACCATACAGAGATACACATACAATTACAAGGTACATTTTGAGAGAGATATTTATTATCTACAAAAAATGTCACTGAGGACAGGAGAGACTCCTAATTCTGGGAAACGAACAAGGAGTAGTGGAAAGGGAGGTGGGCAGGGGGTTGGGGTGACTGGGGGCTGGGCACTGATGGGGGCACTTGATGGGATGAGCGTTGGGTAATATACTATATCTTGGCAAATTGAACTCCAATTAAAAAAAAAGTCACCGAAGTGAAATGAGATACTGGATATTCTGGAGTAGTAATATAAATATAAATGTGCTATTAATTCAATATATAGGCATTAATTCATTGATGGATTTTTTTTTATGCCGTCTCTACGTTAAGCTCTGTAAGTAGGTTTGTGATGCAATAATGAATGAAACAGTCCCCACTTTCAAGGAGTTTAGGAGACAGGGCAGCCCAGGTGGTTCAGCAGTTTAGCACCGCCTTCAGCCCAGGGCCTGATTCTGGAGACCTGGGTTTGAATCCTACATTGGGCTTCTTGCATGGAGCTTGCTTCTCCCTCTGCCTGTGTCTCTGCCTCTCTCTCTGAGTGTCTCTCATAAATAAATAATTTTAAAAAAAGGAGTTTTGGAGACAAAGGAAATTCTGTTAATATTTTGTTGAATTCACATTGGCTGCCAGTGTCCATCAGCTTTTTTGTTCCATATTAGACTTTCCTTATGTTAAAATGTGATTCAAAAAAAAAAATGTGATTCAGTCATTTCTGGAAATTTCTCAATAGCATCCATTAAACATGCCTTCCATGCACTTCTAAAATTCTCTTCACTAAAGTGTGGCATTAGGTTAAACATAATTTAATTTTACTAAAAGCATTTACACTTAAAATGTCCAAAAATAAATAAGACAGGAAAGCATGGTTATAATGGATGCCACCTAAATACTTAAAACATGGGATTCACAGATTCCATCCCCCTTGCCCTGATCTTTCCTCTGCCTACTTAATATCTGCTACAACAGCACGGTGGGCAGAAATATTTCCTTTTCTATAAAGAGTGTATAAAGTAGGATTGAGAAAAAGAAGAGAAAATAAGGAATCCGCATAGGAATCAGTAACAAAACTTATCTTTGTCATGGCTAGCATTTGAGAAATCTTGATAGAATACCTTGATTTGGGTCATGGTATTTTTCTATAATACTCCCTAGAATTTTTATTTCTACCACAGTTAATTTACCAGTACAACATCTGGGGAATTGTGATTTGATTTGTGACAGTGAATCTCAGTATTGAATGGTGTGAAATGAGGAAGACATACCCCATACATGCAATTAATCTGCTTTCAACTTTCCCCTTGCTGTACCTTATTTTGTCAGATTTTTTTTTTTTTAGAATAATGCCTATTTCATCATTTGAGCTGAAACACAAAATTAGGTGTGTACTCTAACTTGTTCCTTTGATATTGCCTGGGATCTGTGAATCAAGTCTGTTCCATGATTAGCCACACAACAAACTCATTTCTTTATATGTTTTAATGGAAGATGAATGGGCAACCAGAATAGGCATTTCTTCTGAGAGAAAATAGGGATGTGAGCTAAAAACAAAACAAAACAAAACAAAACAAAACTGAATCTGGGGAAAAAACACTGCGATAGTGAATCTCCTTAGATTTTTAAGCCAGTTTAAACCAAAACTCTTCAGATATTACAGTAGGGGATAATTTTGTATTGACAACAGGCTTTTGCTGGAGCAGGTGACTTGTTAGAAGAGGTCATTTTTCCCTCTTACTTTAAAAATGCAATTATGATGGAAATGGACTGTCTGAGCTCCATTTGAATCTAATCTTCAAAAGTCATTTTATAGCTGCTTTGAATCTAGCCACTTAAAAAATATAACCTCCAGATAAATTTTGCAGTCCATCTCCATTAAAGAACTAGTGATTATTAATATTAAAAGGATAACTATTCCCAATAACTCATTACCATACAGAATCATTAAATTATACCTCTTGAGTATTTGACATATAGTATATGTTTCCATAATTATAAATATACCCCACCTTTATCTTCATTTTGAGAAAAGTTCTTCCAGACCAACACTTACTCATTTTTATAAACAAATACACATATAAAATGTATGAGAAACATTCAAACAACTCTAATAGAGTGGATATAATTTTCTTCTCTCTATATATATAATGACAACTTTAATTGAAATTATGAAAAAAAATGAAGTATAAATAATGAATATCCATCCACCCCTAATGAAATTTTAAAATCTAGTGTTTCCTGTGAATTTAATCTAAAGAATGAATAAATAGAGTTCCTTGAGCAAAAGCACTTGGCACTACTTCTGTTGAGATCCCAGTCACTTCTATATGCTCCTGGTATTTTCTCCTTCTCCTTCCTTCACTTCTTCCTTCTCCTTCATTTATTTATTTATTTTGTCTTGACAGTAACTCATGCTTCATTTTCTCTATTTATTAACTTTTTTTTTCAAAATCAGAAAGAGGCCCCACAATTATATTTATTTATCCAACAAACCAGGGTATTGAAACTCGTATTTTAGAGAGTGCTAGATCATTTTGCTTTGAGTCATCATGTAAAATCCCAAAGTACCAGAGATTTATAAGCAGAGTCATAAATTCTCAGGGTCCTTGAGGCAAGACTGAGCTAGAGCTCTTTTTTGGTTGAATTTGATCTCTCAGAGTTGGTCACAACCAGAGTAGTCCTAATACCATGTAAAATGAAAGTGTTCTTCTATATTTGGGAGAGGCATTGCTGGCTAGCATACTACTGCACAGTGAGGACATGGCACATTGGCACCAGGCACCATCTATGGGGCAAGATAAATAATGGCATTAAGGAAAAGCAGCAAATTTTGATGAGGGCTTCTATTGAACACATAGTTTGCATATCTCTACACCTTATCTCACTTGGATGATCTTATACACTGTGCAGTGTTGTAGTTAATGAGCTTTTGAAAGGAAAAAAAAAGATGAGTTAGAAAAGCATTCTACTTTCTATTAAAAAACCATCAAAGCCTAGGTTCTGCCTTGGTAATTAAACCCTAGTACAGAATATTCATTATGGTAACAGTTTCTTAATTACCTGTGCCTATGAACCTGTGAATGTTGATACCCAGAGGATGGCTTCAAGCTAATTATTGTGATCTTGTATTAAAATAATATCTTCTAACCACGTAATCACTAAGCATGGACAAAACATTAGCCCCATCACTATTCATGAATCTCTTGAGCTGTATATGAGATGCACCCAGAGATGAATTACCCTGAGTTTCAACTTATTAAGGAGTTATTTTAATAATCACTTGCCGAGCAAATAAAAAAAAACAAACAATTATAGAGGTAGGTCACATGTGTCTACAAGTTGTTATTATCCCCTATGCTTAAAGAATTATTTGCTATGAGTGGAGTAACATAATGGTTAAAGAAATAAATAAAAGGCTGCAAGAATAGCATAAAGACATAATTAATTGACCTACTTATGTATTTAATTTAAAGTGTCTTATTTTGTTTTATTGACAGTTGTATTGTAATTATCCTTCTATTGCTTAATGTGCAAGTGTCCCTCTTTGTTTTTTTTTAAGTGTCCCTCTTTGAAGGACAGTTTCATGCTGTCTCAGTGCTTGAAAATCTCCTAGACTACTTTAAACTTAATACAGTTGCAAAACTAGCTTCTTTACTAAGCCAAACTAATGTAAAAATAGTGAGTTGATGTGAAGTATATAGGAATAGTAGATGATGCTCATGAAGAGTTTGAAGTGATAGGCGTAAAATTTTGTAGAAGGGAGACAATATAGTGATTCATTGGTACACTTTGCCAACAGTGATGTAGGCCTGAGTAAATAATATATTTCAAAGACTGGTATCCACACTTTTTCTAGGTATTTGTACTAAATTCCATTTATGCCAAGATCTATAGCATCTCTGTTAAGCATAATAAATGGTTCAGAGTGAATTAATCCTCAGCTATTGTTTAGTACCAAAGGTGGTTTTTGTACTATATTCAAGTACTTGCATGGATCATTCTTAAAAAAAACAAAAACAAGGCAGCCCCAGTGGCTCAGCGGTTTGGTGCCGCCTTCAGCCCAGGGCATGGTCCTGGAGACTTCTGCATGGAGCCTGCTTCTCCCTCTGCCTGTGTCTCTGCCTCTCTCTCTGTGTGTTTCTCATGAATAAATAAATAAATAATCTTTAAAAAACCAGAATTATATACTCTGAGACATCTAAAACCTAAAAGCAAGGCTGTTATGGACAAACTAAGGGTTGGGTTTTTTAAAAAGCTTGGGAAATCTAATGTTTATAAATGGTTTATGATACAGAAGGGAACTGATAAAGCATCTTGTCTAGATGTCTTGGGCCTAGCAACCTGTGAATATATTTATGTTTGCCAGACAGTGAGATGAAAAAAATAAATCTCAAAGATTTTTTAGTCTTAGATCTTCTGAGGTTGTATTATCTCACCTCTTCCTAATGATGAAGCTAAATTCCCCTGATGAATGAGAATATTCTGCATTGTGATTCTAGTTGTCTAAATTGTCTCTGAAGCAGGACAGGGAAATTAGAAACATGAAATGCTGCTTATGTTAATAAGATACATAGATTCCAATTTTAAAATACACAGGGAGAATAGGTTCCTCTTCTGACTGTTTCATCTTTTATCTCCTGACCTCATAGCTAAATAGCTCTGAAACTCATCAAATGAATTCCAGTCTTGGGACCAAATCAGAAGCTAGAGAAAATGTTAAAGTCAGAGGGTAGGAAAGCTTCTTGTTAATGACAAGAAAGAAAGAAAAATTTCCCCATTTCTGCCCATCACCACCTCTCAAATAATCATGGTGGCTGAATCTTGTCCTGCTTTTGTAATAGCAATTTCTAGTAGTGGCATATCTGTTTATAATTGTGATCTCTAAACACTGCTTGGTGCTAATCTCCTAGTATTTACTAGCGTTTACTGAGTGCCAACTATGATAAGAGTTCTTGAGTTCAACAAATTCAGAATCATCTATGATCCTTACTGGTAATGTGAATTGGGTTAAGTTAACTTATTCTGTGCTTTGGTTTCCTCATCTGTAAAATAGAAAAAAAAAAGTAATAAAGCCTATCCCAAGGGTATGTAAAATTTATTTTTTTAAATTTTATTTATTTATGATAGTCACAGAGAGAGAGAGAGAAAGAGAGAGAGAGGCAGAGACACAGGCAGAGGGAGAAGCAGGCTCCATGCACCGGGAGCCTGAGTGGGATTCGATCCCGGGTCTCCAGGATCGCGCCCTGGGCCAAAGGCAGGCGCCAAACCGCTGCGCCACCCAGGGGTCCCCGTAAAATTTATTTTTAATTGCATATAAAGCATGTCACAGAGTGCTCACATATTTCAGAATTACTAACTGTTATAGTAATTATTTTTAATGAATGTCAACTACGTCAGGCCATATGTTAAGTGTTAGAGTAACAGCAAAAAATAATCCTTTGCCCCTTAGAATTTCATTAAAACAAAGAAAGAGACATGGAAAGGAGAGAGAAAAAATATTTTTTGTGCTATGTGAAGTAGAATCACAGGTGGGGTAAATAAATAGATCTTATGTGAGTATGAAAAGACTTATGCACAGCTTCACAAAGAAAGTGATATTTGAGGTGTGTCTTAAAGGATGGTGGAAATCTGGTAGCTATGGAAGAGAGGTGTGTGGAAAGGCAAATGGAATAACTCAAATAAGACAGCTAAATTGGTAAACAGCTAGGAGATGACAGTGCCTGGGCACCTGTCCCTGACTCAGGGTGCCAGGAACCTCTATTCAGACCAGAGTGAAAACATTGGAGACCAGAAGGACACAGGTAAACATGAACTTGTCAAGGGCCATGGCAATCGCCTACAATCCAATGTCAGTGATGGACCTTCAGAAAATATAGCCCTTCAACCTAAGTAATTCAGTCTTACAATGCAGATTCTTATCTTGACTTAGTACCTTCTAGGTCTCTAATATCTTCACTGCTGAAATACATTAGAGCATCTCAAAAATCACATATATTGTAAATAAATTGAGTTTTCCAAATATATTCCTCCTGAGCAAAATGTTTTTTGGTTCTTCTAGATTATTTTTAATATTTTCCCTCTGTATTTACATTTTATACTTCCCATTGGTATGTCTTGAAGTTTTTCCCTTCAATCTTTTTTTTCCCAATGTGTCTATCTTGTTATTCCAATCTAATATACTTATAATGCTATTTTTACAAAGTTCTTTATTTTGGATCTCTTTTAAGTGTTTCCTTTCCCACTTTATCATGTTCATCTTTCCCTCTGCCTCTTGAATATATGGAACATATTTATCATAGGTGTTTTTATCATACTTTCACTTAATTGCATTGTCTTTATAATTTCTGGATCAATTTCTATTGAATGATTATGTTTTCTAACCATAGATTATATTTTCCTGATTCTTTGTACAAGTAGTAATTTTGTATTAGAGGCTGGGCATCTTAAAATTTTACAGTGAGTACTAGGTTTGTTGCATTTCATGAAATTTGAGTTTTGTTGTGATAGATATATAGATATATCTATAAACTCAAATGTGAGATATGTCTATGTATCTGTCACCTCTTTATCCATTCATCAGTCATTGGACAGTTAGGATGTTTCCATCAATTTGCTATTATAGATAGTGAGGCTATAAACATTGGGGTACAAACATCCCACTGGATTAGTGTTTTTGTATTCTTTGAGTAAATATCTGGTAGTGCAATTCCTGGATCATAGGACGGTTCTATTTTTAACTTTGAAAGAAACTCTCAGATGTTTACCAGAGTGGCTATAGCAGTTTGCAATCCCACCAACAGAGCAAGATGATTCCCTTTTCTCTACATCCCCACCAACACTTGTTTCTTGTGGTTGGTTGGTTTGTTTTGTTTTGTTTTGTTTTGTTTTAGCCATTCTGACTGTTGTAAGGTAATATCTCACTGTAGGATTGATTTGTATTTCCCTGATGATGAGTGATGTTCAGCATCTTTTCATGTGACTTTTGGCCATCTCTATGTCTTCTTTAGAAAAATATCTAATCATATCTTCTGCCCTTTTTTAAATTGGACTATTTATTTTCAGGCTATTGAGTTTGATAAGTTCCTTATAGATTTTGGATACTAACACTTTATTTATTTTTGCAAATACCTTCTCTTATTCCATAAATTGCCTTTTAGTTCTATTGATTATTTCTTTCATTGCACAGAAGCTTTTTTATTTTGAACTACAGGCCAATATCCCTGATGAACATGGATGCAAAATCTCTCAATAAAATACTAGCAAAATGAATCCAACAATATTTTTTAAAAAGCACTCACCACAATCAAGTGAGATTGATTTTGGGTGCAAGAGTGGTTCAATATTCACAAATCAATCAAACTGACATATCACATCAATAAGAGAAAGAATTAGAACCATATGATCTTTTCAATAGGTGCAGAATAAGCATTTGACAAAGTACAACACCCATTCATGATAAAAACCCTCAACAAAGTATGTTTAGAGGGAACACACCTCAACATAATAAAGGCCAATTATAAACAACACACAACTAATATCAATCTCATTGAGGAAAAACTGAGAGCTTTTCCTCTATGGTCAGGAACAATACAGGAATATTTACTCTCAACACTATTATTGAACATAGTACTGGAAGTCCTAGTCACAGCAATCAGACAACAAAAAGAAATAAAGGGCATCCAAATTATCAAGGAAGAAGTAAAATGTTCACTATTTGTAGATGACATGCTACTCTATATAGAAGACTTGAAAGATTCCACAAAAAAATTGCTAGAACTGATACACAATTTCAGTAAAACCATAGGATACAAAATCAATAGACAGAAATCTGTTGCATTTCTATACACCAGTAATGAAGCAGCAGAAAGATAAATTAAGGAATCAATCCTATTTATAATTGCACCAAAAACCATAAGATACCTAGGAATAAAACTAACCAAAGAGGTAAAAGACTTGTACTCTGAAAACTATAAAACACTCATGAAAGAAATTAGAGATGACACAAAAAAATGGAAAGACATTCCATGCTCATGAATTGGAAGAACAAATATTGTTAAAATGTCTATACTATCCAAAGTGATCTAAAGATTTAATGCAATCCCTATCAAAATACCAACAGCATTTATCACAGAGCCAAATAAGCCATCCTAAAATTTTTATGGAACCACCAAAGACCCCAAAGAGCTAAAGCAACCTTGTAAAAGAAAAGCAAAGCTGAAGGTATCACAATGTCAAATGTCAGGTTATAGTACAAAGTGATCCACACAGCATGGTACTGGCACAAAAACAGACACATAGATCAATGGACCAGAGTAGATAACCCAGAAGTAAATCCACAACTCTATGGTCAATTAATCTTCAACAAAGCAAGGAAGAATATCCAATGGAAAAAGAAGACTGTTTTTTCAACAAATGATGTTGGGAAAACTGGACAATAACATGCAAAAGAATGAAACTGGATGACTTTCTTATACCATTCATAAAAATAAACTCAAAATATATTAAAATTCTAAATATGAGACCTGAAACCGTAAAAATCCTAGAGGACAACACAGTCAGTAACTTCTTTGACATCAGTAAGTAGCAACTTCTTTCTAGATATGTCTCCTGAAGCAAGAGAAACAAAAGCAAAAATAAACTATTGGAACTCCCTCAATTGTATATATCTATGCCAGTATAATTCTGATCTTTCTATTAGGAATGACTATATATATATATATATATATATATATATATATATATATACACACACACACACACACACGCACATATATATCCCTATAAAAATAATGAAAGTCAATATAAGGTCCATTGAGAAAGTTCTAATCCTCAACAGAAACTGGTTCAATTGTTAAAGGTTTACACTCAGTCACACCTGATAAAGTGATTGTTATGTGATTAAAAGCCCATGGGTAAACCAGGCTAATTATAGTATTGGTTTTAGTCCAACAGTGATATGTTCTTGCAATTTATTGGTAACTTTATTAGGTTGCCAAATACTGAATTTATTAAACCAAACTGTTTTTCTTTAGTGTTGCTGAAGCATCAGGGCTATAAAGATACTTTCCGATTAAAATGCTAAATAAAAGAGATCAGGCTTCAGTTACTCTATAAAGCAAAGCTACGTGGGTTTAAAATTAGGAAAGCTTTGCTTTATACTTTAAGATCTTAGCAAATCAACTATTACTTATTTAAAAATTGTTCTGTGACATGAGAGAAAAATCTATGTCTAGAGTTGCAACAAGAAGGCATAAAATGTGGAAAATGATCAAGGCCAAAATGACATGGAATGGGAATTTTTATTTTTTAGCTACTGGTCCTAAAGGGGCAAGTAGCTTCAGAATTATTTGACAGGGGATAAGCCTTTCCCCTTGGTCCTCATGAACTGGCATTTTAGTCTGCTTTTCCTATGATATACGTATCACCAATAGTTGATTCTAACCAAGGAAATCAAAGGAAATTTTTAGAATATTAAAGTGTCCTTTTCTTTGGGATGTATACCCTTGTTTCATATCTATCTAAATTTGATGCCTAATTTAAAATCCTACTGTGTTTCTTTCTGTGCTATAAAAATTTCCATAACAGGGGCACCTGGGTGCCTCAGTGGTTGAGCGTCTACCTTTGGCTCAGGTCCTGGGAAGCCCGTAAGCCCAGGGTCCTAGGATCAAGTCGCACATCAGGCTCCTTGCAGGGAGCCTATTTTTTCCTCTGCCTATGTATCTGCCTCTCACTGTGTTGCTCATGAATAAATAAAATCTTTAAAAAATTTTTCATGACAATTCCAAACACATTCTCATAGAATGGCAATTTATTTTATACATTTGAGTACGTGATTCAGTAACTCAAATGTTTGTTTGTGTTCTCAGGGTGACCATGTGTCCTTCCAACTGAACTAAAAACTGCCATATGACAGAAACACTAATATATAACAAATAAAATAAATTTGCATTTTCTTAAAAGATCATGTATCCCTCTAACTGGCTGGGAGAAATTGTCTTTTCTGATGGCATTTTGATCAGTTTGTGAATTGGTAAGACGACCTTTCTTGTGGTCCATTTCCAAACTGGTTTAAGGATTTAATAATCACAGAAAGTTTCTTTTTATGGTACCTCTCTCAAGTGTACTGATCTAACAAGTCCCGTATTTAGCAGATTGATAATAAGGTTAGTGGGATGAAATAAAAAAAATAGGAAACCACAGTAGTTGATTTATTTTCATAGCAGGGGAATAGGAGTGTGGAGTAGAGAATTGGGAAATAAACAGCTGATGTCTCAGAGAGATTCAGAAGTTTCTCCACCAATTTCTTACATGAGCCTGTCCAAAGTTTGTTTTCCCGAGACTGCAGGGACTCCCAGGAGAGAGTCTTTTCTAAGGAAAGAATAACTCAGTAACTAAGTTTTCATTATGGAATGTTGCTGAGCATAGGTAAATTTTTTTCACTCATTTTAATCTAATTCCCAAGGGACTGTATTAAGTTAGATATGGAGCAAGTCTTGCAAGGTAGAAACTGAAAGCAAGGACTTATTATACTGAAAGATTTCTAATATGTTAAAGAACAATGGGCAATCCTTGAATATACTTCTAACAGGGTGTGACTAAAGGGGGGTTAGAAATTCTTCTCATTCTCACCATAATACGCTTTGCAATTTAAGTACCTCAAGGGACCTTGTGCCTTCATTTAACAGAACTCAGAGTACATAGTAATTTCTAGTAAACTCTTCCCAGAAAAAAAACATTACTTGAAGGCACAATGGATCCCAAAATGTACCTGTGGAGACTGAAGGGCATAGATGGCATCATTGTTCAATGGGAGTTGGCCTGTTTATAAGTACATAGTAAACATCATTCTTGAATCTTCAGAATTTATTGAACAGCAGGTAGGGTTTGGGGCTAAGGGGACATTCCTGAGCATTGGAGCTGGGGCAACAGCCAACTAATTTGAATTATTATTGTTATTAAAATGCCATATGTTTGACAGCCAGATAGGACATGAAAGATCTTGAGATTTCAAAGATAATTATCAGGAAAGTTTACTAATCTATAGTTTTTGAATGAGACAGATGAAAGGCTTCTCTAAAGAGTATTTATGAGCTATGAGCATAATGTCAGTAAGAATGGGTGGACTCCGTGTTCTTGTTAGATAAATTAAACATTTATTCTTCTCGTGATGATACAACTTACTCAAAACAGGTACTACTTATTTTCTCAAGTATGTTTTCCAAAGCTGAATTTTCCTTCCAGGTAATTGTTCCAAACCCTGGCATATAGATACATGGAGAAATGTCCAGCAGCAGTAGCCACAAGCAGCATCTTTTCGATAAGGAAGGGAACAGAATCCCAGGAATGAGGAAATGTGAATGTTTCATGAGACATGACTTTTGCTCTAAATGTGAATTTTTTAAAAAATATTTTATTTATTGATTGATGAGAGAAAGAGAGAAAGAGAGAGGCACAGAGACGCAGGCAGAGGGAGAAGCAGGCTCCATGCAGGAAGTCTGATGTGGGACTTGATCCCAGGACTCCAGGATCACACCCTGGGCTGGAGGGAGACGCTGAACCGCTGACCACTGAGCCACCCAGGAGTCCCTCTAAATGTCAATTAAAAAATACACACACACACACACACACACACACACATACATGCACACACTTTTACTTTTGTTACATATGAATGTGGACTTTAAGATCTATTAAACAGCAATGGTAATTTTCCTTTTATATCCAGAGCTTCCATTTATAGTTTTAGAAAACATGATTTTGATTCATTCCCAAGAAAAGAAAAGTAGGGCTCTGAAAAGAAAAGAGTGAGCTCTGAATGAGTTTAAGATATCTGTCTCTTCTTATATTTACAAAAACTATTGAGTTCTTTCAAAAATGCCTATGACTGAAACAGGCAAATGGTCATTATGACCTACTTAGGTTCTCCTCTCCAGCCAATGGGTTGACATCATTATAGTCACAGCATCCCCATGGAGGATAATGACTGATCATTTTCTATATGAAACAGATCCTCATTTGTTCACTTCTCATAACATCTCAACAAGTTGATTATATTCATCCTGGTTTTTTTCAGATGAAAAAAAAAAAAAAACAAGAAAAATAACGTCCCAAGTTACAGAGATAACAAGTGACAGAGACTCCAGAGCCTGTTGTCAAATACTCTATTCTCACTACTACTCCTAATGACTTAATTCATTGTTCCTTATCTACACCCATAAATTAAAATGATGAAATTTATTCTTAACACATGAACCAGAATATAAGGCAACACAGTATTTTTTTTCTTGCAGAGGATTCTTCTGTTGTCTCTCAACGATGGTTATAACAGGACTCATTACAGAAAAGTACAAAAGGAGGATGAGTTTCCAGATTTAAAATGATGAAGCATGTGCTTCTCTCAAACTACAAAGCTCAGATGCCAAGACTTGATGGGTATCAAACCTATTCATCTTTAAAATGCAGATAAGTAACTCTTTCTGTTTGTTGAAACTAGACTTTATCCACCCTTAATGCAGCTGTCCTCTACCTTGATTTATTCTCTTTCAACTTCCTGAAAGATCTCATTACTTAGATTATCATATTCCTCTCAACTCCTCTTTTAGCTGTCATCTCTTGATATTCTAACAAGTATGTTAATGGGAATGTCCTGGCCTCAGAATTATGCTTTTTCAAGTCCAAAAACCTTTATCACTTTTCCACCCTACTAACTACCCTCAGATTTACCTTAATTCTTGACCCCATGTTACATTACCTACAAAATACTAAACTCAGAATCAGCTATATCCAACTTTTTTTTCCCTCTGCCTCCTGTCTTTCATTTTCCTTCCTCCTTATATAAAAAAATACATATATATTTATAATATTTTATGTAGATATATGTATATTTACTTAGTAAACAGGGATGTTGTAAGTCATAGGCTCTGAGTCAGAAAATGAAGAGAGGTGTGGGTATATGATTTTAATGTGTCTCAGTAATGGCTGAAAGAGTTTTAAATAAATAGTAAAGTAGTTACAATTTCTGAACCATAATGGGTATATTTTTTGTGTATGTGGTGAAGAGTCTTTTTTTAGTATAGTTGACATACAATATTAGTTTCAGGTGTACAACTTAGTGATTTCACAAATTTATATTTATGCTATGTTCACCACAATATAATGACCATCTGTCCCATTATACAACTAATGTTTTGTTGATTACCTTTACTGTGTATAAGTTGATTTTTTTTTAATATAGTCCCAGTAGTTTATTTTTGCTTTTGTTTCCCTTGCCTTAGGAGCCATATCTAGAAAACTGCTGCTGTGACTGATGTCAGAATAATTGCTCCCTGTGTTCTTCTCTAGGATTTTATGGTTTCAGGTCTCACATTTAGGTCTTTAATCTATTTTGAGTTTATTTTTGTGTATGGGACCAGTTTCTTTCTTTTACATATAGCTGTCCAGTTTTCTCAATATCAGTTGTCGAAAAGATTGTCTTTTCCCCATTATGTATTCTTATTTCCTGTGCCATTGATTGACTATATGTACATGGGTTTATTTCTGGGATCTCTATTCTGTTCCATTGACCAGTGTGTCTATTTTTTGTGACTTTACCATATTGTTTTGATTGCTGCAGCTTTGTAGTATATTTTGAAATCTGGAATTGCAATTGCCTGTAGCTTTGTTCTTTCTCAGGATTGCTTTGGCTATTCAGGGTCTTTTGTGGTTCCATACAAGTTTTAGTATTACTTGTTCTAGTTTTGTGAAAAATGCTGTTGGTATTTTGGTAGGGATTGTATTGAATCTGTAGATTGCTTTGCAGATTGCTTTGTATAAATGGACATTTTGATAATATGAATTCTTCCAATCTGTAAGCATGAAATATTTTTCCATTTGTTTGTGTCATTTTTAATTTCTTTTTTTAAAGATATTTATTTATTTATTTATTTGAGAAAGAAAGAAGAAAGAAAGAAAGAAAGAAAGGAAAGAAGAAAGAAAGAAAGAAAGAAAGAAAGAAGAAAGAAAGAAAGAAAGAAAGAAAGAAAGAAAGAAAGAAAGAAAGAAAGAAAGAAAAGAAAAGAAAGGCAGAGACACAGGCAGAGAGAGAAGCAGGCTCCATGCAGGGAGTCTGATTGTGGGACTCGATCCTGGGTCTCCACAATCACACCCTGGGCTGAAGGTGGCGCTAAACCGCTGAGCCACCAGGACTGCCCTTTTAATTTCTTTCATCAATGTTTTATAGTTTTTCAGAGTACAGGACTTTTACCTCTTTAAGTTTATCCCTAGATATTTTATTATCTTAAGTACACTTGTAAATGGTGCTTTTTCTTAAATTTATTTAGTGCATAGAAATGATACTGATTTCTATGTATTAATTTTGCATCTTGCCACTTTACTATATTTATTACTTCTGGTAGTTTGGTGGAATCTTCAGGACTTTCTATGTATAGTATCATGTTGTCTGAGAATAGTTATAGTTTAACTTCTTTACCAATATGCTGTCACTGACTTGTGTCATATCATTTCACTTGTAAGTAATCTTAGAAGTAAATAAGTAATAAGTAATAAGTAAGTAGTCTTACTTGTCCCTTGTGTCCACAGTATTACCCCTCTAACCCATTCTCTACTTCATAACAGAGCCGACTTGCCAAAATATTAAAGGGATCATGCTATACAACTAATTAAAATTCTCCAATGAATCACTTTTTTACTTCAAGATTATCATTAATATGCAAAAGCAAGTTTTCAGTTATCTGATTCTTGCATATCTGTCAGTGTCATCTATCCTTACTTTACTCTTCTCTCATATCCTCTAAATTCTCAATTCTTAATGGTTAGAACTGTTACCTGTGCATTTATATATCTCCACTCATGTCATATCTACTAAAAATGCATAGTGCATTCATAATATATGATTGTAGAATGTGTTGTTAAATAAATAAACAAACGTGAACTGAAGAATTATAACATATATCTAACCCCAGGCTCCAAAGTATGAGAACATTCTAACATTGTTAGGAAAACCCACAAATTTGTTTTTTGTGTCTATTTAGAAGTTTATTATTTTGTAACATAGTGGGTCTCTTATTCCTGCCAATATATCATTTTATTTATTTCCTCTTAAGTACTAGATATATTTTCAGTTATGGCTTTTACCAACATTTCCTATTCTTCTTCACCCTTTGGTTTCACTTCTGAATGCTTTAATTCCATAAAATTACTCTTCATATGCTTACTTGGGCTAAGGGCATGTTTATGAAGTTGTCTCCTTTTGTTGTCTTAAATTGCCCATGTTTCTTCCCCTACTGTTTTTTTTCTTTTGCATGAATGGGATAGACTGTCTATCCTTTTCTGGCCTTTTGGATATCATGTTTTCATGTCTGCCTCTATATTTTTAACACGTTCCCAAGCCAAGTGAATGAAAAAAATATTACCATCAGTGACAAACCCTTTGTCTAATCCTCCTAAGAGAGCTTTCCTTCAATTGGGTAACTCCTAAAGCCATTTTATTTTCTTTTCTTTTCTGTACTATAGATTTTTACAAGAAATAGTCTGTAATTTCACTCCTTTTCTCTCTCCACCACAATTGTTTTTTAAATATTTTATTTATTTATTCATGAGAGACACACACAGAGAAGCCGAGACATAGGCAGAGGAGGAAGCAGGCTCCATGCAGGGAGCCCGATGTGGGACTTGATCCCAGGACTCCAGGATCACTCCCTGAGCTGAAGGCAGATGCTCAACCGCTGAGCCACCCAGATGTCCCTCCACCACGAAATTCTTAACTCTTTTTAATCTAGCTTGGTAATTTAGAGGATTTTTCGTTTTTGTTTTTATATCCTTAATATATACCAACTTCAAACGCATCAACTCCAAAGGCATTTTCTCACTTGCATTTTGTGAGGCCTTTCTGTGCCAAGCTATTCCACACATCTGCCTTATTCTCCTACTTTCCTGTTTGTTTCTTCCATTATTTTCTACTGGCTTCTCCCTTTTCTACTTTCATTCATACGTTTTCTAACTCTAACCCCTTAAGTAGTCTGCACTATTGTTTAGCCCTCCCCAGCAATGGTACCTTTTCCACAGCTCCATCGTCATATATATATACTAAGAACTTTTTTTTTAAATTTATTTTTTATTGGTGTTCAATTTACTAACATACAGAATAACCCCCAGTGCCCGTCACCCATTCACTCCCACGCCCCGCCCTCCTCCCCTTCTACCACCCCTAGTTCGTTTCCCAGAGTTAGCAGTCTTTACGTTCTGTCTCCCTTTCTGATATTTCCCACACATTTCTTCCCCCTTCCCTTATATTCCCTTTCACTATTATTTATATTCCCCAAATGAATGAGAACATATAATGTTTGTCCTTCTCCGACTGGCTTACTTCACTCAGCATAATACCCTCCAGTTCCATCCACGTTGAAGCAAATGGTGGGTATTTGTCATTTCTAATAGCTGAGTAATATTCCATTGTATACATAAACTAAGAACTTTAAGCTCTATGTCTGTATCCATGGTCCTCTCCTAAGTTGCAGCCACACAATTTCAAGTGTATATTAGATACTTGAATCATGTAACTAATCAATATTTCACATGGCAAATTTGGGTTCATCTTTAGCTCATTTTCTGTCTATCCCTACTATTAATCTGGATGTTTAGACATTTTTCCTCTACCATTTTCTTTCATTTAAAACTCCACTTTCATTTCTAGTCAACTTGACCAAACTCAGAATCCAGTATTACTCATTTACAGTAGTCTTCATACTTTGAGACTTCACTTATCCCAGAAAACTGATTCTCTGCCAGGGTAATTTTCTTACAATCAGAGCCCTGTTCAAACTACTCCTTTGAAAAAAATCTTGGATGACTATTCATTACTTTGCCTTGATGAAACGAACACTTGAGCCCAGAATTAAACAACAGCACTCAGTATTCAGAGTCTAAACTCCTAACGTGACTGTTTTTTACCACTTTCCCTCTTCTTAATAAGTTCTTGTGTCAAGGACATCTTCTAGCCCACTTAGAACTCATCTATAATTCTACCTTTTGTCTTTCTTCTGTCTACATAAATAAATTAATGGATGTCTCCTATATGAAATGTTCTGTAATTCCATCATCACCAGCTATAATAGCATGCATGTTCATGTGTTTGCACATTCTCTCTCTCTCCTCTCCTTTTTTTTACATCATAGCATCAGTTCTTTTTTTTCCTTTGCACTGCACTTATACATACCATCTCCTACTAGAGTGTATTTTTTAAATACAGAACAGTGTATGGTAATAATAATTAATATTGATGCAAGAATAAAAAGAGAATAAGATATTCTGGCCCCCTTTTTTAAACCCTTCATCAACATCTTCACTAGCAGGGATCTGTTCCCTTCTGGATAAAGAAAAAGATAATGAAAAAATGCATGCTTTTCTGGCAAAATGCCATTTTAAATTCCCAGATGGGTAAAAGTTAGATATAAAACCAAACTAGAAAGTATGTCCTTAATTAGCTCACAGAACTATTGATGGATATTTTCTTCTATTCTTGATTTTTAAAATAATATTTTAAGACAAAAAAATCACATGGTTTGATCAATAAGTAAGTCTAAAAATTCTAAAATAAAAGACTAACAACAAACCACAAAGAGTTGAATCAAATAATTATACTAATAATAACAAAATTGATAAATTTTTTAAATGCCTATAGATTAAAAGACAAAGGACAATATCTGACTTATAGATAATATAAAAGACATTAAGAAAAAGTCTTAGCTTTTTAATTAAACAAAACCAACATCATAATATGTTAAGCGTTGTTTTTGCATAACAGATAAAAAATGATGGAAATGATAAATTTCTATATTGGCAGTGGTGACAGCAGGAAAATATGGGCAGTTGAGTTACACTATTAACATGATTTTACACTGGCCCAAACTTTCCTGAAAGCAGTTGTCAATTCTCTGCCAAATACCTTTCAAAAGTTCACAAACTTTAGCCTACCCTTTGCTCATGGAAGAATATATACTTAAATATGAGAAAAATCTATTACACACATAGAGTTTTGTTTTTATTTCGTTTAACTAGAAATCATTAAATGTTCACTATTGGATAAAGGTTAAATAAATTTACCATACCAAAGGATAGAATATCCTGCAACATTCATAATGATCTTTCAAAATATAACAGAGGAAAAACTTTATGACATAACAAAAGGCAATGTATATAGACTTTTATATTACTACTATAACTAAAAGTCACACACATGCACAACCACAGAATCACAAAGTAAATATAATATCTGGCAGCCTGGGTGGCTCAGTAGTTTAGTGCCGCCTTCAGCCCAGGGCATGATCCTGGAGATCCGGGATTGAGTCCCACATCGAGCTCCCTGCATGGAGCCTGCTTCTCCCTTTGCCTGTGTCTCTGCCTCTCTCTCTCTTTCTCTCTCTCTCTCTCTCTCTCTCGAATAAATAAATAAAATCTTTAAAAATAAATTAAGTAAATAAATAAATAAAATATCATGTTGTTTTCTCTAAAGGAGGGTTACAGTGATGTATTTTCCATTTCCTCTTCTTTCCAGAGTCTGTCCATCATCATTACTCTTTTAAATTAAAAATGTGTAAATCAAACAGAGGGGAGGAAGGTGGGAGGATGGGTTAAATAGCTGAAAGAGATGAAGGAGTGCACTTGTGATGAGCACCAGGCTTTGTATGCAAGTATTGGGTCACTAGATTGTACACCTGAAACTAATATTATACTATATGTTAACTGGAATTTAAATTAAAATTTAAAAAAAAAAGGAGAATAACTATTGTGTGTTTATTTAGCTGTCAGCATGTTATCAGAAAATGACCCCATAGTATAGGAGGGGAACTCAGACAAGGAAGGTAAAATTACTTGCTCAGGCAATTTGATGCCTGAAAGAGGGAATAGGATAGTGTATATCAGATGTTTCTCTTCTTTGCTCCCTTGTTAACACAAACTTCTGTGACACTTGACACAACCCATAGGTGCTCAAGAGCAAGTTACTGTGAGGTACATTTGGCAGTCTCAGCTGAAGTCTCATTAAATAGTTTGCATGCTTTTTCTACTCCTTAACATTCTTGTCAAGGTCAGACTGGGAAAAGTAGCCCACCAGGGATTAACAATTAGAGGAACCCCAGGAAAGTTTGCATTTTACATGTTTTCCCTCTTTGGGAAATTTGGCAGCATTGAGGTTTACTAATGCTCCCCAGAAACAAACAAACAAACCACCCCCCTAAACCCAAAATTTATCTACACCATTTATCCTGCTAAATGCTCCATATTTGCTTATTTTAAGACTTAACCCTTCAATTCTATTTTTATGACCTGATTTCTGAAATTGCAAATTTTGTGCCTTTGCGAATTTTCTTAAATAAATAATTCATTGCATTTTGTGTTGTATTCAGTCAACTTCAGTTTCAGCCTTGGCAATGGATGGCTTAGAAGGCTTGGATAATTAATATAAACTCTCTAGGTTTTAGTTTTAGCAACGTTAAAATAGATGAAAATGCTTAGTTTTATCAGATAGGATGTTTTTGGTTACAAGTTTAAAAAAAATCCAATTCAAAATAAACATTTTTCAGTTTATACATCCAAATAGAGTCATTAAACACTTTTTTTAGTTCTGGTCCCATTTTTCTGCATTTTTCCTGGCTTAACCATATTCCAAATCCCTGCGTTATCCTTAGGTCGACTTCCCTAATGATCACCAGATGGCTACCACAGCACTAGTGCTACAGAGTTCTCTGTTTAACCAAAGATAAAGAGCGACTGTAACTTACAATGGCCATTAAACAGATGTTCAGAGAGTAACCAGGGTCTACCCTTGCAGTACAGGAATGGTAGAGGTCAATCCTATGGAATCACATGGATGATCAATCAAGGAGGAAGAATGGAATAAATTTAAGAAAGAAATCTTAGTATTTCTGTCTTAATTCATCGGGACTTCTATAACAGAATACCATGGAACCAGTGGCTTCACCACCCCCCAACATTATCTCAGTATTACATGACATTGTGTAAGTTTGAGGTGTAGAGAGTTTTTGTATGAGGTGTAGAAAGTTTTCGTATGATATACAGATTTTGTAAAATGATTACCATCATAGCTAATACCTCCATCATATCACATAATTACTATTCTTTTTGTTTGTGGTGAGAACACTTATGACCTATTCTCTTCACAACTTTCAAGTATATAATACAGTACTGTTAACTATAACCACCATGTTGTACATTAGATCCCCAGAACTTAACCATCCTCTAAGTAGAAATTTTTATTATGACCAATTTCTACTTATTTCCCCACCATCAGGACCCTGTTAATCACCTTTCTTCTGTATTTCTATGAACTTGTTTTTTTTTTTTTTTGGTTTCGCATATAAATGATATCATACAATATTTTTATTTCTCTAACTTACGCTATTTAGCTTAATACCCTGTTGCCCGTGTTGCAACAAATGGCAGGATATATTTTCTTATGGCTGTGTAATAGTTCATTGTATATGTAAATTACATCTTTATCCATTCACCCAATGACACTTACATTGTTTCCACATCTTTTTGTGTGTGTGTGAATAATAGTGCCACAAACATGGGAATGCAAGTGTATCTTTGAGATTCTGTTTTCATTTTCTTTGGACATATACCCAGAGGTAGAATGTAGGATCATATGGTATTTCTATTTTTAACTTTTTGAGGAGCTTCCACACAATTTTCCATATAAGCTGTACCAATTTACATCACATTCCCACCAACAGTGCTCACTTAAGAATTCCCTTTTCTCCATATCCTCAACAATACTTGTTATTGCTTCTTTTTGGTAACAGCCATTCTAGAAGGTATGAGGTGACATATTGTGGTTTTGATGTGCATTTTTCTGATGATTGTGATGCTGAAACCTTTTTTTATTTATTTTTATTTTTTTAAAATTTTTATTTATTTATGATAGTCACACAGAGAGAGAGAGAGAGAGAGAGAGAGAGAGAGAGAGGCAGAGACACAGGCAGAGGGAGAAGCAGTCTCCATGCAGGGAGCCCGACGTGGGATTCGATCCAGGGTCCCCAGGATCGCGCCCTGGGCCAAAGGCAGGCGCCAAACCGCTGCACCACCCAGGGATCCCTGAAACCTTTTTTTAAAGATTTTATTTATTTATTCATGAGAGACAGAGAGAGAGAGAGAGGCAGAGACTTAGGCAGAGGGAGAAGCAGGCTCCGTGCAGGAAGCCCGATGCAGAACTTGATCCTAGGACCCCAGGATCACTCCCTGAGCCAAAGTTAGACGCTCAACCGCTGAGCCATCCAGGCATCCTGAAAACCTTTTATTTTTATGTACCTTGACCATTTATACATCTTCTTTGGAAAAATTCAAGTCTTCTATTAAATATATCTCTTGCAAATGTTTTCTTCTTATCTGTGGTTGGTCTTGACATTGTCTTTTCAGAGAAAAAAATTTTTAATTTCATTGAAGTCCAGTTTGTCGGTGATTTATTTCATGATTTGTGTCTTTGGTGTTGTATCTAAACAGACATGTCCATACTCAAGGTCACATATATTTTCTTCTGTGCTATTATCTAGGACTTTTAAAGTATTTTATACTTAGGTCTATCTTCCATTTTGAGTCCGTTTTTGTGAAGGGTGTTTGTCTGTGTCTAGATTCACTATTTTGCATGTGGGTTTAATTGTTTCACCACCATTTATTGAAATGAGTATCTTTGTTGCATTATGTTTTCTTTGTTCCTTTGTCAAAGAATAGTTGGCTATATTTATTTGGGTGTATTTTTGTGATGTCTGTTCTGTTCTA
This sequence comes from Canis aureus, assembly GCF_053574225.1. Taxonomy (NCBI): domain Eukaryota; kingdom Metazoa; phylum Chordata; class Mammalia; order Carnivora; family Canidae; genus Canis; species Canis aureus. The sequence goes on along the minus strand of NC_135639.1, from coordinate 21,042,384 downwards.
TTTATTTATTTGTCTATTCTTCCACTAACAACATAATGCATAAATTACTATAGCTTTATGTTATGAATTGAGGTGAGGTAGTGTCAGTCTTTTGACATCGTCATTTTCCTTCAATATTGGCTATTCTGGGTCTCTTGCCTCTCCATATAAACTTTGATTCAGTTAACTGATGTCCACAAAATACCTTCCTGGGATTTTGATTGGGATTTCATTGAAACTATAGATCAAGATTAGATTTCCTAGGCAACCATCTCAATTTTCCTTCTTTCCAAATTGTATACACTTTTTGAAAAATTCCTTTTCTTGTTTTATTACATATTTGTAATAAGTATAGGTAAATATGATATTGAAGAGGAATAGTAAAGTAACATATAGTTGCCTTGTTCCTCAAGTTAGTGTGAAGCTTTGAGTTTCTTACCATTAAGTATCATATTAGGTGAAAGTTTTTGTAGTTAGTCTATTGATTTGAAATACTTCCCCTGTATTCCTTTATAAGTGAGAGTTTTATAAGGAATGGATATTAAATTTTGTTAAGTGCTTTTTTCCATCTATCGATGTGATCATGTGATTTTTCTTTTTATCTTGTTGATGTGATGAATTACATTAATTGATTTTTGAATGCTGAACCAACCTTGTATATCTGGGATAAATTCCATTTGGTCATAGTGTATAATACTTCTTATATATTGTTTGGTTTAATTTGCTCATATTTTATCGAGGATTTTTATATCTATGTTTATTAGAAATATTACTCAGTAGGTATTTTTTTCCTGTAATGTCTTGACTGATTTTGGTATTATGGTATTGCTGGACTCATAAAATAAATTAGGAAATATTTCTTCTGTTTTATTCTCTGAAAGAAATTGTAGAGAATTGGTATAATTTCATTCCTACGTGTTTGGTTGAATTCACTGGTGAATCCTTCTAGGCCTGGTGCTGTTTTGGGAGGTGGTTACTTATTGACCCAATTTCTTTAGTAGTTATAGGTCTATTTGAATTGTCTATTTTCTTCTTGTGTAAGCTTTGGCAAGTTGTATCTTTCAAGAAGTTGGTTCATTTCATCTAGGTTATAAAATGTATAGGCATAGAGTTGTTCACAGTACTCCTTTATTATCTTTTTAACTTCCATAAAATCTGTAGTGATTTTCCCTTTTTCACTTCTGATATTTGTAATTTGTGTCCTCTTTTCTTTTTTTTTTTTTTTTTTTTTGAACCCTGGCAAAAAGTCAGGGTAGCTTTTGATCTAATTAATTTTCTCCATTGATTTGCTATTTTCAATTCCATTAATTTCTGCTCTAATACTTGTTATTTCTTCTGTTCATTTTGGATTGAGTTGCCTAAAGTGGAAACTTGGATTATTGATTTTAGATCTAGTTTCCTAGTTTCCTAAAATGGAAACTTGGATTATTGATTTTAGATCTTTCTTCTGTCTTAATATATGCATTCATTGCTATTAATTTCCCTCTAACTACTATTTCATTATATCTCATGAATTTTGATGAGTTGTGGTTTTACTTTCATTTAATTCAATTCAAGATATTCTTTAATTTTTCTTGAGATTTTTTGACTCGTGTTATTTAGAAGTGTTTAATCTTCACATATTTTGGGAGTTTCCACTTATCTTTCTGTTACTGATTTTTAGTTTAATTTTATTGTACTTTGAAAGCAAACATTTTATGATTTCCATTCTTTTAAATTAGTGTTTTATGGCCTGTGACATGGTCCACCTTGGTGAATGTTCCATCTGACTTTGAGAAGAATATGTATTCTGCTTTTATTGGATGAAGTATTTGTAAACACCAATTATAATAAATTGATTGATGGTGTTATTGAGTTCAACTATGTCCTTCTTGATTATCTAATGGCTAGATCTATTTCTGATAGAGAGGTATTGAAGTCTCTAACTACAATAGTGGTTTCATTTTTTTGTCTTTGCAATTGTATTTGTGTCTCACATAGTTTGGTGCCCTATTATAAAGTACATATAGTTAAAGATTGTTAAGTCTTTGTGGAAAAGACTGAAATTAAAATAGATAGCCCTACTTTCTTTGGATTAGTGTTAGCAATGTATATTTTCTTTCATTTATTTATTTTTAATCTTTATGTTTAAAGTAGTTTCTTTACACAATTTATCTTTATGTCTTGTTTTTTTTTTTTTAATCTAGTCTGACAATTTCTGTCTTTTAATGTGTTCTATTTAGATCTTGGCACTCAAAGTGATTATTGCTATAGTTGGATTAATGTCTACCATATTCTTTAGCTTTCTGTTTATTGTCCTTGTTCTTTGTTCCTGTTTTGGCTTTCCATTGTTGTGAATTTTTTTGTTTTGTTTTGTTTTGTTTTGTTTTGAGTTTGTTTTGCTTTTATAGTTTTAATTGAGCTTTATATATGATTCTATTTTCTTTCCTTTCTTATGAGTTACACTTCTTATGTCTTACTTTTTTTAGTGGTTACTCTAGACTTTGCAATATGAAGTTAAAGCTAATTCATGTTGACTTTCAAATAAGAGTATACTTTTTTATGTATAGTATGAATATCTTACAATAACAAAATAATCCTTACTTATCCCTTCCACCTCATGTTTCATTGTCATCATTCATTATTACTTACATATGAACATACATAGCTAAGTACATTGTTGGTGTTATTACTATTAACAAACTGTTACCTGTTGGATCAGCTAACAATAAGAAAAATAATACTTGTATTTTACCTTAATTTATTTCTTCTTTGATGCTCTTACTTTATGTAAATCTCAGTTTCTAATATATTGTTTCCTCTCTAAGGAACTTAATTTAACATTTATTACAAGACAGGTTTACTGGCAATAGATTCTCTCAACTTTAATCCTGTTGTCATTGTTGTTACACTATTTAGAGCAATCTTAGTTTTGTCTCCATTTTTGAAGGGTAATTTCACAGGGTATTGAATTCTAATTGGTGTTTTGTTGGTCTCTCCTCCTTCAGCACTTTAAATATTTTACTTTACTCTCTTCTTGCTTACATCATCTCTGAAGAAAAGCCAGATGTAATTCTTATCTTTATCCCTCTACACTTGAGTTCCCACCTCCTCCAGCTTCTTTCAGGATTTTTTTTTTTGTCTTTGATTTTCTAATTTGAAAATAACATACCTAGGTGTAGTTTTTGGCATTTATCTTCTTTAGCATTCTCTGAATTTCCTGCATTTGTAATATGATGTCTGATATTAATCTGGAGAAATTCTTAGTCATTACTGTTTCAAGCATTTCTCCTGTTCCTTTCTTCTTTTGGTATTCTCATTATATACTATATTATACCTTTTGTAATTGTCCCATAGTCCTGGTTATTTTGGTCTTCCCCACACACACCACAGTCTTTGTTTTCTTTGCTTTATGGTTTTGGAGGTTTCTATTGAAAATACTCTAACTCAAAGATTCTATTTGATATGTACTTTAGTTCAGAGATTCTTTCTTCAGCTGTGTCCAGTCTACCAATAAGGCCATCAAAGGCATTCTTCATTTCTGTTACAGTTTTCTTTCCCTTTTTTTTTTATTTCTATCATTTTGGTTCTTCCTTAGGATTTCCATTTCCCTACTAGCATTGCCCATCTATTCTTAAATGCTGCCTATTTAATCTATTATAATCTATTTAATTTCTTTGTCTGATAATTCCAACATCCCTGCCATGTCTGGTTCAGACACTTGTTCTATGTCTTCACATTGTGTTTGTTTGCCCTTTAGTATGCTTTGTAATTTTTTCTTGATAGTCAGTTATGACATAATGGGTAAAAGGAGTTGCTATAAATAAGCCTTTAATAATGTGATGGAAAGGTGTGGGAGGAGAAAATATATCTCAAATATCCATTTTGTGTTTTGAAGAAAGAATAAATGTATTTCGAAGAATGCATTTTGAGAATACACAATTCTCTCTTTTAGTAAGCCTCTGGACTCTGAAATTTTCAAGTGTTTCTCAGTCCCTCTGCCCCTCATGTGGGACAGAATGGCTGGAGTAGACTAGAGTAGGTATTTTCCTTCTTCCGTTGAAAGATAGATGATGCTGCAGTTGGATACTTTTCTTCCTTCAGGTTAGTTAGGATCTGATAATGACCAAGTTGGCTAAGTTTGTTTGCCCTAAAAGCAGGCCTTCTTGAAAAGAATGGAGTACTCTGGCATATTTCAAAAATAGTTTCTTGGGATCCCTGGATGGCGCAGCAGTTTGGCGCCTGCCTTTGCCCAGGGCGCGATCCTGGAGACCCGGGATCGAATCCCACATCGGGCTCCCGGTGCATGGAGCCTGCTTCTCCCTCTGCCTGTGTCTCTGTCTCTCTCTCTCTCTGTGACTATCATAAATAAATAAATAAATACCTTAAAAATTAAAAAAAAAAAAGTTTCTTTTCCCCTACCCCTTGCTGAGAGCATGGGGGACTTTTGCTTTGATATTTATTGTGAGAATCTCACTGAGCTACTGGGGGTAAGTCTCACAAAATTTTGAAGGCCTCTTATGACTGGATTTCCCTGGAGTTTTTAACTCTCAGAGTTATCTAGACTGAGCCTCTAGCAATTGTCAATTAAAGTTCAGGTTTTCCTACCCTATCTCTGGTTACCAGGGTGAGTTCTTCTTGCAGTAAGCTGTGACTTTCTATATTAGCCTATCTATCTCTTAAGTTTAGAGGTGAGTGGTTTGCCCTGTGTTTTCCCTTATCTTGCATATCCAAGAAAAGCTGTTGGTTTTTCAACCTGTTCAACTTTTAATTTCTTTTTTGGATGGGATGGTGACTTCCAGGCTCTTTACATGCATAATCATGATGCTATAATTTTTATTATACAATTTTGAGGAAAAATATCTCCACAAAATAGTTTATTACATACAGGTATTAATGTTGCTGGCTTCTCCCCAAAGGGGCCTCCTGAGCTTAATAATACATAGATATTCTTCTATTTCCCACTAGTCCGTAATCTATGTCTGCATTTTGTCTAAGAAGGCTGGCCACCAAATCCCTTCACTATTTTCAGTTGTTGACCTGTGAAATGTCTGTATTTCCCTTAAAGCAGACATCTGCATCAAACATAAAATACACTTTATGTCTCATTTATTTTTTGAAATTCAAGATAATTTTGGTCCCAATTGAAGTTATCTTTGTCTGAAACCAATAGTTTTAAATTGTGGATGGTTTTCCTGATTTTGACATTTAACTGATCACATTTTGTTCTTTGTGTCTCCTACTTCTCTTGACTCCATTACAGCATCCAATTGGAATAGGTGTCCACATATAAATTACAAGATCAAGAAAGTGTAGCCACAGATAATGAGGTTAACTATACTATTAAAAAAGGCTTCCTCTTGAGATTGTACCTAATTGTGAAGCATGGATTTTCCGAAGAAATCTGAAATCCAAAATGAGAGAAACATCTGTATATGATAATCTCCCTGATTATACTATATAATCCGTAATATAGAGAAAGATTTTTTATGTGTGTGCTCTTGGAATGCTTACATTCCCTGCACTATTTCTTAAATAAAAATGTTCTGTAATAAAAACTGACCCCAGAATAAGATTTAAGTTGATGAGAATTCTCCAAACAGAATAAAATGATAAGCTCTGCAGTTTAACTTTATACTTTCACAAGATTTCCAAGGAAATAAATTTATTTTACTTTAAGACAAATGTATTCATATTTAATAAAAACCAGCACAGATAAGAGTATTTTCAATTGTCTTAGCCTAAGTCCCAGGACTGACTTGGGTCTCATGCCCATGTCTGAAATAAGCTCAATGACCTGGAGTGTAAAATAATCTGTTGAACTAAAACAGGTTTCATGTCCCATTTGGACAAGCCAGAAATGAACTATCTAGAATTTTTGGAGTCATTTTCCAAAAGAATAGTAATGGAATACTGAATGTCTTCTATATTCTCCATGATATATCAAGTTTTATGATAGATAAAGTCTTCTGTATACAGTTAGCAATTTCTAGTAGTATTTCCTAACCTAAGCCCACAGCTATACATACAAATATTTGGTGGTAAGAGTTTGGTCTATTTTCTTCACACAGATTAATTTGATAATTTACAGTTTAACAACAACAAAAATTCAGTGTAATGCTTTCCTTCTCATCCATGCCCCTTTCATGACTAAATGGTAATACTTCTTAATTTTGTGGTGTCTCTCAAATATAGAAGGGCTTTATGCAAAATCCTTATTTTCTATAATATTCTTGTCCATGCTGGGTTTTATTAAATATGAATACATTTGTCTTAGGGGAAAATAAATTTATTTCCTTGGAAATCCTGTGAAAGTATAAAGTTAAACTGCAGAGCTTATCATTAATATACTGTTTGGAGAATTCTCATCAACTGGTATTAATCAGGTTTGGCTGGCCTATGCCTTGGTAACAAACCCTGAAATCTTGGTTGCTTCACCCATTAGATTTATTCCTCAATTATATGAAGTCTAAATGGACTGATGGCCCTCATTCATCTTGCAGCTATACTACCTGGAATATGTGTGTTCCCAGGGACACTACAGCAGTGGATGAAGAGCTGAATGACCGGGTAAAATTTCTTAAGACTAGGCATGAACTTATGTAATTTCTAATACATTTCAGTGGCCAGTTATTAGTTATAACCCTAAATTTCTACTATGGAGTTTGATGAACTGAACTATTTTATAAGTCCATTAAGAGGACAAAGTGTGATAAACATATGGCCTGTTCCTGACTCAGTGTGCTTATACTGGGATTACTAGTCTCACTAAGACATGAATAAAATATTGCATTATTCTAAAATGAGTCTTTCAATGTGTATCCCTATGAGCTGATAAATTGCTCCTATCTGGAGGGGGAGGGGCAAATGGCAGAAGAGTAGGGTCCCCAAGTCACCTCTCCCCTCAGCTTACCTAGATAACTTTTAAATCATCCTGAAAACCTATGAATTTGGCCTTAGATTTAAAGAGAGAACAGCTGAAACGCTACAGAGAGAAGGGTTTGGCACTTCTAACAAGGTAGGAAGACGGAAAATAAATAAATGCATACATAAATAAATACACTCCAGTGGGGGAGGGGCCCACGAGGAGCAGGGCTAAGGCTGGGCCACAAGAGCCTACAGGACAGGAAAGCCCAGTCCTTGAGAACCAGGAACTTTAATGATCTTCCCTGTTGAAAAGGTGCTCACAGGGAACTCGGGCAGAGCCACAGGAGGGGAGCAGTGGAGCCCCGAGGTTCCCAGGGTCACTAACAGAGGAGGTGCGCCCTGGGGGAGAGCCCGGCAGGGCCCCGGGAGCAGCTAAGGCGGTGGCTCAGGCGGTGGCTCTGCAGAGGGGGCTGTACGGCCCAGGGGCGCAATTCCAGCAGTGTAGGCCCCAGAGCCCAGGGCGCTGGGGGACAGAGCCCAGGATCCTGTGCTCCCCCCGGGACAGGTGGAGGGACCAGGACAGCAGGACGCTCCTGCCACTGGGCGCCCCCAGGCTATGCAGGTCAGCGCCCGCTGACCCCGGAGCATCCAGGCCCCTGCGGACTGGGAGCTGCGGTAGTTACTGCGGGAGCTAACACCAGGCTGGAAAGCTGGCCGCCACCAGTGTAGCTGTTCCTCCTGGTGTCCCCCTGTGCCTGGGATGGAGCGGGGCCACCAGGGAGCAGGGGCCTCACGGGATAAGCAGCTCCCACTGAGCCCTGCACCTGGCAGGGGCAGGGCAGCACCCCCAGGTGCACACACCTGAGACTCAGCAGAGCAGGCCCCTCCCCCAGAAGACCAGCTAGAAGGACAGGGGAAGAGCAAGTGCTTGACTGAGCAGTGTAGGAAAGCTCCAGGGAAGGTTGAGGGATTTATAGTATATAGAACCAGAGGATACCCCTCCTTGTTTTTTTGTTTGTTTTATTTTTTTCTTTTATTTTCTCTTTTTTTTTAATTTCCTTTTTCCAGTACAACTCACTTTTAGCCACTCTGCACTGAGCAAAATGACTAGAAAGAACTCACCACAAAAGAAAGAATCAGAAACAGTACTCTCTGCCACAGAGTTACAGAATTTGTATTACAATTAAATGTCAGAAAGCCAATTCAGAAGTACAATTATAAAGCTACTGGAGGCTCTGGAATAAAGCATAAAGGATTCAAGAGACTTCGTGACTACAGAATTAGATTTAATCAGGCCAAAATTAAAAATCAATTAAATGAGATGCAATCTAACCTGGAGGTCCTAACAACAAGGGTTAAGGAGGCAGAAGAAAGAGTGAGTGACATAGAAGACAAGTTGATGGCAAGGAAAGAAGCTGAGGAAAAAGAGACAAACAATTAAAATATCATGAAGAAAGGTTAAGGGAAATAAGTGACAGCCTCAGAAGGAAAAATCTACGTTAAATTGGGGTTCCCGAGGAAGCTAAAGGGACAGACCAGAAAACATATTGAAAAAATCATAGCTGAGAACTTCCCTAACTTGGGGAGGGAAACAGGCATTCAGATCCAGGAGATAGAGAGATCCCCCCTGAAATCAATAGAAAACATTCAACACCTCAACATTTAATAGTGAAACTTGCAAATTCCAAAGATAAAGAGAAAATCCTTAAAGCAGCAAGAGACAAGAAATCCCTAACCTTTATTGGGAGTAGTAGTATTAGGTTAACAGCAGACCTCTCCACAGAGACCAGGCAAGCCAGAAAGGGCTGGCAGGATATAATCAGGGTCCTAAATGAGAAGAACATGCAACCAAGAATACTTTATCCAGCAAGGCTCTCATTCAGAATAGAAGGAGAGATAAAGAGCTTCCAAGACAGGCAGCAACTGAAAGAATATGTGACCACCAACCAGCTCTGCAAGAAATATTTAGAGGGACTCTGTAAAAGAAAGAGGAAGTCCAGAGAAACAACCCATAAAAATAGGGACGGAATAGGTATTATGATGACACTAAATTCATATCTTTTGATAGTAACTCTGAACATGAATGGGCTTAATGACCTCATCAAAAAACACAGGGTTTCAGACTGGATAGAAAAGCAAGACCCATCTATTTTCTGTCTATAAGAGACTCATTTTAGATCTAAGGACACCTACAGCCTGAAAATAAAAGGTTGGAGAACCATTTACCATTCAAATGGTCCTCAAAAGAAAGCAGGGGTAGCAATCCTCATATCAGGTAAATTAAAGTTTATCCCAAAGACTGTAGTGAGAGATGAAGAGGGACACTATATCATACACTCCATCATATCTTGTTGGATCTATCCAACAAGAGGACCTAACAATCATGAATATTTATGCCTCTAATGTGGGAACTGCCAAGTATATCAATAAATTAATAACCAAAGTTAAGACATTCTTAGATAATAATACACTTCTCCTGGGAGACTTCAACACGGTGCATTCTGTAAATGACAGATTTTCTAAGCACAACATCTCCAAAGAAACAAGAGCTTTAAATGATACACTGGACCAGATGGATTTCACAGATATTTACAGAACTTAACATCCAAATGCAACTGAATACACATTCTTCTTAAATGCACATGGAACTTTCTCCAAAAAGACCACATACTGGGTCACAAATCAGGTCTTAACCAATACCAAAAGATTGGGATTATCCCCTGAATAGTGTCAGACCATAATGCTTTGAAAGTAGTGCTAAATCACAAGAAGAAATTTGGAAGAAATTCAAACACGTGAAGGTTAAAGACCACCTGCTAAAAGATGAATGGGTCAACCAGGAAATTAGAGAAGAATTAAAAAGATTCATGGAAACTAATGAGGATGAAGATACAACCATTCAAAATTTTTGGGATACAGCAAAAGCAGTCCTGAGAGGGAAATACATCGCAATGCAAGCATCCCTCAAAAAACTGGAAAAGCTCAAATATAAAAGCTAACCCTGAACCTAAAGGAACTAGAGAAAGAACAGCAAATAAAACCTACACCCAGCAGAAGAAGAGAGTTAATAAAGATTCAAGCAGAACTCAATGAAATAGAGACCAGAAGAACCGTAGAACAGGTCAACAAAACCAAGAGTTGGTCCTTTGAAAGAATTAATAAGATCGATAAACCATTAGCCAGCCTATTAAAAACAAAAGAGAAAAGACTCAAATTAATAAAATCATGAATGAAAAAGGAGAGATCACCACTAATACCAAGGAAATACAAACACTTTTAAAACTTATTATGAGCAGCTATATGCCAATAAATTAGCCAATCTAGAAGAAATGGACATATTTCTGGAAAACCACAAACTACCAAAACTGGAACAGGAGAAAATAGAAAACCTGAACAGGCCAATAACCAGGGAGCAAATTGAAGCAGTCACCAAAAACCATTCATCACAAAAGTCCAGGGCCAGATGGCTTCCCAAGGGAATTCTATCAAACGTTTAAAGAAGAAAAAATACCTATTCTACTAAAGCTGTTCCAAAAGATAGAAAGAGATGGAATACTTTGAAACTTGTTCTATGAGGCCAGCATCACTGTAATTCCAAAACTAGACAAAGACCTCACCAAAAAGGAGAATTATAGACCAGTATCCCTGAAGAACACAGATGCAAAAATTCTCAACAAGATACTAGCCAATATAATCCAACAGTGCATTAAGAAGATTATTCACCATGACCAAGTGGGATTTATCCCTGGGATGCAATGCTGGTTCAACATTCATAAAGCAATCAATGTGATTGATCATATCAACAAGAGAAAAACCAAGAACCATATGATCCTCTCAATAGATGCAGAGAAAGCATTTGACAAAATGCAGCATCAATTCCTGATCAAAACTCTTCAAAGTGTAGAGATAGAGGGAACATGCCTCAGCATCTTAAAAGCCATCTATGAAAAGACCACAGCATATATCATTCTCAATGGGGAAACACTAGGAGCCTTTCCCTTAAGATCAGGAACAAGACAGCGATGTCCACTCTCACCACTGCCATTCAACATAGTACTAGAAGTTAGCCTCAGCAATCAGGCAACATAAAGAAATAAAGCCATTCAAATTGGCAAAGAAGTCAAACTCTCCCTCTTTGCAGATGACATGATACTGTACATAGAAAATCCAAAAGACTCCACCCCAAGATGGCTAGAACTCATACAGCACTTCAGCAGTGTGGCAGGATACAAAATCAGTGCCCAGAAATGAGTGGCATTTCTATACACTAATAATGAGACTGAAGAAAAAGAACTTAAGGAGTCAATCCCATTTACAATTGCACCCCAAAGCATAAGATACCTAGGAATAAACCTAACCAATGAGGTAAAGGATCTATACCCTCAAAACTACAGAACACTTCTGAAAGAAATTGAGGAAGACACAAAGCGATGGAAAAATATTCCATGCTCATGGATTGGCAGAATTAATATTGTGAAAATGTCAATGCTACCCAGGGCAATTTACACATTTAATGCAGTCCCTATCAAAATACCATGGACTTTCTTCAGAGAGTTGGAACAAATCATCTTAAGATTTGTGTGGAATCAGAAAGACCCTGCATAGCCGGGGGAATATTGAAAAAGAAAACCAGAGCCAGGGGCATCACAATGTCGGATTTCAGGTTGTACTACAAAGCTGTGGTCATCAAGACAGTGTGGTACTGGCACAAAAACAGACACATAGATCAATGGAACAGAATACAGAATCCAGAAATGGGCCCTCAACTCTTTGGTCAACTAATATTCGATAAAGCAGGAAAGACTATCCACTGGAAAAAGAAAAATCTCTTGAATAAATGGTGCTGAGAAAATTGGACAGCCACGTGCAGAAAAATGAAACTAGACCATTCTCTTACACCATTCACAAAGATTAACTCAAAGTAGATATATGATCTAAATGTGAGACAGGAATCCTCAAAATCCTAGAGGAGAACACAGGCAACACCCTTTTTGAACTTGGCCACAGCAACTTCTTACAAGATGCATCTATGAAGGCAAAAGAAACAAAAGCAAAAATGAACTATTGGGACTTCCTCAAGATAAAATCTTCTGCACAGCAAAGGTAACAGTCACCAAAACTAAAAGACAACCTACAGAATGGGAGAAGATATTTGCAAATGACAGATCAGATAAAGGACTAGTATTCAACATCTATAAAGAACTTATTCAACTCAACAGTAAAGAAACAAACAATCCAATCATGAAATGGGCAGACGCCATGAACAGAAATTTCACCAAAGAAGACATAGACATGGCCAACAAGCACATGAGAAAATGCTCCACATCACTTGCCATCAGGGAAATGCAAATCAAAACCACAATGAGATACCACCTCACACCAGTGAGAATGTTGAAAATTAACAAGACAGGAAACAACAAATGTTGGAGAGGATGTGGAGAAAGGGGAATCCTCTTGCACTGTTGGTGGGAATGTGAATCTGGAAAACTGTGTGGAGGTTCCTCAAAGAGTTAAAAATAGAGCTACCCTGAGACCCAGCAATTGCACTACTGGGGATTTACCCCAAAGATACAGATGCAGTGAAATGCTGGAACACCTGCACCCCGATGTTTCTAGCAGCAATGTCCGCAATAGCGAAACTGCGGAAGGAGCCTCGGTGTCCATCGAAAGATAAATGGATAAAGAAGATGTGGTCTATGTATACAACGGAATATTACTCAGCCATTAGAAAGGACAAATACCCACCATTTGCTTCAATGTGGATGGAACTGGAGGGTATTATGCTGAGTGAAATAAGTCAATCGGAGAAGGACAAACAATATATGGTCTCATTCATTTGGGGAATATAAAAAATAGTGAAAGAGATTATAGAGGAAAGATAAGGAAATGAGTGGGAAATATCAGAGAGGGTGATAGAACATGAGAGACTCCTAACTCTGGGAAACGAACAAGAGGTAGTAGAAGGGGAGGTGGTCGGGGGATGGGGCGACTGGGTGACGGGCACTGAGTGGGGCACTTGACGGGATGAGCACTGGGTGATAAGCTATATGTTGGCAAATCGAACTCCAATAAAAAATAATTAAATAAAAAAATTGCTTATATTTTATTGTTAAGTCAGTTTGAGTTGGAATTCTGCTTTATGTAACCAAGAGTCATCATTAAGTTTGCTTTTGCCACTCATACTTACTAAACCAAGGTTCTTTAAGCAATTAATCAATCCTCTTATCAGTTGAAACAATTGGCAATTCTTTCTTGGATATTAGCTAAATTCTTCACATGACTAATAACTTCTACTCATTTGTCAAACTTTATTCCGTGTCACCTCTTCAATGCACTCTTAATACAAATCTCTATAATTAGTCTATCACAATTCAATTCTGATAGACATATGGGATAGTTGGAAAAAGAAGGGCCCTGGAGTAAAACTATGTAGTTCAAATCCTGGTTTTGCCCTTTATTAAATATGTTACACTAAAAATGACATTTAATTTCTTTGTGATTCAGTTTCTACAATAGTAAAATGGGAATACTATAACTTGCTATGGGACTAAAAGATGAAGACATAAAAATCTTAGAAGAATTCTTTACACTAGGTAAGATCTTAATAAATGTCACTATATAATAAAAATACATTTGTGTTAGAACAGCTTCTTTAATAATGTTTGTTTTCATTTTACTAATTTTTAAAATCTTCACTGCTTAAAACTATGCTTGAGACATAAAAATACTTTATTTTCTTCTTCCCTTAGTATATCTACTGAGCAAAATTTCACATAACTAGTTAACTAAGAGGTTGTTGAACCTTTCCTTTACACTTATATCTGGTTGTCTTCATTATATTTATAAGTTATTGGTCCAACCATTTGTAGACAAGGTAACAGGCTGTGTTACTCACTTAGATTATATAATACCAGCCCTAAAAAATGTATCCGGGAAAGAACAGGTTAAAGTGTGTTTCCGAGAAATTAAAACTTGTGTTCCAATAGTTTGACCAAAGTTGCTTAGAAGACAGGCTTACTTACTCGGGATAATGCTGATGTATACGTATTTTATAAATAAGTCCTTTGTTGGTTGTAAGTATGGAAAATATATTTTCCTACAGACAGATGTATTTCATGTTCCTAATGGTGTCCTGGGAGGAACAAACTTTCTCAATTTTAATGTAGTCCAAATTTTAAACTTTGATACTTTGCCCTTTCTGAGGCCACCAGTCTACCTATGAATGTCTTGAAGACATTCATCTATATTTCCATCTAAAACTTTATTGTCTTATCATCCACATTGTTTTGCAATGTCCTTTATTATTCAGATATGCTATCCCCCTGTCTGCCATAAGTTCTGCTAAGAGAGCTTCCAATGAACAGAGATGAAAAATGTGTTATGAAGTAGGTGATAAAGTCTCTGGAAGCAGGAGCTCCTGGGTGGCTCAGCGGTTGAGCATCTGCCTTGGGCTCAGGGAATGATCCCAGGATCCGGGATTGAGTCCCACATTGGGCTCCCTGCCTGCTTCTCTCTCTGCCTATGTCTGTGCCTCTCTCTGTGTGTCTCTCATGAATAAATAAATAAATGTTTTTTTAAAAAAATCTCTGGAAGCAGCAGACAGATGTTAGAGTGAAAAGAAAAAGAGAGAGAAATTATAAAAGGCAACCAAGTAAGAAGAAAACCCTATGTCTACCTTTGGCAACTTGTTTTGGTGGGGAGGAGGTAATCATATTTAGAGATGTTATAGGTCCACAGGCCATCTGTGTCAGGCTTGCACTGAGTAAAGACACTTTCCTATAAGCAGATGTGAGGTGAATGGTACAAATAAGGCATGGTAGACCCTGTATGTGTAACCTGGGGAAATTATGTAAAATAAGTCTACAAGCAAATAAAAAACAAATTATCTTTGGAAAGACAAAACTAAATAATTTACCATTAATTTCTGCTTGGGTATTTGAGATAATTTAGTCCAAAGTTTCCAAATACACAGTGCCATTAGAATTAGTCATGGTTCTTGTTAAAAATAGAGATACTAAGGCCCCCACTCTGTATTTACTACATCTGAAATTTGGAGCGCAATGCTTGGATTATTGACATTTACACAAATTCTTCCTGAGAATCAGCCAGAGTTGAAAATCACTGACCTAAACCAATCCCATTACAATTTCTTTAAGCTAGACCTGCTTGCATATTTGGATGGGATCACAGACCTAGAGGTAACAAATGTGACTCTTATCCTCACTCTGAAACAAGATTTTGTTTTCTTTAGAATACCTTTAAAAAAGTGTATGGAGTCCCTAATAGTCTAATGTGAGCTCACAGATTAGTCAAAGCAGATGCTGTAGAACATTGTGTGAAGGGCTTATTGAAGATGGCATAAACTGAATGAAATAAAGAAAACATCCAGGAAGCTGTAACATTCACCTCAAAGAGAACTCCCAGCCAGTGCAAGGAGGAGACTCAGACCAGAATTAGTGGGCTCAAGTATCTCTGACCAGATACTTAGTCCCCTAGTCAGATTCTTCAGATGTTAAGTTACTATTCAACCTTCCATGATTCACTATTCCATTTCTTAATTAGTTTAGATTAATATTTCCTGTGAAACTATTTTTTTAAATCTATGCTTTCTCCTTTAAAACATAGGGACCTAAATTATAAAACTTGAGAAGATAGAGCAAAATCTTTCAGCTATGCAAAAAACCAAACAAACAAAAAAACTAAACTAAAACTAAAAAAGTAAAGGCAAAAAAAAATGCCAACTCTTTTATAAATCTATTTTGGATCATTTGAATCATGTTATAAGTTGAAATTAGAGATGATATATTTTACCAGAAAGGTACACTTGAAGTCCCAATAAATTATTGTCTCTCTCAAGCTCAAGGCCTTTACCACTGCAAACTACAATCTGCTCTTTTCTATATTACATTTGAAAAGCATTAGTTCTATTTTTCTGGAAAAATGAACCGAATAGCCATCGATTGTGCCTGAAATGTGTTGTTTTATTGATGTTGGGCCGACATTGTGTAATAGCATATATATATATATATATATATATATATATATATATATATATATATATAAATTCTTTACGCTCCCTAATTTCTAGTGAGATGTGAAAAGAAAAGTTAATTTCCAATAATTATATCTCCAACTCCTCTGTAGGATTTTTAAGATATCTATATATCTATATAGATATTTGCCATTACTTATAGGCATCAGGGGCTATGAAAGGGCTAAGTTTCAGAGTTACAATATTCTCTTGGCTTCTTCATTGTCACAAGAAAGCTCTTAAAGACTGGTACATTGTAATGCATGCTTAAAAAGCAACTTATATTAATATTATTTACAATGAATTGCCATTTCTCTTCACAGTAAAATCAATGGCACAGTCTTTGGCAGCTAAAAATGAAATCAGACAAATCAGAAATATCAGGCTAGCAGAAACTGGTTTAAGGTAAAAACAAAATCTGAAAAGTAACTCTTAGAACTAAACAGAAGATTAGCAAGGAAACAGACCACTTAACTCTATAAAGCAATTTAATACTACAGATACCTATAGGACACTACTCAACAACAACAGATAATACATTTTATATTAAATATTCTCCAGAATATGTCTTGATTTAATATCTCACTGTAAGTTCTAAATATGAAAAAAAAAATCCAAAAAAAGTGGAAGACTTGAACACTGGAAATTACAAAACATTATTTCAAAAATTAAAACATATATGAAATGGTATCCCATTTTAATGGATTAGAATATAATATTACTAGATAGCAATATTCCTCAAATTGATCCACATATTCAGCAAAATCCTCATCAAAATCTTAGCTTTTTGTTTTTTTGTTTTTGTTTTTGTTTTTTTGTAAAAATTGACTAGATGGGGCACCCCAGGTGGCTCAGTGGTTTAGCACCGCTTTCAGCCCAGGGGGTGATCCTGGAGACCCAGAACTGAGTCCCATGTCAGGCTTCCCACATGGAGCCTGCTTCTCCCTCTGCCTGTGTCTCTGCCTCAATCTGTGTGTGTCTTTCATGAATAAATAAATAAAATCTTTTTAAAAAATTGACTAGATGATTCTAAAATTCAAAAAGAAATTCAAGTGACCCATAATAGTCAAAACACTCTTAAAAAAGATAAAAATAGCAGGCTCATATTTTGAGATATCAAAACTTAGTGCAGAGCTAAAATGATCAAGACTGTTAGCATAAGGATAGGCATATATAGGCAAATTTTTGAGATATATATATATATATATACATACACATATATTTTTGAAATATGGTCCTAATATATATTATATATCAAATATCAGTTATTGACCGTTGATGTATGGATTTATTCCACATCAAATATAAGTGTTATATACATATATATTTCACATATGAGTGAAATCATATGATAATTGCCTTTCTCTGATTGACTTATTTCACTCAGCATAATACCTTCCAATTCCATCCACACTGACACAATGATAAATATACATCCTTTCTGATGACTGAGTAACATTCCATTGTATATATACATACCACATGTTCTTTATCCATTGGTCTGTTGATGGACATCTCAGCTCTTTCCACAGTTTGGTTATTGTGGACATTACTAATGAACTTTGGGGTACAGATATCCCTTCAGATCACTACACTTTTA
Organism: Canis aureus; assembly: GCF_053574225.1. Taxonomy (NCBI): domain Eukaryota; kingdom Metazoa; phylum Chordata; class Mammalia; order Carnivora; family Canidae; genus Canis; species Canis aureus. The sequence goes on along the minus strand of NC_135639.1, from coordinate 21,024,928 downwards.
TCTTTGGGGTAAATGCCCAGTAGTACAATTGCTGGGTCTATTTTTAACTTCTTGAGGAAACTCCATACCATTTTCCCTTGTACCAGCTTGTGTTCCCACCAGCAGTGCAAGAGGGTTCCCCTTTCTCCACATCCTCACCAACATTTGTTGTTTCTGTCTTGTTAATTTTAGCCATTCTGACTGGTGTAAGATGGTATCTCATTGTGGTTTTGATTTGAATTTCCCTGGTGCCAAGTGATATGGAGCATTTCTTCATGTGTCCACTTGTATGTCTTCTTTGGAGAAATGTTGCTTCACGTCTTCTACCCATTTCTTGACTGGATTATTTGGTTTTTGGGTGTTGAGTTTGCTAAGTTCTTTAAAAATTGTGGGTACTAGCCCTCTGCTGGATATGTCATTTGCAAATATCTTCTCCCATTCCATAGGTTGCCTCTTAGTTTTGTTGACTTTTTCCTTTGCTGTGCAGAAGTTTTTATCTTGATGAATTCCAGTTGTTCATGTTTGCTTTTGTTTTCCTTTTCTTTTGAGATGTGTCTAGCAAAAAGTTTCTGTGGCCAATGTCAAAAAGGTTGCAACTTGTGTTATCCTCTAGGATTTTGATGGATTCCTGTCTGGTATTGAGGTCTTACATCCATATTGAGTTTATCTCTGTGTATGGTGTAAGAAAATGGTCCGGTTTCATTCTTCTGCATGTAGCTATCCAATTTTTCCAGTACCATTTATTGAACAGACTATTCTTTTTCCATTGGATATTCTTTCCTGCTTTGTCAAAGATTAGTTGACCATAGAATTGAGGGTCCATTTCTGGATTCTCTATTCCTTTTCCCTGATCCATGTATCTGTTTTTGTGCCAGCACCATAATGTCCTGATGATTACAACTTTGTAATATAGCTTGAAGTCAGGTATTGTGATGTCACCAGCTTTCGTTTTCTTTTTCAACATTCCTCTGGCTGTTTGGGCTCTTTTGTGGTTCCATACAAATTTTAGAATTATTTGTTCCAGCTCTGTGAAAAATGTTGATGGTGGGGCAGCCCGGGTGGCTCAGTGGTTTAGCGCCACCTTTCACCCAGGGCATGATCCTGGAGACCCAGGATCGAGTCCCACATCAGGCTCCCTGCATGGGACCTGCTTCTCCCTCTGCCTGTGTCTCTGTGTCTCTGTCTCTCTCTGTCTCTCTCTCTGTCTCTCATGAATAAATAAATAAAATCTTAAAAAATGTTGATGGTGTTTTGATAGGGGTTGCATTGAATGTGTAGATTACTCTGGGTAGCATAGATAGTTTAGCAATATTTATTCTTCTAATTCGTGAGCATGGAATGTTTTTCCATCTCTTTGTATCTTCCTCAATATCTTTCAGAAGTGTTCTGTAGTTTTTAGAATACAGATCCTTTACTTCTTTGTTTAGGTTTATTCCTGGGTATCTTGTGGTTCTTGGTGCGATTTAAATGGAATTGATTCCTTAATTTCTCTCTATCCCATCTCATTGTTAGTGTATAGAAATACAACTGATTTCTGTGCTTTGATTTTGTTTCCTGCCACATTGCTAAACTGCTGTATGAGTTCTAGCAATTTTGGGGTAGAGTCTTTTCGGTTCTCCCATATATAGTATCATGTCATCTGAAAAGAATGAGAGTTTGACTTCTTTGGCAATTTGAATGCCTTTTAATCCTTTTTTTTTTGTCTGATTGCTAATTAGAAGAATAAATATTGTTCTAGTATTATGTTGAACAACAGTGATGAGAGTGGGCATCTGTCATGTTCCTGAACTGAGGGAAAAGCTCTGTTTTTCCCATTGAGAATATTTGCTGTGGTGTGTATGTATATATATATATATATATATATATATATATATATATATATATATATAAAGATTTTATTTATTCATGAGAGACAGAGAGACAGAGTGAGAGACAGAGACACAGGCAGAGGGAGAAGCAGACTCCATGCAGGGAGCCTGACATGGGACTCTATCCCGGGTCTCCAGGATCAGGCCCTGGGCTAAAGGCGGCACTAAACCGCTGAGCCACCCAGGCTGCCCTGCCGTGGCTTTTAATAAATGGCTTTTATGATATTCAGGTATGTTCCCTCTATCTCTACACTGTGGAGAGTTTTACTCAAGAAAAGGTGCTATATTTTGTCACATGCTTTTTCTGCATCGATTGAGAGTATCATATGGTTCTTGTCTTTTATTACCATGATGTGTCACATTGATTGATTTGCAAATATTGAACCATTCTTGTAGCCTAGGAATAATTCCCAATTGGTCATGATGAATAATCCTCTTAATGTACTGTTGGATCATATTAGCTAGTCCTTGGTGAGGATTTTGGCATCCATGTTCATCAGGGATATTTGCTGTAATTCTTCTTTTTGATAGGGTCTTTATCTGGTTTTGGAATAAAGGTGATACTGTCCTCATAGAATGAGTTCTGAAGTTTTCCTTCCATTTCTGTTTTTTGAAACAGCTTCAAAAGAATAAGTATTATTTCTTCTTTAAATGTTTGGTAGAATTCCCCTGGCAAGTCATCTGGCCCTGGACTCTTGTTTGTTGGGAAATTTTTAATTACCATTTCAATTTCCTTGCTTGTTATGAGTCTGTTCAGATTTTCTATTTCTTCCTGTTTCAGTTTTGGTAGTTAATAAGTTTCCAGAAATGTATCCATTTCTTCCAGATTGCCTTCTTTGTTGGCAAATTATAGTTGCTCATCATATGTTCTTAAATTATTTGTAGTTCCTTGCTGTTGGTCATGATCTAACTTCTTTCTTTCATGATTTTATTAATTTAGGTCCCTTCTCTTTTCTTTTTGATAAACCTGGCTAGAGATTTATTGATTGTATTCATTATTTTAAACAACCAGCTCCTAGTTTCATTGATCAGTTCTACTCTTCTTCTGGTTTCTCTTTCACTGAGTTCTGCTCTGATGTTTATTCTTTCTCTTCCCCTACTTGGTTTAGGTTTTATTTACTCCTTCTTCAGCTGCTTTAGGTGTTATTTACTCCTTCTTCAGCTGCTTTAGGTGTAAGGTTACCTTGTGTATTTGAGAGATTTCTAATTTTTTGTGAGAGACTTGTATTGCTGTGTACTTCCCTATTAGGACTGCCTTTGCTGTATTTCAAAGGTTTTAAACAGTTGTGTTTTCATTTTCACTTGTTTCCATTAAAGTTTTTATTATTCTTTAATTTCCTAGTAGACACATTCATTCTTTAGTAGGATGCTCTTTAACCTCTAACTGTTTAAGTTCCTTCCAAATTTCCTGTTGGACTGAGTTCCAGGCTCAAAGCATCATGATCTGAAAATATGCAGAGAATAATCCCAATATTTTTATATCAGCTGAGACCTGTTTTGTGACCCAGTATACGATCTATACTGGAGAATGTTCCATGTGCCATAGAGAAGACTGTGTATTCTGTTTCTTTAGAATGGAATGCTCTGTATGTGTCTGTGAAGTTCATGTGGTCCAGTGTGTCATTCAAAGCCCTTGTTTTCTTGTTGATCTCCTCCTTAAATGACCTGTCCATTGCTCTGAGTGGGGTGCTGAAGTCCTTGCTATTATTGTATTATTATCAATGTGTTTTTAATTTGGTTATTAATTCATTGATATAATTGACTGCTCCCAAGTTAGGACCATAAATTTTTATAATTGCTAGATCTCCTTGTTGGATAGACTCTTTCAGTATGATATAGTGTCCCTCTTCATCCCTTACTACAGTCTTTGGTTCAAAATCTAGTTTTTCTGATCTGAGGATTGCTACACCAGCTCTCTTTTGAGGTCCATTTGCATGATAAATTGTCCTACACTCTCTGACTTTCAATCTGGAGGCATATTTGGGTCTAAAATAAGTCTCTTATAGACAGCATATGGAGGGGTCTTGCTTTTTTATCCAATCTGACACCTTGTGTCTTTTGATTGGAGCATTTAGCCCATTTTCATTCAGAGTAACAATTGAAAGATATTGATTTAATGCCATTGTATTACCTGTAAAATCTCTGTTTCTGTAGATTGTCTCTGTTTCTTTCTTGTCTATGTTACTTTTGGGGTCTATCGTCACTTACAGGATCCTTCTTAATAATTCTTGCAGGGCTGGTTTAATGGTCACAAATTCTTTAAGCTTCTGTCTGTCCTGGAAGTTCTTTATCTCTCCTTCCATTCTGAATGACAGCCCTGCTGGATAAAGTATTCGTGGCTGCATCTCATTTAACCCTGAATATATCATGTGCCCCTTTCTGGCCTGCCAGGTCTCTGGACAGATTTGTTACCAGCCTAATGTTTCTACCATTGTAGGTTAATAACCTCTTGTATTGAGCTGTTTTCAGGATTTTCTCTTTATCAACACCCCGACTATTATATGTCGGGGTGTTGATCTATTTTTATTGATTTTGGGAGGGGTCCTCTTTACTTCTTGGACTTGAATGCTGTTTCCTTCCCCAGATTAGGGAAGGTCTCAGCTATGATTTGCTCCAACATACCTTCTGTCCCTCCTTTCTCTCTCTCTCTCTCTCTTCTCTCGGGGACCCCAATAATTCTAATATTGTTTTGTTTTTTGGCATCACTGATTTCTTGAAGCCTCCCCTCATGGTCTATTAGGTGTTTTCCTCTTCCTCAGCTTCTTTCCTTTCCATCAACCTATCTTCTATGTCACTTACTCTTTTATGCCTCCTTTATCCTAGTTGTTAGAGCATCCAATTTAGACTGCACTTAGTTAAAGCATTTTTAATTTTTGCCTGGTTAGATTTTATTTCTGCATTGAGATTCTCTGGTGTATTTTATGCTTTTTTCAAACCCATCTAGTAACTTCATAATTGTTATGCTGAATTCCAGCTTTGACATTTTACTTATATCCGTATCAGTTAGATCTGTGGCAAAATTACCTACCTCTTTTTTTTCTTTCTTTTGTTGTGAATTCCTCCTTCTAGTCATTTTGTCCTGAGAAGAATGGATGAACAAGTGAACAAAAGAAAAAAATATCAACCATGGCCTAGGCAAAATACAACACTAGACAAATCTGAAAAGATCAGAAACCAAAAAAGAAAAGAAAAAGAAAAAAATAGGGAGGGGGAGAATATTATCCTCCCAGTGGACAAAACAGGGTGATTCACTTGGTCCTGGGTATGTTTTGGTCTGTTTGTTAGAAGACACCCAATCCCAAAATTGTAAAGAAAGCAAAACATATATATATATATATATATATATATATATATATATATATATATATATGTAATTTATTATTTAGACATATATATAATTTATTATTATATTAATTTTGTATTATTTATATAAATTTATATTATTTATATTATTTAATTATTATATATAATTATATATATAAATTTTATTATATATATAATTTAAAATTGAATATAATGAAAGGAAGTCAAAAATGAAGAATATATCTGTAAAATGTAAATGTAAAACAAGGAAGTTAAAAAAGACTCAAAAACAGTTGATAAAATAAGAAACTAGTTGAAAAGGAAAAAAAAGAGGAAAAAAGAAAAGGAAAATTTTAAACTGATAAATGAATGAAACAAAAACCTTGAATTCTATATATTTTCTCCCTCTAGCCCTGTAGTCTTTGCAGTCCTGTGTGCTCCATAAATTGGTGTTTACCTGTTGTTTCAGCTGGTCTTTGGGAGGGGACTGCTGCACTGATTCTCAGGTGTGTTTGCCTGAGCATAGTTGAAGCACCTCTTGCCAAGCAGCTGGGCTCGGTGTGAGCTGCTACTGGTTGCTCTATGTGGTTTTTGTTCCCTTTCTGTGCCTCCTTAGAGGATGAAAATTAAAATGGCCACAGCCAATCTCAGGCCCAAAGCTGAAAGATCGCTGTCCCCTCTGTTCAGTAAATCCTCAGTGATAAGGGGTCTTCACTTTTTGTGTATGCCAAACTCTGCACACCCTAGTGGTGCCTGCCCACAGGAGTCCTCCCCAGGGAAGGCAGAGGGTCACTGCATTTCTGTCTTTTGAAAGGCCCCTGCAGTTAGTGAGCAGTTACCGGATCATGTGCACTACCATATCACCCCTCCTGGAGGAAGGTAGAGGGCCACTGCTTTTCTGTCCTTTGCAGGGCCCTTGTAGGACAGCTGTCACCTAATCATGCTACGGTCCCTGGTTTATGGCAAACTGAGCTGAGAGCCCCCTCGAGGGCTCGCTGATCCTCACCAGTTTCCCTACTCCAGTGCTTGGGAACTCTGGCTCAGGAACTCCAATCTTTCTGTGACCCTGAGGACCCTGAGACCACACTGTCTGGCCTAGAATTCTTCCCCATTTGACCACCTAAGCATCCTTCAGTAAGGGATGTCTCTCACTAGAACAGATTTCTAAAGGTTCCAACTTTGCTCTCCTGAGCTAGTCACTTCTCAACAGCTGGCTTAGGGAGGCTCCTTTCCCTCACCCCTTATCTTCCGACATATCCCCTCAGATTCACTTCTCCACATCTGCTGCTTTGCAAAAAGCAGTTGCTTTTCTATTTGTGGAATTCCAGGATTTATTTTCTTACAACCCAGTTTGAATTCATAGGTGTTCAGAATGACTTGATAGTTATCTATCTAAATTCAGGGGGCCAGATGAAATGAAGTCCTTTACTCTTCTGCCATCTTGCTTCTCTCCTCCATACTTTTAACTTTTTTTTAATTCTTTGTACTATATTTGTTTTTTAAAGATGAATTTTTTTAGTGTACATACATGAAAAAATGTACATACATATCTACATATACATATGTATGCATGTCTGTGTTGTATAACCTTTAGTGTTCTCAAGTTCAGGGACTTCTTTAGGTTCTGTGCTCAGCTCACTCCATTTATGAACTATGGATTGATACATTCTACTTTCTGCTTAGCATATGTAACTGAATGTTAAAAACCCACCTCAGATGCAGCAAATCTAGAATTATAATCACGGTCAATAATCCCCAAAACAGATTTGTTTTCAGCATTTTGAATTTGTTGTTCTAAATCTTCACAATGTTGAACAGACTTAGAGACATCCTTGATACTTCTGTATCCCCTTCTCCCTGTATCTAGCCTGTTATGCTTTCTTAGTGATTCTAAGCATCTCTTGATTGTGTTGCTTATAAATAACTGCAAACTTTTGGAATGTAACAGTATGTGTGATTCCAAACCCAGATGAGGACCTTTTCTTCCCTAGTTAATGTTCTGTTTGTGTCTTTTAACTCTAAGCTGACTGTGGCTTTTTGAAATTTATCAAACAAGAAAGTACTCTATGTTACAGCTTAATAAGCTCTGTTAGCTCTAATGATATATCTTCTTTCTTTAGCAAAGATAATTTCCATAATGGTAGATTCAAGTAAACTTTGCTTCTTTATTACTTTTGTTTGTTCTCTGTTGTTTGAGACAGACTGTCAATTTAATATAAATACCTTTTCTTACCTTCTTTATGGAAATGAATTATATCTTTTGCCACTCTTCTCTCATATTTCCATGGAAAGACCAATTGCAAAACAGGCCTGATGCCATGCTGTTTTAGGGGCATTCTACATTACACTGATAAATCATGCAAGCATAAGTCATTTGTCAAAAATACATTTACTTGAATCAAATTTGCTTTGCATGCAGAGGGTGCTGGATTCATATCTAGTTTTCACTAAATAATTTATCAAACTCTGATTTGTTTGAAACATAATAAAAAAAATCCATAATAAAATTAAAGAAAAATTTCTGTACTTGGGAATCATATATTGGATAAAATATACAGCTCATCACAATATGACACCACCATTACACTGATTTCAACAGTTAAGAGGTTGGTGGTGTATTTCAATGTAGACACAGTAAATTCAACTTAATATAATTTTACAAGTTACTGTTGATTTCAAAATTATACTATTATTTACTTCTTTTCACTTTTCCACTTTACTACCTATCCTATGACCTTTCTCTGCTATAGGATGAGGAAAAAATAACCTCATGTGCTGAAGACAAAAGTTTTGTTTTTTCCTTCGGTCCTTATTGAACTCTAGTACCTAAGGAAAAATGTCTAGTGCATCAATTAAAATGTCTATATACAAAGGAGGAGGCAGTATTTAGTATTTATAAAACCTTGGGGACTCTCTCTCTCTCTCATTCTCTGATTTAAGGAAAAGGACAACCTGGTTTTAAATAATGGATAGTTTGAGAGGTGGCTCTGCCTTAAGGTTGTTGAGTTGGTGTGTTTTTCTGTCATCAAAGGTGCCCCAACCAATAGAGAGGCTACCGTAACTAGGTGACTAAATATGCAGACTCTGGAATTATTGTCTCAGTTGAGTGGCCTTGGATAGTTTACTTCAATATCTCCCTCCCTCTCTTCAGTTTTCACATTCAATGTACATTATATGTCTACATTGTCTATGGCTTAGAATTAGTTGGGGAATTAAATCACAGAATCATGTGTCTGATGCATAGTAGGCACTGAGGATAGACTGAGGTTAGCTCTACTGACTTAATCCATTCAGTCACAAAAAAATGTTGAATCAAACCCTTTCAATCGATGTGAGTGAAGCTTTCTGCCTTCTGCATAGCCCCTAACTCATTTCTGAGACATTCCTGAGCAGCTGGAATTTAATTCGCAGTTCCAGTACACCTGTTCATGTGTCCATAATAACTCGTCCTGATTGTGTCTTAAGTGTGGTCTGGATATCAAACAACCTTTTCACTCTCCTTCCCCTCTTGGTTTTGTCCATAATACTGAGTATTTCTGTGTTGGCTTCTTTGAACTCACCTAATTTCCCAGACCAAATTTCTGAATTCTGGACTATTTTGCAAGATCCATTGACAGTCTATCTATGCTAACCCTGCTAATGACTTTTCCTGAAAAGATTAAGTTTTCTCCGTATATTATCCACCACAGTCTAGTTTCTTGTTTTAAGTGGATTTCTTACACAGAGCCATAGTGATTCAATGCATATACATTGGAGAAAGTCCTTTCTACTGGGATCCTGTTGGCCCTTCTAGAATAGACCTCCATGAATATTGGAGCATGCCTGGAACGCTTCTATTTGTCATATGTTTGGACTTCTATGGAATGCTAGCTATTACAAGGGTCAGTATTTCAGTTTGGTCATTTTCTACATATTCAGGCAAGGCTTCTTCCTACATAGTATGGGACCAGAATACTTATGCTTGTTTTTCAGTTAGCCTGCATGTAGGATGCTGGATTTTCCTTTGATTCTCAAGAAGACTTTTTATCTTTAGGCTGTCTTGGAACAAGTTGGATGGTGGCATCTATAAAACTCAGCTTTTGGAGATACATTTTCTTTTATTCTTTTTTTTTTTCTATGCAAGAAAATATCACTATCAGTGAGAATTCTAAATGTCATGGGATCTTTTCCTATATAGGTTAGATTCATTGTACTATATTTCTTGTAGTATAGTTCTGCTGTTGATGAATTCTTACAGTGTTTGTATTTCTGAAAAGTTTTTTATTTCACTTACATTTTTATCAGCTTTATTAAGATTAAATGACATATAATAAAATACATATATTTAAGGTGTGCAATTGAAATAGTTTAATTAAATGTATACACTCAGAGATCATCATTGTGAAAAATAGTAAATAATCATTACTGTTGAATATATAAATGTTCCTATGATATTGTGATTTATAAATGTTCCTATGATATTGTGATTTATAAGCTGTATCTTTGGTCTTCTGCCTTTTTTTCTGACACGTAGCTTCTAAAGCCTTTGGAAATTCCTAAGTGATGAGAGCCAGAGGTGTCTTTTGTTATTTTTTGATGAGGTGACTTCTGGAAAGCCCCTAAGAATGGTGGTTTTCAGTGGAGCCAATCACTTGATTAGAGGGTTGGAACTCTCAGCCCCACCCCCTGATATCCAGGGAAGAAAAGAGAGGATGGGGGTTAACCAATTACCAGTGGATAATGATTTAATCAATCAGACCTATGTAATTGAAGACTCCATATAACCCCAAAGGAGGGACACCTAGGTGGCTCTGTGATTGAGCATCTGCCTATGGCTCAGGCCATGATCCAGGAGTCCTGGAATCTAGAATTCTGCATCAGGTGTCCTGCAGGGAGCCTGCTTCTCCCTCTGCCTATGTCTCTGCCTCCCTCTCTGTGTCTCTCATGAATAAATAAATAAAATCTTTCAAAAAAGAAAAGACAGAATTTTAAGGCTGCTGCTAGGTTGGTGAACACATGGAGGTTTAGGGAGAGTAGCTTTCTCCAAGAAAGCATGGATTCTCTGTGCCCTTTCCTCTTATACTGCTCAATGCATATCTTCCATCTGGCTGTTCCTGTGTTGTAATTTAATAGGTAAACACGTTTCCTGAGTTCTGTGAGCCACTCTACCAAATCAATCAAACCCAAGCAGGAAGTTGTGGGAACTTCTGATTTTTACCCAGTTGGTCAGAAGACAATTAACAACTTGTATTTGCAGTCAGTATCTGAATGTTGGGGAGGGGGCAATGGCGGTGTTATAGGATTGACCCCACAACCTGTGTGATATGCTATCTCCAGGTAGATAGTGTCAGAATTTCGTTAAATTATAGAACATCCTGCTGATGTGGGATCACCTTGCTGCCCCTACACACACACACACACACACACACACACACACACACATACATATCTATATTTGACATTAGTGACTGAAACCTTTGGTTCCCCTGTAAAATATCTTCCTCCTACTCCTTCCATCCATCTCCCTGTAGATTAGTTTGCATTTTCTATGCTTTTATGTAAATGCAGGAGTAGAGTATATACTCCTTTTTCTGGTGTCTTAAATCCATCATCATTATTTTGGGATTCATCTCTGTTGGTGTATCAATAGTTCATTCCCGTTTGTTACTTACTAAATACTATCCAATTGTTTTCCCTATAAAAATAAATCACAATTTCTTTATTCCTTTACAGTAGTTGTTTGGATTATTTCCAGGTTTTTACTAATTATAATTAAAATTGCTATAAATTCCTTACAAGAATTTGCATAGATATTTGCTTTCATTAGGCAAATACTGAGGGATTGAATGCCTGGACCATACTGTAAAAGTATGTTTACCTTTAAAAAAAATCAAACTAATTTCCAAAATGACCATACTATTTTGCCTCTTGCAACAGTATGTGAGGGTTCCAGTTGCTGTAATTTCTTGCCACCTCTTGTTATAATTAGTCTTTTTAATTTCCCCCTTTATAATAAGTGGTACATAATGTGATTATGCCATTATATTATAACATTATTCCATGTTGAGGGATATATTGTTCTTATAATTTGAATTTCTCTTAATGAACAATGATAATGTGCATCTTTTCAGGTGCTTATTTGCATATGAAATAACGTCTATAGTGAAATATGTCCTCAAGTTATTTGCCCATATGTGCATTCAGTTATTTGTTGGCTTATTCAGTTTTGAGAGTTCTTTTTTTAAAAGAGATTTTATTTATGTATGATTTTGGGAGAGAGGGAGTAAGTGTGAGCAGGGGGAGGAGCAGAGAGAGAGAGACAAGCAGACTCCAGGCTAAGAGCAGAGCCTGCCATAGGGCTCTGTCCCACAACCTTGAGATCATGACCTGAGCCAAAACCAAGAGTCAGATGCTTTATTTTTTTTTTAAAGATTTTATTTATTTATTCATGATAGTCACAGAGAGAGAGAGAGAGAGGCAGAGACACAGGCAGAGGGAGAAGCAGGCTCCATGCACCGGGAGCCCGATGTGGGACTCGATCCCGGGTCTCCAGGATCGCGCCCTGGGCCAAAGGCAGGCGCCAAACCGCTGCGCCACCCAGGGATCCCGAGTCAGATGCTTTAACCTACTGAGCTACCCAGGCACCCTGAGAATACTTTATATATTTTGGATATGAATCTTTTATCAGGTATATGCTTTGTAAATATTTTATTCAAGTCAGTAGCTTGACTTTTTTATTAACACTGTATTTTGAAAAATAGAAGCTGTTAATTTGATGAAGACCATTTTATCAATTTATTCTATTATGGATACTATTTTTTGTCACAAATAAGAAAGATTTGCCTAATCCAAAGTCAAAAATATTTCATATGTTCTTGTAGAATTTTCTTTTTTTAAGATTTTATTTATTTATTAGAGAGAGAGAGAGAGAGAGAGAGAGAGAGACAGGCAGAAGGAGAAGCAGGCTCCATGCAGGGAGCCTGATGTGGGACTTGATCCCAGGACTCCAGGATCACATCCTGGGCTGAAGGCAGGCACTAAACTGCTGGGCCACCCAGGGATCCCCTAGAATTTTTAATCTATAGTCAAAGTTGAGATGATTTTTGTATATGGTGTGAGATATGGATTGACATTCATATTGTGGCATAAATATCCAGTCATTTCATTACCATCTTTAAAAAGATATTTTTTCTTTTATTGAATTGCCTTTGTATCTGTATAAAAAAATTGGTTACCCATATATGTGTGGATCTATTTTAGGACACTATTATTTTCCATTGATCTACTTACATATCTTGACACCAATACTTTATTCTCTTGGTTTCTATAGCTTTATAACAACCCTTACTTACAATCAAAATAGACTTAACTTTAAAAAAAAAACACACACACAAAATAGACTTAACTTTTAAACTTTGTTGTTTTACCAAGTTATTTTCCTTACACTAATTCCTCTGCCTTTCCGTATGAAATTTTTAATCAGCTTACCCATTGCTAAGAAAAATGCTGAGTAGAAATTTGATGAGGATTGCATTTAATATGTAGATAAATTTAGGAGATTGACATCATAAGAATACTGAGTATTCTAACCCATTTACAAGGTATACATATCTGTCCATATAGGTCTTTACTTCCTTTCAAGAATATTTTACGGATTTAAGTTTACAGGTTTTTCATATATTTTGTCAGATTTATCTAAAGGTATTTCATGTTTTTGAAGAAAATGTCTATGGAATTATTTTTAATTTCATTTTCTGATTATTCCTTGCTTATATATATAGAATACAACTTACTTTTGCATATTGATCTTGTATGCCAAAATCTTCCTAAATTCAATTAGTAGGTAGGTAGGGTTGTCACAACAGAATATCACAGGCTGAGTGACCTAAATAACAAAAATTTATTTTCTCAAAGTTCTGAAGGTTAGGACTCCCAAGACCAAGGTTTTGGCTGGTTTAGTTTCTTTTGCCATCTCTGTCCTAGGCCTGTACATAGCCACATTCTCTCTGTGGGCTCATATCTCTAGTGTCCATTTGTGCATCAATATTTTGTCTTAAAAAACACCAGTCAGGGATGCCTGAGTGGCTCAGTGGTTAAGGGCCTGCCTTTGGACCAAGGTGTGATCCTGGAGTTCCCCGGATCGAATCCCACATCAGGCTCCCTGCATGGATCCTGCTTCTCTCTCTGCCTAAGTCTCTGCCTCTGTGTGTGTGTGTCTCTCATGAAAAAATAAATAATAAAAATCTTAAAAAAAAAAATAGGGGGATTCCTGGGTGGCTTAACGATTTAGCACCTGCCTTTGGTCCAGGGCGCGATCCTGGAGTCCAGGGATCAGGTCCCACGTCGGGCTCCCGGCATGGAGCCTGCTTCTCCCTCTGCCGGTGTCTCTGCCTCTCTCTCTTTCTCTCTCTCTCTCTCTCTCTCTCTCTGTGTGTGTCTATCATGAATAAATAAATAAATTTGAGGTATTGGGGGTAAGACTTCGACATATAAATTTGGATGGAGACACGATTTATCCCAAACATTAATTTTATTACCTTTTATGTAGATTTAATCAGCTCTATCCAGACAATTATGCCATACGAAAATAAGAACAGTTTTAATATTTATTTTATTTCCAATATATATGCTTTTTTTTTTCCCCCTGATAGTTATTGGCCAAGGATAAACCCAGTGCCTGTTACTCCATAGTGGCCTAGGTAAGGGATTACGTAAAACTGTTTTGCTCAGGGCTCTTGCAGGTAAACAAAGTTGATGAAGAGAAGCTGTTTTAGACTGCATACTAGACAAACTCTGAAAAAGATAAGAGTACCAGCTTGTTACAATATCTTATATGGAAAAAATATAGGATTCTCTATGTTTTGGTTTAGTTGCCATGGAAAACAGTAGAAATTTCCTTTTGCATAGAAACACAAAAGGTGTTTTGCAGGGAATATAATAAAAACAAAACTGCACACACTATTATTTACTGAGAACTTTGTATGCATCCTTTTCATAACTAAAGATACTGAAAGTCCTGTCTCATATTTTTACCATAACTCTAGTTATAGATAGTACTTTCACTTATAGAGATGAGGAAATAGCCTTGTCCAAAGGCAAAAAGCCTTTTATTATTATAAAATAGTAGCTGTGATATTTGAAGCCAGGTTGATATGGTTAAAAATATCTTAATTCTTTTACGGAATATCTAAGATATTATGTGAAGTAAATAAATAATTTTTGCATATGTCACCAATATTTTAGCAAAGAAGCATATTTCCAATGCTATGTTTTGTGTAGTCAATAAATTATGTCATTTACTTTATAACAATGGTGGATACTCATAAAAGTAACTGTATAATGTTAAAGTAAACCCTGGATTCAAACCAAAGAAAGATGTGAGAAAAATACTGGAGTGACTGAAATAAAAATGTAATAATCTTAAAATAGAAGGGAAAATATTAAATAAAGAAAATTATACTCAAGTTGTCACCTTTTCCTTAAGGTAAATTTAAAAATCATCATACTGGAATAATATAGTAAAAGTGAGTTGCAATAGTCATCTATTTTCTTACTTTTATTATGTTTAGCCTCAGGACTTTTTATTTTATTATTGTTTTATTAATGATCTTAAGCCAATCAACAAGCTGATAAGAACTGCAGGTTTTGAAAATTTAAAATGACAGAGATAGTTATAGATAGATATGATAGACTGATTTTTAGGTGTTATACTTCATAAAAGTCAATTTGTTAAGGATAGAAATGATGAATGATTGAAAGCAAGAAAGTCTTTTGGTAAAGTAAGTACAACCAAATCAATCATTCATGGAAGAATAAAAAACAAGGAACGAGAGGTCAATGGAGGAGTATTCCTCTCCAATGCCTGGTTTACTATCCTATTGTCACCAAGCTTTATTCTAAGATAAAGATTGACAAAAAATAGTTTCCTATAATTCATATTATGTGTCATGGGGCTGTTCACTTAAGATCAGAAAAGTAAATTTTAAAACCACTCTTTGCAGTAAATTAATGGTACTTGACTGATAGCTAGATATTGAATAATATCAAAAGATGAATATTATTGAACCAAAGTAGGGTGACTAATTCAAGGCAGGAATATAGAAGGAACTAATTAAATTTTAGAACCCTCAGGGTTGACATATAGAAAACAAGTGTCCAGTAACTGAGTGCATGAAAGGGTAAAAGAGAACTAAAAGAAGAAAAGTATAAAATGGATAGTCTCAAGGGTCAGAACTTCTTGTGCATGTTCTAAATCTTTAATCATTTTATATTCAAATTTTGATCCATAAAATTATTGTATTCCAAGTGACATACTTGAACCACATATATAAATTGCCTATTTTATCTTATCTTAAATATTTTATTATTTCAAAGAGCAAAAGCATGAGCAGAGGGAGAAGCAGAGGGAGAGGAACAAGCAGTGTCCCCACTGAGCACAGAGCCCAACATGGGACTCAATCCTAGGACTCTGGGATCATGACCTGAACTGAAGGCAGAGGCTTAACTGACTGAGCCATGCAGATGTTTCTAAATCACCAATTTTAATTCTGCAAAGTGTTTTAGATATTCTCTATAATAGTCTATATTTTACAAAAAAATTGAGGTGCAGCAAAATTAATAATTTTTGAGTTATACCATTAATTAATAGGAAAACTGGAATTATAATCTAGATTTTCTAAGAAACTATAGTTTGTGCTTTTCTATTAATTAAAGCCCAGGGAATCAAGATTGATAAAATTCTGATTATTTTTGTTTTGTGCTTTAATCCATTTTTGAATACTCATTAAAACTTTGTGTCAACAAAAATTAACCAAATACTTGAATAGGAAAGACATTATCTCCTTCCTTATGGAGGAAAAGGTAGATATTGTGAGGTAGATATTTAAAAATCCTAATTGTAAAGAATCCTTGGGAAATGTAGTATACTTTATCTTAGATATTATATTCAAATTTTGATAGATTCATACATTGAAACCCCTTAATGATTGTTACAGATGATAATCTGAGAGATTTTATTTCAATTTCACTATTCCTGTCATTCACATCTATCCTCAGAGTTTTTACAGAACCATTGGTTTATATCTGGTCTTAACCATTTTAAAGGAAATTATATCACAAGGAAAATCTCATGAAAGCTGTAGACTCCTTTTGCCAAAAAAAAAAAAAAATTTATGATTTGTAGTGATTTCTAATGTGGGTCTATACAGTATCCATCCTCGCTTCTGGTGAAAGCAGCTTGATGTTCTCTTTAGGAAATTTTCTCTCTACTTACCTGCCATTGTGATTTGGCTCAGGAATATTCTCAACTTTCTCAGTACAGTGATTGTTCAGGAATAATCATTGATTGAAGTTGGCATATTCTAGACATACAGTAAAAAAGAAGGCTTCTCTTTTTCCTGAACTCAAAGAGGAAGGTTCTAAGGGATAAACTGCTAGAGCTGTCATATGGAGAGACCCACTTATGTAAAGCCAACACACAAGAAAGTAGAGATTGGAGAAATAGCTCATGGAATCTGATGATATATCTTGAGCTTGTGGATCATGTCTGAAGCTGGAATTCTTCTCCTGAAATGGTCTTATATGTAAGTCATTGCATTCTCATTTTTTGCCTAAAATATTATGATTTGAATTTTTTGACATTTGCAACATGTGTCCTCCTTAACTGCTGATCTAAAATGGACAGCACAATACCCACTACAGGAATCTCACTACGCTCAACTGTGAGGAGCTTTCAAAAGGGAAGAAACTATAATGTAGCTGTCCAGATTTGGAGGAGACTAAGAGTTTTTTGAAACTATAGGGAGCAAGAACCAGTCAGAAATCAACAGAAGCAGTCACAGAAAATTATCATGAAAAGAGCTGCTGTCACAGTTTCTCAGAGCAAAGAGCAAGAAAAATCATAGCTAAGAGCTTTAGGGAGTTGACAAGAATCACCACAAACATTTATAAGCACTGATCATGTGTAAGGCTTTCTGCTAGTTTGATGCAAAGAGACAGAAAGATAAGATGTGGCTTCTACTTTAGAAAACCTTGTGATCTGGAGGGAAAAAGGACATGTTGGGTGCCAAATCATGCAATAGGAGGGAGGATCAAATAGTGGAATGTATGAGGATCCATGTAAGAGTTGAAAGTAGAATGTAAAAAGAGATCTGGGAACACTTTATGGAGGAGGAGGCATTTAAGTAGAAAGGACCTTGAAAGATATGTACAATTTTACCTACTTAGATTTTGAAAGCAATATTTGAGGAAAATAGTATGAGAAGAGGACTACAGACAAAAGAGTACAAGCCTGGATGTCCACCACTATAAAGTATGGATTTGTGCAGAGGAGTCATGAAAACAGCCATTTGTATCAGTAGTAGTAGAATTTCAAACCATGGCCAGTGGAGATGATGCCTCAAAGATGTCTGAGCAGAGAACTGTGCACTTCTAAATATATTAAGCTAGTACCAAGGTACCCTAATTGGTAAGCAAAAATATCTTCCATAACTCGGTTTGTGAACAGACTTCGAAGAGATGACATCATTTCATTTCCCTTTAAAATTAAGAGAAAAATACTACCAAAATATTCAACCCAGAATAACCTGGATACATTTGTGAAAAATTCATTTTTTATTTCAAATTTTTAGTAATTTGTTTTTTCAATATTGGAAATACAACTCAGTTTGTCCCAGCAATTCTATTCCTGGGAATTCATATTTTAGACTTGCTTGCACTGTGTGAAGTGACATATATACAATGACTATGATGGCAGCATTACTTATAATAGCCACTGAATTAAAGCAGGTGTCCATTAGCATGACTGTTTAAATAAATAAATTATGGAAAATCTATTTGCTGGAGTGGCAAACATCTGTAAAATGAATAAAGATAATTCCCATGAACATAATAAAATACCATAAAGTGTATATCTAAATAAAAACACACAAAATAAATGCATTATATGTAATCTTTGCTTAAAATAAAACATCAGGGATGCTTGGGTGGCTCAGTCAGTCAAATGTCTGCCTTTGGCTTAGGTAATGATCCCAGGGTGCTGGGATTGAGCCCCAAGTTGGGCTCCCTGCTCAGCAGAGAGTTTGCTTCTCCCTCTCTTCCTGAATCATGCTCTCTCTTGCTATCTCTGTCTCTTTCTCAAATAAATAAATAAAATCTTAAAAAAATAAAAATAAGAGTTCATAATATTCATATTTGCTTGCATTTGTATTGAAAATAGAAAAACACGTAAGAAGAGGAAAAAGTGGTTATCTAAATGAATAGGTGGGTGTAAATTAAGTAAACAAGGGAAATACTGAGTTGTCTTTTTACTGTATAGCTTTAAAATTTATATGTACATATTTTTCTAATGTTTAAACTATATTGATATACAGTAAAACATTAAATATAGAAAATTTTTAATACACAGACTATATTAAGCAGGGACTTGAATTATACATGTGTTTGGTCTTCAATTCATAGCTCAACATAAAAGCTATGAGAGAAGAGAACTGAGGAGCTTATTCATTCATGCATACTTGGGCCCGTTTAGCATCACTAATTATCTTAAGTCTAGGAGAACTTGTCTAATTCTGTTCTTTGCTAGTCTGTTCTTTACCTGGTTGTTCTCTTCAAGAGTAGTATATGTCTCCAGAGTGGCTTAGACAGTGGTACACTGGGTTATGCACAATGACTGGGTTGTCACTAGAATCATGGACCAGTCCTAGTGTCCAGCTCTCCTGGAAAAAGGGAAGAGACAAGGTATCCCTAGTCAGTACTTATGGCTCAGTTTGTACTGTACCTGACTATAATGTCAAAAGAGTTGTCTTGATGGTAGACTGGTATCCTATCAGATTAGAGCATGTTGTTTGTAGATAACTGAAGATTTGGGGAATTGGAGTTCATCTCTCTTGTGGTGAAAGAACATTCTGCTTCACTTCAGTTTCCTTTATCATGTGAAAGTAATACTTTTCTATATAGATTGCTAGAAAGATTTTTGCCAGATATCTCTGCTCCTTGGTATTGAGTAATATTAAGTAATGTGTTTTTATTATCCTTATTATATTACACAAGATGATTAACCAATGAAAAGGGCATACCTGCTTCTTTCTTATATGAATTCAAGCGAAGAGAAGCTCTAACCACATTCACTCCTTCAGCCCCATGTCTTAACTTTAAGGTAGCCCTTAAGGCCCTTTTACAGTGAATAGTCCAAGTTTCTGGAATTTCTCTTCTGGAGAAATTATTAACAACATCCTTTTTTCAAAACTATCCTGATAAGCATAATAAATTGTACAACTGCCTTATGCATTCTGCAGTATGTGGCTGCTGTGTTCTCTTACTATAAATGAAGAGTGTTCCATTGTTTTAAGTTTATGGGAAGCACAAAATGTGGCCATCCCATGTGATACACTCTAACCCCAAATAGTGAGAAGAGTTATCTTTAAAACTAAGTGGTTCTCCCATTAGTTTCAGCCTGGGCACGAAACAGTGAAAGGAGCTACTTTCAGAACTAACTGCCTACTTCTTTTTCTTTCTTTTTTTTTTTTTTTATTTATTTATGATAGTCACACACAGAGAGAGAGAGAGAGGGAGGCAGAGACAGAATCAGGCTCCATGCACCGGGAGCCCGACGTGGGACTCGATCCCGGGTCTTCAGGATTGCGCCCTGGGCCAAAGGCAGGCGCTAAACCGCTGCGCCACCCAGGGATCCCCTAACTGCCTACTTCTAGTGGTAAATGGTATCAACAGACCCAGGCAGAGGCTGAAGTGTCCCTTTTACTGATGTGAGTAAATGCACATACTGCCTTACGTTAGTTATTAACTTTATTTATTCTCTTTTTCTGCCACCACATATCTCCCTACAAGACCCTGCATAATTATGTTTTTAATTGCCCTGCACAGGCAAAAGAATTCAACTTTAAACTCTCCAGAATCCTCTGTATTTCCCACTCTCTGGTAAAATTAGTTCTCTTTAGACACAACTATACAAATACACACATGTACATGTGGTCACACACAGGCAATTTACAAAAAAAAAAAAAAAAAGATTGTCACTCCACTGATGGTGTCAGGGCACAGGGTCCGAGGAGGAAGCTGCTCCTTATTTGTTTTGAAAATTTACATTTTTCTTGCTTGTGATATTTTCAATAAAGTTCAGAGAAAAAAAGAAATAGCTCCTTTTGTAAACATACTTACCCACAAAAGGAATTTATTCTAATTAGTGTAGGATTTTTCAATAAAGAAGTGATTGAAGACTTTGTATTTCTCTTACTTCATTTTTCCCCCTGTGTGTCTTTTTAAAGGTAGTACTTACTATTGACAGTTATCTTCAAATAATTCTTGAGTAGGTCCTATCATTGTCTCCATTTTAGAGACTAGGAAACTTAGGAAGATGTTATATAATTTATCAGCTATGCAAAATCAGCAAAGCAGTTCAGACTTGAGATATTGAATGTAGCAGCTGCATATGGAATTATCTGAAAATTTTGCTGGTATAAAGACCGAGCTTTCTCACTCACATGTCTGACACCTGAATTGGAATAGGTAGAGCAAATTTGGCTAGTTAGCCATCTCTTTCTCCATGTAGCATCTTTATGCAACTAGTGTGAGCTTCCTCAGAGGATGGTGCTCAGGGTATCCATACTTTTTACTCAGATGCTACAGAAAAAATGTTTCAAAAAAACCAAGACACAAGATGAAAAAATGTTATGAACTAGTATTGGAAGTCACAAGGTACCTCTATTGCCATATATTATTGGTCAAATGAAAATTATAGAGCCGGCCAAATTCAGGAAAAGGAAATTACATAAGAACATAGATATTGAAAGGCATGGTTCCTTGATAGGTCAAGTTTAAGGATTAGTTGCCTTGAAAATACAGGGGAAAATAACCCTATTTAACCTTTAATTCTAAGTGTTCCCTTTGGTCATAATTTAGACTCCGAAATTCCTCATTAACTGTGTAAATGGAATTAGTTATATTGATGGAGAACATCACATACCTAAGAGTGAACTTCAGCAAGATTATTATGCTATTATTAGTTATAAGAATTAGACACATTTAGCCTTTTTTAAAGAGTTTTGCATACTTGTAGGGCTTTGAGAGATTTTTCAAATGCATTTTAATTAAAATGGACGTTGTACTTCTGTTATATGTAATGTCTGCTTGTATGAGCAAAATCAGTGCTCATGAAAGCATTCACTGACTGCTCTGTATAGGCTTGGTGATTTATACATTCACAAAGCATTTGTCTCTCCTGCTGAGAAGACGAGCTTCAATAGGATCTTTGGGTTTAGGAACCCTAGATTCAGTGTCTTCTGTTACTTTAGAGTTTCATTTTCCAAAGTATTCTTTGCCTTATTGAGGGACTTCTATTTGGGCAGTTTCTCCCTGGGAGGCCTTTGTATCTGGCTCAATTAGTTTTTCCCCTTTACTGTATTTTCATAGCCTTTAAATGCTTCTAAGAAAGCTTAATCTGTTTTCTTGAAGAATCTAAGATCTTTTGCACAAATTTTGTCTGCAGGTTAATTAATGTAGAATAATGACTAAATTCTGGTTGGTACAGATGCTTCTAGTGGTTCTGCATCTTTGTTTTAATCCTGACACAATATGACTAGCAATCATAGGAAGATGTGCTAAGGATTTAATGCTTAAACTATCAGTGATACAGGATTTCACAGAAAGGGGGAAACTGAACATCAGGGCATTAGAGAAGGATTAAAGGGTTATTGCAAATGTAATGAGTTAATATGATCTCATACTGGAGCTCAGAGAGCCCCTCATCTAATATGATTGGTATCCTTGTAAGAAGATAGTCAAGTGAAGACAAAGACAGACACAAGATCAAGAACACATTCTGATGATGAAGACAGAGATCAGATTTATGAATCTGTGAGCCAAGGGATTCCCAAGGTTGCCTGTAAACCACCAAAATCTAGGAAGAAGCAAGGAAGAATTTCCTTGGTTTTGAACTTCTAGCCACCAGAACTGTGAGATAACACATTTCTGTTGTTATAAGCTACTTGTGTTGTGGCACTTTGTTAACAGCAGTTCAGGGAAACTAATATATTAATAAAGAGGCTGTTCTTAATTATCGAAGGAGTAATGCAGGGTAGAAGGTCATGAATAAATCCAAATCGTGATCAGGTCAAAATTGGTAAACTATTGTACAAAATGCATTAAGTATAAAGTTATTTAGTTAAATGTGCACCAGATGTTTAGTAGGCATTCTTTTGTTTCTAAGCAGCCTCTGTATGCTTTCTTGCCAGTGTGCTGGGAGATCTAAAATGTTAAGCACAGAACCAGACTATATTAAGTAAGGCAGACCAAAACAACAAAAAAGACTTCAGATTGGAAAATGACACAAACACAATTTAAAAATATTTATTTATTTATTTGTTTGTTTGTTTGTTTATCTCAAGCGATAGCCCACAGTGTGTTTCTGGTCAGCTGACAGCTTTCTTAACTATGATGATTCCGGAATCTAGAACTGTCTCTCATGCAACTTCCCTATTATTTGATGTCTAATTTTCATATAGAGCTGGCCAATGGACGGGGAAATAGCATGGAAGTTATCTTGGGAAGATTTGTATTAATCATATCTAAAAGTGAGGCATATAATTTCTGATCACATTCATTGCCTAGAACTCAGTCATATGGTAAAACCTAATGAATTTCCCTAGTCTGGGAAATTTGGTTTAGCTTTGTACCCAAGTAAAATAAAGCAATGGATTTTGCTAGGCATCCAGCAGCCTCTGCCACGCATTACATCACATTTTACTTAGTGATTCTTTCCCTCTATTCTAATAGGCATTGTCTTCCTTTAGTCCAACCTGACCACAGAAAGTTATCAAGGTCTAAAATCCTCCCTCTTATATATCACAATCAAAACATTAACTATATTATTTTCATGCACTTATTTCCCCCCAAGAGTAATACTGGCTGCATGAGCTAATATAGTTAAATGCTGATATGAGACTAAATTTTGCCATATTTCAAAGAGGAGTTATTGTCTAATCTAGGAATAGTTTAAATAATTTCCAAAATTTTGTATTTTTCTGAAAATATAAAATTTATTAGCATTAGTTGTGTTCGACCACTATTGTAACAGGACCCTGAATAATTATGATTTGACTATAATCCCATTATTTTCATTATTAATTCCATACCCTAAATTTAAATGACACTTCATTTTATATATAAATCTTAAACCTATGAGAATGTGTTAATGGTCCTGTGGCTGAGGGATTTGTTTTTTTTTATTATTGTTTTTTTTTTTTTAGCTTTAGAACTCTCAGTATTATTGCAAACCATAATTCATTCTTTTTATACCTTAGTAAAGAATTTTTTTAAAGTCATATTGTAATTATAACACTTCTTGGATCACACTGGACATACAATCTACATATTTTTGCCTGATTAGTCATTGATTGAGGATCAAGATTCATGTATCTCAGTATCATAAAGGGACAGTGAGATTTTTATGGCTATGCCTTCTGGAGTAGAAAAGTAAACTTTTCTGCATGATTATTTGGCCTGTTTTCATAATGAGACATTTGTAATTTGTAATTGGCATATGGTATTAATACCAAGACAGAAAAGAGAAAACGGATGGTTTACCTGGATAAATAAAAAGGTTACAATTAAGATTTTGTTATTGGGGGCACAGGGATGAGCTGAGGTTATTGTTCTTTAAACTGGTAATGAAAGTAACTTCTTAAGGAGTCAGAAAGTATTTCCATGAGTCCTTTGTGATTTCTATGACTTACCATGAAGGGCAGGTGGTATCTGAAGACCCTCAAATTCTCAAATTATTTCTGGATTATTTTAAATCCAGATGAGATTATATATTAAATTGTAGAATTATCTGAATTGAATTAATAAAAACCATTCATCAACTTTGAATTTGAATACCATTGCTAAAACATATAGTCTGTGTTGCATGGGAAAAAGAGAGAGAGAGAGAGAGAGAGAAGCAAACTATAAACAGACTCTTACCTATAGAGGACCAACTGAGGGTTACTGATGGGGAAGTAGGCTGAGGGATCAGTTAAATGGATGATGGGTATTAAGGAAGGCACTGTAATGAGCACTGGCTGTTGTATGTAAGGAATGAATCACTAAATTCTACAAGTGAAACTAATATTTTGTATGTTAACTAACTGGGACTTAAATAACAATGTGAAGAAAAAATATTTTATATTAGTCCTAAAATTATCTTTTGAATAAGATAATTACATTGCAATTTAGGGTATGTGTTTGTGCATAAAAGTACTATTTGTGAATAATGTGAATATCTAATGCATGGCATAGGTTGGTAAGCCTGTCTGGACAATTATTTAATTTCCATATGTCAGGGACACCTGGGTGGCTCAACGGTTGGGCATCTGCCTTTGGCTCAGGGCAGGATCCTGGAGTCCCAGGATCAAGTCCCGGGATCGAGGCCACATCAGGCTTCCTGCATGGAGTCTGCTTCTCCCTCTGCCTGTGTCTCTGCCTCTCTCACTCTCTGTGTCTCTCATGAATAAATAAATAAAATATTTTTTAAAAATTTCCATATATCAGCATTCACAAAAAGAGGAGGTAGGCCAAGCCTACCTTGACCCCAAAGTCCTAGTTTTATTTGCAGATACTTGGAGATCTTAAAAGTTTTTTTGTATGCAACTTTATTTATCAAATGTAGATGTTATTGGTGCCCTGAAATAGCACAGCTGCAAGAACGTCCCTGGACTGTCATTGACCTGTAAACTCAGTTCATTGGGTGCATGTACTATATCCTCAGAGCATCTGGGCTCTGAGAGCAAGTGACTCTGTGTTAAGTTCTAAGGGCCACATAACACAGGGGGAAATGGGACTCTGGAGATAAAGTGAGGAAAGCTCTATTATATCGTATGCAATATTTATCTCCTCTAATAACCAATATGCTTTGGGGAATATTCTTACATACTTCCCTTGGATGAACTCTTAAAAGGAACTATGGTAAACATTCATCTATCTTATCCCCTTCATTGTCATTTCCTGGAGTTTCATCTCAGAGGAATCTTGACACCACAGTAAATATTTAAATTTCCAAATGACTAAATATATGTTGAGACCATCATTTTTAGCCCTCAATGAAGACATCACAGTGATGGAGTAGGTATCTCTTCCAATGAATTACCCTACTCTTAAAACTGTTATTAATACATCTAATTATCCTTGAGAGAGAAGTAAAGTCTTACCATGCACTCAATATTAATATCAATAGCTCCCTAATAAAATATTAAACTTCTAAGACCCCACCAAAAAAGATCTATAAGTCTTACTTGAGGGCAGACGTTGTCTGTCTTTAAAAAAAAAAAAAAGATTTATTATTTTATTTTATTTCATTGTATTTTATTTTAAAGATTTTATTTATTTATTTGACAGAAAGAAAGTGAAAGAGCACAAGCAGGAGGAGCAGCAGAGGGAAAGGACCAGCAGGGAGCCTGATGTGGGGTTTGATTCTAGTCATGACATGAGCCAAAGGCAGATGCTTTCGTAGATTTTCAGGATGATTTGAAGGTTATCTAGGTAATTTGGTGGGGACAGGTGATTTGGGGACCCTACTCTTCCGCCGGAGCCTCGGTGTCCATCGAAAGATGAGTGGATAAAGAAGATGTGGTCTATGTATACAATGGAATATTACTCAGCCATTAGAAACAACAAATACCCACCATTTGCTTCAACGTGGATGGAACTGGAGGGTATTATGCTGAGTGAAGTAAGTCAATCGGAGAAGGACAAACATTGTATGTTCTCATTCATTTGGGGAATATAAATAACAGTGAAAGGGAATATAAGGGAAGGGAGAAGAAAAAGACTCCTAACTCGGGGAAACGAACTAGGGGTGGTGGAAGGGGAGGAGGGCAGGAGGTGGGGGTGAATGGGTGACGGTCACTGAGGGGGGCACTTGACGGGATGAGCACTGGGTGTTATTCTGTATGTTGGTAAATTGAACACCAATAAAAAATTAATTTATTAAAAAAAAAGCAAACAAACAAAGGCAGATGCTTAATTTACTGAGCCACTCAGGTGCCCCAGATTTGTTTATTTTAGAGAGGGGAGGGGCAGAAGGAGAGGGGAAGAGAATCTTAAGCAGACTGCCCTGAGTATAAAGCCCACTCAAGGATCAATCTTACCACCCTAAGATCACAACCTGACCCAAACCAAGAGTTGGATGCTTAACTGACTGAACTCCCCAGATGCCCCGAGTTATTTGTCTTTCTAAAATAAATCTGAAAACTTAACCACTGTTCTTCATCACTTTTCAACTGAAAGTATCTTGGAATTCTTTAGAATAGAGATTTCAGGACCTGCCACAAGCAAAAATTAACTTCACTGTGTGCCCTGTTTAGAGTAGAGCCCAAGAACGGCTATTAATGTTCATTGATGCCCATTAATACACACAAGAGATTTTCTCCAGTAAATTAATCATCAGGAAATCAGAAATTTTCACAGCAAATTAGTGCCAAGGCTGTGAAGAAGTAGCAGTATTCTAATAGCTAAGATCTGACCTATCATAATCAGAAATTATTGCCACCTTTCAATGCTTCTTTTTGTTTCTTTTCAGCAATCAGTTTTCATTGCAGGGAAAAGTAATATTTGTTTCACGCTTATGTTTTAGTTGTTTTGTTTGTTCAGTGTGTGACAGTTGCTTTATATACTTCCCATTGCTCTCAGAATAATCATGAAATCTAAGTAACATTATTTTCATTTTGGGAAAATATGTAACTGGGGCTCAGAAAAATCAAATCACATCTCAAAGGTCATCCTTATTAAAATAGCAGAGTCAGGATGCAAAGCAAAATTGAGATTCCAAAGCCTCCGCACTGCCTATTGGTCTAGTAAAGATTGGTGACTGCCTACTTGTTATGGAAATCTGAATGTACATTAGGATAATGAAGAACGGCTGAGGGGAAGGGGGAAAAGTGGAATGGGCAGTGAGCTGTCCAGGTGGATGGAGACTGTGGGACAGAATGCAAGATGGATGGAAATATGGCCCAAAGGACTGAATAAGGAAAGCCCCCTTATTTCCCTGAGACTGCCTCCTGCAATGCCCTGGGGAAGAAAATCTTGACCTTATGCAGTACTGTGTGCTCCAGACACTTGTATGTGTTCCTTTGTTCTTTTGTTCTCTGCCTCCAGTTCAGTGGCTTAAGTTATCACAACAAAATGAGGATGGATGGTATCAAAGGAAAATCAAACTGGACAGAGTTAAACAGACAAAGAAGACTTTACTCGTGACTCTTGTAGTTGGTAAGAGACTGCATTCATGTTCACTGAAACAAAAGGTAAAAGGGTTTTTAAGTGCTCAGGTGAGCTAGTGGAAACATACTGGAGGATATTAGAGGGGAGGTTGATCTGTGTGATTAGACCATCTGGTTTTGTCAATTGGTGCTTATCAATGTTAGGTTTCTATCTTGCCCAGACACTCTTTCTTGATGATTACATTTGAAAAGGATAATTACCAGGTCCTGAAGAAAAACATTCCTGGGATTTAATGCTGGGCAGAGACTGGGAGAAGATTTAAATCTCAAAGGGACACAAAGAATTTATAGTTGCAAGTTTTCTAAAGCAAGTGCTTTGAGAACAGAGAGGTCAAGGGCTTATTGTCAAGAAGAAGCCTGTCTAAGGTTTTCTTAAGCTGAAGAGAACATGAAGGTTGGCATGACCAATATCTCCCAGCACCACACTGTTCTTCTCTTGAAGATTGGAAGTACAGATGAAAGAGAAATTGTATTTTCAATAGCTACATGAAAATACAACTTATTGAATTTAAAGTGGCTGTCACTGGGGAACCACAGCAGTGGTGGAGGGAGGTGGAAAAAGAAAGGACTGAGTTTATTGTTGTTGGTAATAAAAGTACAACTATTTACCATTTTAAAATAAGTGCTTGAAATAATTTGATAGAATAATTATAATAATAAAAAGAATAACAACTCCTAGACCATTATAAAATGAATACAAAACACTCGCAAAGGGAAGAGACAGATAACTAGTTGTTCCTATCTTGAGAGATGTGAGTCATATTGTGACCAAAGATCCAGTATGTACTGATCATTCTGAGATACGCCTGTAGGAAGGACTTAGCTCTTAGCACATTGTAGATTCTCAATATATAATTATTGCACATATCTTGTCACTCCCTTGCAGTATGTAACTACCAGGCTAGCTCTCCCAGCCACCTAACATATTTTGGGTCAAACTTCAATGATTTCAGTCACATTTGGATGTCTGGAGTGAGAATTGATTTCTCATTAGCTAGAATGAAATCTAATTAGGAAAGTAAATCTTCTATAAATAAAGAAGTCCAAAATCAAATAAAAAGGATACCCCTGATCTTAACAATTCCCACCAAATAAACATAGGACTGACACAATGCTTGTTAGATTTGGAGTCAGTGAGTCAGGAGCCCCCTTCTACCTCATTAAGGGAAGTAGTGTTGGAGAAGTAAGCATAAATATTGATGAATTACACAAAGGGTGCACTAGCTTGGAGCTGGTTATCTGAGTGTATTTAGCATATATATTTTACTTAGGTTACTCAGAAGTATGCCCAGACAAGAACTCAGTGCAAGGAGCTTATTTAGAAGATTAAGGAAACACCATCAAGGGATTTGGTAAATGAGATAAGGAATAGATAACATCTAACAAAGCATTATTGTCTTCTGAGTAGGGATCAAGAAGCAGATCCTGAAATGAGGATGCTTGTGAAAGTGTTTTATTATAAAGTATTTCCAGGGAAAGAACAAACCAAATCAACCACAAAACTCCACCAGAATGTAGGCAAATGGACAAGAAAGGGAACAAAACTATGTATGTGTGAGATACTTACCTGTCTGTACTAGTCCATGGCTGTGCCTGGCCTCTTACTCTCATGGTCCATCTTTACCTTCATTTTTGCATCCCTATATGTCAAGTCTCTTGTGTTTTCATTTTTCTGTAAACACACACATTCACATAGGCAATATAGAGAATAACATTGGGTCATTAAAATGTTTAGGACAATTGGAAAAATCTAAAATAAAATTGTCTATCATTGGGAGGAACCTTGAATTGCTTTTGCTTTAATTTTATTGAAAGATTAATTTTCAAAAGCAAGATCTCTTACACTCCTCACAATTACATAGTCCTTATTATGAAAGATAACAATAACAATAAATAAAACCCTGTGACAATATGTGGCTTCTAAGCTACTATTTGGGGTAGGGATAAGAAGGGGAAGATTCTAGAAGCAGAAGGGATCTGCATCTCACTGAGATGTAAAGTTCTAAAGCCGGTACATGAGGATCAGCCTAACATTAGTCCTGAAGATTTCTCAAAAATAAGCCACAGTGGAGAACACAATACTGTCTCTCATGGTAATCACCACAGTCCAGTTTCCCACCAGAGTAATAATGGTCTCTTTGCTTTTAGAACTGATGAATTATTAGGCTTGTGTTTAGGAGCCATAATGAATGGATAAGTAATGTATTTAAACGCCACGATCATACATAGAACAGCAACATGCTCACAATATAAGGAGCATTTGTGAAGCACTCCATGAAAGTGAACAGCAGAGTCAGGTCTTATCCCTTTTAAGGTCAGAAAAAAAAAAAATTAAGAGGCAGTGCCATGCACTGTTTCATGTGAATAGTTTCCCTCATTATCTTTGTCTCTCTCCCTTTATCCCTCTGTTTTTTCTCCTTCCCTCCTTCTTCTCCACACTTGCCCCACAATAGATTGTGTTGTAAATGCTCATGGGCATAGCATAGATTCCACCTAACCATAATAGTTAAAAATTATATTTACTAGCTACATTACTGCACTTTAATTCACACTTCCTATTTTCTTGTGATATTACCTTATCACCTAAGGCAAGATCCTTAGTTTTTCCCATGCATCAGTTTCCTCCTCTACCAGGTTATTAGAAGACTGAATAAGATAGCAATTACATAGCACTTAGCAGAGTACATCTACTCAGTAAGTGCTCAGTAAATATCTGTCATAATCAGCCTCTCGTGGTCCATTGATAGAGATTGAGATCTTTGTGCCCATTGGGGTCTTAAATCCAAGAGCCTCTCTTGCTCTTGTATCTTAAAGTGTATATTTCAATGAATCCTCATACTGACCATGGTCCAGGATTTAGCATGACTTATATGAAGAATGTGTTCTTTATAGCTTGACATTTACTGCTAGTGATTTTGATGATGTCTACTCAATGTCCAGAATTAGATTTTATGAAAACCATCCATGGTCTAGGCTCGTATTTATGTTCATGTTTAAGGTGGGTCTCCTGAACTAGCCTGTTACGATAAACACAAAGTAGCTACTAGAAAAGTAAGAATCTTAACAAAATTTCTGAGGGCTTTCATATTACCAGCTGATACTATTTCTTTTTCTTAATATTTGAATTCCTGGTCCATTCCTCTGTACTTTCTCAGCTCTTGGTGAGTGGACAGTGGCTAACTCAACAAACTGTAAAGCTGGTGGAAACTGAGTGAAGTAAGTGCCAACAGTTGCAACATCCTGCTGTATACTAATCAAATAACTCCTCTAGCTAAATGCTGTTACCTTGAAAACACTATATTGGAAAATGGATATTTGAAAAATGAGCACACTGTAAGGATATGAGCAGTGAAAATGAACTTTTGGTATTATAGAAAAATTAGAGGAGAGAGAAAACATCCCAGCGCCTGAGGAGCCAACATTGGTGTCTATCAGGAGACAGTGCCATCCATCTTAGTGTATTGAGCAGAAGTGCAAATACTGAAAGATTCATGAAGGGGGATGAAGTCAGGGGAGCTGAGTTATAACTGAGGCTCTAGTCTGTGTGTGCACTAGGCTGACAGGATAAAGAGAAAAGCAGAAAAGGATACATATGAGGACAATTTTCCATGTT
This sequence comes from Canis aureus, assembly GCF_053574225.1. Lineage (NCBI taxonomy): Eukaryota > Metazoa > Chordata > Mammalia > Carnivora > Canidae > Canis > Canis aureus. The sequence continues at coordinate 20,993,921 of NC_135639.1, read as the reverse complement.
CAAATTTTAATTTTCTGTGTTTTTAAAATTTCACTTAGAAAATGATGATATCAGAAAGTAAAAGTACTTTTTATGTAGTCTAGCAGGAACTTTTGAGAACAAGTCCTGGATTAACAAGATTTTTTCTGGGATTTCTATCTTCCAGGAGTGCTGCTATATGATGCATATCTGCAAATCAGTGACTGGAAGTGCACTCTGTGCAGAAGGGAATAGAGTGACCAGACACTAGTGGTTGTTGTCTCAGCAGAGCCCCACAGCCTAATGATGGTAACTTCCCTTTTGCATACTGGGAGGCTAGAAATCAGTTAGGTCTATGCTGATGCCATGTTTCCCACCCTGATGGGAATGAAGGCAGGTGAGAAACTTCACTCATAAAAGGTGAGCCAAAATGTCAGTGGGGAAATCCTGATGAGGAACTAGTCTATGGGATCCTCAGGAATAAGGCTTTCTGCTTATCAAAATCTCTGTGATTCTATGTACTTTGTCTCTGCTATAAGTAAATTGAAGTCATTTACCTTTTTCCAAGAAAATAAATTCATTTGTAGAGAGACAACCAAGGTGACAGAGAACAATATAAAAGGATACGAATCTATTGATCAAATCTGTTAATGATACTCTTGTAAATTTTGCTCATGAAGATGTAAAAGAAAGGTAACAAATTGTGCTCAAAAATATAAATTGTGGGATCCCTGGGTGGCTCAGCAGTTTAGCACCTGCCTTTCTGTCTCTCATGAATATACATATATATATATATACTTATAAGTTTATAAACTTAAAATATATATTATATATATATATATATATATATATATATATATATACACATTGCTTGGAGAGCTAAAAATGCTAGCACTATTTGTAATAATATAGAAGTGGTACAAGATCTTCTTCATTAGTTGTACTTTACTTTTACATTCCATCTTTGGGCACTTTGAATTACCTTCAACAAGTTAAATATTTTTAGGAAAGATTGTCCAGTTTGTCATTTAACTAGGGTGATAAGTTATTAAGGTAATACTCTACATAGTGTCTATGGGAGAGGAGAACACTTAATAATTGATAAATCTAAAGGATATTAGCAAGCTGAATTAGAGGGTTGCTTCCCCTTCCATAGTGAGCAATAAAATGAAGTGATAAAATAACATAAGTAGATTCTTTTTTTAAAAAAGATTTTATTTATTTGTTCATGAGAGACACAGAGAGAGAGAGGCAGAGACACAGGCAGAGGGAGAAGCAGGCTCCATGCAAGGAGCCTGATGTGGGACTCGATCCCAGGGCTCCAGGATCATGCCTTGGGCCAAAGACACTCAACCACTGAGCCACATAGGTGTCCCTATAAGTAGATTCTTGATGAAATAATACAATTTATGAAATTAAAACAAAAGTATGTATACAATGGAATATTACTCAGCTATTAGAAATGACAAATACCCACCATTTGCTTCAACGTGGATGGAACTGGAGGGTATTATGCTGAGTGAAGTAAGCCAGTCGGAGAAGGACAAACATTATATGTTCTCATTCATTTGGGGAATATAAATAATAGTGAAAGGGAATATAAGGGAAGGGGGAAGAAATGTGCGGGAAATATCAGAAAGGGAGACAGAACGTAAAGACTGCTAACTCTGGGAAACGAACTAGGGGTGGTAGAAGGGGAGGAGGGCGGGGGGTGGGAGTGAATGGGTGACGGGCACTGGGGGTTATTCTGTATGTTAGTAAATTGAACACCAATAAAAAATAAATTAAAAAAAAAAAGTATGGAAATGTGTAAACACATTTTACCTTACCAGTAACACTAGTATCTTTAAAGTAGATTTTCTCCCTGAAAGGGTATAATTGCCCTTGAGTGATGGAAACGTGCCTGCTGAATTTACTTATTTAACTTTGCTCCAGATCTGAGATGAGTCTGGTTGTGGCACACATTTGTGATGAGTTACTGGTTTATGTGTAAGAATCACGCTGTTGGTTACCATTTGTATAAGCAGATGCAAGGTCCAGTTGAAGTTCATCTTCCCATACTGTTATCACTGATTGCACTTCAGTAAGAATTATTGCTTTGGAGACCGTGGTTGTAGACAACTTTGAACCACAGTTTTGTTCAGACTCAGCACACTGTACCTCTTAATGTCCATTACCCAGACCAGGTAGTTGCTGTGCTTTCCAAGATGTCTTCAACTATGCCTCTGTATTGGCATGTTGGCATCAAGATACGTATAAGGTATCTTAGATACTTTCTCTGTAACTCACACCACAGCCATTTGGTTGTGATGTAGTAGAAGTTGCTATGTTAGCTCTTGATACTACTGTGAATTTTATATCTACCCAAGTTTCCTATTTTGCACTGAGGATCAAGAAGTGGAATTGCAACTCACCTGTCACAATGACATCACACTCCATGACTGTACTTTCTGTATTAGGAGTGGTGTTAAATAAATAAATAATTTAATTGTGTAATGAGCTTTTCTTTTGTATCCTTTATCACTTTTTTCTTTAAGTCATTGCAGAATTCATTAGCAATACATCTTTTCCTTTGCCTAACTTAATAACTAGCTAACAAAGTAAATATGGGTGAGACTAGCTTCTCTGAGTTGTTTACACTGATGACTGTATAAATTCCTACCTACCTCTGCTTCACTGTCAGGCTGTTTGAAAAAGCACAAGTTACTTAGAAGCTCATAACTATGGCTGGATGTCAGGATTCTGACTATCATTTGCTTTTCTTCCAGCCATTTAAATATATTGTGACCTGCTTTTAACGCTCACTTTAACCATAAGAGCAGCAGGCTTCCTGTGAAGAATATATTTGTTTCCCTATGGGAACTCTTTTTCTGGCATTTTTTTTTTCTGGCTTTTCTCCAAATAACTTAAACCAGAAATAATTCAAGGTTGTAGGAAGGCTTAAATGGTAACACCTGCTAAGAGCTGAATTTCCATTTTGGGCTTTATGATGACTATGGCTGCATCAGATTGAGGCACAAGTCCTATCCAGAGTTGGTGGTGCCCATTGGTCATCATGGCTATCTTTATAAGCAACTGCACATTGATTCTGGAAATTTCTACATGATAGGCCTGTCCTGAGACAGTGTGGTCAAATTGGATAGAGATGGAAAATAACGTGGAGTGGGGCCCAGGATTGTCAAAACTGAATCAATATGTCAGTTAAAAGCCAACACAAACTCATTTGATTCCATGGCAAAATACTGATGATCCAAAATGTGGGGATCCTTGAGAAGAGCAATTTCTAATTAAAAGAGATCAATAACTCATTTTGCCATGGGAGAATGGAGCACACACCAAGAACTGTGTGGACAGCCTTCTCAGCTAATTGTTCTTAAGCTCATGTAATTGCAATTTCTTCATATGTTGGTTGTAACTTTTTCTTCTCCCATCACAGTATCCTCATTCTAGCCCCTTAATTTTCTCTGCTGTGACATTTCTGCATCTCACTTAACAAGATACATTTTTTTTAAATTTTTGCACTTAAGTAAAAATTAATTTACTACTACTGAAGGGAAAAACTGATTCCGAAAGGATACTTCCATTTGGTATTGCTAACACCTGCAGCTGAGACTGAATATACTGCTGGCTAGACTCCTTTTCTACACTGAACTGCTCCCCCTGCTCAAATACACTTCAAACAATACTACATACATACACTTATTCATTGCAGCATTGCTTGTATATAATGGAAACATATTAAATGTTCGTATATAAGAGAGTAATTGAGTGTATCATCATGTATAAATCTGTGGAGTCTTGTGTAGTTTTATGAAAAATGAGGAGGTTCTCAATAAACTGACGAGTTATCATCTGGATATATTTCTTGTTGCAAACAGCAAAGTGCAAAAGAGTTTCTATATATGTTGTCTTTTGTGTAGAAAAATGAGTAAAAAATGTATACATATATTAACTCATTTATGCAAAAGAGCTACAAGGACAAATTAGAAATTCATGAGATTGGCTTCGAAAAGGGGTAGACTGGTGAAAGGATGGGAAATTGGAATACAGTGACGTAGATAGAGTACGAGGACTGAGATCAAAGAAAATGGGTGGTAACACTTCTCTGCATACAGCATTTTAAAAAATAACTGGCTTTTATAACCATGTTTTATTTCACATACTTGAAAAAAGTAAATAATAAATCAGCAAAGATTTGGGGGGAAATGAAATATGAACAGAAACAGATCTATTTCAAATGAATAACAAGTTGAAGATGGAAGAATAATCCTTGAACACAGTATTTTGACTGTAAGTCCTCAGGCTAAGGATAATATTTTTTTAAAAAGACTCTAGTTAGTTTGTTTTCCAAAATAGTATGCATTAACCATTCTGAAATGACTTGATTCATATCTCAGAATTGAACTTCTAAGTGAAATCTATTGTGAAGAGTAAGAGTCTCTCTCTGTCAGAGAAGAAAGTTAAAATTGTGGAAGGCCAGAAGCTGAAATAAACACTACCATGTTAGAATGAAATTGGAGGTATTAGTGTGAGTGTACATTTTTTCTTAACATCTAGATATAAATATGGATATACATATCAATATAGATTTAGATTTAAATTTATGAATAAGTGGACAGATATAGAAATACAGGTGCCTATATAATTTAATATTCATCCGATTTAATGCTTTTCAGTCTTACTAAGTCTATTGTACAAACCTCAAATAAAATTAAATTTCTAAAATCTGTGGTCCACTACTCACTTCCTTTTTCCAAAATGCTTTATTTTTTTCCACATGAGTCCCCTTTAATTTCTTCCAACTGAAAATTTAACAATTCTTAGAACAGCCATACTATTCTGAACACACACGTTTGTAAATTAAAAATTGATAAATTGATAATAAACAATAGATAAGGCTGAATGAAACACAGGAGACTTTCAGCACATAAATTGTTTCTGCAGGATCTGAATCGATAGGTTTGTCAATGTTACATGGGCACAGGGCAGGAGAGGAGAACAGAAGGAGACAGAAAGTTGACAGTATTTGAAGTATTTGATGGACTATGTGACACACAGTAAAAGAAGAGCTTATGAGCTGAAGACTCATGGATTTTGGAGGAACACAGCCTGCTCCCTTGATGAAGCCTTATTATTTTGGATTCTGAAGGTCACCTGCAAGATCATAATTATCCAAGAATGGTTTTTTCTCTCTCTCTCTTTCTGTAAATGCTTGACAAATCTACATGTGCAGAAACCATTTAGCAAAATGCCAATACAGGGTTCACAGTTTGTAATTTTAAAAAGCAATAACACAGATCTACTGCAACTTGTAAAATATTCAATACCGTGTTTTGAATAAGATTGAAAAATTGAAGGAAAATCGGTGTTCCCAGCAGGCAAAATATTACTGACATTTTTAATAATAATGAAACATAAGACTTAGGTAGGGCAAAACAAAAATCCATTTCGCATGTCAAAGACTTGTTTGCAACAAATTTGTTTAGGTTACTTTGTTAGATTTTGTGACTCTAATGGAATAAGTTCAAGGTTAAGAAAAGTAAAATAAATGTCTAAATGATAATGAGGAAGCTAACTTTTCCGACAAGGTTCTGAAAGATGAGAAATCTTTATGCAAGAAATAAATTCTTCATCTTTGCTTCATGAATGCAATTTTGTTTCACTTTCAAGACAAAAAGGAAATCAAAATATCTGCCTAGTAGGCTTTACATAATCTATGTTCTCCTGGCTATGCATAAATTTAAGGATTTAGACCCTGTTTCTTGTTGTATCTGGTGAGATTTTATTTATTTGTCACATTTTTCAACTTTCCTTAAGAAAAACACAATAATTCAAGTCTGTCCAAATTTAAATATACGGTAGTTTATTAGCACATTATTAAATCCTTCTGTGGAAAGAGGTAAGGAAAAATAAGCTTTGTAGATCAGTAACTGTAATTGAAGAAACACATTAGTGGAACATAAGTTGGCCTGAAATAATAAAATTTAAAAATATTTTTAACCCTTAAAGTATAAATAAAAGGTTAATCTTCATCTATTTATGACTATTATGTATCAAATAGCAGTGAAATGTCTTTGGATGATTAGATGATTGATATGGGGGGGGGGGGAGAATCTTCCATTGACTTTTATTTCCAATTAATTCCAGAGTCATTTTTTATTTAAAGATCTTTGAGAGAATGTGATTAATGCTTAAGACATTCTTTCCACTTAATGAGAAAGCATGAGGTTCTTTAGGAAAATTATTTAGTTGGTTGTGATAGACTGAGCAAGAGAGAATGGAGTTTTTCAAGAGCCTATACGTCATGAAAAAGTACTCTCTAAAAATTGATTTTGGGTTCCATGGAAACAACCATGTTGATTTGCTAACTTGTGAGGCCACTGACTCAGACTGGTTGAAGTTATGTTCAAGACTGCTAGCATCACGGATAGAAAACTATGGCTTGTTTATATACACAAGCTTTAAGATTTCATGAACTTTCACCAACTTATGACTGAATTAGTTTGAAAGGAGTACAAGTGTCAATTGCTGGGCCATGAAGTTAGGCGAAATCTCTTTCAAAGTTTTCTTGAATGCATTCATGGCTCTTCCTAATGCTTCTCTGTAGCTCACATGGGCTTTCACTCTGACATTTTTCTAGTCCCCATCTCCTCTCTTGCCTGGGTTCTGGTTCTGTCTTCACTTTCTACTTGTATCAATAAAAATACCTAGCCTCCCTATTGATATAAAAGGGGTAGAAATTTCCATTCTCAGATTTGTAAAACTTAATGTATGCATTCCTAGAGCTTAGCATAGAGCCAGGTGTTTAGAAACTTTTCAATATATGTTAACAGTTATCAATATCACTATTGTTATAAGCAAAAAGACACATTTCCTTAAAAACTTGCTACCTGAAGTGGGAATTATGGGTTAGAAGATGAACTAGTCTGAACAATAGGTTTTCTTCTCAGGGGATGAAACGCCTTGATAAGGGCACATTTGTCTTTATTTTTTTTAAAATCAGATCTTTTAAGAATTATTTTGCAGTTTTCATTTGTGTGTAATGAGATTATACTAGCATGTTGTGATATAAGGAAGGAAGTCATCTTGCTATAATCATGTTCTAAACTACCCTAAAAAGTTCAAAAGCCCTGGATATAAGAAAATTTTGCTAAATAATGTTCACAGGAAAAGTAAAGCAAAAAATCAGATACTACTGTATCTTTAAACCTGTCCAAGTTATAGGAGACTTCCAACTTCCATTTTAAAAAATTGTATCAAGTTTTGATGGAATTACTTTATGTAATTGAAAACAGTCATTTTTCATTCTTAGAACTAGGTTGATTTCAGTATCAGTTTTGGTCCCTAGGTTCTTCATTATAAGAGAGATTTATTATATTAAATATGAAATATGTAATTTTAAAAGTACTGAAAAAATGGTTATAAATTAGAGTGAGGATTTCGTCTGAACTTCAAGAGTAATATTAAGGCTCAAATATCCTCTACCTGCCTTCCTTGCTCTCCCGCCCATGCCAGACCCTAGGTATCTAATACACACATAAACAAATATTAGAATTGGTAGAGAAACACAGGTTTCCAAAATTCATGCTGAAAGAAATTTCACAAAATGATGGGTAGTTAAATCTACTAATTGAAAGTAAATAATCACTCAATTATTTTCAATGAAAATAAGAAATTTAAGATAGAAGTGCACTTAGAATGACAACTTTGTTTAGAATAATTAAACTTATAAGCCATGTCAAAGAAAAGAAAGTCCTGGTTTAAAAACATTTAATAAATTGAAAAAATCCGTTTATTAAATGGGTATCTTTACTGATTATATGCCACGTTGACAGTACGTTGAAAAATGAGAAATACAGGGCAGAGCTGCTAATTATCTAGAGCTCACTTTTTGGTTACACTTTGGGAGATAGAGTTGAAGGAATACAGATAATAAACAAGTAAAAATTAGATAAATATGATGATTTGAGGTAGTGATATAAGCCATGAAGTAAGTACACCAAAGGCATGTGTGGGAGACTGACAAGGATGCTGTTTTAATATGGGTGGTCAAGGAAAACCTCTTTGAAGAGGTGAGAAAAAAAAAGTTTATGTTTTCTTGGTAAATGAGGCTTCATCACCCTGCTATTGTCAAAGTCCCTTCCCCATCACCACCTTACAGAACTGGAGATTTACCATGGGGAGAGACTTCAGAAAAATGGCCATATCAAAATGTAGAGTAGCCTATTATATACTGAGAGGAAAAGCTTGGAGGACTGAATGATCCTGAGTATCCCTTTAACATACTCAGTAGGGAACAGTAAAGACAGGGACTCAGTTCCAAACAAACAAAAAGGGTGTCTGGGTGACGGGCACTTGACGGGATGAGCACTCGGTGTTATGCTATATGTTGGCATATTGAACTCCAATAAAAAATATATACAAAAACAAGCAAACAAACAAACAAAACCTATCTGATAAGGGGTTAATGTCCAATATATTTAAGGAACTCGATGGCATAAAAACAAATAACCTGAATTAAAAATGGGCATATGACTTGAATAGAAACTTTTTTCCTCAAAGAAGACATACAAATAGCCAACAGATACAAGCAAAGGTACTCAGCATCACTAATTATCAAAGAAATGCAAATCAAAACCACAATGAGATGATACCACATAACCTGTTAGAATGGCTGTTAAGAAAGATGAGAGATAACAAGTATTGGCAAGGATGTAAAGAAAATGGTATCCTTATGTACTGCTGGTGGGAGTGTAAATTGGTAGAGCCATTGCATTGACAAGAGATCTGAGCTACTATGACCATTGCAGTGTTATTCATACTTAAGATTTGCTAAGAGAAGATGCATTAGGTGTTCAACACACACAATGACTATGAGGTGATGGATATGTCAATTAGCTTGACTATGGTAATCCTTTCACAATGTATACATATATCAAATTATTGAACACCTTAAATATGGAATTAGTACCTCAGTACTAGAAGAAATATTAAGAGACCTCACAAGAGAAAAGGACAGTGAAGTTCTCAGAAGTCAGCCCAGGGGATGAAAAGCATTAATTACTATGAGGAAATGATTAAGCTTTGCATGTTTCATAGGAATTTTCAGTACAAATATCCAGAATCTACACTCAATATTGAATGTTTGATAAATACTGTACATTATATGTTAGTTAAAATATTAGTCCATATTGTGGATATATTCTGTAACTCTGAGAAAGGGGGCATACTAGTCAGATAAATTCCTCATGACTAATTATATTGGAGACTTTATGATAGACGAACTGATTGAAGAAGCTACCCCTGAGTTTACAGTAATATTTTTGAGGTCATACCACTTTATGTAAATAAATATTTAGCAGTGTGTTAGCTGTTGGCATTTCAAACGGTAATTGGAGATAATTTGAATGAGAAGTCTTTTAGCTATGAGTTACAATTTAATGCAAGAATGGAAGGCTATAGGCTTCAAGAAGGCAGGGATCATGTTAAATTATTACCTCAGGATCTGGCAAATGGCAGATATCAGAAGTGACTCCTGAATTAATTAATACGGTTTTTCTAGACTGCTGAAGAGACATCTAAGAGACCTGCTAATTAACTTAAAATATGTAAAAAATTTGGTACTATAGTATTTCAATTAAACTTTATTTGTGTATGACTAAAGCATCTAACCAGGGACTGGGAATTACCAGCAAGAAATTCCAAAATAAGGATGAATATTGTTGTCGTTGATTAGTTTTACCTGTTACTGGATTCTTAACTCCCTGAGTTAGGAGTCCTGTGATTAGGCCAACACCAGGAGAGCAGGATGATCTTCCATGCCAAAGAGAAGAAATTAGTGGACTAATTATTTCTTGACTAATAATCTCATTTTTTTTTAGCACAATGCCCACATGAATCCTTAGCTTCAAGGATTCCATTACATTTGGTACCTTTTTTACCTGTATGTAGCAATACCTCTTTATAAATTGTTTTTTTTTTCTTTATAAAATTGTTAAGGAATCCATATAAAGAATATTTCCATCAACCCAGAAAGTTGCTGTATTCAATGTTAATTCCCATCCAGCCACCAGGAACTGCTGTTATGACAGCAGTTTTAATTTAATTTAATTTAGAAATTAAATTTGAGTGCTATTGAACTTTATTTAAAAACAACAGAGAGGGATCCCTGGGTGGCGCAGCGGTTTAGCGCCTGCCTTTGGCCCAGGGTGCGATCCTGGAGACCCGGGATCGAATCCCACGTCGGGCTCCTGGTGCATGGAGCCTGCTTCTCCCTCTGCCTGTGTCTCTGCCTCTCTCTCTCTGTGTGTGACTATCATAAATAAATTAAAAAAAAAAAAAAAAAAAACAGAGAATCTTGCAATCTGTATACTTTTATGCCTGGCTTTTTCTGTTGACCATAGTGATTTGAGATACACTGATGTTACTGTGTTTGCTAGTAGTTCATTGTTTATTATTGCTGCATATTTATAAGCATATGACAAAATATGTTCTCTTGATATTTGAGTTATTTCAATTTGGGGCTATTTTAAATAATAATTTTTAAATTCTTATACAAGTCTTTCAGAGCCCACACATGTTTAACTTCTCTTGGATAGACTCATAACAGTGAACTATTGGGTAGGGATATGTTTAACTTTGTGAGAAAAAGCTGAACAATTTTCTAAGTTGTTTTTCTTTTTTATACACTACCGACAATGCCTTGAGAGTTATGGTTCTTCTAGATTGTCATCAACATAAACTTTTGTGATTTTATTTATTTATTTATTTATTTATTTATTTATCCATTTAGTGAAATTTCTGCTAATCTCTTTTAGACATGTTATTTGTTAGATTGTCATTTAATTATTGATCTGTAGGGTTTTCATATGTTACCTATATTCTCATATAGGTACAAGGTTTTCTTCAGCTGTGTATTACAAATATTTTCTTAGAATATGTCTTATCTTTGTTGTAGTTAATGAAGTTTCATCATGAGAAGAATTTTTGAGCACAGTTGACACACAATGCTAAATTGATTTCAGGTGTACAACATAGCGATTCAGCAACTCTACACATTATATCATGCTCACCACAAGTGTCACCATACTACAATATTACAATACTATTGACTATATTTGCTGCGCTGTACCTTTTATTCTGGTGACTTAGTCATTCCATAAGTGAAAGCCTGTATCTTCCCTTTACCTATTTTGCCCACCTTCTCACCCCTCCTCCAGCAACCATTGATTCTCTGTATTTATATGTCTGATTCTTCTTTTCATTGGTTTATTCCTTTTTTTAATTCTATACATAGAATCTATAAAATCATATGGTATTTGCCTTTCTCTCTATGACTTATTTCACTTAGCATAAAACCCTCTGGATGCATCCATGTTGTCACAAATAGCAAGATCCCACACTCCTATCAATGCATATGTGGGTTGGTTCCATATCTTGGCTACTGAAAATAATGCTTCAATAAACATAAGGGTGTATACATGTTTTTTAGTGTTTTTGTTTTCTTTGGATAAATATCCAGTAGTGGAAATACTGGGTCATATGTATTTCTTTTCTTTTCTTTTCTTTCTTTCTTTCTTTCTTTCTTTCTTTCTTTCTTTCTTTCTTTCTTTCTTTCTTTCTTTCTTTTTCTTTCTTTTTTTCTTAAGCCTCCATAATGGTTTCTATATATCGGTAAATTGATTCCCACCAACAGTGCTCAAGGATTCTCTTTTCTTCACATCCTTTACATCACTTGTTAATTCTTGGGTTTCTGATTCTAGCTACTCGGACAAGTCTGAGGTGATATCTCATTGTGGATTTGATTTGCATCTCCCTGATGTTTAGTGATGTCGAGCATCTTTTCATGCATCTGTAGGCCATCTGTATGCCTTTGGAAAAATGTCTATTTAGGTTTTCTTCCAATCTTTTAATTGGATTGTTTTTCTAGTATTGATTTGTATAAATTCTTTGTATATTTCAGATATTAGCCCCTTAACAGGTATATCATTTGCAAATAACTTCTCCCACTCAGTAGGTTGCCTTTCTGTTTTGTTGGTTTCTTCTACTGTGCAAAAGCTTTTAGTTTGATGTAGTCTCAATTGTTTATTTCTGCTTTTGTTGTCTTTGCTCAAGGAGACAGATACTCCCAAATATTGCTAAGACCAAGAGTTTATAGCTTATGTTTTCTCTTAGGAGTTTTATGGTAGTAGGTCCTATATTTGAATCTAATACTTTTGAGGTTATTTTAGTATAGTGGTGTAAGAAGGTGGTCCAGTTTCATTCTTTTGCATGTAGCTGTCCAGTTTTCCTAATACTATTTATTAAAAAGATGATCTTTTGCTCATTATATGTTCTTATGTTCTTGCCTCTTTTGTCAGAGATCATTTGACAGTATAAGTGTAAGTTTATTTCTGAGCTCCCTATTCTATTTCACAGATCTGTGTCTACTTTTATACCAGTATCATACTATTTTGATTACTATACTACAGTATAGTTTGAAATCTGGGATTATAATACCTCCAGCTTTGTTCTCTCTCAAGATCACTTTGGTATTTGGTGTCTTCTATGGTTCTATACAATTTCAGAAGTATTTCTATCTCTGTGAAAAATACTATTAGCATTTTGATAGGAATTGTGTCAAATCTGTAGATAGCTTTGTGTAGTATGGATATTTTTAAGAATATTAATTATTCCAAATCATGAGCATGGCATATTTTTCCATTTTTTGTGTTCTATTTTCAATTTCTTTTACCATTGTCATATAGTTTTTAGAATATAAGTCTTTTACTTCTTTGGTTAATTATATTCCTAGATATTTTATTCTTTTTGACACAATTGTAAAAGAGATTGCTTTCTTAATTCTTCTTTCTGCTAGTTTGTTATCAGTGTATAAAAACAGAACAGATTTCTGTGCAGTGATTTTGCATTCTGCAACTTTACTGAATTTATTAGTTCTAATAGTTTCTTGGTGGAGTCTTTCAGGTTTTCTATATTAAGTGTCATGTCATCTGCAAATAGTGACAGTTTTACTTCTTACCAATTTGGATCCTTTTTATTTCTATTACTTGTCTGATTATTGTGGCCAGACCTTTCAGTACTATGTTAAATTAAAGTGACAAGAGTGGACATCTCTGTCTTGTTCTTAATCTTATAAGAAAAATGTTAGGCTTTTTGCCATTGGATATGTTAGTTGTGGGTCTGTCACATATGGACCTTATTATGCTGAGATGTGTTCCCTCTAAACACAATTTGTTGAGAGATGTTTTAATCAGAATTGATGTTGAATTTTGTCAAGTGCTTCTTTTACATCTTTTGAAATGATTTTTACCATTCACTTGTTGTAAAATGGATCCTGTTAATTGACTTACAAATAGTGAACCCTCCTTCATCCCTGGAATAAATCGAACTTGATTGTGGTGAGTATTCTTTTAATGTATTGGTGAATCTGGTATACTAATATTTTGCCAAAAAATTGTACATCTATGTTCATCAGGAATATTTGCCCGTAATTCCTTCCCTTCTTTCTTTCTTTCTTTCTTCCCTCCCTCTTTCCTTCCTTTCTTCCTCTCTCCCTTTCTCTTTCCCTCCCTCCTTCCACCAGAGGAAGTGGCTTTTATTGACAAATTATCTCAAGAAACCAAAAAGACAATGTACCCTTTTTCAGCGCCCCCTTTCTCTCCTGGATCTAACATTGCTCCACCTGGGGAAGGGATATAGATTGCCTTTTGGCTTTCCAAAGCTCCAGTCTTTCCTTTCCAGGTGTAGCATTGAAATCCAGTAACAATAATGTGGTGTTGTTTTTAAGCAATGCCTGCTGTGGCTGCTTAGTAACAATTATGGGCCAAGGGGTGTGCAGAAACATTTAGATGAGAAGAGTGATGCACAGAAAATAGAAATGTATCCCATCAAAGTTCTCTCTGTCCTGCCTCAATGGTTTGATCCTTCATTGGTTGCATTTCTCTGTATGTTGAATCATGCCCTCCTGAATCCAATCAGGGATTTTCACTGCCAGTTATACCCCTGGCCCCAGAGTCATGAGGTGAACTAGTTCAAACCTAGGCACATTCCTGGTCCACAAAGCCTTAAAGTGATGGGCATATTTTGGGCATATTTTGCCACTCTTGTACATCTTTCTGGTTTTCCCATCTAGCTCAGGGACTGCAATTTCTGAAGCATTAGTGGAATGAATATATGGTAGGAATGTTGAACATGATGTTAAACTTATATTTGGGGTCATGAGTGTAACAGCATTTTCCAAACACTAAGTCCCTTCCTAGTATTCAAGTCAGAACCAAATAAATATTCTCCACATTCTTATTATTATCCACATACCAAATATGAGATTGATAGTCCTCTTTGAGTTGCTGCACTCACAACTCCGAATCTCAGGTCCATTGTTAGCCTTTAGAATTGGGACCTTAGGCATGACACATCAGGTGACTTCACCTACCATCTTGGACCAGGATGCTTATTCTCTCTTTGTGTGTTTTCTTTGTCTGGTTGTGGTATCAGAGTAATGCTGTCCTCATAGAATGAATTTGGAAGTATTCTTTCCTCTTCGTTTTTTTAAAATAGTTTGAGAAGGATAGATATTAATTCTTTAAATGTCTGGGAGAATTCACCTGTGAAGTCATCTGGTCCTGGGCTTTTGGTTTTTGATAACTGATTCAATTTCCCTACTAGTAATTAGAATGTTTGTTTTGTATTTCTTCCTGATTCAGTCTTGGAAGATTGTATGTTTTTAGGAATTTATTCAGTTCTAAATTGTCCAATTTATTGGCATATACTTTTATGGAGTAGTCCGATAATTCTTGGTGGAGTCAGTTATAATTTCTCTGCTTTCATTTTTTAAAATTTGAGTCCTCTCTGTTTTTTTCTTAGTTTGAGTAAATGTTTATCAATTTTGTTCATTTTTCAAATATCTGGATGTTAGTTTCATTAATCTTTACTATTTTTTAGCCTATATTTTATTTATTTCTGCTCTAATCTCTATTATGCCTACCATCTTTCTATTACCTTTAAACTTTGTTATTTTTCTACTTCCTTTGGTTGTAAGGTTAGATTATTTATTTGTTTGAGGTTTTGTTTGTTTGTTTGTTTCCTGATGTAGGCCTGAATCATCATAAACTTCTCTTCTAGTTTTGCTTTTGGTATGTTTCAAAAATTTTCAAACCATTATCTTTCTGTTTTCATTTGTCTCAAGGTCCTTTTTTTAATTTCCTCTTTGGTATGTCTGCTGATATACTATTTGTTGAGTAGTATGCTTTTTAGCCTGTTTGTTATCTTACAGCTTTTTTTTTCTTATACTCGATTTCTAGTTTTATAATGCTGTGGTAGGAAGAGATGCTTGATAAAATTTTAGTCTTCTTAAATTTATTGGAATTTGTCTTGTGGCCTAACATGTGATCTGTTCTGGTGGATGACCCATGTGCACTTGGGAAGAATATATATTCTGCTGTTTTTGTTTGGATATTCTATATTTATCAGGTCAGTCGATATGGTCTAATGTATTGTTCAAAAGCAATATTTTCTTATTGATATTCTCTGGGATGATCTAGCCATTGATGAAAGGGGTGAAGTCCCCTACTATTATTATATTACTATCAACTCCCTTTATGTCTGTTAATATGTTTTGTAAGATGTATTTATATTTATAGGTATGTCTGTGTTGGGTACATAGATATTTACAATTGTTACATCCTTCTTTGCACTTTTCCCTTTATCTTATGTAATCCCCTTCCTTTTTCCCTGTTAGTCTTTGTTTTCAGACCTATTTTATTGATATAAATATTGCTACCGTATTTGGTTTTGTTTTTCTTCCATTCACAAGGAATATTTTTTGCCATCCCTGCATTTTGTCTGTATGTGTCTTTAGGTCATAAGTGAGTCTTTTATAGTCTGCATATACATGAGTCTCGGTTTTGTTTTGTTTTATCTATTCAATCACTCTGTCTTTTGATTGGAGCTTTTAGTCTATTTACATTTAAAATAATTATTGATAGAAATGTACTTAATGTCATTTTGATAATTGTTTTTTAGTTTTTGAACTTCTGTTTCTTTTTCTCTTTCTCTTCTCCTTTGTGATTTGATGACTTTCCTTATTATGCTTAGATTTTTTCTCTTTATTTTCTTTTTTGTATCTGTTATATCTGTCTTGTGATTACCATGAAGTATATATAAAACATCATAAGTATACAGCATACTGCTTTAAGTTTTTATGGCCACTTAAATTCAAACACATACTAAAAGCACTATATTGTTACTCTCCCCTCCATGTTTTATGTGTATGATATTATATTTTACACCTTATTTTGTGTATCCCTTAGCTAATAATTATAGATATAATTGATTTTATTGCTTTTGTCTTTTAACCTTCACACTAGCTTTATAGGTGATAGATCTACCTCCTTTATCGTATGTTTGCTTTTACCAATGAAGATTTTTTTGCCTTTCATAATTTTCTAGTTATGACCTTTTCCTTTTTGTTTAAGGAAGTCCCTTTACCATTTCTTATAATGCCAGCTTAGTGGCACTGAACTCCTTTAATTTTTGTTTGTCTGAATTCTTTGTCATCAGTTCTTAATGGTAGCCTTACTGGGTGGAGTATTCTTGGCTGTAGTGTTTTTCATTGTTGTTTTTTTATTTTTCCTTTCAGCACTTCAATATATCATGTCATTCTCTTCTGTTGAAATATTAAGTGGTAGCCATATGGAGTTTTCTTTTACATAAATAGCTACTTTTCTCTTGCTGCATTTAAGATTCTTTATTTTTTGTCATTTTAGTTATTATGTGTCTTGCTATGGACCTCCTTGGGTTCATCTTCTTAGGGGCTTTCTGTGCTTCTAAGACTTGGATGTCAGTTTCCCTAGGGTAGGGAATTTCTCAGATCTTTCCTTCTCTTTGTTCTCCTTCTGGGACCCTTATAAGGCAAATGTCAGAAAGTTTAATGTTATTCCAGAACTGTCTTAACCTATCCCCATTTTTAAATTATTATTTTTTTCTTTTGAGTTTGGATTATTTCTACTATTCTGCTATCCAGATTGCTACTCCATTCTTATGCATCCTCTAAGCTGCTTTTGATATTGTCTAATGTATTTTTTAATTTAAGTTATTGTGTTTTTTACCTCTGATTTGTTCATTTTTCTATTGTCTGTCTCTTTGTTGAAACTCTCACAGAGTTCATTCACTCTTCTCTCAAGTCCAATGAGCATCTTTATGACCACTACTTTGAAGTCTTAAGTGGGTAAATTATCTCTAGTTCATTTAGTGCTTTTTCTGACCTTTTGTCTTTTTTGTTTAGAACATATTTGTTTAGAACATACTCATCTGTTTCCTCATTTTGTCTGACTCTCTGTGATATTTCAATGTGTTAGGTCAGCTGAGTCTCTTGGTCTTGAAAGTAGTTAACTTGTGTAGAAGATGTCCTGTGGAGTCAAGCTGAACCAGATGTTCCACTGGTGCCCCTGATTAGGCTGCAGGCACCTTCCTGTTGTGACTCAGCCATAACTGCTGAGGGCAGAGCTAGCCATTGGTGGGGTTGGCTGAGACACCTGGCTCTAGCCGCTGTAGACTTGCTGGTAGGTAGAGTCCCTCCCCCACCCCAACCATCGCAGGAATTGGTTTGGAGGAGTGTGGTTCTGCCTGGGGATGTCTACCAAGTGTGGTGGGATAGTAGTTACTTTGGGAGGGAACACTGTTCCTGACAAAACCTGCCTGCTGAGTGTAGCAGGGCAGGAGCTTCTTTAGATAGAGAAGTGCCTGCTGGGACAGGCATGTTGGGTAGGCTGGATCCACCAGTGAACGGCAGGGCAGAAAAAGTGCTGGTAAGAAAGTAGACAGAAAGTACCCAGAACTGGCTATCACCAGCATCAGGATGACAGGGCTGAAGGAGCACAACAAATATGGTACATGCTAGCATTTTCTTTCTGGGAGAAAGTTCCAGCAGATCCCTGCCCCTCTGGCATAATTTCCTTCATATATAACCCAGGAATTTTTCAAACTTCTGCCTCTGTGTTTGGTGTCATGTTGAGTAGGTTTGTGTGCAGACTCTCAATTTCCTATAGCTATCTGGATTTCACAGAGTTCAGCCCTACTGACTGTACAAATCCAGTCATTATGGGGGCTCATCTTCCTGGTGCACATTGCCAGGGTGGGGACTGGTCAGCGTAGGGCTTGATCTCCTTGCCCCTCAGGGATATTTATGCCTATGATACATTTGCTGTGGATTTCTGCCCTGGAGATTTGGTTCCCAGCTGTGTCTCTGCCTCTCCTCTCCTTGATATAGCTTATTCTTTATATCTGTAATTGTGAAAGAGCTGTTCTGCTTGTCTTTAGACTGTTTTCAAAATGTGTTGCACTATATGTGGTTGTAGTCTTAATGTTTCTGTCGGTGGTGGTAAGCTCAGGATCCTCCTAGCCTAACATCTTCCCAAGTCTCAACCACCATAATCTTATTCTTCATGCCAGTGATTAGTTTAACAGTGTTCATGTAATTCACCAAAATGATGTGAGGGGCCAGCCTGAGGGAACTTAGCAGAAATAAAGTAAATACAAATAAAAAATGCTAGAAATACCAACAGAGTCTAGATGCCATCAACATAGTTCCAGTTAGATAACCAATTACCATGCAGCCTTTGATAATAATAGCAACACTGATATATATTTAGTGAAAAGTAAATGGTGTTATGTCATCTCATTTTTAAAGTCTATCATATATATGAAAAACCTACAAAATGTGAGCAATTTTTCTTTATGTGATATGAGTGTATACATTATTTCTCTGAATTATTTACATTGTATATATATTATTTATACTTAAACATATATTTTGGAGGGGGTAAATTTAAAACAAAAAATACATTGGCAATAAAGATATGTAAAATTTGAGTTTCACAATCTCATTTCCCCCAAAGTGTTGTCAATATTTTACTCAACTAGTAACTGAAGAAAAGATAAAATTTCTTGGACAGAAATGTTTACAATAAAAATCCATGAAAAATGGAAAGGAATTATTGCTACTTTTCTTTACAACACCATTTGCTATCTCATGGTGAGATAATTATAACAAGTTATGGAGAAATTTTGAACAAATTATGTTCAATTAGTCCCACAGGCTTTTGTCTATATTAACCTTCATCTCTAAATAATGCTGTCATAGAGATTTTTATCTGGAGATGTAAACTGTGTGAATTTTCCCCCTCTCATTATGAATTGCCACCAGGATAAGAGATTATTAGATTGTTATTCCACCTATTATATGATACACTGTTTAGCAGGGTCTATAAAATGCTAATAAAAATAAGTCTCAATCGTATGACAAGATAAAGTAAAAACTATTAGGGAGAGAGATATTTCATCAAAGCCATGAGACTTACAAGTTTGCTAGAAAATTGAGCAGAAGATGGTCTCAGGCCATTTATTGCATATCATAGGCAAATAGCTTAATCTTTCTAAGCCTTGGATAGTGGGAATGCTGGGTGGCTAAGTGGCTGAGTGTCTGCCTTTGGCTCAGGTCATGATTGTGAGGTCCTGGGATCTAGTCCCACATCAAGCTCCCCGCAGGGAGTCTGCTTCTCCCTCTGCCTATGTCTCTGCCTCTCTCTGTGTGTCTCTCATGAATGAATAAATAAGTAAATTAAATAAATAAATAAATAAATATTTAAAGAATAAATAAATAAAATAGATAATAACAAATTAATAGTGCTATCATAAGGATTAAAGGACTAATCAATAATTCTTTGATAACACCTGATACATAGTGTTTTATAACCAATAATTCTTTGATAACACCTAATACATAGTGTTTTATAACCAATTTTGAAAATCAATTCTTGAATGTACATTGCAGATGCTGTTAACTTAATTTTACAGATTAGAAAGTTGAGACTCACAGAGCTTAAGAAAAGTAAGAAATTAGCAAAGATCTCAGAATTAGAGCTTTGTTCGTAACCAACGCCATCTGATTCAAGACCCATAGCATAACACCTTCCTCTATTGCTTTGGGTTTTTGAAAATTTCAAGCAGCATGATGCAAATTTCCCTATACCATTTCTGTAACAGGGAACATTCATCTTTCTCTCCCTCATTTTTCATAGCTAAATGCAATGCAACAATATAATAACTTTCTGTTTTTAAATAAAATAATGGAACATCATATGACAGACACCATATGAGGCACTCCATAAAACACAACAAGAAATTACACAAAATAATATCTTTACAATCAAGTACATGTTCTGTGCACATATGTAATTTTTCTTTCCTACAGATTTGTAGGTGTTAGAATATTTTTTTCTCAAGAATTTTCAAAGACGATTTGAGGGAACAAAAAAAAAAATGTAAGCTACAAAAACAATGCAATACTTCCCCAAATTGATAATCAAAAACTTTCAAGAAAAGCAAAAGTGAAAACCAGGATTAAAAACAAACAAAAACAAGAATTATATAGTAATAGGCTTAGGGAAAGTTTTTTTTATGAGGCATAAAACCAAACCATACTATATGTAAGTATATATATTAGTAAGAACTGATTCAAGTAATTTAATCCAAGTTTTAACTATTCCAAACTCAGATATTTCTCATTCCGTTTTTATAGAAGATACTGGATAACCTAAATATAATATTTTATAGCACAGTTTTATCCAAAATATAAATATCTTCTTTTAATACCAAAAACACTCTTATAAAAAATGTTCCATATTTACACAAATCCAAGAGCCATAGCTAACAATAAAATTTTTGAAGGCATTTTTTTTTTTCTTTTCAGCAGACATTAAGGTGTTTTGGTCTTTAACCAGTTGAAGCAGCAGAAGGGGAAAGAGAACACCAAGACAGATGCTATCTCTGCCTTGGGAAGTTTGCAGTCTATCAGGGAGAACAGATATTACACAATAATTAGAAATGTGTAACAGAAATGATGAGGTGAGTTTACAAATATATGTGACAAATCCAACTGATCTCTTCTAAGGCAAGGTTGTTTCAAAAAAATACAGAAGAATGAATAGAAATGCACTAGGAAATTGCTACATGAAGAAATGGGAGGAGGTGTGTGCTGATATTGAGAGAATATCTCTCATATACCCATCAGCAGATATCCATCAGCACTGATGGGAAAGAACAAGGTATATGTGAAGAAGTTATAGAAGTTTCGTGTTGTTAGCAAGTAGTGACTGAGGGGGAAATTAGACTAGAGAAATGAACAAGGAATATTATGAAATTAAAAGGAGCTAATAAAGTGTTAAATAGTATATGTCAATAATGGTGAAATGTTTAACCATGTTTATGTTATATTTATTATTTATGCTTCCATTCACTTAAAATTATATAACTCATTCATAATAGGCTTATAAAGAAAAATAGTTTCCTCTGAGTTGGTTTTAGAGAGTTAAAAAAAAAAAGAGGTTCATGCTGAGATAAGGGAGCCCTCTCAGGACTATAACAACAGTTGTGACCTTCTAGTCAGTTTCTGTACAGGGAAAAAAGTAAGACTTTTCTGTTGAAAAAGCTCAACTCTTCCTTCAAATATAGTGAAACTATTTCTTTCAAACACTGTTTCCAAATCTTATACAACATCCTTGACTCTGAGAAGCAAAGTTTGTTTTAGATCAATTTCATTTCACTGAAAAAAGACAATAAACACATGAACCTGTGATACATGATCAGAACTATTTTCAAATATTGTTTTATTTTATAGTTTTGGGTTCTTTTCCTGGGTAACAGTGTCTCTTTAAGGTACATGTGTACTTGTATTCAGATCTCAGGGAGGTGATTGCCAGGTGCATTGCCTCTGCAAGAACAATATTTTGAGTTTAAACCAAACCGTAGAGTTTGGTATATGAATTCCATGTATCTAAATGAAGAACTGGAAAGCCATGCCAACAGAAATAGAAGCAGGAAGATAACTTCCATGTCTGTAATTAGAGAAGAGTGAACTGGCAAAAGTTGGAAGCAATCTTATTTGTGAATCAATGGGGAAAGAGAGAGGAAGTATAGATTTTCATCAAGACATTTCAAAAAATATTTGGATATTTATATATTTTATATCCATTTACATATTTATTTGTGATGGGAATCTCAAAGCCACACAGTTTCCTGATGATGGCTGGGTTTTCATTTTGCATACATATATCTGGCAAACTTGCTTAGGAAATCACTGGTATTCAGAAATAGCAGGACTCATCCTTAGACATATCTGGAAAGCAAAATTACTGACTTGTACCAAGCTGAGATGAATGTTGAGAGTCTGAAACTGCCTTTAAACCATAGGGTAGGTGGAGGGAAGACGAATTCATGAGCAGTTTAAGGACCCATGGGCAACCTTGGCTCCATTCAAGACCCTCACTTATTCATAGTGATTATTTCTGCCTTACTTATAATAGAAGTAATTAATGGTACAATTTTTGTTACCCATTTTTAATTGCCTCATAAATTTAGGGTTTTATTATTGTTTTACCTTGATACATATAGGTTGTAAGTCTTCCAAATTAAGCAAAAAAGGGTAAGAACTGCAATTTGCCTGAGCCTCAAGGGAAATTACAATACAAAGAAATAAGGCTGGAGATGTAAATTTGGGCCAAGTGGAAATACAAACATACATACATACATACATGTATGTATGTCTCAATTTAAAGAAGCTCATCCTGTAAAATAATGTTTTGAAACTTTTTTTTAAAGCCAAGGGAACTACATAATAAATTTTTAAAGTATTAGAAGAATACTGTAATCGAGTGCTTCTTAAATCCTTTGGCCTTTTGGTGTAGCAGCTTCATAGTTGTAATCCTAAAATTAATGCACCAGAACCACCAGATTCAAGTTGCTAACATGAATCTCACTTTGTATGTCACCAATCTGAGCCTGAGAGAACTTAGGAAACATGCTTCTGTTCACAAATCTTATAGGAAATGGATGTTCTTCTGAATCAAATCCTTAAGCTTCTCATCAGGGCTGGAAGGGGGACATTGTAAGCACAGTTCAGAGGGTATGAAATTTTTTAATTATCAAGATCTTGCCAGTTCCAACCCTATACTAACATGATTCTAAGAGTGAATTCCTCCTTAAATTTTTCATCAGTCCTGCTCTTCCTAAGTGTTGGAAGTGAGGAGCCTTCTCATTCCCTTAATTATATAAAAGATGAGGAAAACATCTACATTCAAAAAATTCCAAAGATACATGATTCATCACATATTTCTAACCAATGTGGCCACCACCACTCAACTTCTCCAATCATTTTCGACAAACCTGTCACAGAATATTTTTGAAAAGTCCTATCATATTAAATCTCTTTCTTGCTTAGAGTTTTTTCAATATCTACTCAGTTGACTTAGGAATAAGCCTAAAATCATCCCCATGGATATCAAATTCCTGTATATTGTCTATCAAATGCATGTTTTATTTTTCTCATTTTTTGCCACTTCCATGCCCTTTTACCTACACTAATTTTATTATGAACTCTTTCAGACCTCAGGGCCTTTACATTAGCTGTTCTTCATGTAATCCTTCCACTTCTTTTCACATTCCACCAAGACTCATCATCTCAATGGAACTTAGTATCCAGGTCGCTTCCTTAAAGATGTCTTTTCTTTTTCAAAAATATAGCTTTATTGCGATATAATTCACATAAGATATAGCTCACCTACTTAGTACATAATTCAGTATTTTTTAGTATATTCACCTGTGCGCATAATCCTTATATAGCCACCTCCAACTCCAGCCTTAAGCAACCACTAATCTTCTTTCTATTTCTATAGATTTCCCTATTCGGGACTTTCATATCAATAGAATCATACAATATGTGGGCTTTTGTTGCCAGGTTATTTTATTTACCATATGTTTTCAAGATTCATTCATGTTGTGGTATATGTAAGTATTTCATTTTAATAACTGCATCATAGTTCATTGTGTTGATATAGCACGTTTTGTTTGGCTATTTGTTTATTGATCAACATTTGGGGTGTTTCCATCTCTTGGCTATTATGAAAAATGCTGCTGTATTCATGTACAAGCTTTTGCACCTGAATATGTTTTAATTTCTCTTGGATATATACCTAGAAGTTAAATTGGCCATTCGTATATGTTCCTTAGAGAAATATCTGTTCACCCCTTCACCCATTTTTATTGGAGTTATCTTTTTATTATTTAGGTGTAAGTATTCTTTATTCCAGATACAAGTCTCTTTTCAGATATGTGGTTTGCAAACATTTTCTCTCATTTTCAGGCATTTTTCAGGGTTGTGTTGCTACTTTCTTTATACATTTTGAAACACGATATTATTTTTTTTTATTTTAATTAAGACCACTTTATCTTTTCTTTTTCCTTGTGCTTTTTGGTGTCACAACTAAATGACAAATCAAAAGTCAGGAATCTGCAGAAGATTTAAAAAACTACCTACTTTCCAATACACGGGAAATGATTATGTGAAAGAGTGAGTTTTCAATATAGCTGAAACTGACTTGTTTTATAAGGATGCTGGCAAACAGATAATGCAAATTGTATTTTGGTTGATAAAAATGTTGTGACCAGAGGTTCACAAAAACATAAACCTGTATCTCTTTTAGGAGATATAGTTTAACATTTATTAATTTTGATGTTCATTGTGACTTAAGAGAACATAACTTATTAACTACCACATTCTGGCCTCTGTTGCTTCCACTAAGAAGTCAGCTGTTACTTATTGGAGGACCATTGTAAATGATGAGTCCTTTTTCACTTGCTGCTTTCAAGATTTTATATTGAACTATCATTGTTTTAACTATAAGGTATCCCTTTGCATTTTATGTTTTTTGGAGTTTTTTGAGCTTCCTGGATGTACAGGTAATTCTTTATAAAATAAATTTTTGGGTAGTTTACTACCATTATTCTTTAAAAAATTATTTTTAATGACCCTTTCTCCTTCTGCTCCCATTATATGCAATGTAGTGCTCTTGGTGGTGGTGTACGATTCTCTGAGGCACTCTCTAACTTTCTTCATTCTTTTTTCTCTCTGTTCTTTGCTTTGAATGATCTCTATCAGTCCACATTCAACTTCACTAATTACTCTGCCAATTCAATTCTAATTCTAAGCCCCTGTCGTAACTTTTTAAATTTTCAGTTATTGTACAGCACTGAACTCTTAATTTCCAGTTGATCACTATACTATTTCACCAGTGCCCTAGAGTATAAATTTCTCTACAGATGAATCCAATCAGATTGTAGCTTCTTTTAAGGAATTATTTCTGAGATCCATGTTAGGTATTTATTCTTGCACTAGACGGCCTCTTTTCACCTGTTTTATTTCCCCATTCTTTCTTGCAAAGTAGCTGGCTTAGCATCTAGGCTGTATCTTCATGAGATCCATGCCTTTCATTGCAACCTCCTATCCTTGAAAGTACTCTTAGGCTGAATTTCTCCTAACAATTAATCTTTTCCAAAAAGAACCGATTTCATTTCCAAAAGAGCTATCTTTTTTGCTACCTATTCCTTGCTCCCAATTACCTCCACTGCAGTAACTGAGAACTCAATATATTAGTTTCAGGTGGGTAATATAATTCTGTACATTACTCAGTACTCATATGGACTCTTAATCTCTTTCAGCTATTTCACCATTCTGTACATTACTCAGTACTCATCTTATGTGTACTGTTAATCTCCTTCAACTATCTCACCATCATCCCACCTATCTCCCCTCTGGTAAACAGCAGTATATTCTCTATAATTAAGAGTCTGTTTTTTGTTCTGTCTCCATTTGCATTGTTTGTTTGGTTTTGTTTCTTAAATTCCACATATGAGTGAAATCATATGGTATTTGTCTTTCTCTGACCTATGCACTTAGATTTTTACTCTCTAGAGCCATCTGTATTGTTGCAAATGGCAAGATTTCAATCTCTTTTAAGGTTAGTAATATCGCATTGTGCATGAGTGTGTGTTTATTTTCTTTGGGCAAATACTCAGTAGTGGAATTACTGGACCATATGGTATTTCTATTTTTTTCCATTTTTTTCAGAAACTTTGATGCTGTTTACTAGGTGGCTGCACTGATTTACATTCCCAAAAACTCTGTATGAGGAGGGTTCCTATTTCTGCACATCCTCAACACACTTGTTATTTCTTGCATTTTTCACTCTAGCCAATCTAATAGGTATGAGGTAGTATTTTAATGTGGTTTTGATTTGCATTTCCATGATAATTAGTGATGTGTTAAACATCTTTTCATATGTCCTTTAGCCATCTCAATGTCTTCTTTGGAAAAATTTCTGTTCATTTCTTCTGTCCATTTTTAATTAAATTATTTGTGTTTTTTGGTGTTGGATTATATAAATTCTTTTTTTAATTCTTCATATATTTTGGATAATAATCCTTTATTTGGATAATAATGTACAGAATAATAATCCAAATAACCAATTGCAAATATTTTCTCCCATTCAGGAGGTTGTTAGTTTTTTTATTGTTTCCTTTGCTGTGCAGATTTTTCTTTTGATGTAGTCCCAATGATTTATTTTTGCTTCTATTTGCCTTGTCTCAGGAGATATATTCAGAAAAGATGTTGCTACCACTAATATCAGAGACATTACTGCCTCTGTTTTCTTTTTAGGATTTTTTTTTAAGTCTCATGTTTTGGCCCTTAATACAACTTGAATTTATTTTTGTGTATGGTATAAGAAAGTGGTCCAGTTTTATTCTTTTTCATGTGGCTGTCTAGTTTTCTCAACACCATTTGTTGAAGAGATTGTCTTTTT
Organism: Canis aureus; assembly: GCF_053574225.1. Taxonomy (NCBI): domain Eukaryota; kingdom Metazoa; phylum Chordata; class Mammalia; order Carnivora; family Canidae; genus Canis; species Canis aureus. The sequence goes on along the minus strand of NC_135639.1, from coordinate 20,967,273 downwards.
CCCATTGCATAGTCTTCCCTACTTTGTCAGATTCATTGACCACTTGACTCTGATAAATGATTTTTTTTAATGTATTGTCAGATTCTGTTTGTAGTATTTTGTTGAAGATTTTTGTACATCTGATCATCAGATATATTGGCCTGTAGTTCTCTATTTTGTTGTCTTCATCTGGTTTTGGAATCGGTAATGCTGGCCTCATAGAATGAATTTGGAAACATTCCCTCCTCTTCTATTTTTCAGAATGGTTTAAGAAGAATATTAACTATTCCTCAAATGTTTAGTAGAGTTTACTTATGAATCCATGGTCCTAAACTTTTGTTTGCTGGGAGTTTTAGGTTATTGATTCAATTTTATTGCTGGTAATCGTTGGTTCAAACTTTATATCTCTTCCTATTTCAGTTTTGGGATATTATATGTTTCTAGGAATTTATCCATTTCTTCTATTTTGTTGGCATGTAATTTTTCATAATACCCTCATATAACCCTTTGCATTTCTGTGGTATTGGTTGCTATTTTCCTCTGATTTGTGATTGTTTTATTTTTTTTTATTTTTTTTTTTGTGATTGTTTTAATTTGACCTCTTTCAATGAGTCTAGCTAAAGTTTAAGAAATTTTTTTTTTTTTATCTCCTCAATGAGTCAGTTCCTGGTTTTATCCATTTGCTCTATTTTTTTTTTTTTTTTTTTTTTTTTTTTTAGTTTCTACTTATTTTTTTCTGCTTTAATCTTTCTTATTCTCTTCCTTCTTTTGGCTTGGGGTTTTGTTTGTTCTTCATTTTCTAGCTCCTTTTGGTATGAATTTGGGTTGTTTGATAATTTTTTTGCTTTTTGTGATATATAGCTTTAAACTTCCCTTTTAGATCATCTTTTACTGCATCTGAAATATTTTGGACCATTGTGTTTTCATTTTTGTTTGTCTCCATGTATTTTTTTTATTACATCTTTGATTTCTTAGTAGTTTACCCATTCATTGTTTAGCAGCATGATATTTAACCTGTATGTATTTATGTTCTTTCCACATTTTTTTTCTTGTGGTTGATTTCTAGTTTCATAGCATTGTGTTATGACAGTATTACTTTAATCTTTTTTAATTTTTTTATGGCCTAATACATGATTTATTCTGGAGAATATTCCACATACACTTGAAAAGACTTTGTATTATGTTTTAGGATGGAATGTTCTGAATATATCTGTTAGATCCATGTGGTCTAATGTGTCGTTCAAACCCATGGTTTCCTTGCTGATATTCTGTTTCAATTATCTATCTCTTGATGTATGTGAGGTGTTAAAGTTCTCTACTATTATTGTATTACTGTTGATGACTTCCTTTATGTTTGTTATTAGCTCCTTTATTTGGGTGCTCCCAGATTGGGTGCATAAATATTTACAAATGTTATATCTTCTTGTTGCATTTTTCACTTTATATAGTGTTCTTTTTTGTATCTTGTTTGCAGTCTGTGTTTTAAATCATTTTGTCTGATATAGGTATTGCTACCCCAGGTTTCCTTTCACTTCAGTTTGCATGATAAATGCTTTTCCATCCCTTTACTTTCAATCTGCATTTGTCATTAGGTCTAAAATGAGTCTCTTGTAGGCAGCATATAGATAGAACTTCCTTTTTTATTCATTCTGTCACCATATATCTTTTTGTTGTAGTGTTTAATCCATTTACATTCAAAGTAATTATTGATGACAATGCACTTGGTGCCATTTTGTTACTTGTTTTATGGTTGTTTTTATATGTCTTGTCTATTCATTTCTTTTCTTGCTCTCTTCTCTCATGGTTTTCTGAATTACTAATGTGATATGCTTGGATTTCCGTTCTTTAATACTTCCATACCTATTACTGATTTCAGATTTTTGATAACCATTAGGTTTATATGTAGCATCTTACACATGTACCAGTCTATATTAAAGTGATAGTTGTGAGGCACCTGGGTTACTCAGTCAGTTAAGCGTCTGCCTTTAACTTGGGTCATTATCCCAGGGTCCTGGAATCAAGCCCTACATCAGGCTCCCTGATCAGTGGGGAGCATGCTTGTCCCTCTCCCCTATTTGTTCTCTCTCTCTCTCTCTCTCTCTGTCTCTCGAATAAATACAATCTTAAAAAAAATAAAGTTATATTTGCTTAAATTTGAACTCATTCTTTACTCCTCCCCCACCCAACATTTTAGGTATATGGTGCCATACTTTACATCCCTTAATTTTGTTAATCCCTTGACTGATTTTTATAGATAGATTTAGTTTTACTGGTTTGGTGCTTCCTACTTTTCTTACTTCTGCTTATGGTCTTTCCTTTCTAATCAATGTCACCTTTAACATTTCTTATAGGGCTGGTTTAGAGTATTCTTGGTTGTAGGTTTCTTTCTTTCAGCACTTTGAATATATCATGCCACTTTCTTCTGGTTTGTAATGTATCCGTTGAAAAATCAGTTGATAGTTTTATGGGATTTCCTTTGTTTGTAATTGTTCTTTTTTTTCTTGCTGCTTTAAAATTTTTCTCTTTATCACTAATTTTTGCTGTTTTCATTATTATGTGTCTTGGTGTGGACCTCCTTGGTTTGATTTTGTTGGGGGCTCTCTGTACTCCCTGCATTTGGATTTCTGTTTCCTTCTCCAGATTTAGGGCATTTTCATCTATTATTTCTTCAGATAATTTGTCTTCCCCCTTTACTCTTTCTACCCCTTTTAGCCTTCCTATAATGTGAATGTTTTTACACTTGATGGTATTACTGAGTTCTTTAAGTCTATTTTCATTTATTTTTATTATTGTTTTCTCTGTGTCTTATTCGTTTGATCGCTTTCCATTACTTGGTTCTCCAGGTCACTGATCCATTCTTCTACTTCTTCTAGTCTAGTATTTTTTCCATGTAGTGTATTTTTACTCTTCATCTCTGACTTTTGTTTTATTTTTCTTTGTTGAGGATCTCACTAAGGTCCTCCACTTTTTTCTCCAGCCCAATATCTTTATGACAATTACTTTATTTTTTTAATAATAAATTTATTTTTTATTGGTGTTCAATTTGCCAACATACAGAATAACACTCAGTGCTCATCCCGTCAAGTGCCCCCCTCAGTGCCCGTCACCCATTCACCCCCATCCCCCGCCCTCTTCCCCTTCCACCACCCCCTAATTTGTTTCCCAGAGTTAGGAGTCTTTATGTTCTGTCTCCCTTTCTGAAATTCTCTCAGACATATTACTTATCGCTCCCCCCCCCTTTTTTTTTAGCTTTCTTGCTATGATTTTTTTTTCCTGGTCTTTCATTTGGGACATATTTCTCTGTCTCATTTTGTCTAACTCTGTGCTGTTTCTATGTTTTAGGAAAGTCAGCTGTGTCTACTGTTCTTGAAAGTAGTGACCTTATGAAGAGAGGTCCTGTAGTCCTCTGTTCAGCAGAACCTGGTATTTCAGGAGTGTATTTGATGTGTATTTTATGCAATCTATTCTGTGGCTACTTTTACCTTCAGTTCTAAAATGGATCTCTTTGTCTATTTTGGGAAGGTTATTTCCCTGTGATGTTAGTGGGACACACTTGATAGGATGAGCACTGGGCTGCCTTGGGCTTATATTCAGTCAGACTAGGCATTTGCTAGTGATACAGTATCAGAGAAATGCAGGGTGCTTTCTTTGTATTGTCCCCTAAGAGGCCTTTGTTTGTGGGTGGGCCTTTGTTTGTAGTCAGACCATGTCTCTGCCCCCAATCCATTGCTGCTACTGCAATTGGACTTATATGTATGGTTATCCTCCACTCTCTCTAGGCAGACGTCACTTTGTAGTGGTGTGTTGGTACTGGTACCCATTGGGACTGCTTATACATTGCTAGCTTTGTGTCAAGGCTTTGGATAGGCTCTAACCAAGGTAATGTTGGAGGATATAGGTCCACAAAATGAGGTGGGGCATGCAGAGTTAGCAAAGTTTGTGCAGGTTATTGTAGAAGGGGATCTGTTTCAGGCCTGGAGGTGCCAAGTCAGCAAGAGATGGAAAGCACAAGGATGGGGTGCACAGTGACAGTAATATCTATGTAGGTCTGTTGCAGAAGGGTACCATGGCCACTAGGACTGAGGATGACAGGATTGGAGGAGGTGAGTCCACAGAAGAATAGGTACACTGTGCAGTGTTAGTAAAGTTTGTATGGGTCTGCTATGGAAGGAAACCTGGAGGTGAGGGCTGGCTGTAAAGGGCCAGGAGCATGCTGGGGCAAGATGAGCTGTTACCAAGTTGGATGGAGAGTGCTGGTACTACACTGGTTGCCACAGGTTCCATATGTCTAGGCTGGGGGTTGGGAGAGAGAAAGAGTATTGGCCAGCTTCTTTGGAGAAGTCTCCTAAAGATCCCTGTCCCTCCAGTACATGCTCTAAGATTTATAAATAAATCTCTCGCACCCAGGCACTTTTCAAATGACTACTTCTATGCTATCTCAGCAGAACTATTTGTTGTGCTCTCTCTTTAAGGGCAAGGACTCAGTTTCCTATCTCCCTCTTAACTCTTTCAGAGTTGCACCTGCTAATTTTTAAAGTTCCAGGTGTTAAGTCCTGCTGATTTTAAGCACATATAAAATTAGGCCCCCATTTGGAGATTCATCTTCCCTTTGTGGGTTTTCCATGCCTGGGGTGCTTGATGTAAGGGTGTTCCTCTCCCCTCTCTGCACCTGTAATGTCCCTCCCTCCCACAGACAATCCTATAAGTTTTTTTAGTTCCCTACTACATCTCTACCCTTCCTACCCTCTTTTATGTGGCCTCTTCTCCATACTTAGCTGTGGAGAGTCTGATCTGCCAGTCTTGGCATCATTTTCTGGACTGTTTATACTAACATGGTTGTTACCTAGTTGTATTCACGGGACAAGGTGAGCTAGGATCTTAATATTCTGTGATCTCCCCCAGAAGTCCAGAGGCTTGAAATTTTCATAAATTTTCTTTATCTTTACTGGATTGTGGATCAGCCGTGTTTGATACACTGAGGTGCTGATAGTCAATCAAAAATATTCTGATGCACTTTTTTTTTTAGAATTTTATTAATTTATTTGAGAGATGGAGAGGGGCAGAGGGGCAAGCGATTCCCCACTGAGCAGGGAGCATCACATGGAGCTTGATCCCAGGACCGTAAGATCATGACCTGAGCTGAAGTTAGGTACTTAACTGAGCCACCCAGGTGCCCCCAATGTACTTTTCTACATTTAGGACCCTTTCTAATATTATCTTATGTATTCCTGGTCAATCTTCTTCCTATATATTGTCATTATGACATAATTATAAATGTTTATAATACTGTTTTACTGTTAGCCTCCTCACTCAACCCTGGTTTTCAGAAGACCCTGGTTGGAATAAGAGAAGCCATTATGGTGGCCCTACCCTAAGAGAAGAGTCTTCCCAGGACAAAGGGCCCTGAGGCATTGAAATCCCCTGGTTTGCATAGCCCCTGTGCTATTGAGACATTCAGAGATCTGCATCATTTGGATTGATCAGAGGATTAGGGCCAAGGGACAGAAATTGGAACTCTGCATAAAGAACTGGAAGACAGGAATGGTGCCTTAATTCAGGACACAAACCAAGGTATCAGGAGTACGTCAAAATGAGACTGTGGTTAAGAATGCCAACAATTTGGCGCATCTGGGTGACTCAGTTGGTTAAGTGTCTGATTCTGATCTCAGGGTTGTGGGATCAAGCCCAGCATCAGGCTCCATGCTCAGCACCAAGTCTGAGATTCTTTCTCCCTTCCTCTCTAAAATAAATTAATATTTAAAAAAAAGGGGGGGGGGAATGTCAACAATTTCTGAATATAAGTTTGGGAAAACAGAGTCCCATCTTATGTAACCCCGCAAATCTACAGAAGACCTGAATAGAATAGTATGGCAGAAAGGGAGAATTCATTCTCTCTGCCTACCTTAAAGACTGGACATCAGTCTTCTGTCTTAGATTCAGACTGGAGCTTATTTACATCATTGGCTCTCCTTGTTCTCAGCCCTTCAGATCTTTTAGACATTTTAAGTTTGACTCTACAGTAGAATTTTAACCAATAAATATTGATTATGTATCCACTACAAAATCAAAGAGTTAGGAACAGAAGGGTCAATAAGATGGACTCTTTCCTTGTGTCACTAACAGTCTACAAAGAAAAATGGCCATGAGAAGAAAATAATCATTTAAGGCATATACCCTCAGTACCTAATGAGGCATTTAGAAGTAAGTGCTACGGAAACAAAGTAGAAATCTTATATAGAGTAGGAAGCCTGTTTGTGTATTACTTCAACAAACATTAATTAGTCACACTTCTCTGGGTTCATTGCCGTGCAACTGATATATTAATGCAAAAGACACATAGCACTGGGCCTCCTGAGAATTCCAATCAACTTATAAAAATAGTATATTCTTTATAGTACATTTCAATATATTTCAAATATATTTATACTATATTTCAAAAATGCATACAATGAATAAGGATGCGATTGTGTAGCAAAGTAAAACTCCTAAGAAAGAAATACTACAACGATCTAGTTTATTTTAGGATCATAAATGCTCCCTCAGGAATAATACATTTTGATGTGAAGAGACCTACTAGATGAAGGGGAAAGCTGTGGTTTTGAAATAAGAGGCTGGATGAGTTTTCTAGTAAGAAGAAATGCCCAGTGTGTAGGAACTAATGTGAAAGTGAAAATATGATTGGTTCATTTAAAAAAAAAAAAGAGCAATGTGGTTTGTCTAGGGGAGAGAGAAAGGATTAGCATCAAGGATACAAGACAAGATTGGAGTAGTAAACAGGAGTTTTGTAGAAGCAGGGTATAAGATTTGATGCTGTATTGAATAGTGTCCTTAATATCATGAGGTTGGAGAAACTTGACTGACTCTCACCCTTGGGATGAAGGCACAAAATTATTTTCTCTTGAAACAACTCGAAGCTCAGCAGTAGTCTCTAAGCCAGGAAAATTTTATTCATGAGTTATATTCCACGCATCCTGAGAAAATTTCAAAGAAGCTTCTTGCAAAGGCAGAATATGAAAGAGATTAAATCAAACTATTTCTCAGAGAAGGTCAGGTATGTGCTTATAAATCTTCTTGAGCTTCCCACATGAAAGAATATTTCAAGCCATTTTCCTTCAAATACTCTTGTTCAGGGTAATATTGTTCTTGGTTAAAGAAAGGTCTGTAGAAGTTATAGAAGTTGGTTTGTGCAATATCTAATTTTTCAAACCTCATGGAGAAATGTCAGTGAGTTGCTACTATTTCTAGGCACCAGTTCACACAAATAGGAAAAAGAATTTGCTTGGACTAACTCGCCCCCCTTCCCAACCCCACCCCCAACCCCCGCCAAATCCTTGCTCTTCCAGGGAAGACCAAATAAGAATGTCAGCATATGTATCTAGAGAACTTTCCTCTTAGAGCTTTTTCAACAAGTCATTATTCTTTGAGAACCCCTAGAGTACCTCAATTGCCCTTGCCTACCTAGAGGTGACAAGTTTTATCTCCAATCTTCTTGAATTATTTTTATAATCTTTTTTTTTTTTTCCCAACCACAGTTCATGGGTTCTACAGTAAGAGTATTTTTGGTTTAGAGGGATCCATATCCTTAAGCAGCCTGGGCGTGTTCTGATTACGGTATTGATCATATCTCTTTTTAAAAATAAATGAGAACTTATATTTACTGTTTGCTCCTAATAATATCCAATTAGCTATTTCTAGTTCAGATAAGAGGTCACTTCTGTAACCTAGGTAAAGAAAGCTCTGAGCTGTTAGTTTAGTCCTCATTCTGGGGAAGATGCTATTAATAAATTCATTACAATTTTTCCATTCAAATTTATCCAGGAAGTTTAAAGCTTTCTAGAGTTTCAGAAGTCATTTAAAGCTTGAAAAGATGTGCTGTGCTGTGGTATTGATTAAGGTTGGAGGAGAGTCAAGCCTTCAGGATTTTGGTATTTCATTGCAGGAGATAAGAACACCATTCTAATAACTCAGCCCTGTTCCAATAAGCAACTTTGCTCTTCAACAATTATCTATACCCAGAATTCACAATGTTCACCTCTCAAAGCCAAGTAACCTAAGTGTCTTGCAAATTCTAAGGGTCAACTTTTAAAATACAGCCAGCTTTTAACTTTTAAATTATCTTCTTCTATAGAAAGAATAATGTTCAGCATTTACTTTATTTGTTCAGCATTTACTTTAGGGAAATTAAGGACTATATGAAGTACTTTACATGTATTATGAAATTTTATAGAAATTTTATAAAATGGACATTATCACCTCTATGATATATATTAGGATATTGAGGATTTTAGAGACTAGTAAACCTTCCCAAGGTCTCTCAGGTAGTATTTGGTAAAACAAAAATTTAAATGAGTCCATTGTACTCATGGCATCTAAGCTCTCGGTGCACCCATGGGAAGTCTGATAATAGGAATTAGGAGGACTCAGTGTAAATTCCAGTTCTCCTATGTATCCAAGTGACCGGGCAATCTCTCTTAACTGTGGTTTCCTTGTATGGGAAAAGGGAAATTATTCCCTTGTGAGAGTGTAATATATTAATGCTAATAAGAGTATTGAGCATATTAGGGATAATAGCTTGGCTCTGAATTCTAGAGATACCCAATAGATCCAACAATAGCTCATACTTGTATTTTACTTGAGATCATTTTGCATTCATGAAAAGAATGTTGTGAGTCATTGAATGCCTTTCAAATAATTGAATAATCCTGCTTATCCTCTAGTGGAATAGTTAATTTCCAACATACAGGATAGGTAGGGATATCTAAGTTATTGGGAATAATCATCTGGACTATGAAGGATTTGAATTGTACTGATAATGCTTTATTTTTATTTCTCCTAGTTGAGAGTTAAGTATATGCAGATCATTATGTTTGGTTTGGTTTTCACATATTTGTAAAAAAAATTAATTAAACCCAGAGACAACCAGCTTCATATCTATAGTTTTCAGAAAAAGTATTCTTAAGTGCTTCCTCTTCTAGGAACACATCCAGAGGCAGATGCCCTTTTCCCCTTGAACTGTGGCCTTTCTTCATATTATTATGTTTAAAGTCACAATAACTTCTGTCCTGGTTGCCATTTGGAACATACGAGTTCCACATGTCACATTATTTTTCCTCGTGTCATTAGGCATACTGCAGACCACAGGAGACAAAAATATAAGCAAGAACAGATCAGTTTATATTTTATTACTGGATTTCCAATACTTAAGATAATACCTGTGTATGACAATCACTCAACTTATGTGAAACAACTGGCTTATTTGATAGGAAGTATTAGAATTTCTTAGATCCTCATAACTGAGGATGAGTTCCTCAAATTTGAAACTTAAATTTTAAAGTTAGTTTTGTCTGAATTAAACAGTGAATACAAGGCATAGCTAGAGATTACTAAGCGACAATAACAACATCATTAACACCAACAATAAATATATTTTCATTTGCTTAGTGTTATATACCATGTTAAGTGATACTATATTTAATCATAACAAGCAGTCAATCATTGTTACTGCTGTTATTAATAAGAAAAATAAGGCATGGTAAGTTTAAGTAATTTGCTCAAGTCATAAAGCTGAAAAATGACAGAGACATAATTTTAATTTAAGCCGTCTTTTGTCAAGCCCCTGCTCTTAACTGCTGCACATTGCTTCCCAGTCAGAATCTATAACAGTTTCTATAGTTAATCTCTCAATTAAAAGAGACAAAATCCCAGAAGAAATGTGTGGTACCCTTAACTTTCCTCTGACACTTATTCCAAGTATATCTGTAGATTTCACACCTTTTCCTTTGGCAGTCTGACTATGGACAGGATGTTTAAAATTGTAGGAGAGTCCATATCAGCTGTGTTACCTTTCCAAAGTAATTATATCATTTGTAGAATGGGAATGATTGTACCTACTTCCAAAGCCTATGTGATCCTGGCTTACAGAATACCTGCAAAGTACTCAGCACGGAACAGAGAATAAATGTAAGTTATCATCATCAGAGATTTTTGGGTTTTCTATGATAAGTTCCTTTTGGAACATTAAAAGAATTTTGACTGTAAATACTGGCTCATTTTGTAGATTTTTGATCGAGAGTACCCTCACTTTCCTTTATTCTTCCCAATAAATGGACAACCAGAATAAATTATGTGATTAAAGATATTCCCAACTGAACAGTTGAACATATGGTCTGATGAAGAACACTTCTTAATTATACTTAAAACTAAAAGCTTAGTAAACATTAAAAAGTAAATTTCGTTGTGTTTCTATGGAATTTCCCTTGTTGAGAAAAATAAATCACAAAATTAGCTGAAATTAGCTAATCAGCTAAAATTAGCTGAAATTCAGTCAACTTTTATATATATATATATATGTAGTATTTATAGGGGTAGATTTTTGTTCTTAATGACTCAATTCTGTATGTGAAATATATTCCTCTTTTTGGTAAATAGATTTCTCAAATACCATTTGAGGAAGCACTTACTTCCTAGCTGTTAGAAGAGGGGTCTACACCAGCAGTATAGTGCCATATCACCCATGATCTCACCTATCCAAGGCAACTCAACAGTGCAGGATTATAGAGGTTTCTCTGATCAGGATATTCTGATGGGAAATATTCACTCCACATCTCCCAAACAGATTGGCTAAGTCTTTCATTTTTACTTTTTCCTCTGACTGATCCTGTTTCTCTTCCCTTCCCCCAACCCCCAAATATGTTAATTCCTGGCCAGCATCTTTAACTTCAACCACAATCTTAGCTTTCCCCTTTCCTGCCAGTTAGTGACTCTAACTGCTTCACTTAGCAATATAAGTGCAGTTGTGTGAGAACACAGGTAGTATGATGGAGTTTTGGAGCTGGTTCACTCCTGTACTGGCAATGAGGACCCCTTCGTGGCAATGTGAAGCACAGGTAACTGTTCATTTGTTGAATTTTCACTAATGATGAATTGCAAGATTGTACTGATAGAGGGGATGCACTAGTAAGTGGAATGCATTAAGCATTTTTGGGTATGGAAGAAATAGTAACTATCAGGATAACATGATTGAATGGTTATTTGGTAAAAGCCATTGATGATCTGAAGAAAGGATATGGACAGCTTAATTAGGTAGTTGAAGACCAGTTGTGAGAGCCAGATGACCTCTTTTATTTGAATACCAAGAAACTCTCTTCCTGCAGAAGCAAGGCTGAGAGAATCAAAGACTGGGCCTCAAACCTAATAGTCTGAGTGGAGACATCCCCACTCAAGAAGGCAAAAAGCCCAATCATAGGAGAGCTGTTATCCCAAAATCTGTACGTTAGATGGGAAAACCTAGAACCCTGACATATGAGATAGTGACATATGGATAGAAGTTCCCAGATATTTTACATATCCAGGCTTCTCGGAAACTTTAAAACCTTTGAAGTAGCCTGACCTTCCTAAAAAAGAGCTACCCTTCTCTGTGTTTTATTAGATAATGCAGAGGAATATATTCCTCAAACAAACAAACAAAACACAGGTACTCCCCAGAGGCTATTTATCTGGTAAGCATGCCCTGAGGAAAAAAGATTCCCAACATTAAAAAAATAATAATAAACTATTTTTAAAAACTTAAATTTTCTGAAATATTGCAAGGATAGTACAGAGAAATACTACATATCATGTAACAGTTTCCTTTATTATTTGTTTACATTATTGGTACCTTTGTTTAATGAATCCATGTTAATACAATATAATTGTTATTTTAATTAATTTTTAGATTTTAACTCCACTATTGTTAATATACAATGTTACATTCATTTCAGTTGTACAATAGAGTAATTCAGTAGTTCCATATGTTTTCAGTGCAACAAGATAAGTGTCCTCCTAATCTCCTTTATCTATTTCACATACCCGTCACCCCCACCTCCCCTCTGGTAAACATCTGTCTCTATAGTTAAGAGTCTATTGTTTGGTTTGTCTCAGTTTTTTCCTTTGTTCATTTTTTTTCTTAAGTTCCATGATTGAAATCATATGGTATTTGTCTTTCTCTATTTCACTTAGTATTGTACTCTCTTGTTGCAAATGGCAAAATTTATTCTTTTTATGACTGAATAATATTCCATTACATATATAAAATATATATAAATATATATTTAAATATGTTAAAATAAATATAATAAATAATAATTAAATGTATAATATAATAAATATAATTAAATATATTTATATACATTAAATATGTTTATATAAAATATAAATATATATTCATATTATATATCATATAGGTTATATACATATCATTATATATTATATATATTAAATATAAATTTATATATTTATATTTATAAATATATTTTATATTTATTTATATTTTATATAAATATATAAATTTATATTTTATATATATCACATCTTCTTTATCCATTCATCTATCAATGGAACTTGGGCTTCTTCCATCGTTTGGCTATTGCAAATAATGTTATAAAAACATAGGGGTGCATGTACCTCTTTTAATTAGTGTTTTTGTATTATTTGGGTAAACATCTACTAGTAATTGCTGAATTGTAAGGTAGTTCTATTTAATTTTTGGAGGAAATTCTGCACTGTCTTCAAAACCGGCTGCACAGGGGATCCCTGGGTGGCTCAGCGGTTTAGCGCCTGCCTCCGGCCCAAGATGCAATCCTGGAGTCCCGGGATTGAGTCCCGCTTCGGGCTCTGGGCATGGAGCCTGCTTCTCCCTCCTCCTGTGTCTCTGCCTCTCTCTCCCCCTCTCTCTATGTCTATCATGAGTAAATATATAAATAAATCTAAAAAAAAAAAACAAAAAAACAAAAAACGGCTGCACAGTTTGCATTTCCCCCAACAGGGCATGAGTTTCCCCTTTTTCCATATCCTCATCAATATTTGCTGTTTATGCTTTCGATTTTAGCCATTGTGACAGGTGTGAGGTAACATCTCAGGGTGATGTTGATTTGCGCTTCCCTGATGAGGAGTCATGTTAGCAACTTTCCATGTGTCTGTCAGCCATCTCTATGTCTTCTTTGGAAAAATATCTGTTCATTTCTTCTACCCTTTTTTTTAAAAATTGGATTATTTTGTTTTATGGTGTTGTGTAAGGTCTTTATATATTTTGCATACTAACCCTTTAACAGATATGTCTTTTTCAAATACCTTCTTTCATTCAGTAGGTTGTCTCTTAGTTTTGTGGATTGTTTCCTTTGTTGTGTAAAAGATTTTTTTTTTTAAGATTTTATTTATTTATTCATGAGAGAAACACTAAGAGAGAGAGAGAGAGAGAGAGAGAGAAAGGCAGAGACACAGGCAAGGGAAGAAGCAGGCTCCATGCAGGGAGCCTGATGTGGGACTCCATCCTGGGACCCTAGGATCACGCCCTGGGCTGAAGGCAGGCACCAAACCACTGAGCCACCAGGGATCCCCATTTTTCTTTTGATGTAGTCCCAATAGTTTTACTTCTGTTTGACTTGCTTCAGGAGATATATTGGGGAAAATGTTGCTATGCCTGATGTCAGAGACATTACTGCTTAAAATTTTTATGGTTTCAGGTCTCACATTTAGGTCCTCACTCCTTTTTGAGTATTTTTGTGTGTATGAAAGAAAGTGGTGCACTTTCATTCTTTTGCATGTAGCTGTCCAGTTTTCCTAACATCATTTGTTGAAGAGACTTTTTTTTTATTGCATATTACAGCTTACTTTGTCAAAAATTAATTGACCAAATAATTATGGGTTAATATCTTGGGTTTCTACTTTGATCTATTAATTTAGGTGTTTTGTGTCAGGACCATACTGCTTTGATTACTACAGCTTTGTAATATAATTTGAAGCCCAGAACTGTGATACCTGCAGTTTTTTGTTTTTTGTTTTTTGTTTTTTCCTTTTCAGGATTGCTTTAGCTCTTCAGGGTCTTTTGCAGTTTCATATAAATTTTAGAATTGCTTGTTCTAGCTCTGTAAAAACTCTCTTGGTATTTTGATAGAGATTGCATTAAATGTGTAGATTACTTTGGATAATATAGACATTTTATTAGTAAATACTAATAAATTCCATGACCATGGAATGTCTTCCTATTTCTTTGTGTCTTCAGTTCCTTGAGTAAAATCATGTTACTCATGTCATTTCTAATTTCTTTCAGTAATGTTTTATAGTACTTAGAGTATAGATCTTTAACCTTTTTGGTTAAGTTTATTTCTTGGTATCTTAAAAGTTTTGGTGTGATTGTAAATGGTATCACTTACTAAATTTCTCTCTCTGTTGGTTCATTAGTATATAGAAATATTATGAATCCCGTGAGTTTCCTATAATCATTTTTCATTTCTAATACTTTCTTACTGGAGACTTTTGAGGTTTTTTTTTTTTTTAATATATAGTCATATGTCATCTGCAAATAGTAAAAGTTTTACTTCTTCCTTAAGAAGAGAATGCCTTTTCTTTCTTTTTGTTGTCTGCTGTGACTGGGATTTCCAGGACTATGTCGAAGAAAAGTGGAGAGTGGACATCCTTGTCTTATCCTTGACCTTAGGGGAAAAGTTCTTAGTTTTTCACCATTAAAAAGTTACTTGCAGATTTTTCATATATAATCTTTATTACGTTAAGGTATATTCTCTCTGAACTTTATTGAGGGTTTTTATCATAAATGGATGCTATACTTTGTCAAGTTTTTTTCTGTGTCTATCAAAATGATAGTCTGATTTTTATTTTTTTCTCTTACTGATGTACTCTTGCAGCCCAAGGATATATTGCACTTGATCACAGTGAATGAGCTTTTAAATGTATTGTTTGATTTGGTTGGCTAATATTTTTTTGAGGATTTTTGGATTTTTGCATCTATTTTTCATCAGAGATATTCACCTTTAGTTTTCTTTGTTTATACTTTATTACTGATTTTGGAATCAGGATAATGTTGGCATCATAGAATGAATTTGGAAGTATTTCTTCCTTTTCTTTTCTTTTTTTTTTTTTTTTTCTTTTTTGAATGTTTGGTAGAATTTACCTGTGAAGGCATCAGGACCTGGACTTTTGTTTTTTGGGAGTGTTTGGATTACTGATTCATTTCCATTGCTGGTAATAAATCTGTTCAAATATTCTTTTTCTTACTGTTTCATTTTTCATAGGTTATGTGCTTCTAGGAACTTATCTCTTTGTTCTAGCTTGTACAGTTTACTGGTATTTCATTTTTCATAATATTCTCTTAAATCCTTTGTATTTTTGAGGATTTGGTTGTTGTTTCTCTTCTTTTGTTTCTGATTTTATTTGTATCCTCTTTTTTTATTAGTATGGGTAGAGCTTTAGCACTTTTGTTGATCTTTTCAAAGAAATAGTTCTTGATTTCATTGATCTGTTCTTTTTTTTTGTTTCCATATCATTTATTTCTTCTATAATCTTTATTATTTCCTTCCTCCTTCTGGTGTTTTGTTTGTTGTTCTTTTCCTAACTTCCTTATGTGTAAGTTTAGGTTGTTTATTTGAGATTTTTCTTGCTTCTTGAGGTAGGATGTATTGCTATAAACTTCCCTCTTAGAACATCATTGTGTTTTCATTTCTCTCCATGTATTTTCTCTTTTTTTAAGATTTCATTTATTTATTCATGAGAGACAGAGAGAGAGAGAGAGAGAGAAAGAGAGAGGCAGAGACACAGGCAGAGGGAGAAGGCTCCATGAAGGAAGCCTGATGTGAGACTCAATCCCAGGACTCCAGGATCATGCCCTAAGCCAAAGGCAGGCGCTCAACCATTGAGCTACCCAGGCATCCCTCTTGATGTATCTTCTGTTTTCTTCCTTGATTTCATGGTTGACTCACTCATGTTATTTAACCTCCATATATTTGCGTTCTTTTTAGATTTTTCTTGTGGTTGATTTATAGTTTTATTTTATTGTGGTCAGAAAAGATGAATAATATAAGTTCAGTCTTTTTGAAATCATTGACACTTGTTTTGTGAACCAATGTGTTATCTACTTTGTAGAATGTCCTGAGTGCACCTGAAAAGAACAAGTATTCTACTGTTTTAAGATGGAATATGATAAATATATCTATTAAATCTATCTGATCCAGTATGTTATTTTAAGCAATGGATTAAACTTTTGGTTTTGGCTCAGGTTATAATCTCAGGGTCATGAGATCAAGCCCTGAATCAGCTCCAAGCTCAGCAAGGAGTCTGCTTCTCCCTCTGCTCCTACCCCTGTTTGTGTATACATGTTCTCTCTAAAATAAATAAATAGGGCAGCCTGGGTGGCTCAGTGGTTTAGAGCCTGCCTTCAGCCCAGGGCATGATCCTGGAGACCTGGGATCAAGTTCCGCATTGAGCTCCCTGCATGGAGCCTGTTTCTCCTTCTGCCTATGTCTCTGCCTCTCTGTCTCTCTCTTTCTCTCTCTCTCTCTCTCTTACTTTCTCTCTCTCTCTGATGAATAAATAAATAAATAATTTAAAAAATAAAATTGTAAATAATTTTTAAAAATAAAGTCAATTTTGTCTGATATAAGTAATATTACTTTAGCTTTCTTTTGACATCCATTTGCATGATACATGTTTCTCCATCACCTCACTTTCAATCTGTATGTGTCTTTAGGTCTGAAGTGCATCTTTTGTAGTGAACATATAGAATGATAGAATGAATAAAAAAACAAGATCTATGTCATTTGATTGGAGCATGTAAGTCCATTTACAGTCAAAGTAATTATTTATAGGTATGTATTTATTGCCATTTTTAATTTATTGCCATTTTGCTATTTGCTTTTGTTTATTTTTGTGGATTTTCTCTGTTCCTTTCTTCCCTCTTTTTTCACCATAACTTGCCTTTCTTTATTGATACATTTGGATTCTTTTCTCTTTGTTTTTGCATATCTGTTACTGCTTTCTGATTTGTCACTACAATTAGATTTATATATAACATCTTCTGCGTATAGCAGTCTGTATCTTTAGTTGATGGTCACTTAAGTTTGAACACATTCTTTACTCCTCTCCCCTTAACATTTTAGGTACATGGTTTCATACTTCATTTTGTTTTGTGAATCCCTTAACAGAGTTTTACAGATATATATATATATATATATATATATATATATATATATATATATATATTTTTTTTTTTTTTTTTTTTTTTTTTTTTTTACTACTTTTGTGATTCCCACTTCTCTTACTCCTGCTTATGGTCTTTCCTATCCACTCAGAGTCTACTGTAACATTTCTTATAGTGATGATTTAGTGACCATGAACTCCTTTAACTTTTGTTTGTATGGGAAACTCACTCTTCTATTCTGAATTATAGCCTCACTGAATAGAGAATTCTTGGTTGCAGATTTTTTTTCTTTCAGTACTTTGAGTATATCCTGGCATTCTCTTCTGGTCTGCAAAGTTTCTGTGGAAAAATCTGCTGATAGCCTTATGAGGTTTCCCATGTATGTATCTGTTTTCTCTTGTTGCTTTTAAAGTTCTTTCCTTATCACTGCCTTTTGCCATTTTAATTATTTCATGTCTTGATGTGGACCTTTTTAGGTTGATTTGAACAGGGGGTGGAAATCTCTGTGCTTCCTGAACCTAAATTTGTTTCTTTCTCAAATTCCTGCAGTTTTCAGTTATTTTTTTCAAAAGGATTTTCCGACCACTTTCCTTTTCTTCTGGAATCCCTATAATGAAAATGTTATTACACTTGGAGTCACAGAGTTCCCTGGATCTATTCTAATTTTGCTTTTTTTTTTTTTTTTTTGGTCACTTGTTCAGTTTGATTACTTTCCATTACTCTGTCCTCCAGGCTACCTATTCATTCTTCTATTTCTTCTAACCCACTATTTATTCCATTTACTGTATTTTTAATTTCAGTTATTGTGTTCTTCATTTCTGATTAGTTCTTTAATATGTGTATGTTAAGGGTTGCATTGATTTCCTCTGCCTGTTTCTCAAGTCCAGTGAGTAGCTTTATGATCATTAATTTAAATTATCTATAAGGCATATTACTTGTCTCCATTTCCTTTAGGTTTCTTGCTGTGATTTTTGTCCTGTTCCTTCATTTGGGACATATTCTTCTGTCTCCTCATTTTATTTAAATCTCTGTATTAGGAAAGTTGGCTATGTCTCTTCCTCTTGAAAGTAGTGGGCAGGCATGCACTTCTCACAAGGTAGTGTTAGTCCTCTTCCACAGGGGATACACGCCACTGGGAAGACTGAAGCTGGCTAAGGCCATTTCACAAAACATGTGTGAGCAAGAGATGCAGTTTTAACAAGGTTTGTATGTACTCCACAAGAGATGACAAGCTGCTGAAGCTGCTGCTGGGACCAAGGCCCTGTGAAGCATGCAGTTGGAAAACGTAGTGTTGTTGAGGTTTGTGCTGGCCTCTGGGGGAAGGCACCCACAGTGATAGAACTGACACAGGCCCAGCTGGAGAGATGGGGGAATGGTTTAAGCAAATTAGATAGTTAATGCTGATACTGAGCTGGTTCCTGCAGGTGTCCATGTGTTGATGCTTGCAGTGGGAGAGGGAGAAGGCTCCTGCCAGTCTTTTGCTTCTGGAGGAGTCCCTTAGTGAACTCTAAGATTAGTAAATACCTCTCCCTCCCATATGCCCCAGGTATTTTTCAAACTGCTGCTTTTGTGCTGTATCTCCACGGGCTGTTTGTCATTCTGTCTCTTTATAGGCAAAGGCAGAGACTCAGCTTCCAGCTGTTCCAGAGCCAAGCCACTGATTTTTTAAGTTCCAGGCTTTAAGTCCTGCTAGTTGTAGGAGCTTTAAAAAAATCAGCTTCTCTGATTTTTAAAGCCAAATGTTATGGTTTTTATCTTCCCTCAGACAGTCTTCCCCATGTAATAGTCTGTTTTTCACCCCTCTCCATATCTGCCTTCCTCCCTCTAGTAGTCAGACCCTTGAGGTTTAGCTCCCCACCATATCTCTGCCCTTCTTACCCTTTTGATATGGCTTCTTTTCTACATTTAGTTGTGGAGATTTTTTCTGCCAGTCTTGGGTCATTTTCTGGGTTGTTTACACTGATCCTAGTGTTAGCTAGTTGTATCTATGGAATGAGGTGAGTTTAGAGTCCTCCAACTCTGCCATCTTCCCCAGAAGTCCTTGATATACTATTATTATCTGAAGCCCATATGTGATTCACATTCCATTAGTTTTGTTTTTTGGTTTTTTGTTTTTGTTTTTGTTTTGTTTTTCCCCCAGTGTCCTTCTTCTGTTCCAGGATTCTACCCAAGACACTAAATTGCATTTAGTCATCTTGTCTCCTTGGGTCCTGTTAACTCTAACAGTTTCTCAGGCTTTTATTGTTTTTAATTATCTTACCAGTTTTGAGGAATACTGGTCAATTATTCTATGGAATGTCCTTTAATTAGAAGTTGTCTGCTTTTTTTTTTTTTTTTTTTTTTAATCATGATACACAGTTATGGGTTTGGAGAAAGAAGACCACAGAGGTAAAGTGCTATTTT
Organism: Canis aureus; assembly: GCF_053574225.1. Taxonomy (NCBI): domain Eukaryota; kingdom Metazoa; phylum Chordata; class Mammalia; order Carnivora; family Canidae; genus Canis; species Canis aureus. The sequence goes on along the minus strand of NC_135639.1, from coordinate 20,947,925 downwards.
TACCATATCATGCAAGGGTACATACTATTAAATTGATTTATGACTGATAATATTGAACCTGATGATCTGGCTAAAATAGTCTTTTTGTGGTTTTTCAACTAAAGTTACTCTTCCTCACCCCCATTTGTATATTGTACTCTTTGGAGGGAAATTATGCACACAGCACTCTCAAAGAGGGGAATGTTATGCTCTGCCTTCTTTAGGACAGAATATCTACATAAATTATTTAGAATTCTTATGTATGGGACATATATATGTCTTCAACATCTATTTATTTAATTATTTATATTACTATGGACATTTATTTTATTCTTTGGATTGTAATCTAATATATTTTATATATTCAAATTACTTGAAATTTGGCCATGGGAAACTCTTTCAATTGACTCCATCATTTTGTGTATGTATACATGCACATGTGCAAATACATCTATATTTTGAGCATTCTAATTTCTGATGCTATAAGGAGCTCTAGGCTCATCCTATATAGACCCTGTCCCAGTCTTCACGTGAACTATTCAGCTATTTCTCCAAGAAGCACTGTTTTCCTTTTTTGAAGAACAACTACAATTAAGATTTGGGAGTCAGTTATGCTCATTACTAATGGAATATCAGGGCTTCTAGGCCCTATCAGCTGACAGAATAAGGATATATGTGTTATATTAAACTATATAAATGCATACATATCTATAAATATTTCTATATGTAAACATCTGTATCAAACTGAGTATGTATTTATACTGATGTCTCCAGTTCTAATTCATCGCCACGTTGATAGTTCTATGCCTTCCTCTTGTCTGTTGGAATACTTCCCATATTAACAGTGAGAAACCTGGTTCACAGTATCTGTTATTCCTTAATTGTTCAATTCCAGAATGCACACACATGCATAGTGTCATCAGAACTATTCATCCATACCCCTGCAAGAAACACCTTTATCAACTAGAGTACAATGATTAAATACAATTCATTTTGCTTTTAATTTGGTCATTTAAAAAAATTATATGGGTCAGCACCCTTTTCTCCCACATAGTTCAGTACACACATTTGTAAAACAGATTGTTTTATCATAGCTGCATTTCATCCTGGAAGTCCTGAAATCTCTAAATTATTAATTTGCGTCATTAATCATCATTATTTGTACTATGAAATTGACTTATTCCTCTTCCAACATTTCTTTTTTTTTTTTTTTTTTTTTTTTGCACAAAATTATCACTTCACCCTGAAAATCTTTTTAAAACATGTTTTATAGGCTTTTGGCCATGAATTATCTTGGATGCTATTTATCTAAATCAGTCTTTATTTCTCCACTTTTAAGGATAATTTCATTGGATATAAAATTTTAAGGTGTTTTCTTTCTTCCTCTTTCTTTTTTCTTCTTTTCTTCTTTCAACACTTTAAATATTTCACTCCTCTCTCACCTAAGGTATTTCTTTCTGAATTCTTTCAATTTTTTTTTTCTCTTTGTTCTTGGTTTTCTACAATTTGAGTATGATAAGCTCAGGTGGGTTTTTTTTCTTTCTTAATTCCTCTTTGTGTCATTAATTTTGATTACTTTAAATATTCCTTCTGCTTGTTTCTTCTTTTCTCTCCTTCTGATATTCCAATTATATACGTTACATCTTTTGAAATGTTCTGTAGTTTTTGAATGTCCTCTTCTATGGTTTTTCTTATTTTTTCTTTGAATTTTAGTTTGAGAAATTTCTATCAACCTCTTTCAAACTCAATTATTATTTTCATGGTTGTATCTAGACTACTGTTGAGCCCATCGAAGGCATACTTCATTTCTCCTACAGTTTTTTTTCCCATCATTTTCCTTCTTTTTTTTTTCCCCTGTCTACTTTTCCATGAAAGCTTATTTTGGGTTGATTTGTGTCCCCCAAGGTCATATCCACCCACAATCTGTAAATGTGACCTTATTTAGAAGTAGAGCCTTTACAGATATAATCAAGTTAAGACAAGGTCATACTGGTTTAAGACAGGCCCTGAATTAAATATGATAAGTATCCTTATAAGAAGAGAGAAATTTGGACGGAGATTCAGATACACAGAGTACCACATGGGAATAGAGGAAGAGGTTTCAGTTATGTTTCCACAAGCTAAGGAATATCAAGGATTGCTTGCAACTCCTAGAAATGAGAGAGGCAGACATGGAACAGATTAATTGAACCTCCAAGAAGAGGGAATCACCCTGCCAACACCTTCATTTTATATCTGTTAAAACAGTGTATTTTCTAAGCCACTTAGTTTGTTATAACAACTCTAGGAAACTAAGATAAAAGCCTTATCATGCTAATCAGTCACATTAATTTTCTTGTCTCATAATTCCAACATTTGTGTCATATCTAAGTCTGGTTTTGATGCTTGGTTTGTCATTTTAGACTTTATTTTCTTATCTTCATCATACCTTGTAATTGTTTGTTGTTGTTGAAAGCCAAGCATGTTGGATTTGGTAATAGGCATTGAGGTAAAGTCTTTTATGAGGGTTTATGCTAACTTGACTAGGAGCTGGGCTGTGTTAAATGTTTGCTGAAGTTGTGGATGCCAGAAACTTCAAGACTCTTAAGTGTCTTTTTGTTTGTCTACCCTCTTGACTTTGGGTTTCTCTAAGGAATCTATGGAATCTACATCTTGCGTGTCTTTCACTTGTAATCCATTGTTATTATATTACAGCCCTCTTGAAGTAGTGTTAAGTTGTAGAGTAGGGAAAGCATTAAATACTTTTACGATTAAATTTTATTCTTTACTGTGCCTGCGTCCTTGGTCTGTGATACACATGTTTTTCTATTGGCATGGCTTTTTTCCCCCATAAGGGAGGCAGGAAAGTTAAAAGTTGCTGGAAAGCGATATATGTCCTTTCTCCCAATGGAATAAGACTCTTAACCCTAGAGAGTAGAGTTTTATTATAGAGAACTTGAGGGGCTTATTTCACAATGATTACTCCTCCCTACCCCTGTCAGAGCCATAAAGGATCTTTTTGGATCTTCAGCATGAGAAATTGGTGGGATTCCTCCAGGTAAAACCTACAGAAGTGTGAGAGTTCCAGTACATATGTAGACCCCAAGAGTTTCTTACTTTCAGCCTAGTCTACATCTAGCCTAAGAAAGTCATCATAACTACCACTGAAATGTTCATACAAGTTTATAGCTTCATAGGCTTCTGCTCAGAAAGCAAATCTTAGCTGTGACTTTCTGAATTAGCCTTTTTTTCTTTAGCTTTTGGGGATGGCAGTTTCCCCTATAATTTCTATTCTTTGATGAGTCCAAGAAAAGTTATTGGATTATAGTTGGTTCAATTTTGTTTTGTTACATCCAAGGATAAATGACTTAGAAGCTATCTAAGTATCATGGCTTTAAGGACTATTGAATAAAGGATGTGATTTAACATTGATACCCAGAGACCTGAAACATCAACATGCCCACTTTGTTAGAGTAGGGGCATCTGGGATACAGATAATGAATGACATCCTGATCAAAGTTCAGCAACCCACAGTGAGGTTACTATGAAATGCAACAGAGTACACTTTTATCAGGAAATATATCAAAAGTGCCACTGTTGGTTGCTTGCACACTCTGGGTGTTTTATGCCTAGGAAATAGGAGTCACCATATGAATAAAGGAATTGGCCATCACATAGTGAGTTTAGGAATAGATATGTTTGAGGCCCAGATGATCCATTTTAGTATCTATAGGCATTTCCTTACCTAATCTAGGTGATAAATAAATAGTATGGGAATCAAAACCTTAGGAGAACATAATGAGTAGGTCTTTAGATCCTTAAGAAATGAAGGTCTGGGTCATGCTACCTGGGTAAATCCACCAATACTGTTAATACATGCCCTCTAAATATGAGGAGAATGTATAATGTATAGTAGAGGGAGAAAATGAGAATCAGTTGCACTCCTGAGATCAGCTGCACTATTAGGGGCTCTACTTACATCCTACTAATCTTCTTTTAGGTTTCCTCAGGAAGAGAGATCCATCAGAATTCTGAAGGATTTAGCTTCCAAGCCTATATACTAAAGTTCATCTAAAAGGTGCCATAAGTGGGCATGGAGATACAGAATCTAGATTCTCATCATATGACAGAACTCTTGCCCCAGCTACTGAAATTCTTGTTGGAGAGAAGATGCAGCTGGAAGCACCTTTAGAGATTGCCACTGAAGCAGTCTCTAAAGTGGCAAAGAGCTACCTAACTCAAGGTTTTATCCTTCCTGGAGCAACCTATATCTAGTGACTCTGTAATGCTGCTATTTAGCCTTTTATCAGATACTCTGATGGGAAATTTCACTCCAGCACTCACTGCCAGATGACTGTCCTTATCAGGCCTGAATCCCAGTTTAACTTCTCTCCTGGCTTCAAAGTTTTCTTCTTCTTTTCACAGATGTCTATTCCTAACAAACACAATGTACTCCAAAACCATCTTACCATCTGCTTACAATGATTTCAACCTATGACATATATTTTTCCAAGCTAAAAATCCCCAGATTTTTCTAAAATTAATGGAAATACTTCATTACAAGCATCATTGTCCCCTATTCTGTCCGTCTGTATCAGTAGTTCCCAACTGTGTTCATGCTCATGACCCTCAGGAAATTTTCTTACCATGGCCCATATTATCTCAGAATTTTCCCAACTATAAGTTACATTACAGTAATTCTAACATTTGGTTTTTTAAAAATTACTTTTTATTGGCCACTGCATTTATTGTTTCTTCCTGCAGTGATAGAGAGCATTTTGACAAGTCCAGTGGCTTTTCTGGAATCAAAATATGGGATTATTGTTCAAAGATCTATCTCTGGAGTTGGCAGAGCATGATTTAAATCATGGATCTACCACTTTTAATCCCTGTTCCCTAAAGCAAGCTACATTTTTTTTTTAGCCTCTTCATTAGTAATTTCAGGATAATAAAACATCCTAGCATTATTTTGAGGATAAAATGAGTTAACATATAAAGAACCTAGCACATAAACTGACACATCGTAAGTACACAATAAAAACTGTCATCATTATCAGTGATATCTCTCTATGTCTATCTAAATAAAATTACCTCAAGCTTTTTTACATTTATGTTTTCCTATTGTGTGGACAAACTATAGCCTATAAGCAAAGTTACCTATTTTTATAAATTAAGTTGTTTTTTACATATTGTTTGTGACTGTTTTCATAGCACAACAGCAGAGTTGAATGATTGTAACAGGTTGAATAGCCCTTAAAGTCTAAAATATTTGCTACCTGGTCCTTTAGAGAAATAAAGTTTTGCTAGCTCAGTATATACCAATTTTGTTTTATATTTTTGCTATTATGAACAATGCTGCAGCAAACATCTCTGTGCATCTTTCATTTTGAGCACTTTTCCAATACTGAGAATATATATGCTTACAACTAGGATTTTTAGTTCAAAAGATAATGTGTCTTTTCCTAGTCTACTTAGAAGTGTTACCATTCATCAATCAATCAATCCTGTTTCCTGTTTATAATTTTGATGGAAATAAACTCTTACTTCAAAGTGACCTTGGTATGGACATTCCAGGTTGGTGAGAAATGCTGATATCTTCAGAGTATGGCTTTTGGATTCAGCCTGGCAACATTATTAAGGTGCTGTGTCTTTCACACCTGATTCTGCACTCAAGCATTTCAGCTGCTGGCCAGGGCTACTCTTAGAACAAGCTGCACTCAGCTACTGCCTTACTCTAGAACACTAAGTGATAATCAAGTCTGAATGAACCTTAACCTGATTCTAAATGGTATATGGTACAGAAGACCATGATATGGTAAGAAGCATTGACAATATGGTTTACATAATATTTGTGGGAGTATTCAAGCTTCCCATTTTAAGTGTCAGGACTTTTAAATCCATATTTTCTTTAGGATTGAGCACTTTTAGTGCTTCTCTGACTTTTATCTATTGATAATGAGTACCTGGGAATTACATGCATTCTTTTTGTTTTCAAATGAATTACATTATCCAAGGTTGATGTTGTAGATCCAACAGGAGATTGGCATTTCTCTGATGTAAGCCTTATCCTAAGAGACTTGGATAACACCAGTAAGTCTAATACAGGATGGATCTTATAGCAGGTAGAGTTGACTTTATGCCATCACCCAGCTCTGTTAAAACCACTCTAGTTTTAACACTATAGAGATAGGCCCTTTAAAGTGAAGTCCTGGTACAATCTTTATGAGTACCTACTATGTATATGTTAAATGTTTTACTATGAACTTTATATTTCAAATTTCCAATCACCTTGCAAATTAAGTCCTATTCTTAGAATTGAAATATTAGAACACTAGACTGTCAAAATAAATGATATTCAAATGGTTGTTTCAGCTCTATGAATGTACCTATTTTCTTGAATCTCAATTTTCTCATGGGTAGAATCAAATTTTAGACTTGATTACTCCTGTTTCCTTTAGGATGATAGTCTACGACTCTATGACTTACGTAAAACTATCCACTAGAAGCTTCCAGTGAAGAATTTTTCTCAAATCTCAAAAGATGCCTTGCTGGCATTTTTCTATTTCAAATTCTGGACATCTACAAATGAGTACTCAAAGGGTCTTTTTGTTTTCTTTTTTTTTTTTTTTAAATATGCCTCACATATAACATGAACAGGATTTTAGAAACTTCTGCCAAATTACCTTACCAGTTCTAAACTGTATTGAAAGGTGGGTTTATATGTATAGTTTTCCATCAACCTTATTCAATTAGACCCTGAGAAGCTTTGTGCTAAGACTAGTGCAATTTCTAGGATTTCTTCTGGTTCATACATGCTGGTGTCTGTCTTCCAGAAATTTTTAATATACATCTTTGGTGAAGTTTAGTTATTAGACAATCCTGTCTTTTTGTGTTCATGTTCTATTCTGTACCTCCCCCAACTCACAAAATACATGTCCAGGATTTCTCTTTATTCATTTTTGAAATCTAAAAGGTAAGACTAATGGGATTTGTCATTTTATACTATATAAGCAGAGTCATTTGTTTCTGTTAATGGATTATAATAAGACTATGGTAAACACCCTGTCCTTGAGTTTTGGTAATCTTTTAGATACACTGAAAATGTATATGCTGTATCTGCTCTCCCAGGTCTTTAAGTGACTTTCTCCCCCTCAACTTAATCTATAGCAAATGGACTTAAAGTAAACAATGAAGGGCTTCTAGTAAACAGTAGGTTAGTCTACTTTCTGTTTTTGACACAGTTGTGGAATAACATGATATAGTGGCAGCCATCTTGTGACCATAAGGCCACAAGTTTAAAGATGGAAGACAACTGCTAAAAAATGCTAAGCAGAAAGGCAGAAGCCCTGGCCACTGATGATGTCACATCTCTGCTTAATGGATACTCCCTGGAACCCTTTATATATGCTGGGTGAGATGATAAATACACTTATTTTAAGTCAGTTTTAGTTTGTGTGTTCCTTTAATTGAAGTAAATTTTTTTCTAGTTCTACTTCTCAAATTTACTAGAGGCTTTGTAAGCCTTCACCTTCCCGTGACTTGCTATAGTTTAGTGTGCCATTGCAAAAGAAGGTTGATGCCACAAAGGCCATGGGATGGAAACAGAAGACTCTAAATGTAAAAAACAAAGTTGAACAATCAAAAATTTATATAATGTTTTGTTACCCTGAAAATATAAATTATGCTCTTCTATATTTTTTGAGTAAAAATCAGAAAAAAAATATGGATGATTTCAATAGGACATTTCAGAAAAACAACTAATAACCCACACATCTTCACTTCCCTCTGACTTTTGAGTGCAGTATATAACCCTACCTGTATTGTAGATGGTCTTCCAAATGGATTGTGTATAATTTAGACATGCCCAGCTCTGGGAAGTGTAACTTTTTCTATTTGACTATATTCACCAATAAAGTAGTCTAGGGAAAATTCATGAAAACATCTTTGACTAAATTGTGTCCTTAAGTTTTGATTTTTTAAACCTCTTTCCTATTAACATTGTCCTATATCTCAATAATTAACTAGAATATTTCAGCTAGCTTACTTTTATAATTCAGGTACCTAACTATAAATTCATTACTATTTTCTACAAAGTTTTTTGATTAAAAAGTAATGTCTTCAAAACAGTTCATGTGTGGCATAAATTGCTATTTGAAAATTTTAGGACTGAACAAATGAAAATAGAATTGAACACATTTTTTTTAAAAGGAGGTTATTGATGCACAGAATTTTTTTTTTCCTTATAAATATGTAGTCACAAGAAGCAGAGGACCAGTTGATTGTTTTGCACAGATATCACTGCTTCCCATTTGCTGGAATGCTCATCTTTATACTGGCTTTTATTGCTTACTTGGCTTCTTAGGGATATGAAATTTAGGATGCAAATAATGTTTCAATAGCTCTTTCCTCATAGAGAGATTGATTTGCTTCATATCTGAAGCTATAACAAAACTTGACAATACCTTCTTTAAAAAATAAGGTACATAATGTAGAACATGAAATAAATGTGTGCATTAAGTAAATATTTTAAGTAAAATATATTTTCATAATATCTAATTTACTGAAGAAAATTAAATGATGAAATTATTTGGTACTATTTCAAAAGTTATTCAAATAGCTAGAGCATTTTTTCCCCCTCAAGAAGTGTTTGAAATGTATATTTTCAATATGGAATATATTGGATTTCAGTGCGTGTTTCATAGGATGTTTTGGATAGTGGTTTACTTTAATGTTGTAATCTGCATTTTGGTGTACTAAAGCTTTCTTTTTATAAAAACTTAAGCCAAGGCATTTAACACTGTTGTGCCCAAGATTGAGAATCCAAGATACCACCAAGGAGCCAACACGGATGCAAGCGCACGAGGGTTTATTTGCAAACTCGAGCTTGGGTCCAAGTGTACCTGACACAGCAGAGCAGGGACTTGGACCCCGAGGTTAAGAGGGGTAGCAGTTTTATAGGGGCCAGTGGCCAATGAGATAGTAACACACACAGTAAGTTGCATAGTCATGTCGGTCTGCACGCAGGTGGCCAAATGAATTACAATTTACCCTATAGTGACCGTTTGAACTAGCCTATCACTCCGGTCAGAATTGGCGCGCAGGTTGGGCGGGCAAAAGGCGGGGTGTACATTCTTTGGTGGTTAGGGGTCTCGCATTCCTATATGAGCCCGTTTCCGGTAAGGGTGTGCTCAGCGGGCTTGACTAGGGTGGGGGAGTGCCTTAAGCAATACGCAGGTCATGTGGGGGTTATACATGAGATGGCAAGTGTATCACAAAATGGAGTTAGTCCTGCTCTGCTTGTCCAGGGGTAGGGGATTTTTGTTAAATTCCTTGGATCCCACAAACACATCAATAGGTATTTTTCACTGTGTTTATGTGAACTACTACCCTTCTCTATCCACTCAAAAGAATAGCAACAAAGCTCAGATTTAAGATCAACAAGGTGGCTGAACCGGATATCCCTCACACCTCTCCATCAAACAATTTGATAGTCATCTGTGGACAAAGTACCTCTGTGAGAACTTTGGGATACCAGGAAGGAGACTGAAACCTTAGCAAAGTCCAAGGCTAAGAAAGCAGGTTTGCACCTAGGTGGCTGACTCATGGACCATAGTCCTAGCTATAGACCTGGAAACATAGATCAGCATCCCTTAGGACTCAGCTATAGCTGTTTGACTTTGTCCTGTCACCCATACCACATATCAAGAGACCTGGGAGCAGTTACACCCACCTATATATTAGGCATATAGAACTTGGTCCCAGCTATAGACTCTGAAGTGGCCCATGAACTGGCTTCATCCCTTCCTGGCCATGTCTAGGGGACCCTAAAAGTAAGCCCACTGAATTCAGTTAGGTTGTAGATTCTGTTAAGACCCTGTAACTGGACCCAACCTGTCCTAGCTGCAATCTGCAACAGGACTGCTAGCACAGGCACCAGAAGACAATAAATGTACCAGAGATCCTAAAAGGGTCCTATAAGAGGTTTCAATTTCTTCATAGCCATAGTCAACTGGTAGTCCTGCAAGTCCAAGGACCCAGAGGGAGATACTTCTACCTCTGCAACTCTGAAGATCCTAAATACCCTGTATTGGGTTCCTGGCCCCATCACAGCCAGAGTCCACCAGGAGACCTGACAGCCTAGCAACCCAACAGAGACACATTGGTTTATACTCCAAGAAATCCTGAGAAGTCCTTATACTCAGTTCCAGCTCCTCCCACTATAGTCAAGGAGCATTCCAGCCAGACAGGGGTACTGGTAAGAGACATACTTACCTGTGCCTTCAGAACCAGGTCTGAATATTTTGATCCTGGCTAGGGAACCCCCCAAAATCCTTGTATTTAGTTCCAGCCCCTATCAGCCCCTGGACCACTCCTTCTCACCCATCTGTACAACTAGAATGGAGCACTATCTGATATCTAAGCTGTGTACCCTTGTTCCAATGCCACCCTAATGAACAATGAACCAGAAGCACTACCATTTCCTTAGGGCCAGACAGTATCCACATTCTACCATTTGCAATAACATGGATGAGTTTTGAAGGCATTATGTAAAGTCAGAGAAAGATAAATATTGTTATGATCTCATTTATAGGTGGAATCTTAAAAAAAAAAAAAAAAAAAAACTGAACTCTTAGAAATGGAGACTAGAATGATGATTGCCAGAGGCTAAGACAGGCATGAAGAGAATAGGGAGATGTTGGTCAAGGAGCACAAACTTCCAGTTATCTAATATTTAACAGGGTGGCTATAGTTAACAGTAGAGTTGCTAAGAGAGCAGATCTAAACTATTCTCACCACAGAAAAAAGCTGTAATTATTGAGGCACTGGATTTGTTAACCAACCTTATTGTGGTAATCATTTAGCATATAGATCTATCAAATCATCACATTTTACATATATTTACAATATTATATAACAATTATATATCAATAAAACTAGAAAAATAAAAGGTAATTTAAAAAATGACCATATCAGGGATCCCTGGGTGGCGCAGCGGTTTGGCGCCTGCCTTTGGCCCAGGGCGCGATCCTGGAGACCCAGGATCGAATCCCACATCGGGCTCCCGGTGCATGGAGCCTGCTTCTCCCTCTGCCTGTGTCTCTGCCTCTCTCTCTCTCACTGTGTGCCTATCATAAATAAAAAAAAAAAAAAAAAAAAAAAATGACCATATCACATTCACAGTAAATAAATAGTCACCATTTACTTAGGGAAATCACTATGTGATGGAAACTTTGAATGCATTATCCTAATTTTCACAACAAATCCTTAGAAAAGCTGTTAATATCTCTATTTTACAGTTATGAATAGAAGGTCCAGAAAGGTTAAGTAATATGATGAGTACCACTTGCAGGTGATGATGAACTAGGATTAACTCCCAGGATTTTTAATTACGCACTATGCTATTAACCACTCTACGCTACTGGACACACATACATACTAATACATACACATGAGAACTCAGACATAAAGAAAATTTTTCCTTTCTCAGTGCTCAAATGCTCAAACTAAGTCCATGGAGGAAGGAAGGGGGAAAAATTAACTGTATAAATTGAAACTTATGAGGGCAGAAGTCTATGGTGGAAATATATTTTTCAAAAATCCTGCAAAGCATCTGCTAAACCATTAAAAAGAATTTTGAGTCAAACATATGAACTCTAGTTTGGGATGCAGTATGTGTTATGATAAATTTGCTGTGGCCAGGTAAAGATATATTAAGAAACAAACTAAAAAAAAAAAAAAAAAAAAAAATCTAGTAAGAACGGAACCTGAATGTTGATCCTAAAATTTGGTGAAAGAATATCCAGTTAGCTAATAATTTTAAGGAACACTTGTCATGGTCATTAGCTAGATATTCTATTGTTCATAATTTTCATAAATCCCTATTTACACAATTTTGGACCAACAGTATGCTTATTACTGGATGTTCAAAACTCATTTTATGTTGCTCTAAAGAGAGAAATACTTTCACATTGGTTTAGAAAATATTTTTGGTTTGTAGACGACAGTTATAAAAGTGAACATTACTATTGATCTAAATACAACCTAGAAAATTGTCTGTACTTGTCAATGTCTGTATGTTATCTTGGTAACACATGCAGAATACTTACTAATGTTCAAAGGTTCAATGAGCATGAGCAAAACATCGACCTCAATATGATATTTTACTTAAACATTGACAAATAAGGTTTTATTCAGCCAAGAATGGAATGAAAATAGTCTTACATTTGAGTCTGATGTGGGAAAAAGAAAAATTAAATTTCCTTAATACCTACAGCTCACTGACAAATCCTTGAAACAGAGTAACATTCCTCTAGGAACTCAGCTGCCTCCATGTTAATATATTGCTAAGGGTGAAAAGCAATTGTAGCCTAATCCCCCAGGATCCTGTAAGTCTACTTTAACATATAAAAATTTCATTGAGAGGTGCCTGGGTGGCATCTGCCTTGGGCTCAGGTCATGATCCCAGGGTCCTGGAACTGAGCCCTGCATCAGGTTCCATGCTCACCAGGTGTTGTGCCCAAGATTGCAAATCTGAGAAACCACCAAGGAGCCGACACACCAATGTAAGCACATGAGGATTTATTAACAAGCTCAAGCTTGGGTCCAAGTATACCTAACTTGGACCCCGAGGTGGGTTCCAGCTGGGTTTTTATGGGCTGGTCTAGGGGATTTCCAGAAGGGGTGGAGGAATTTCTCAAGTTCTCTTTACATTCTGATATGGGGCTTTCAAGGGCATTAAACTCTATTCTCATTCTGATATGGGACTTTCTGTCACAGGCCTTAAGCTCTGTTCTCATTCTAATATGGGGCTTCCTGCCACTGGTATTAAGCTGTTTTTTCCTGTAACTGAAGTAAAGTAAAGTTCAGCTCTTATTTACAGGGGCCTGAGATGGCTATACTTGTGCTAACACTGAATTTAAGGTGGAATGGCCTTAATTTTCTCGGCCTCCACACAGGGAGTGTGCTTCTCCCTCTCAGTCTCCCTTCCTCCTGGCTCTCTTTCTCTCTCTCTCTCTCTCTCTCTCAAATAAATAAATACTTTAAAAAATAAATAAAATTAAAAAAATAAATAAATAAAAGATTTTCTTTATTTATTCATGAGAGATACAGAGAGAGGCAGAGACACAGGCAGAGGGAGAAGCAGACTCCCTGCAGGGAGCCTAATGTGGGCCCTGATCCCAGAACCCTGGAATCACAACCTGAGCCACAGGCAGATGCTCAACCACTGAGCCACCCAGGTATCCCAAGAAAATCTTTTAAAATAAAATAAAAATAAATAAGAATTTCTTTGGAAACTTCCTTTATCTCTACTCCCCAAGAAGCATGTTGGCAATCATCCCCCAAATGTATAACCCACCGATATAAATCTGAAGGGTCTCATGACTAAGGTTTTATTAGACAGTACTAAATGACCTTATCCCAACAATAGCTAGTCCCATCAAGATTCTGGAAACCTTATTTCCAAAATTCCTTAGAGACTTCTACTATCCCTAGCCCCCTCTCAACTTGAATGTTTACCATCAACCACTCCTCATGACCTCAGTATAGCTCTTTCTGCCCCATGGGTCCTGTCCCTGTGCTTTAATAAAATCACCTTTTTACACCAAAGATGTCTCAAGCCAGTGGCTCTGAACTCTAACATCTTTCCTACAACAAGTCTTTCACTAAAATGATTTTTACCCATCAATATTAACATTTTTCTCAAAGGGAACACAATAGGAATAACCATTAGCATCTATTTCCCAAAAGAATTTAGAGAAGGGTAATATTTCTCTACTTGAGTTCCTTTTCAGAATATTTATTTTCTAAAACCTAATATACCATCTTCCAAAATTAATGTATATTTTTAGAAGCCTAATAATCATAATTGAATTTTATAAGACATTGGAATTTTAACAACACTGATAACAAATTCCTTTGTTCTTTGAGAGAGATTCAGAAATAATCCTATTTCAGTAGCTACTATTCTGATTTTCATGCAACAAAATTAGTCTTGTTTTGGAAAAACAGGACATGGATAATAGGAAATAAAGTCTGATTGTAAAATAGGAGCATTGTTGCCTACCTGATAAAATAGTGAAAGTAAATGGTGACCTCTTTTTTATAAATTATTCTCTAGTGCCTTTTTATACTGTAAATGTTTTTTGGGAAAAAAACAGTGGGTGGACATTGAAGCTTAAATTTCGGAGTCAGTAGCTTGGTCAAAGAATAAAGTTACCTTGCTTCAGAATGCAATTTCTCCACCTAGGAAGTTATAGTAGAAATTAAAGTTTTCCCATTTTAAAATAGGTTTTCTTTTTTGGTTATAAAATATGTTAAAATGTTTCAAAAAGCAGCATATTTGTAATTATTTTATAATTTATAATTTTATAATTCCAAAATCACCAGTTTTATTACTGTATGAATTGAAATATGTTAAGAAAAAATAGTCTGTGTTATTTACATAGCTTGATTAGAAGTTCTTTATTGAGAACTTAGCTATATGGAAATAGTTGTGTGTCCCTAGGGGGCTTTTTACCTAGGAGGAAAAGGGGACATATATATGAATAGGTAACTAAAGTCCCAGACAATGTGAACTAAGACCCAAAGGGGAGGTGCAGTTATTCTCCAGGATTTACAAGAGAAAAACTCCCTGACTTCTGCTCTGGGGAACTGAGCAGAGCAGAGCAGTTTATCTACTATTTAGGAGTCTGGTCCCTATGTGGTACTCAGTTGGAAGGCCTTTACCCCAAATCTTGTTATAGGCAAGGGAAAAAAACCATTCCCCTTGCTTTGTGCATTTATTGGAGTCTACTTATCAGCCATCCATGGTTGTTTGGTATAGCTCCTCAGTGATCCCAGCAGTTGAGAAGGAATGGGGGTGGATTAGCCAATCTACAGTGTCAGTGCTTTTTCCCTACAATATGGGATGTGTTTATTGCATCCAAGTAAGGAAAAATGTTATTGAAAAACTCAAAACCTCTTATATTAGGACATTTACAAATACCATGTAGTTTTTCTTTATATAAATGTCATAGCTGACAAATTGTATTTGCTCTAATTGCTCTAATTGGGTATTTTTCTCATTTTATTTTAAATATTTTGCTATTATCATTAGCTTTCTAGTTCTTCAAAAACTAAAAAAAAAAAATCTATTTTGGCTTTTGGTTTATTTTCTTCAAGTTTTCATGACAATTTTGTGTTTGTAATTGAACTTTTAAACTGCAAATAAAGATATCCAGAATCTAAGTAAATAGGCCTGGGAATCAGGTCAATTTTTAATATACTATGTATTCTTCTGAAATAGTATTAAATCTCCAAACACCATATTCCTGATGTTTCTTATATAAAAGGAACTAAAAAGACTTCTGTCATGTAACTCTTCCTTTTATTGTTATATTTATGAATCTGGATTCAAAGAATATTCCAGTCAATTTGACAAAAATACAACTAAGTATTTCCATATTTTTTTCTACCTCTTACACTGATTAACTATCCTCTTCCTGTCTTTTCTAATTTTCAGTTGAGTATTCCCAGTTGCTCAGAATAGTTATGATATAGTTTCAAGTGGTGAGGTTCAGAACTGACAACCAAGAAAGAATTCCTGAAATGTCTTTGGTGCAAAAAGGTGGAAAGGTGGCTTAATGAAAGCATCAGGACAGGATCCAGGGGGCAGAAAGAGCTGCACTGGAATTGCAAGGAATAGCTGATTATACACTTTGGAGTTGGGGGAGGTAAAGTTTCCAAAATGACTTTCATATGCTAAAGAAGACTCACAGGATTCTGGAGGTCTAGCTATTGTCAAGCTAAGGTTGTTTTTCCCTCTAGCAAAGTATTAACATTAAGACAGTTGGGAGTTTCCTGGAGGAATGTTACACTCTAGCTGTCAGTGGTCTGCAGGTTACAAGGAAATTTGATTTTATCTACATTTCCTCTTTCTTTTGTTTTCCATATCAGTTATATGTTCCCATAAGGGAACATTTACTGAAGTGTACTTCTCTCAACAGTGAAGATATGGAGTATTTATAGTCACCAACCAAGCCCCTCACTGGGCATACTATCAATGATGCAATTCTTGCTAGAATAAAAATGTATTTTCCCCCTTTCCCTTCCATGCCTCTTTCCTCTTCATATTTCTCCTTTCTGTACTCCCTGTGTGTTTTGGTTTATGGTATAGCCCCTACTTTATCTCCCCTGTCAATTTGAGTACCAATAGGTATCTGAGGGCACAGAGAAAACAGAAACTGCTGGGTTTCTGTAGTTGTCTTGGCCTTTTGTTTATATATGTATATATGAAAATCTCAGGGATGCCCATTGTGCATTCAAACAGCTAAGAAGTTTTGGCAAATGTGATTTTTGGTAGAGGAGGTTTAACAGAAAATTATAGATCAAGACAGTCTTAGAAATTCCTTCAGTTTGACTAAACGGCTAACAAGTTTCTTCCTGATTATAGGCCCTTCCCCTCCCTTTCTTAGAACATTTACTTTAGAAAAATTGCAAATTATTTATCTGCCCCCTTTGAAATATATATAAATATCTTTTAAAGCTCTTGCCAGTTTATGGAACCAGTGAATGTCTTTATCAAGGACCTGGGAGTCATTCCTTATTAAATAGCTATCAAGAAAGATAACACTCCTATCTCCCAGTTGCTATGGTAGGATAGGTGCCTAATTTACTAGGTCTCTTGCTCAAAGCTGTGAAGCTACTTCTTATCTTAAAGATGAGTAAATTAACTTGTCCTTTGGGTAAAGTCAAACACAGGTGGTCTATGATCCCTTTACTTAGTTTTTAAAAACACTCCAGAAGGGTTCAAGATGTCAGTGTAGGAAGACCCTGAACTCATCCCGTCCCACTGACAGCAAAACTGAATGAATGAATGAAATAAAGTCTATATATGGAATAATTTTCCTCTAACTGACCTGAAAACTAGATGAATAGCATCTTCATAACAAAAGACAAAAGAGTCAAATAGAGAAAGGGTAGTGAGGGAGACACAGCCTTGCCTGAAACCCTACCTCATATATGGTGACCCCAGAATTATAAAATTCAATAAAACTTTCCCTCAAGGAGTAAAGTAATTGCACACCACATTAGTCACTCTAACCCTGAGGGTGGGTACTAGAGACACAAGTCCCCAAAATGTCTCATTTAGAAAATCAGTGGAGATTAAGACCAGGAAAATCATAGAACTATAGAAAACAGACACCACTCTTAAAGGGCTTGTGCACAAACCCACTCACCCTGAGATCCAGTGCAAAAGTAGCAGATTGAAAAGTGACTAGACTATAAGCAAAGGAGGATCTATTTACTAGTTATAAAGCAGCTATCAGAGAAGCAGGAACCTGCAGGGACTTTATCTAGGGACAGAAATTCTGGCAGGTGCCCTGTTTGGTAGATTGCCTTTAGCCTGCTCACAAAGGAGAAAGTGCTCTCTTCACCTCCAGTCCTAAGTGGGCAGGATGAATGTCCCACCTCCTATCCACTCATTGAAGCGCTCAAATGACAATAGGGCCACAAGAGCATCTGGAGCACTAACAAGCATGGAGCCATGTCAACCTGGATAAAGACAAAGCTGCAACCAGAATGAGCAAGGAGCTGAAATCTTACTCTCCTCACACAGTGTCTGAGCCACAACCAGACCGGGCAAGTAGGCCAAGCCCCATTCTCACTGTATAGCAGCTGCAACCCTATCATAGCCATTGGGCACACACAACCCACATGAGATATCTGGCTCTGGTGACCAGGGGAAATTTCACTTCTGAGCTGCACAGAACAGCTCCAGCACAAGACCACTTCCCTTCAAGAGTGAGGGAAGTAATCATTTCACCTAATATATATATATATATATACTCACAGAAGCAAGCATAGAGACTTAAACAAATGAAAAGGCAGAGGAACTTGTCACAAATGAAAGAACAGAACAAAGCCACAAAGATCTAAGTAACATGCCTCATAGATGATTTAAAGTAATGATTACAAAGATACTGGACTTTAGAAAATAGAAGACATCACTGAGACCATTAACACAGAGAAAAGGAATAACATAGAGATAAAAGGATCAATAAACACAATGAGAAGCATGTACAATGGAAAGGACAGCAAGCTAGATGAAGCAGAGGAATGAATTAATGTCCAAGCTGAACAAAAGAGAGAAAAAATAATTATGCAAAATGAGAACAGATTTAGGGAAATCTGTGACTTCATCAAACATAAAAACATTCACATTAGAGGAGTGCCAGAAGAAGGAGAGTAAGAAAAGGGGAAGAAAATTTATTTGAAGAAATAATAGATGAAAACTACCCTAATCGGAGGAAACAGACATCCAAATCAAGGAGGCACAAAGAACACCCAACAAAATCAATGAAGGCATATCCATATCAAGACATATTATAATTTAAGTGGGAAAATGTAATGATACAGAAAAAAATTGTAAAAGCAGCAAGACAAAAAGAAGATCGTTACTTAGAAGGAAACTCCATTAGGCCACCAGGGGAGTTTTCAGCAGAAACTTTTCAAGCCAGAAGAGCCTGGCATGATATATTCAAAGTGCTGAATGGAAAAAAAATCTGTAGCTCAATCTAGCAAGGCTATCATTCAGAATAGAAGGAAATATAAAGAATCTCCCAAACAAAAACTAAACGAGTTTATTACAACTAAACCAGCCCAGTAACAAATATTAAAGGGGATTATTTTAGTAGAAATAATAATCAAGGAACTCACAAAATAAAAGGATATAAAATATGACATATACCCAATGTATAAGGAAGGGAGGAGAAAAGAAAGGTTCAAATTTAAACAACCATCAATTGAATATAGATTGCCATATAAAGTAGAGTTTATATTCACAACTAATGGTAACCACAAATCAAAAACCACTAATAAATACACAAAAAAATAAAAAATCCAAAAATACTACCCAAAATAAGCAAGCCATGCAAGAAAAACAAGAAAGGGTCAGAGAAAAAAAATCTTCAGATATGACCACAAAAAAGGTAATAAAATGGCAATAAATACACATCAGCAATTACTTTGAATGTAAATGTACTACATGCTCCAATTAAAAGACATCAGGTAACAGAATAAGAAAATAAGACCCATATACATGCTGCTCCTAAGAGACTCATTATAAACGTGAAGACACCAGCAGATTAAAAATGAAGGGATAGACAAACTTTTTTTTTTAAGATTTTATTTATTTATTCATGAGAGACACAGAGAGAGAGAGAGAGAGAGAGAGGCAGAGACACAGGCAGAGGAAGAAGCAATCTCCATGCAGGAAGCCCGATGTGGGATTCCATCCAGGACTCAAGGATCATGGCCCGACCAAAGGCAGGTGCTAAATGGCTGAGCCACCCAGGGATCCCCTGGATAGACATGGACATGGATGTCAAAAAAGCCAGAGTAACATTACTTATATCAGACAAAATTGACTTTAAAACAAATACTGTAACAAGAGAAAAAGATACATTTAATCATTAAGGGGACAATCCAACAAGAAAACAGAACAGTTGCAAATAATTTATGCATCCAACATGAGAGCACCTAAATACATAAAAAAATTATTAATAAATATAAAGGAACTAATTAGTAATACAAAAAGAGTAAGGGAGTTTAACACCTCACTTTTATCATTAAATCATCTAAACAGAGGACCAACAAGGAAACAATGATTTTGAATGATATACTGGAACAGATTGATTTAATAGATGTGTTCAGAATATTATACCATTACAACAGCAGAATATACATTCTTTTCAGAGCACACAGAACATTCTCTAAAACAGATCATATATTAGGCCACAAAATAAGCTTCAACAAAATAAAAAAGACAGAAGCCATTCAATGCATCTTTTCTGACCACAATGCTCTGTAAGAAACTAGAAGTCAACAACAAGAAAAAAATCTGGAAGGAACACAAATACATAGAGGTTAAATAACATACTACCAAGCAATGGGCCAACCAGGAAATAAAATAATAATAATAAAAAAATACATGAAAACACAACAGTTCAGAACCTTTGGCCTGCAGCAAAAACAGTTTTATGAGGGAGTTTGTATCAATAAAGGCCTACCTTAGGAAACAGGAAAAATTTGAAATAAACACCCTAACTTTACACATTTGGAAGCTAGAAAAAAGAATAAACAAAACCTAGAGCCAGAAGAAGAAAGGAAATAATAAATATTAGAGCAGAAATAAATGATACAGAAAAAAAAAAAGACACAGTAGAACAGATCAATAGAATCAAGAGATGGTTCTTTGAAAAAAAAAATCAGTAAAATTGATAAACTTCTAGGCAGAATTACCAAGAAAGTAAAAGGACTCAAAATCACAAATGACAGAGGAGAGATAACAATCAACACCACAAAAATACAAATAATTATAAGGAATATTATGAAAACTCTATACTAACAAATTGGACAATCTAGAAGAAATGGGTAAGTTCCTGGAATCATAACCTACCAAAACTGGAACAGGAAGAAATAGAAAATTTGAACTGACTGATAACCAGCAAAGAAACTGAATTAGTCATTCAAAAATTCCCAAGAAACAAAAGTCTGGGGCCAGATGTCTGCATCCACAGGTAAATTCTATCAAACATTTAAAGAACAATTAATACCCATTCTTCTTAAACTATTCCAAAAAATGAAAAAGGAAGGAAAACTTCAAAATTTATTCTATAAGGCCAGTATTACCCCTATACCAAAAAACTAAAAAAGAAAACTAAAGGTCAATACCCCTGATAAACATAAATGCAAAAAATTCTCAACAAAATACTAGCAAACCAAATCAAACAATATATTACAAAAAAAAAAAAATCATTCACCACAATCAAGTGGGACTTATTTCTGGGTTGCAAGAGTGGTTCAATATTCATAAATCAATCAACCTGATACATCATATTAATATGAGAAAGGATAAGAAACATGATCATTTCAATATACATAGAAAAAGCATTTGACAAAGTACAATATCTTTTCATGATTAAAACCCCCAACAAAGTAAGTTTAGAGTGAATATACCTCCACATAATAAAGGCCATATATGAAAACCCACAACTAATGTCATCCTTAATGGGAAAAACAGAGCTCTTCTCCTAAAGTCAACAATAAGACAAATATGTCCATTCCTACCACTTTTATTCAACATAGTACTGAAAGTTCTGGCCACAACATTCACACAACAAAAAGAAATAAAAAGCATTGAAATTGGTAAGGAAGAAGTAAAATTTTCACATTTGCAGCTGACATGTGACTATATATAGAAAACCTGAAAGACTCCACCAAAAAACTGCTAGAACTAGTAAATGACGTCAGTAAAGTATGAGATAAAAATCAATGTATAGAAGTCTGTCGCATTTCTATACTCCAATAATGAATCAACAGAGAAATTAAGAAAACAATATAATTTACAATTGCAATAAAAGTAATAAGATACCTAGGAATAAACATATCTGAAGAGGTTAAAGACCTTAACTTGGTAAAATATAAAAGACAAATGAAGTTAAAGACACAAAGAAATGAAAAGATATTCTATGCTCATGAATTGCAAGAATAAATATTGTTAAAATTTCTATACAGTCCAAAGCAATCTACATGTTTAATGCTATCTCTATCAAAATACCTACAGTATTTTCTACTGATGTAGAACAATCCTAAAATTTCTATGGAACCACAAAAGACCTCAAATAGCCATAACGATCTTGAAAAACAAAAGCAAAGCTGGGGGTGTCACAATTCTGGACTTCAAATTATGTTATAAAACTGTAGCAATCAACAGTATGGGACTAGCACAAAAATAGAGACATAGATCAATGGAAAGAAGAGAAAATCCAGAAATGAACCCTCAATTATATGGTCAATTAATCTTCAACAAAGCAGGAAAGAAGATCCAATGGTAAAAAAGAATATCTCTCAACAATTGGTGTGGGAAAAAGTGAACATGAAACATAATGAAACTGGACCACTCTCTTATACCAAACACAAAAATAAATTCAAGATGGATTAAAAGCCTAAATGTGAGACCTAAAGGCACAAAAATCATAGAAGATCACAAGCTATAAGTTCCCTGACACCAGCTATAGCAATTTTTTTCTTGTCTCTTGATGGAAGGAAAACAATGAAAAAACTATTGGGATTTCATCAAAATAAAAAGTAGTTACACAGCAAAGGAAACAATCAAAACTAAAAGGCAATCTATAGGAATGGTAGGAAATATTTGCAAATGACATATCTGATAAAGAGTTAGTATTTAAAATATATAAAGAGCTTATAAAACTTAAAACTAAACACCAAATAGTCCAATTAAAAGAAATGGGCAGAAAACATGATCAGATATTTCTCCAAAGAAGACCTACAAAAGACCAATAGACACATGAAAAATTTTCTTACCACCACTCTCTTATCAGGGAAATGCAAAGCAAAACTATAAGGCAATATCACCTCACACCTGTCAGAATGACTAAAATAACACAAGAAACAAACAGGTATTGGTGAGGATGTGGAGGAAAATAAATCCTCATTCAATGTTGGTAGGAATGCAAACTGGTGCAGCCACTGTGGAAAACAGTATGGAGGTTCCTTAAAAAGTTAAAAAAAAAAAAGTTAAAAATATAACTGCCTTATGATCCAACAATCAAAGTAATGGGTATTAGGAGGCAGCCTAGGTGGCTCAGCCTGATCCTGGAGACCCGGGATCGAGTCTCCCGTCAGGCTCCCTGCATGGAGCCTTCTTCTCCCTCTGCCTGTGTCTCTGCCTCTCTGTGTGTGTCTCTCATGAATAAATAAATAAAATCTTAAAAAGAAAATAAGGAAAAATTGGCCTTCACATCATATGCGATGGACTTAACAGAGATATATAGGAAATTTCATTCAAAAGCAGCAAAATATACACCTTTTTCAAGTGCACATGGAAAATTCTCCAGGATAGATCACGTTAGGCTACAAAACAAGTTAGTAAATTTATGAATATTAAAATCCTTTCAAGCATCTTTTCACACCATGATAGTATGAAACTAGAGATAAATTACAGAAGGAAACTGAGAGGAGAAAAAGCTGATACTAAACAACATGATATTATACAACCGATGGTCAACAAATCAAAGAGGAAATAAAAAAATACCCTGAGAAAAATGAAGTATAAATACAATATTCCAAAAATATTTGAAACATAGCAAATGCAGTTCTAAGAGGAAAGTTTATAGCAATATAGGCCTATCTCAAGAAACAAGAAAAATCTCAGTCTAACCTTATGCCTAAAAGAGCTAGAAAAGAATAAAATCCAAAATTGGTAGAAGGAAGTGAATAATAAAGTTCAGAATGGAAATAAATGAAATAGAGACTAAAAACAAAACAAAACAATAATGAAACTAGAGCAGATTCTTTGAAAAGATGAAATCAAGAAACCTTTAGCCATACTCCTCAAGAGAAAAAGAGAGTCAAAATCAGAAATGCAAAAGGAGAAATTACAACCAATACCACAGATATACAAATGATCATAAGAGAATACTATATGTAGTATTTATGTAGAACACTATAAACACTAATTTATAAACAAATTAGACAACCTAGAAGAAATGGATACATTCCTAAAACATACAATCTTCCAAGACTGAATCATGAAAAAATAGGAGATCTGAATAGACCAATTCGTGTTAGGCGAACATGATAACCACTACACTACGGAAACCGCCTGAATAGACCAATTCGTAATGAAATTGACCTTGAATCAGTAATCAGGAAATAAAACACAAACAAAACAAAAACCCAGAGTCCAGACGGCTTCACAGGTGAAATCTACCAAACATTTAAAGAAGAGTTAATATGTATCTTCCTCAATTTATTCCCCCCCCCAAAAAAAACCACACACACAAAACAAAACAAAACAAAACAAAAAAGAAGGAACACTTTCAAATTCATTTAATGAGACCACCATTACCCCATGCCGAAACCAGGTGACACTGAAGAAAAAAAAAAAGTGAATGAGATAGAGAGAATAAAGGCCAATATCCCTGATGAACTTAGATGCAAAATCCTCAACAAAATATTAGCAAACCAAATTCAACAATAAATCTGAAGTATCACATACAATGACCAAGAGGGATTTATTCTAAGGATGCAAGGATGTTTAACATCCACAGATCAATCATCATGCAACAAAATAAAGGCTGAAAATCATATCTCAATAGATGGAGTAAAAAGTATTTGGCAAACTATAACATTCATTCATAATAAAAACTTTCAACAAAGTGGGTTTAGGGAGACTATAAAGCCATATATGAAAAACCCACAACTAGCATGGTACTCAACAGAATAGAGCTGAAAGCTTTTCCTCAAATAGCAGGTTCAGGGGAAAATATAGCTACTCTTACTTTTTTTAGTCAACATACTATTGGAAGTCCTAGACACAGCAACTACACAAGAAAAAGAAATAAAAGGCATAAAAATTGGAAAGGAGGAAAGAAACAAAACTGTCATAATTTATAGATGATGTAATACTATATATAGAAAGCCTTAAAGACTATACCAAAAAAAAAAAAAGACCTAATTGAGTTCAGTAAAGTTGCAAGATACAAAATTAATATACGGATATATGTTGCATTTCTATAGACTAATAATAAACTATCAGGAAGAGAGCTTAAAAACAGTCACAATTGCATCACAAAGGTAAGATATTTATCTTCACTCATTTTTGGGTCTTAAATATGTGTATGTTGTCTCACTGATCAAAAGTTACCAGTATCTGAAATTTGACTGTATTTGTCTATTTGCCTTATACTTTCAATGCATGCTCCTTCTTTCATTTAGTGTGAAACATTTTAGCAATAGTAATGTGGCCAGAGAGTCAGCACCCCCCCCCCAAAAAAAGGAAGATAAAGACCAAGCATGCTTAATACTTGTGATTAGGTGATTTACCTAAGCCCAGGATAAGAGTTAGCTCTGCACATGGTGGTCCTAGAGAGTAATTGAATTGTATTTTATTGCCAAGCACTTTGAAGCTCTGCAGCCCTAACTTTAAATACTAGCTCAGCTACCTACCTAGTTAACTGTGCAAACTTAGGCAAGTAAATCTTCTTTCTGGATCCCAATTTCTTTATCTGAAAATTAAGTTTACAGGAACACCTGAGAGCTTTATAGGAAAATTTGCTTGAGCAAGAGCTAAGAACTTTCACTTTCAATGTTAGCTAATACATCAACAAAATCAACACAAAGAGTAGCTTCATTTTCTTTTCTCTATTCTTATTCTGCAAAGTCATGAAGAAAAGTCATATTGGCTGTCGAGTCTGTAGCTCAGACAAACCCGGTGAGGTATGTGTGATGGCTGGTCTGGAACAGGAGTATTGGTGTTTTATGAAACAGGTTTAATCTATGAGAAAGAACCTACCTGGGAATTTTCACTCTACAAATCCTAGACTCATTATCTATAATGCTGAGCTAAACGGCCTTGACCAACTAACATTAAGTGTCATCTTGGCTTCAGGAGTGGAGCGAATGCTTTGCTTCTACAGTCTATCCACAGTGTAGTTGGTCATGTGCCAGGTGCTCTCTTTAAAGTTCCCCAAACCCCAATGATCCTGAACATGAATACAAGTATTCAGCTGCCTTAATCACTAATGACTAAAGGCAAATAAGAGGAAAATGAGAGTGTTAAAGAGACCTGACCCAATTTTGGATCCTGGCCAGATGTTCAAGGAGTGCCAACTGCTTTCGACACAGGTCACACCTGCTTAATTAACAGTAATAAGAGCTTTTGGAAGATCACAGGGAAATTAGTTACAGATAAATGATCTAGCAATTCTGTCTCAACCAGAAAAGGGACAGGATGCTATTTAATAACATGATCACAAGTGGAATTGCAGGTTAATGACCTTGCATTTTATAATTTAATGGGGCACATGCAGGACCAGGCTGAAAGTAAATGGATTGTCAAATACAAATGTATACACTGGCATTTTATAAATAAATTATTATAGCACTAATTGCAATTAAATTGCTGTATTTTAATATGGTCTAGTAATTAAGTCATGAGTGGCTTATTGCCTGTCTCTTGCCTGAACTGACACCACATAAAATAATTTGATTCAGCAAAAGTAGTTCTGAATATACTCTCGAACTTCTGTACAGGAATGGAGGCATATAGATTCCAACTACCCCAATTTATAAAAATTAGGGTTATTTCTTCCCCCTAAACTCTTGCCTTTTTGATGACTATTTACAAAGGAAAACAATACTACACTGAAATGGATAAACTCGAACCCCTTTTGCCTCTCAAGAAATACTTTAAATCTTGATTTAATCTTCTTCTAAAATGATTTTTCCTCCTAAAAATTAGAGCCCCTCTAGGATTATCTAATTTCACCATCCAGTACCGAAGATTTAGTACTGGATGGTTAACACCTTTGTCAGAAATGCCATAACAGTTGTAAGCTCTGATTGTGTGTCATGAAATTCCTTTGGATTACTTGCCCCACTCTGTGCTCCCATTGCTCCTGTGCTAGCCATGTTATAGCACTGTTTTCCTCACAGTCCAGTCATCCATTCATGTGTCTATTTGTATCATTTCCTGAGAGCAGGACAATGACCTGTATTTTCCTAAATCCTGAAATACACTAAGTAAGTGCTCAAAAATATTAATTGGTTAAATGAAGGAAAGAAGAAAGAAAAGCTAACTCACAGCTCATTACAATCACTAAGGGGTAATCTGGAATGATTAAGTCAATTAATTATTTTTATCTTAGTGTCTTCTAACTTGAGGACTTCTGTAGATACAGGGACATGTAAGTTAAAACTCTGCCCTCAAGCACAGTACATTTGCTAAAAACTATACCCACATAACGATAAAAATCACTTTTTATAGACATTACATTGAAAACCACATGAGCATTCCAATCTTCACCATGATGAAATAAGTTCTATTATTATCCCTGCTTCATATGTGAAGAAACTGAGGCACAAAGAGATTAGGAGACTTCCAAGGTCTATCTCCTAGGAAATGACACAGTTAGGTTTCTATTCCAGGCCAACTGGTTCCAGAGTCTACACAATTACCACAATATTTAACTTCAAAAATACTGTAGGTTTAAAAGAGACAAAAATTACTGGTCTTTATGCATTAGGGAAACTGAAGACACTGTTGGAGCAGAAGTCAACAATAACTTAAAGGGTGAGATGAATCAAATGGAGAAGGAGAAACTGATGAATATCCTGAGTGAAGAGGGTCAGGGTGGGCAAAAGTAAGCATGCTGTGGCTTAAGCAAAGGGTTCAGATGAAACACATGAAAAATAAGACCTACAGAGTTGAACTGGGGAAGACTTTGCTATTCATGGTAAAGAAACCTTCAGATATTCTTCGAATCTGGTATTTGCTGCCAGAAATTTCTGGTCACTCAGCATATCTACAAGTAAGATTTCCTGACTAAATAGCCATTGAAGCAGTAACATTTTATTTCTCCCAAAGCCTGTCATGTGGTTGTTCAAGTAAGGTCCAAGCAGCAAATAAATAAACTCTGCTCTCTCTTTTTATGTATAGCCATACAAAGTTAAGTCCCCAGAGGGCCAGTTGGCAGACACTGGAAGCTGCTTACTTTCTTTGCAAGGTTTCACTGGAAATGTTTCATGATTTGCTGGTGCTTCGTAAGTCAATGCCTCACTCCTATGACTGAGGACCCAGGCCTTGGATAAGCAAGGAAGGGAAACATTTGGGCATTCACCTCATTTGTCAGTGTTATTGCCTATCTACTACTTTGGCCCACAAAGTTGGAAACAAAAGTTGTTTTATGCATCACTATTTTAATTAACAAGGTATTTTATTAAATTAAGGTAGTGGGTGACAGGAATACTTTTGGACATATCAGTTAGGAGTGAGGTCCTGCTTAAAGAAAACAAGATGAGCCCTCTCTTGCAGGTTATCAGTTAAATTGCTGTCTCTGCAAGGACTGGATTTCTGAATTAGTCTATGATCAGATCAGACTCTGCCTTGCTGATACAGCTTTCATCTAACGCAATCCCAATCTTTTTGCTTAGTCTGACTCACTGAGGAAAACAGCTCCCTACAGAGCAGCCTTGACTTTCAGGGAGGCCCTGGGGAAATTTCACTCAGGGTCAATTTCTTGAGAAAAAAAAAAAGAAGTCAGAGAAAGGGTTCTGTAGAATTGCTTGAAGATGGCGTTATCTGGGAGTCATGGCTATAGGAATATTTTTAGTTATTTCAGATTAATGTTACTACTAATTATATTAATGATAATGGAAAAGTTGTTATAACTACAATTATTATCATTATTTAAATCATAACAATCTCTAAAAGAGAACTGTAGCCATTGGGACTCTTATAATGCTTTGGAACTATTAGTGTTCCTTCCTAAGCTGATTATCAGAAGACAAGCAGTTTGACTTCAAAGTAGTTCGAAAGTATTTTAGAAGAACTTTAGGTACCTGCTATCTATGCACCTAATAAGAATCCTCTCACCTCTAGCTTTTGCAGAAAGACGATTTTAACATGTAACCCCTCTTGGCTCACTCCATTACCATAATTAAGTAAGGGATTGGTAACCTGAGTTAGGGTGGACTATCTATAAACCAGCTATTTCTTGGTTTGGAAAGACGAGTAAAGGCAATTGGACTCCCAGGTTGGGAATTTGAATGAGGTCACCAAAAAGAATTTCAGATGATGGAGCTTTACAGTCCTGTGATCTTGAAGTTGAGGCTGCTATTACTAGCTGATATGGACACAGAGTTATGAAGGAGTAGAATCTAGGAAAGAAGCAACTGAGAAGAAATAGAGCAGAAAGGAACCTGTGTGCAGAGAATCTACAGACAGAAAACAAAACTGTGAGATTAAGATTACACCATATAGCAGAACTTCTCTTCTAGAGATTTGTTTCCTCATTCTCCTGAAGTCTTGTCTGTAGCTGTTCTCAGATTGTCCTGAGAACTCTTTGTTGCCATACAATGCTTTTTACCAGTTTTATTTGAGCTTGTTTGTCTTCCTCATCACAAAAGTAGACTTAACTTGAAGAGAAACCCTATGTTCACTTAGCAAGCAAAAAGCTGGAGAAGTCAACTAAATATAAAGTTGATTTTCCTAAATTCTTACTTTACACTGATCGATGCTATGAGAATGATCCAGAAAAACTATAAATAAAAGTATCTGTTACACTTGGGAGATTCATGAAGAAGCCATTCTGAATCTAGTTATATTCAGGAAAGACACGGTGCAGGGACGCCTGAGTGGCTCAGTAGTTGAGCACTGCCTTTGTCTCAAGGCCTAATCTCAGAGTCTGAGGATCAAGTCTCACATCAGCCTCCCTACACGGAGCCTGTTTCTCCTCCCTCTGCCTATGTCTCTGCCTCTCTTTCTGTATGTGTCTCTTGTGAATAAATAAAATAAAATAAATCCTAAAAAAAAAAAAAGAAAGGAAAGACAGTGCAACTTCCCCTCCATTTACTGACTATATTATCCTGGGCTAGCTAGGTTACCTTTCTGAGCCTCAGTTTCTGTAATTGTGAAATGGAGAGAGGAGCACCCAAGACAGACTAAATATGATCATATCTATATAGCTTCCAAAATCATTCTTCTCATGAACTGGAAAAATTTAGCCCTCTCTCGTTGGACAATTTGTGGAATGTAGACTGAATTTTAGTCTCCATATTCTCCCTTAGAGATGTACTCTTGCATATGATACAACTTCATGAGAATCCTGAATATGTGATATTTAGTAAATGGCATTTTTCATCAGGTTGTTGCGAATGATGTGTATCAGGAAAATACATAGGTCCATTTAAGAAAGTTGAAACTAACATTTCCCCTGGAGAAAGTCATATAACTGGTTAGGTAGTTGAAATGAAAATTTAAGAAAAGAATCATAAAGCATTTCACCCGATGAGGAAAACCAATGCAGTTCAGTGAGTTGTCAAAAGAACCAATTACAACTCATTGGTGTTAACAGAAAGTGATTTGCACTTATGTACTTCAGATTAATTTTTTAACCTGATAACTGACCAAATTCACCTTAAGTACAAAATTAAAAGTTAGGTTGACATGGAAAGAAAATACTTCCCAGACTTCCAAAAGATAAGCCACCAGTCAAGAAACATTTGATCTCTGTATGACATAGAGTACATACTTCAAAATGACATTAAATGGGAAGGGGGAAGCCTTGTCTAGTTTTATAAACCTGAAGGATAAATTTTGCTGACAAATTTATGGGTAATAACCAACTAAAGGCCTCTGCTTAAATGTTCACTTGTTTCCTTTGAAGACAAGAAAATCAGCTAATCTTAAAGCTCTTCAGATGATCTTTTCTTAGGATTTGATGAATTTTAAATCTGTCTGAGAAGAACTTATTCAAACTGAATTAAAGCTACAGATGGTAGTGCTCTGAAGACTTAAGTTGTAGCAGCTCGAAAAGTGCCATCAACCAGCCCAAGCTGTGTTTTACATGGAGGACAGAGAGCCTGAAATAATTAATAGTCCAAATTAGAAATAGGATGGAGGCATTATTTGCAGTCCCTGATCCTCTTTGATGGGTCCACCTCACAAAATTGCTAAGCAATTCAAATCTCAGAACATTGTGGCAATTGCTTAGTCACCCTGTGTTCTTTTTACAATTTTCAGTAGAGGTGGAAATAAAAGAACTCAGAACCATAAAATTCTCATCCTCAAAGCAAGGGAATATGACAGGTAAAAAGAGTACCTTAAGCAAACACTGAAAATTGGTTAAAAAGCACCATCTGAAAGATAAGTCAGAAGAAACACTTTTATATCCAGGGTTGGCAGAGCTCAAATCTATGTTTTAAAGTTTCAGAGTTAGCAAGTTCCAGAAAAAGACTTCAATTTAATATTGACAGTAATGGGGTGAAAAAAAAGAATTTTTAAAGTTCCACTAACAGTTCCTTTAGTTTTATTCTCTCTCCCTCTTTGTACTTTCTCTACTTCAAACTGCTAAAAAAAATATTTAGGCACAATAAAGAAAAATAGGAATAAGATTCTTATGACATAAGTCTGAAAAGATTTAGCAAATTGCCTAAGTTCTCAACAAAATGTTCCTCCCTTCTTCCTCATATAGGGCACCTTGGCCTTCTCTTTGAGAGGTTCCTACTGAGTCAGGTAGAAGGGAAATGGCTAACTCTGCCCAAAGAACTGAGCCTGAGGATTCTTGGAGTCTCTGATAGGAACTTCTTCCCTCAATATGAAAAAAGGCAGCCTTAGCATCAAGGTAATAAGGAGAAATCACAGCTAACTCTGAAGATCAGCCTTATGTATAGGCAGTGTGTGGGGCCTCCAGCAGATGATTGTACATATTCTACACCAGGAAAAGGTAGTGATTATCTATAAATAAACAGAACTAATTTTTAATTCCATGGGGTAACGTACTTTTTCTGAACTATAGCTATATATTTGGAGCACCAGATATTTTATTAAAATGGAGTGAAAATATCTACTATTTAAGGCTGAGATAAGGAATAAATTAGATGATTATGGGAAGATATTAGTGTAGTGGTTGGCACTTAATAAGTATACATGAAGTGGGAAAATATCCAGTTAGTAATATGTCTGTGTGAATCAGTATCTCAGCTGTCTTTCCTATATGTTTCTGGGGAAATGGGAGCCCACTGATAAAGGAGTAGAAGACTGGATACATGAAAAAGAGGCAGGGATTGCCAAGTACAAACTTTGCTAAATTTTGTAAATTTCTATAAGTCACCAAAAATGTATTCTTTAAGAATAATAATATAAAATGTTGGCC
The DNA here is from genome assembly GCF_053574225.1 of Canis aureus. Taxonomy (NCBI): domain Eukaryota; kingdom Metazoa; phylum Chordata; class Mammalia; order Carnivora; family Canidae; genus Canis; species Canis aureus. The sequence continues at coordinate 20,916,246 of NC_135639.1, read as the reverse complement.
ATTTGCCATATATTTTCCTGTTCTCTCAAATGTATGCTGAAATCAAATATTGTAAAGTTCATCATAGTGCTTAGAATATGGCGCTACATGATGGATAAGAGAATTCAAAATTCCAAACCAGATAGAATAAAGATAAAAGCTCTAACCATCATTCTTGATAGGAAGAAACTAAGAAAAAGAAAAAAGGAGAGAAAAAAAAAAAAGCATCTAATCTTGAGGGCTATTCTCTGGCTTTTAGCTCTGAACATCAAGGAAATTGGAATGTACTGAGAGCCTGTAAACAGCTCGTGTTTGTTTCTGTTTTCAAATACCTGCCTACAGTTTTCCAGACTGTGAGACTTTAGAGATTCTAGAAAGTGCAACTATGTTAGACTTCCAGACCTTGGAGTCACACTGCCTGAGTCTGACTACCCCACTGAACCTTTGGCAACACTCACCTGGAGAGACACTCAACCTCTTTAAGCTCCAGCTTATTTCTCTTAGAGAAGAACAAATAATACTGCTCATAATAGAAGACTGACATGAGGATTTTAATGGGATAGTACATATTAAATCCTAAGCCAAGGGCTGGAAATAACATAAGAACAAAATTAAAGTTTTTAAAATTTTAATAATTACATAATTTATTATAATAATTTCATCAACCTTACCTGCCACATTAAGCAGAATATAAAGATACTATAAATAAATAGCCATATCACGCTGTATGAACTCTGATCTTGATACTTTGCTTGTTTTTACATAGGATTATTTTTTTCTTCAAAGTTTTAATGAGCCTGGCTTAGGGAAGTTCTTCCAATTCCAGAGTTCCCTCTTCTGTTATTTTTGTTTGATGTTTAAATAAAGTGAAGGGAGAGGCGATGTTTTCTGGAATGTCTTGAATCTGTTCACAATCAGGATGTATTCTGGATCTTTTTTTCCTTTGTTTATATTGTGCCTAATCAGCCCAATTTGGGGTCCACCACTTTCCACTTCCTTGTGGGGCCCTGTACTGGGAGTCCTGCTGTGTTGATTGTGTGGTGGCTACAGGCCCTTTAGAATTTTCTATGGCATGCCCCTTACCCTTGGTTAGTACTGGAGAGGGCAACACTCTTCCCTGTTTTAGCTGCTGTTCCTAAATAGATTTCTGTTCTTTCTGATCAATTCTTGTCAGGTATTTTAGGGTGCTCCTAGTCTCATGTTAGTATTAATGGCATTTCTGATGTTTATTTCTTCTTCACACAGACACCAATGGACGTTTGTGGTTACTAGTCATATAACATGTTTGTGATTAGCTTTTGCATTTTGGAGTTTGTGGGGTAGCTTTACCATCTGGTTTGGTTGTATATGTTACCCATGGGTTTTGGTTTTGCTATCTAGCTTACCTGTCTAGTCTTACATAAAGATCCAGTGAGATTGAAAAAAAATGTCGTTTCCACACTTCCAGAATCCTTACCATTAATTTTAAAGTCCCTACCTAGTCTCCCTTTTAAATAATTGTTTTAAAAAGCTTTTTAATTTTAAAATGGTTTGCAATTTACAGAAGTTTTATAAAAATAGTTCCAAGATTTCCCATATAAATCCTTTAAAAAACCGATCTTGAGTCTTAGTTTGATGAGTTTGGATAACTGTAGATAAAATATAAATTATATACCACCCAAATTATGTTGTTTCATCTTGTTAGCACTATCTCTCTTGTGAGGACATTGTCCCTTGCCCTCTCGCTTGCTCACTCTGATGAAACATGTGACATATTATCAAATGTTCTATGGAGAGGTCCACAAGGTCTCTGGCCAACTAGGGCCTCTCCTGAGAAACTAAATCCTGCCAACTAGAAAGTAGATCCTTCACAATTAAGCCTTGAACTGACTAGCTTTCTGGAAAAAAAACAAACCAATAAATGAACAAAACTAGAGCTAAAGGACTCAGCTAAGCCAGCTAAGTACTTAGATTCTTGATGCATAGAGAAATGATAAATGTTTTTGTTTTAAGCCTCTATGTTTTGGGACAATTTGTTATACAACAATAGGTAACTAACACATGGAGCTAACTCTGCTAGCAGGTTGGGATACAGTAATAATTGCCATAAACCTTGCAATTATGTCCAGGGCTGCTGGTGAGTCTACAGGAAGAGCCCAGGGTTCTCCAATTTTCTTCCATGAATGAAGCCCTGAAATGCCCCAAATTGAAAAAAAGCTAAATAAGAGGATAAAGCATCTTCTCACCAGAAGCTTGCATTTTTCAAAGAGGACAGAAGAAAAGTTTCTACATGCACTGTCTGTTTGACATCCCCCTCCTGGTTAATATTCATAGAAACCTGCAGGAATCCCTGTTAATACCCAGACTGGAAATCTCAGAGCCAAGTGCTGTAGCTGTGGGGCCTGATTTGCATCCATGAATATGCAGCAGCACGAGCCCCTTACTTAGGATTTCTGCCCTTCATTGGGTGTCAGTATTGTGTGTACAGCTGTGAATTTTCCCTTTCTGAACTGAATGTCCAACTTAGGAAATAAAGTCAGAGCTGAAGAGCAGCGAAGAGCCATTCTTCCATTTTTCTATTGCAAAAGTTCATATTGGCCTCATCAATCCCTGAACTGTTTTTACTCCTAAATTCTGGAAAAGTTGATGTGACTTTGCAGCTTTCTCCAGCCCTAAGATTTGAGAGATAGTGAGTAAGCTATTTAACCATAGTCAATAACTGCTAATTTACTAAGCATCAAAAATAAAACAAACACAAATAAAAAAAGCAAACAGTGAAATATATGATTATCTTTAAAAGACAAATTGCTCCCTTCCAGAGATTCAAGAGAAATGTAGTATAATATTTGATAATTTAAGTAATATTATTTTCATTTGATATTATCATGTAGATAAGAATCCTTTGAAATGAACTAAGAAGACTGTCTAGCCACCCTCCCCCTTTTTTAAAGACTCCTCTCATTTATTAAAAAGTACCAGTCAAAATACACCTGTTGGAATTACCACCATCTTTTTCATTTTTACTATTTTATTCCTCTGGAATTCCTTTGTGGGAATGCATGTTCTTTAGAATGTAACAGATGTCTCCTTGAAGAAAAAAGTGGGATATAAAGGCCCAACTTAGATTTGGTGCTGGCTAAGCTTCATCACCAAGAAATGAGGACCTTTCTTCTCAGGACCTTGTTCTTAGAGTGTCACTGCCTGGGCCACTTCACCAGCAGGCTCAGAAGGTCCATTTAGTATTATGTCTCAGTTCTTTGAGATGCTCAGAACTAAATTTATAATCAATGGGACATTTCTTTAAAAAATGTCAAGGGATGGGATCTCTGGGTGGCTCAGTGGTTTAGTGCCTGCCTTTGGCCCAAGGCATGATCCTGGAGTCCCAGGATCGAGTCCCACGTCGGGCTCCCTGCATGGAGCCTGCTTCTCCCTCTGCGTCTGTCTCTGCCTCTCTCTTTCTTTCTCTCTGTCATGAATAAATAAATAAATAAATAAATAAATAAATAAATAAATAAATAAATAAGATTTTATTTATTTATTTATTTATTTATGAAAGACATACAGAGAGAGAGAGGCAGAGAGACAGGCAGAGGAAGAAGAAGGCCCCGTGCATGGAGCCCGACATGGGACCCGATCCTGGGCCTCTAGGATCAGGCCCTGGGCCGGAAGCAGCGCCAAACCACCGAGCCACCTGGCCGCCCAAATAAATAAAATCTTTAAAAAAAAATGTTACAGGACATTAAAAAGGACAGTATGTCATTTGGTAAACAGGAATAAGATTTATCTCAGACTCAGTGAAAAAAGAATCAATCTAAAAATGGTCTGAAAAGGGGAACCTGCTTTCTCAGAGTACTCAGTATTTACAAATGTTATCTTAAATTCAGTCAGTTGCCCCAGGAGATATTTGGTATTGTCTTTATTTCATAAAGAAACTGAAGCTCAGAAGAGTTAAGTGACCTACTAAGATCATGAAGGCAGCAAATTGAAGATGCAGAATGCAAAGCCATGTCTCTTGGACTTTTCATTTGTGGGCTCTTCCCATCCCACTGTTGTGGCAGAAGAGATGTGCAGCTTTGTCTTGGCTCTGTCTCTAACTGGCCATCAGCATGTTCTTGAGCCATACATTCTGTTTGGGTTCTTCTGTTATATGAGTAGATGAGGTATATTTAGTTTCCAAGCACTAGCAGACAGGTAGATGTGGTAGGGAACGGTAAACTAATTCACAACATTTATGGGTACTTTCTCTCCTCTTGTTTTCAGTAAATGCTGAAAATGAAGCTCAAAATGAATCTTTAAAAAAATAAAGAAATAAAAATTTAAAAATAAAGCCTTAAGTAAGATCAATTCTCCTCCCACATTCATTTCTCACAAATAAAACACTTCTGCTGCAACAAGTATCACAGAGGCAAAGAATCATCTGAATGCATCTGCTAAGTTTCCAATACTTTCCCCAATGTGCTTTATTGGGCTTAACTCAGGGCAGGCAAAAGAAGGATAAGTAGTTCTATGTATAAAAGGAGCAAGAGTCAGGCTAAGTTAATCAGGGAATGCAATACACCGCCTCATAAAAGCTTCTCCATTACTTTGTCTACAGAACCAGGGATGGCCCCATAGGTGAAAGCCAAACTTTGGATTTATAATAACTATTACTGCAGTCTCCAGAACATCAGATCTTCTCTAGAAGCAATAATGAAATACACTGGTTAAGAACAAGACTCTAGAATCAGACTTTCTAGAACTGATTCCCACCTTGACCAACTATCTTCTATTTGGGTGACTATGGGCAAGTGAGCTTGGTTTCCTCCACTGTAACAGAGCCTTTATAGATTATAATTTGGGGGATCCCTGGGTGGCCCAGCAGTTTGGTGCCTGCCTTTGGCCCAGGGCGCGATCCTGGAGACCCGGAATCGAATCCCACGTCGGGCTCCCGGTGCATGGAGCCTGCTTCTCCCTCTGCCTGTGTCTCTGCCTCTCTCTCTCTCTGTGACTATCATAAATAAATTTTAAAAAAAATTTTAAAAAAAGATTATAATTTGGATGGTTTTAATAGGAACAGTGGTTGACAACACTTAGTAATTCATTTCATTGAAACAAAGGGAGATGGTAACAACTTTGTGAATTTCAAAGAAGCATATATCTTTTTTTCCAGAACTAGCTGCCTTAGACCAAAGGTTTAAATGAAGAAGTTATGGCTCCCTCGTCCAACTACAGAATATCTTAATCTGAACATTTTATTTTTCTTAAATATATCTAATAAAGTATATGTCACTGATATAAAAAGTTCCCTAAAAATGATTGGATACGAACTGCAGACTTAAGGCTTATACAGAGAGAATATGCAATTTGCATGAGCTCCTCTGTTAAAGTCTACTATTCCAGGAAAAGAAAAATGCTTCCTTGAAATAAACTCATTTAATTTGTATCAACAACATCTATTGGGTAGATATCACTACCCATTTTATTAGGTGATAAAATGAGATTTAGAAAGAGAAAATAAAATCCCCAATCATTTTACTAATAGGTGTTAAATTGAAATTGTACATACAGTTATTTCACTACCACATACTTCATAAACATGAGAACAGGCACACATGTATCTCCAAAGTGTGGCAGTTGAAAGGAAAAGAAGACCAATAGATATCAAGTGCTGTCTGCAGAGGGTAGATGAAGAGGTGATATCTGAATTATTTTTGGCAATGCTAAATGATGATGTCTTCCTCTTCTCATTGCCACTAGAGCACAGAAAAAGAAGTTCCTTGATGATTAATGCAATGCCTGCTGAGCTCTGGACACTGTCTGACATTGGTTTGTTTGCTCTCTTGATCTAGAAGAACTAGGCATGGAGTAGGGTCCATCATGATAATTACATCAAGGATAAGTAAGCACATCCCATTTCACTGCAGCCAGATACTCACTGGAGGTTATGAGCTTGGTTGTAGGAGAACAATTGTCTTTCCAATAGTAAGGAACAGAAATTAGAGTCTCCCGAAGATATTTGATAGGATTAATGCCTTTAAGCCAGGCCACAGTATGCATGAATGAACACACTCCTCATCTTCTTTTTACTAAAATTTTGTGTTGATCTGTGGTTCAGAGCCTGACCTCATGAAAAATTCAAGCCCCTGCTTGGTATGTTTTGTTCACTAGCATTTTATAAATAGTATTTACCAAATTTGGGGATCCCTGGGTTGCTCAGCAGCTTAGTGCCTGCCTTCTGCCCAGGGCGTGATCCTGGAGTCTCAGGATCCAGTACCACATCAGGCTCCCTGCATGGAGCCTGCTTCTCCCTCTGCCTGTGTCTCTGCCTCTCTCTCTCTCTCTCTCTCTCTCTCTCTCTCTCTGCCTCTCATGAATAAGTACATAATCTTTAAAAATATGTATATTTACCAAATTAGTACATTCTGATAGCTAAAGGAGAAAAGTAAAGCAGAAGGTCTTGGTCCTTCATCTTTCATTATTCACTCAGTTTATATTTCCTCCTTTGTTGAACCACTGCTGTTACTTTTTCTGTACCTTTTGTAAAAGCTAGCATGCACCATAATATTCTGCACTTTATTCTTTCATTTAACTCTTAGAAAATATTTTTAAGTATATGGAGAGTTTTTTTCTTTAACAAAGTATCTTACAAAATGTTTATTGTAACATTTATATATACCATAATATTTTTAATTATTTTTTAAGGATTTTATTTATTTATTCATGAGAGAGAGAGAGAGAGAGAGAGAGAGGCAGAGACACAGGCAGAGGGAGAGAAGCAGGCTCCATGCAGGAAGCCCGACGTAGGACTCGATCCGGGTCTCCAGGATCATGCCCTGAGCAGAAGGGCTAAACTGCTGAGCCACCCAGGCTGCCCTATATACCATAATTTATTTAACAAGATTCTTTTGATAAAACTATCAACTATTTTTAGTCTTTGGGTATTATAAACAATACTACAATTAATGATAACCTTGCACACATAGCATTTAGGTAGGAGAAAATACTAGACGTAGATTTCATGAGTAAAGAATAGATGCATCTGTTACTTGGAAAAATATTGACAATATCTTTTAAAATGGAAAAGTAATTAAAATTAGAAAACCAATACAACCATAAGTGGTCATCTGGCTAGAGTATACTACCTAGCATAAATATTCTCTATGTTTAGAGAAAAAAATATTTTCAGGTTTTTTTCCCTTAGAAAGGGAGATGATTCTAAGAAACTAAAGTCTCAATAATCTGCTTAATTTACCTAGAACCAGACCATCACTAATTCCCTTTCCAGACAATCTCAAGCATGCCTACAGACTCAGGTCTGGAATTCAAGACCATGTGCTAACACAGTGACATTTCCACTGTTCATTCTGTACAAACACTTGCTCTGTATAAAACATGGAGGTTAGACTCCATATTCCCTCAAGCCCTTTTGGGAGCTAAATTCTTGGGGTTAGCAATATTTTGGGCCAAAGTATGATACCCAAATCATATCAGTTTCATTAAGTTATATTATTAAATTATTCTTTTAGAGTTCTAGATTGAAAATTAGCCCTGTTCCCTGATACTACTCATTCTATTTTCCTCTTCTTTAAACATTTCAATAGCTCCTGAACACCTTTTTAAAAATTTATTTTTATTTATTTATTTTATTTTTATTTTTTTTATTTACTAAGGCCTTGATAATAGTCAAGATTGAAGCAAGTTTTCACTTATCCTCACTTGAGTTAAGAACTTCATACTGGTCCCCAAATTTCTATCTATTGATGAAATTCAAAGACTATGGCTACAGCTACTACAAAGTTGGCCAATGATATGATTAAATATTTGTTTTAACTTTGAATGCACTTCCTGACATTTTGTGAATTTACAGAAGCTAAATCAGGAACATAGTCTTCAGAGAATGGAACTTTGGTCACAGAAACATAATTTAGGAGGGGGTTTTTCTCCACTATTTTCTTTTCTCTTTTCTTTTCTTTTCTTTTCTTTTCTTTTCTTTTCTTTTCTTTTCTTTTCTTTCTTTTTTCTTTTCTTTTCTTCTTTCTTTTCTTTCTTTTCTTTAAAATTTTATCTATCCATTCATGAGAGAGAGAAAGAGAGAGAGAGAGAGAGAGAGGTAGAGACACAAGCAGGCCCCATGCAGGGAGCCCAATGTGGGACTCGATCTCAGGTCTCCAGGATCACACCCTGGGCTGAAGGTGGCACTAAATCACTGAGCCACCTGGACTACCCTCCACTCTTTTCTATTCTTTTGTGGTGTGTGTTTGTTTGGGTGATGGGTTATTTTTGTTGAACTTACTTCCTCTGACTTTTTTTTTTTTTACTATAATTTTCCTAGACTTCCTCTGACATATTTGCCATTAACTCCAAAACAGTGTCATCCGTTGTCAAATTCCATGATATATTAAACCATACACATAAAAAAAACACATTAAATCTAAATATCATAGAGTTTTTTCTCTATTTACTTATATTCTTACTTTAGCTATAGGTATGTCAGTTCTCACTAACTGATCATTGGTTTCAAAACATTACTACACATTATTAGAACAATAATGTATTTACCTTATCTAATGCTTTATTTTCTGAAAAACTGAGATATCTTCTGGTATACTTTCTGATATCCTCTGATAAAGAACTTTCTTAAAAACTTCTGTACTTCACATATTCCAAATAAAATTGCCATAGTAACATTTTATTTTCATTTTTGCTAGATAATACAATTTATCCATGAGATGACAGTATCTACTCCCTTCAAATACACTTTAAAGTGGTTGTTCCATTGTCACTTGACCTCAATACTTTCAAAGAAAAGGTCATAAATTTTTCAAGTTATTGTTCATGAAAGGAGTCATTTTTATCTGGCTGGTTTCAAGACTTTTTTGTGTGTTTATTTATTTTTTTAACAGATCAACTATTATTTTGAGTTTCACTAGGAATTTAAATTTGTAAATTTGTGTTTCCCTAATGAATGAAGTTTTCACCCCTTATTTCTTTAAATCTCTTTTCTTTTTCTGCTCTTTTGCTCCTATTCCTCTAGGATTCAAATCACATATATGTTACTCAATTGGATATTTTCTTACAGGACTAAGTCTTTGACTTTTTTGATATTTTTATGTCCTTTTGTGTTTTTTTTGACCAGATAATTTCTATTTATCTGCATTCCAGATTCTTGACTGTCCTTTTTCATGTCTTCTGAAATAAGTCTCATCTTGAATGTTTATATTATTTTTTAATTTTTAAATTCATTTTATTGGGTGCTATTAGAGTCTCTATTTCCTGATTTTTTAATCTTTATTACAAAAATATTGTCTTTATTTCAGAGTATACTAATTTTTTATAAAATCTTTGCCAGTTAATTTTAATATCTCATTCATCTCTGGGTCACTCTGCTGAGTGTCTTTTCTCTTGAGAAGGGGGCACATTTTTCTCTTCACATGTGGGGTAATTTTTGTTTTATATTATGCACATTGTGAATATTGTATACGTGTTTATTATTTTATATGCTTTTAAGTAGTGTGTGTGTGTGTGTGTGTGTGTGTGTGTGTGTGTAATAAGCAATACACTAATTGGACTGACCCTTATAATGTCCTCTGGGCATCTTAAATTTCCAAACAGTTCTTTTACCCTTAGCTAGGCTGTTTTTCCCACATCTGTATCTTTCTGCATTAGAAATTTAGGTAATTTGTTGTTCCTTCATTTTTCTGACTCTTGTCTCTGGGATTCTTTCCTTATTTTCCAATACCTATGAGGTAAGGTTACTCCAAACTCTTTCACTACTTTTTCAGGCAAAAAAAAAAAAAAAAAGGTGGCCCAGGGTGTGATCCTGGAGACCTGAGATAGGGTCCCACATTGGGCTCCCTGCATGGGGCTTGCTTGTGTCTCTACCTCTCTCTCTCTCTCTCTCTCTCTCATGAATGGATAGATAAAATCTTAAAGAAAAGAAAGAAAAGAAAAGAAAAGAAAGAAGAAAAGAAAAGAAAAGAAAAAAGAAAAGAAAAGAAAAGAAAAGAAAAGAAAAGAAAAGAAAAGAAAACCACCTTTTTTTTTTTTTAACTTGATGCTTTACCTGTTCTTCATCACACTAATTTTGATTTACCCTCAGGTTAAGAGACCAAAAAAATGTAGAAACTCACTACATGCTGACACTTTCACTCAAGTGCTACCCTCCTTTATAACCTGCTTTGTTGGGATCACCTTCCTATGTGTATATATATATATATATATATATATATATATATATATATATATAGTTGTCATCTTCAGGTAGTTCAGTCCAGTGGGAGCTTAGTGAACCACACTAGGGAAAAAAAAAAAGGTTCTGTTTTTTTAAGTGAGAACCATATAATTCCAATTATTATATGAGGAAAACAGATGCCACTTAAATATACAAATTGACTAACAATGCACATAAACTTTGAAATAAAAATAGGAAAAATGGCTAAGAACACACCATAACTGAGATTTGTGTTTCACAGAGATTATTATATAATTATTTTATCCCTAATAAAATCTTCATTTTCTTAAAGATTTTTTATTTATTTATAAGAGACAGAGAAAAATGTGGAGACATAGGCAGAAGAAGAAGAAGGCTCCCCATGAAGAACCCAATGGGGGACTCAATCCCAGGGCCCCAGGATCACAACCTGAGCCAAAGGCAGATGCTCAACCACTGAACCATCCAGGTGCCCCCAAATATTTATTTTTAATAGCACAAACACCATGAAAATCCTTGGTCTCTTCAAACTGTCTTTATTAGACTTAATAAAAAATCCTCTACATGGCTAGCCTTTAGTTAATTTCTAGCAATGGCAGAAACTCCACTCCTTCTCTAGTGACAAAATTATAGCTATGCCCCATGTGAGGTCCAGCCTATAAATGCCTGCTTGCCTTCTGGGTGAGTCTACATTTCAGATCAGCAACATGGAACATATCTGATAAGGGAAACCACTATAGGATCTGGGACAAGAAAGGATAATACAATGGGATTTTTTTCCGGAGTTCTCACAGTGACAAACAGGTCTCAATGGCTATTGCCTGCTATTACCCTTTAGAAACAGCTAGTCAAACTATTCAAGAGAGTATACTGACACCTAAGAGTTATATGCAATTAACCAAACCTATTTCTAGGTAGTAACGTTATGTTGACAGCCAATAGCACCCACTGCCCATGTTATTGCTTTATTGCTCTCTGGTTTTCTTAAGATTTTACACATTCAGAGATCAGCCTATCTTATCTGTTGGTTTTGATAAGATTTTTGGGTTTCCTTTTCTTTGTTTTTTTAATAGTCCTTAGAATGAGTCAGAGACTTCCAAGTGATAGTATCCCCCCTCTCTTGCATGAGTCATGGAGTCATGAAATAAATGAAGAATACTGAATCAAGATAAGAAACTAAACCCATGGATTTCACTCATCTCTCCCAAAATCATTTGGTATTTCCAAACAAGAAAATACTAAATATGCTGAAAAATAATTTCTATTTCTAGACCAGAAAATGAAGAATATTTGAATGACATACAACAGAAGAAATTGGAATAGGAAAAGGAGAAAATGTAAAGGAAAACTACTCTGGGAGTAATCAAAGGACCAAGAATTACCAAGCACTGAGGATAGTATCACAAAAGAGAAAAACTCAATAAATGAAAAACAAAATTATTGCCAAAAAGAGACTACAGAGAACAAATTGTCAAAAACATTAGCATGCTTTAAATCAATACCATAAAAAAGAGGATACTGATTGCACTCAATTAAGTATGACAACATCTCATAGTACATAGTTCTGATAATCATAAGAAGAGAATTGATAAAAGACATAAAAATTAAGAAGAAAAATAAGGCAAAACCCAAGGGAAGACTTGCTGGTATTCAAAATTTGTATATTAAAAGGTCACTTGCAAATTAGTCTTAGAGCTGCTAAACAAAACAAAACAAAACAAAACAAAACAAAACAAAATGTTAGCTACAAAAGTTACAGAGTTTGCAACATAATAAAACAACTGATAAGGAGAAATAGCATCAGGTCTCATAGTGGAAGCTAAGAGATTATTCTCCCATGGTTTTCATAAAGAAATAGCATGCTCATCAATATCCCTACAGTAAATATAATAACTGTTTTCATAGAAAGCTTTGTTAGCACATCCCTTAGGTCAAACATTATTTTTCAAAGATTTATCTTCCCTCATTAATTTCCAGGAGATTTGTGATTCTTGATTTTATGACAGTTATTTAGAAGAAGATTCCTGTGGCTTCTCTGGGAATGTACAGTGTAACAACTCTACTTATAAGTGTCATTGGCTCTGAGGTCAGCAATCAAATCCTTTCCACAGGCTTCCTGTAGAACCCATGTAATCCCTTCTGTCAAAATGGATTCCTGATCTGAGATTATGCCACCAAAATAGTAACCTTGAGAGTGCCTGCAGTCTCCAATAGGAACAAAGAGCATTTATGTAGAAGAGAGATGATAGAAATAGAGAGATGAAGATGGAAAGAAAAGATGGAAAGAAAGAGGACAATATTGAAACAAATTAATCCTTTTCTAAGATTACTTAGACAATAGAAGGGATTGTTTTTAAAGTTGTGATAATATGATAAAATGTAATGAAAGTTATTATGATAACTAATTTGCTATCAAATTATACATATTTTATATGCAAATAAGAGGAAAATCAGGAAAAGAAAAAATACAAACCTGCTATGTTTGGTTTGTGTTGACAGCTTTTATAAAAAGTAAAATTAAATCATGATAATTCAATCTCATTGCTAGGGAGCTTCTGGATAATAAAAGGAGAAAAGTAAAAGATGTAGGCACATTTTTATATTAGTTTTAGTCTCAAAAGATGAGTTTCTTAGATTCCAGTTTTTCTTGTCTAGTCCCACCCCCCGAAGCCTATTGACAATAAGAAGAGAATTGAAAATTCTGTATTAATTTAATCACCACTTGTGGGCTCAGGTCCAGTGCATGTTGCAGGCTCAACCAAATTGTCCCTACACAACAAAAACAAAGTCTTAACTTGTCTAGAGAAAATAACCAGCCTAATAGGCTGATCTCTGGCCATAACTAGTATTTTGTCCCCCATATATGACCAACTCAGACAAGCTTTGGTCTGATTCTGATAATCATATAAATTTATTTTTTTAATAATAAATTTATTTTTTATTGGTGTTCAATTTGCCAACATACAGAATAACACCCAGGGCTCATCTCGTCAAGTGCCCCCCTCAGTGCCTGCCACCCAGTCACCCCCACCCCCCGCCCTCCTCCTCTTCCACCACCCCTAGTTCGTTTTCCAGAGTTAGGAGTCTCTCATGTTCTGTCTCCCTTTCTGATATTTCCTACCCACTCTTCTCCCTTCCCCTCTATTCCCTTTCACTATTATTTATATTCCCCAAATGAATGAGACCATATAATGTTTGTCCTTCTCCGATTGACTTATTTCACTCAGCATAATACCCTCCAGTTCCATCCATGTCGAAGCAAATGGTGGGTATTTGTCATTTATAATGGTTGAGTAATATTCCATTGTATACATGATAATCATAGAAATTTAACTGAGAAATAACAAGATGAATGCATTAACAAAGAAGATGTTCATTTGCAACAAGGCATCAGTTTGTGGCTGACAATTCAGGAAGAAAATTCACCTCTTCAGAAGGAGGGGATGGTAAGGGCCAAGTAGAATGTCAAAGTCAGCCAAGTACACCAGGATTCAGAGCCAGACTTTGGTCTGGGAGTAAAGAACCCAATATAGACAAGATCAGTCATATAAACCAAACTAATATGGCAGGAAGCCGGCGTTAAGTTGATTGACAATCTAAAGTCTAATACACAATAAGCAAAACTAATGCCAATTTATAGCACTCAGACTCACCTCAGACCTTATGAATTGGTGTGCTGGGAAACTGCTGGTCAATGTACTGTTCTGGGCAAGGACGACTCAGAAAATAGGCAGGGCATGATCTGAAGGTAGGAAGACCTAGTAATTCCAGCTGAGAGGGGACAGTAGAGTAGGGGCTACATGTTACTTCCTATATAGCAGATACCAAGACCATGACAAGCCTGCAAGTGTTTCAGATGTTGGAGGGGGAGAAGAAGGAGGAAGAGGAGAAGAAGGAGAAGGAGAAATAAGGAGGGAGCCAGGGAATCCTGGGCTTGTCACATTGCCCCTGAGTGAGAGAGAGAGAAGACTGGGTGGAAATGACCTAGGAAATTCCAGCAAGGCCATTTGTGAAAACTTGAGCCAAGGTCCATAGTCAGAGGAGTCCTGTGTCTCATAAAAGTAGATTGCCTTATTATATCTCCTGCATTCTTTTATTGACTGGGAGAAGCCCCCAAGAAGTGTGGTCTCAGCATAAATAGGGATGGTTTCAGAGAGCAGCAGCAAGAGCCCATGTCCAGTTATGTTGTGGGAATTCTGCAGGGAGCATTCTTATGATTGCTTTAAGCTCAAATAACATTTCTTTTAATTGTATGTTTTAAGCTTATGGAACAACATCATCTAAGCTTGCCTAATATAATAAGTTTGAATGGCTATTGGGTAATATAGAGAGATTACATATAATTTCTTTTAAAATGACACAGACATAGAAAATTTCCGACTTCAAGTTCACCCAGCTAGGATGAGCAGCTTGGTACATTAGATGAAGCAGCCCAACTCTGGAGCCTGTTTGCCTAACTACTATACCTAGAAAACGTCTTCCTCTGCTTGTTGATTCACCAACCAGGGATAGAACAAAGAACCAGCTCATGGGTTCAGATGCAGAATCATTCCTGTTACTATTCATTATTTTGAATAAGGATATGTCTTAGCTCTTAAGTATAAACAGAGACTTTGTGTGTGTTTCATGAATTGCAGGGACTGTTTTTTCTGGATACTCTACTTTTTCTCTTTATCCAAAATACTTGTCTTAGATATTGGAATTCAGTTAGTAACTCGGGTCAAAACCAAAGGTTTTTGTCTCCATCATATGAGATTGTTATTATTTTCTATTTATCAGCAGAAGACAGACCTTGATAGGAGGCATAAGCAGCAGTAGGCAATACCAACCACATTTAAATCAAGAAATACAAAAAAATATGTATTATGTAAATATGTATTTAAGTTATGTTTATTTTATATGTTATGAAATACACCAGGAAATATAGAACTTTTGAACTCAGCACTTAAGATCTAATTATGAGCTACAACCACATTTCCTCCAATGTATTATTCCCAGCAATAAGGGCTTTAATTTCATTTTACTATAGGGATTTTTTGGTGCATTCAAACAAATTTGGGTTTGATGAATTATTTAGTAAGTGCTGGACAACCAAGCTAGTACCTTCACACACAAAGTGACTGTGATGTGAGTAAATGTATTTTTGATAAATGAGTTCTGCCTGAATGATTTATCAACTTAATGTGGAATTGCCCCACAATTGTGCAGCACTAGGCTGGTTTTGTATCTGAACCTTTTATTTCAGGCTGAGAAAATGAAGTAAAGTATGTTATTTCAAATTGGAGGTTAGGAGAGAATTACTTTTGTGTAAGTTGACAGTGTGTGACTCAAGTAACAGAAAATAAAGAAGCAATAAAGATACAAAAGCTCTACTTAAATCTGCATCTATGGAAATAATCCAAGTCTTTGAACAAAGTGAAAAATATCCCATTAGATTTAACTGACTCTAAACCAAAATGTGGCTCTCCTATCATCAACAGTTTTTCTGACCACCCTGCTTATGTTTAGTCAGGTAAGCATTAAGCAGAGTCAAGAAATAGAAAGATCTTTGGTACAGTTTGAATAGGTAGAAATGCTAAAGTTAAGGAGTATATTGAGTGTATCCCTTCAATCAGCTTCAAAAGATAAAAGTGCAGAGATCTATAAACTTTAAGATACCTCATTAGCTCATAGGTCTCTGTGGCACATGAAATATGGGGTTAATTATATCAGTTTGGAACCATATCAGAAACTCATCAATATATATTGTTACATGATCTTATCCTATGTCAAAGATAAACATAGCCAAATATTAGTTAAAGTGGTGAAAACAGATTTCATGCAGTAGGAGCTAAGCCTTATTAGATTTGTATAGACATGATTGGGTATTTTAAAGGGGAAACAAAGGAAGGGAGTAAGGGACAAGCAGAGTCAGTTAAGTGAGAAATTATAAAGGGGTGATCAGTGTATGTGTAATTCTGCTAGCTGGCAATTATCCATGTTAGGATCTTATTCTCCCATGGAGACTAGAAAACAGAGGCCTCATCTTACCTGATGATTCTATTTCAAAGGAATGGCTTTCACTTCCTTGAGACACTCCTGAGTTGTAAGAGATACATGTATATCTCAAAGAGACAAAGGAAGTATCTAATAATAAGATCTTCCTTAGTAAATGTTCTAAGAAAGTGAGACCAAAGGCCGATTGCCAGGTGTTGGATAGAATAAATGGTAGGTTCTCTTGATAATGCTGAGGTTTATCAGACATGTATTTTAATGGGAGGCCACAGTCATACTAAGGACATGAGTTTATGCTGCTAAAAGACATTCTAGCATTTGACCCTCCTTAGTAAAGAGATTTGGACAAAGATATTATATGACATTTTATGCCAAGGGTTTCTGAAGTTCATACTCAGCTAAGGAAGTGATAGGCACAGGCTTCTTAAAGCAGAACACCAAGATCAGTTTGGAATCCTAAATACATAATGGTGCAAGCTGTAGGATACACACTCATTTATTCATTTAATTAAATATATATTGAAAATATTTTATCTGGTATTATGCTAGTTATGTGGATTACTACAGTGGTAAATGATAAAGAATTGTTTCATTTACATATTGTATTTTAATCAGCGAAACTGGTATTAAAGCAATAATGGGACATATAATTAATAAATGTGCTTTCAAAAATAGAAACTAGGAATTATTTCCCAATGGAAGTACATAATATCTGTTACAATGTACTTCTTGCCAAAAACTGAATGTAAATCTAAAAATGCCTCTGAAACTAAGCCTCTAAACTTCCCTTAAATAGAGGGAAAGATAGTTTAGAGAAAATGGTAACATTTTAAACACCACGAGGATGCCTTCAGCAACATTCAGAGTGCAGAAGACTTTATAGGGCAATAAACTAGATTTCTTTAAAAATTAATGACAAAAATAGTATAGGGAATCAATATATTAAAAGTCTCCATAGATTTATGGACATTATCTTGATTCTGAGCCAAACAAAGTGGGGTGTGGTAGGGACTGAGTACACATTTGATTCTAAGAAAATACTGACATAAATAATGTTAGATTAAAAAAATTGTCATATTTTAAAAGATCCTACAAATTAGAGGTTTGTACAGATATTTATTAATGAAATATGGTGTCTGGTATTTATTTCAAAATATTCTGGGATAATTATGCTAATCTCTTCTTAGTTCCAATGTGGATGGAAAATAGACCATGAAAGAGATACTTGCAAAAAGAAGTTGGATATATAGGTGGGGATTTAAAAGCCTTACTAAGGATTTGGGGCTTACTTATTAAAAAAAAAAAAAAAGGAAGTTACCAAGAAATTTTAAGCAAAGAGTGGCAAAGTTAGATTTAGCTTTGTGGGGGAAAAAAAGTCAATCTCTTAAGAATGAATTAGAGGAAGGCTCAAATGAAGAGGCTACTGCAACTCTACCCAAGAAGGGAATGATAGCAGTATCAAGAATTCAGATATAATAAACCGAATAGATTAAAAGATGCTTAGATGGTAAAATCATCAGTAATTTGCAGTGCACTAGATACAGAAAACTGTGTAGAAATAGATAGCAAGGATAACTCATATGATTCTATTCACATAATTTAATGTTTGATTCACCAGACTGTTAAAAAGGGCATGTTTAAAGAGTACTAAGGTCAGTTCTGGACTTAAATTTGAGGCCCTTTCGTAATATCCAGAAGGCTAAGTAAATAGTTCTGTGTAACAATTTGTAACTTAGAAAGGGATGTGAATTGAAAATATGATTTTAATAGTCTCAAGAAGATGAGAAAATATAGAAATACTAATTAATATAAAGTGGGCCTTGGTTTAAGCTCTGATAAATACCAGACTTTAAGATCCAAGTATAGGACTTTTCTTCTAGGGAAGGTATCCCAGATCACTGAAGTCATTAAGGATTCAATGTACAGAAAATATAAGCTGGGTAACATAAAAATCTAGATCAAAAAAAATAGATGATGATGAAAGAAACAGACTAAATGAATTCCAATTCCAGAGAGATCCTTTCAAAGACAACTGAAAATTTCTTGCTAATTTCTTCCCTGAAGCATTTGCCGATCCTATGCATGAAATAGAGATCAGGTCTTGCCAAAGCAAATATATAAGACTAGGTGAATGAGAAACTAGCAAATCTTTGGTTGTCATGTGTGCCTGAGGTGACAATCTAGAATCTTAAGGAAACTGAGTCAGTAACCAGTTTCCTCATTCCTCTACTGTGAGTCTGTGCATGGAACACTGTAGGACCACAGTGAAAGATTAAAATCTCCTGTAATCTTATCAAACTTCATAGGAAAATTCTCACTATGAAGCTGTCTGATTCCAACATGCATCTAATATTGCCACTGGCGTATTTACCATGTTGAAGGTACTGACTGTGAAAATAAAAGCTAGTGTCAAAATGTCAGAGCATATCCAAAACTCCTTCAGTCTTTCAAGAATGAGAAGACTGAGCCTTGTTAGACTATCAGACAAAAGAATAGGAAGAATGTGCATAAGAAATATTGTCCAGAGATGTGCAGAATCCTAGTATAGTTGCAATGTATCCCACATTTATTGGGGAGAGCTGACCCTCACTTTATCAAAAAAAAGAAAAAAAGAAGAGGGAGCACTATCTCTGGAAGGAAACATCACTGGAGCCTCTACACTTCTACTATGTATAATATCTGCTGTAATGTTTTTTTTTTAATTTACTAGATATGAAACGAGGCAGAAAGCATGTGACATTTTAGAAATGAAGAAAAAAATATACAATAGAAGTAGACTCCCAGATGACTCAGATATTGAAATTAGCATATGAGGAATTTAAAATAACTGTGACTAATATGTTGAAGATAATAGAGGATGACTGGGCCAAGTGGATTAAATGACTTTTCAACAGAGAATCAATATCCATAAGGAATTAAACATTTTAAAACTGAAAAAAACAACTGGAAAGTAAAACTCATTGGCTAGGTTGGATAGAAAATAAAATACAAAAGAGTAAATTTGAAGTTATGGTAACATAAAATTTCCAAATTGAAACACAGAAAGAAAAATAATGAAAAATGTGTAACGAGCATGGAGAACAAATGAATAAGAAGGCTATATCAGTATAATACCCTCCAGTTCCATCCACGTCGAAGCAATGGTGGGTATTTGTCATTTCTAATGGCTGAGTAATATTCCACTGTATACATAAACCACATCTTCTTTATCCATTCATCTTTCGATGGACACCAAGGCTCCTTCCACAGTTTGGCTATTATGGACATTGCTGCTAGAAACATCGGGGTGCAGGTGTCCCGGCATTTCACTGCATCTATATCTTTGGGGTAAATCCCCAGCAGTGCAATTGCTGGGTCGTAGGGCAGATCTATTTTGAACTCTTTGAGGAACCTCCACACAGTTTTCCAGAGTGGCTGCACCAGTTCACATTCCCACCAACAGTGCAAGAGGGTTCTCCTTTCTCCGCATCCTCTCCAACATTTGTGGTTTCCTGCCTTGTTAATGTTCCCCAGTCTCACTGGTGTGAGGTGGTATCTCATTGTGGTTTTGATTTGTATTTCCCTGATGGCAAGTGATGCAGAGCATTTTCTCATGTGCATGTTGGCCATGTCTATGTCTTCCTCTGTGAGATTTCTCTTCATGTCTTTTGCCCATTTCATGATTGGATTGTTTGTTTCTTTGCTGTTGAGTTGAATAAGTTCTTTATAGATCTTGGATACTAGCCCTTCATCTGATATGTCATTTGCAAATATCTTCTCCCATTCTGTAGGTTGTCTTTGAGTTTTGTTGACTGTATCGTTTGCTGTGCAGAAGCTTCTTATTTTGATGAAGTCCCAATAGTTCATTTTTGCTTTTGTTTCTTTTGCCTTTGTGGATGTATCTTGCAAGAAGTTACTGTGGCCGAGTTCAAAAAGGGTGTTGCCTGTGTTCTCCTCTAGGATTTTGATGGAATCTTGTCTCACATTTAGATCTTTCATCCATTTTGAGTTTATCTTTGTGTAAGGTGAAAGAGAGTGGTCTAGTTCCATTCTTCTGCATGTGGATGTCCAATTTTCCCAGCACCATTTATTGAAGAGACTGTCTTTCTTCCAGTGGATAGTCTTTCCTCCTTTATCGAATATTAGTTGACCATAAAGTTGAGGGTCCACTTCTGGGTTCTCTATTCTGTTCCATTGATCTATGTGTCTGTTTTTGTGCCAGTACCACACTGTCTTGATGACCACAGCTTTGTAGTACAACCTGAAATCTGGCATAGAGGGGAAGGGAGAAGAAATGGCTGGGAAATATCAGAAAGGGAGACAAAACATGGAAGACTCCTAACTCTCCGAAACGAACTAGGGGTGGTGGAAGGGGAGGTGGGCGGGGGGTGGGGGTGATTGGTTGGCAGGCACTGAGGGGGCCACTTGACGTGATGAGCACTGGGTGTTATTCTGTATGTTGGCAAATTGAACACCAATAAAAAATAAAGTTATTATTTTTTAAAAAAAGAAGGCTATATCAGTATTGATTTTACATAATTGAAAAGATACACAAAGGATAGTATCAAAAGCTTTGTGCCAATAAAGTTGACGCTTTATATAAAATGGTCAAATTTCTTAAGGAATAGTTTGTCAACATTATGAACAGCTCTTTCCAAAAGGAATATTCTATATCTGTGAAAGAGCTTAAATACTTAATTTAAAAACTTAAAATATCAACAGCAATGGCCATAAAAGCAACAACGGCAAAACCAAAAGCTCCTAGACAAGATAGATTTACAGGCCAGTGTTCACCAATATTTAAAGAAGAAACAGTACCAATTTTATACTTACTCTTTCTGGAGTATAAAAAGAGAACTTCTGGGATCCCTGGGTGGTGCAGTGGTTTAGCGCCTGCTTTTGGCCCAGGGCGCGATCCTGGAGACCTGGGATCAAATCCCACGTCGGGCTCCCGGTGCATGGTGCCTGCTTCTCCCTCTGCCTGTGTCTCTGCCTCTCTCTCTCTCTCTCACTGTGTGCCTATCATAAATAAATAAAATTAAAAAAAAAAAAGAAAAGAGAACTTCTCAAGTGGTCTTTGAGATCAATATACTATTGACTTAAAAATCTGGCAATGTGGGACACCTGGGGGGCTCAGTGATTAAGCATCTGCCTTCAGCTCAGGGCATGATACTGGAGTCCTGGGATTGAGTCCTGCATTGGGCTACCTGCAGGGAACCTGCTTCTCCCTCTGCCTATGTCTCTACCTCTCTCTGTGTGTCTCTCATGAATAAATAAATAAAATCTTTTTTAAAAAATCTAGCAGTGTTATGAAAATGGAAATTTAAAGCTGGTATCTCCCATAAACACACATGCAAGAATGCTCAATTCAACAATACTGAACAATAGTAAGCCATATGGCATCACTATTAGTAATTTAGGTGAGATGGCCTCACCTAAAATTTATTTCAATAAGACATTGATCTAACACTTCTCACATGTAATAGAGAAGAGACTAGAGTACATATTACAGGGCTCTTTGCCTAGAGCTCAAGAGAAAATATATCTTTCTGATTAACAATTACCCCACTCTTCCTGGGGAAAGATCCCAATGCCTACTACTAGTAGTAGTAGATCAAGTAGTTTTTTCTGGGCATTTAAGATTGTTTTCCTATTTGAAAAAATCAACCAGTTTAACTATATTTACAAGATTAAATATAAAATGTATAATCACAGAAAACACAAAAAAATACTGAAAATTAGTACTCATTTATGTGAAAATACTAAGAGTAGAGAAAACTTCCTTCATATGATAAAGGGAAACTACAATAGGCTCTATAACAGGTATCATATCCCATGGTAAAATATTGAAAACTTCCTGTCATATTGAAAGCAGTATAAGAAAAGGTAGAGAGATTTTTTTAAAATAAGTCAGTGTTGTTCACCACTATCTGTCTAGAATGTAGCACTGTGCATGGCATGTAATTTTCCAATATTTAATTAATCAATTAATGTTCATGCTTTATAGGCCTTAACCTTGAGATGACACATAATAAAATATAGGAAGGACTATTTTTCTTTATCAAAACTATAAAGGGAATCTTAGAAGATGTTTAAGCTGCTTTAGGATTGATTTCACATGTAAAATGACATATAAAGAATTACAATAAAGAATTATGAGAAATCTTGTTGGGAGGAAGGGTGAAGGTAACTCTAAAACATAGACCTTTTATATTTTATGACGAGTGTAGTTGCAAATATACTTCTTAAAATAATTTAAAAGCCCCAAAGCAGGGATGAAGAACAAAATTGTATCAGAAAATAATTTTCCAAAGATGGTAGGCATCAATTTTCCAGCAACCAAAAAGAAAGAAGTGGAATTATCTCTCTAATAACAGCTATTAAATTATCCCAGCATAATACTGTTAACAAAACACATGTATCAGGCAGGAAAGATGGCCTCACCTAAAATTTATTTCAATAAGACATTGATCTAACACTTCTCACATGTAATAGAGAAGAGACTAGAGTACAGATTACAGGGCTGTTTGTCTAGAGAAAATATATCTTTCTGTGATTGACAATTACCCCACTCTTCCTGGGGAAAGATCCCAAGTCTAATTTCATTTTAGCTGACATTTTCTTTTTTTTTTTTTTAATTTATTTTGTATTGGTGTTCAATTTACTAACATACAGAATAACCCCCAGTGCCCGTCACCCATTCACTCCCACCCCCCGCCCTCCTCCCCTTCTACCACCCCTAGTTCGTTTCCCAGAGTTAGCAGTCTTTACGTTCTGTCTCCCTTTCTGATATTTCCCACACATTTCTTCCCCCTTCCCTTATATTCCCTTTCACTATTATTTATATTCCCCAAATGAATGAGAACATATAATGTTTGTCCTTCTCCGACTGGCTTACTTCACTCAGCATAATACCCTCCAGTTCCACCCACGTTGAAGCAAATGGTGGGTATTTGTCATTTCTAATAGCTGACATTTTCATGTCTTTGATTTTGAGGAATTTTTTTCAAAAAATGTTGTTGTCTTTCACATTAATTTTGGCCATTAAATATAAAACATTTTAAGTTCTGCCTGCCTTGAAACAGGAAACAGAGGCTTCACTGCCTCTGTTTTTCTCCTAAAGGGAAATAACTGCCCAAAGTAAATTATGAAAATTATGAAAGTAGTTAATTTCTATAGACTAGTGAGAGACTAGACATCTCATATAGCCTGGTTGGTCACTTGTGCTCACCAAATCCAGCCTAAAGAATCTTCCTACCATGGTGGCTGGAATTTGTCATAGAGTTGATAGTAATGGCAACCCTCTGGGTCTCTCTGCTTCCATTCTTGCTCATTGTAGTCCATTATTCACCCAAAAGCTGAGGTGAGGTTTTTTTTTGTTTGTTTGTTTTGTTTTTAGATTTTATTTATTCATGAGAAACACAGAGAGAGGGAGGCAGAGATACAGGCAGAGGGAGAAGCAGGCTCCCTGCAGGGAGCATGATGTGGGACTCAATCCCAGGACCCCAGGATCACCACCTGAGTCAAAGACAGATGCTCAACCACTGAGCCACCCAGGCATCCCTGAGATGAGTATTTAATTTTATCTGTAACAGCCAAAGGCAAGGGGGAAAAAAGAATCTCAGGTGTCTTTCAATGGATGAATGGTTAAAAAAAATGTGGTTCATCTATACCATGGAATCCTACTTGGGAGAAAAAAGAATGCAATACTGATAAAGTAACAACATGAGTGTATCTCCAGAGAATTGTGAGGAGTAAAAAAAAAAAAAAAAAAAAAAAACCACCAATATTAGCAAAATCTTATATACTATATGAATTCATTTTTATAACATTTATTGAAATGATAAAATTATAAAAATAGAGAACAAATTAGTGGTTGACAGGTTTTAAAGAAAAGGTAAAAGTGGAAGGAAAGTGGGTATGGCTATAAAAGGACAATATGATAGACTCTTGTGGTGATGAAAATGTTCTATACCTTGACTGCCTTAAAATCAATATGCTCGTATGATTTTGCAGTGTTACCATTGGAAAAATGGATAAAGTGTGCTTAAGAACTCTGTCAATTATTTCTTGCTAATGAATGTGAATATTCAATTTCCTCAAAAAAAAAGGTTAAATAAAATAGCACATTTAAATTTAAATGTAAAAAGGAATCATGGGATGAAATATAAGAAAGGCAAAACTATAAAAAATATCAACTAAAATCGTCTATTGAGATGTCAAAATCTTGAGTTTATTTAAATACATAATGAGTAATACATATATTTGATTAAAAATCTTTCTCACAAAAATAAATAAAATTTTGAACCGTCATCTGAATGATGATATGTCTCAGAAGTTTTAGAGGAATGGAAGCTCAAACAGAAGCTAGAAAACTTTAACTTTCCTATGTGCCTGTATGAACTCCTTACTACACCATTATGGAATGTGTGAATTAAAGATGGATCATGTAAAATAGGGAGAGGTTCTAAGAAATTCTTAGCAAAATTCCAAAGTAGGTGGCACTTTAATCAGATAATACAAATTTCAATCAATACTATCATTTTAAAGAATTTAATTAAGAATTATATTTTACATTGGAAATGTTTCATCTA
The DNA here is from genome assembly GCF_053574225.1 of Canis aureus. Classification (NCBI taxonomy): domain Eukaryota; kingdom Metazoa; phylum Chordata; class Mammalia; order Carnivora; family Canidae; genus Canis; species Canis aureus. Next base: position 20,891,532 of record NC_135639.1, on the reverse strand, counting down.
CTCATGAATATCTTTTAACTACAACAAAAAGAGTGGTGATACCATACCATACTGTAGGAGCTGGGATTCCTCAGAATTCCATTGCCATACAGGATATGATCTCTTTTGGATTTGTAACAGTTGGACATTTTAAAATCATCACTTAAGAGGATATGCACTACATATGTGAATCATAAGTCATATTGCAGCTGTTCAACTCTCAGAAAACTTCAATTGCTGCAACTTTAAAAACAGACTTTTTACCTCAGCACTTCATTACCTTAACACTATCTTGGTTGTGCTCACTTGGGCTACTTTTACAATTTCTCAGTGTCTCCATTGATCAATGTAACAGAATAGAAAACCCAGAACTGAACTCACCATTCTATGCTCAATTAATTTTCAACAAAGCAAGAAAGAATGTCCAATGGAAAAAGACCATCTCTTCAACAAATCTTGCTGGAGAAACTAGATAGCAACATTCAAAAGAATGAAACTGGACCACTTTTTTATACCATTCACAAAAATAGGTTCAAAATGGGGGCACCTGGATGGCTCAGTGGTTGAGTGTCTGCCTTTGGTTCAGGGTGTGATCCAGGGATCCTGGAATCAAGTCCCACCTTGGGCTCCCCATGGGGAGCCTGCTTCTCCCTCTCTGCCTATGTCTCTGTCTCTCTGTGTGTCTCTCATGACTAAATAAATAAAATCTTTTAAAAAATAAAAAATAAATTCAAAATGGATTAAAGACCTAAATATGAGAACTGAAACCATAAAAATCTTATAAAAGAACACAGGCAGTAACTTCTTTGACATCAGCTATAGCAACTTCTTTCTAGTTAGGTCTCCTGAGGTAAGGGAAACAAAAGCAAAAACAAACTATTGGGACTGCATCAAAATGAAAAGCTGTTGCACAGTGAAGGAAATAATCAACAAAACTAAAAGGCAACCTATGGTATGGGAGAAGATATTTCCAAATGACATAGCCAATAAAGGGTTAGTATCCAAAATACATAAAGAACTTATAAAATTCAACATCCAATAAACAATCCAATTTAAAAATGGTCAGAAGACACAAACAAACATTTCTCCTTTGAAGACATACAGTCGGGCAACAGACACATGAAAAAATGCTCAACATCATTTACCATCAGGGAAATCCAAATCAAAACTACAATGAGATATCACATCACCTGTCAGAATCACTAAAATCAACAACACAAGAACAAAGGTCTTGGCAAGGATATGGAGAAAGGGGAACCCTCTTGAACTGTTGGTGGAAATGCACACTGGCGCAGCCACTCTGGAAAACAGTATGAAAGTTCCTGAAAAAGTTAAAAATAGAACTACCCTACAATCCAGCAATTATACTACTAGGTATTCACAGAAAGAATATAAGAATGCTAATTCAAATGGATACATGCACCCGGATGTTTATAGTAGCATTATTCATAATAGCTAAATTATAGAAACAGAAAAAAGGTGGTGTATATATGCAACCAAGTATTATTCATTCATAAAGAGGAATGATTTCTTGCCATTTGCAACATAGATGGAACTAAAGTATTACGCTAAGTGAAATAAGTTAGTCAGAGAAAGACAAATACCATATGATTTCATTCATATGTGGAATTTAAGAAACAAAATAAAAAATCAAAGGAAAGGAAGAGAAAGGCACATCAAGAAACAAATTCTTAACTATAGAGACCAAACTGATGGTTACCAGAAGGAAGGAAGAGGATACGTTAAATAGGTGAGAAAAAATGCTCTATATGTCAAACACATTATTTACAATGTGGAGGTAATAGCCACACTTACTTCATAGCACTGTTGTGAATGAGAATACATGTAAGGTTCTTTTTTTGTAGATTTGTTTATTTGTGAGAAAGAGAGTGCAAGTGGGGGGAGGGGCATATGGAGAGGGAGAGATTCTCAAGTGGACTCCCTGCTGAGGGCCAAGCCAACATGGGGCTAGATCTTATGACCCTGGGACGGTGACCTAAGCTAAAACCAAGAGTCAGATGCTTAATGGACTGAGCTACCCAAGTGCCCCTACATGTAAAGCTCCTAATGCAGAGCCTGAATGGATAGAAAGTAAAATATAGATGTTAATATTCACCATCATGATCATCATTGTTCATCCACATTGGTTTCTCTTCTTCCACTACTGATTTTTCTATAGGAGAAGACCTTGATGCCTCAGGAGAGTAGCCCCAGCTTGGTCTTTCCTGAGTGAGTTCCTTCAGCATATGCACCATGTTTCCAAAGATGAAGCCAATCTTGCCACTTTGTCCAGATGGTTGAACCAGGGACTGGAGCACAAACTGAAAGACATGGATTAGATATAAGCATAACTAAATGCACTCAAGGTGACTTGATGTAAAAATCCAATGAGTGTTAGTACTCAATTTTAATATATCAAATAGTCAAAAACTGTTTGTCAGAAAACAAATTCATTTAAGAAACCAATCTGAAGGATGATTTTTTGAGCTTGAGTTATATTTTAAATATATTTAAAAGATACTGGATTATCTTTACTAGTTCTCAGGATCTTGACATAATTCACTCTTGACAGCACTGAAATCCAGATTTCCTGTTAAAAAGACTTTCTTTATACCCCTTATTTCTCCATTCTTTAAAAATACCTCTTCCTACATTAATTAAGATCATTTACATGTGCCTTTTCTTTAAAAAACTTGACTGCTATCCTACATAAACATTTATTTCTAAGATTATCATGACATCTAATTTCAGCATAATCCTTTGGCTTCCATAATTTATTGGAGAAAATTTGGTTATGTTCTATCCTTATCATTCTTTTTCCTGGTTCATTGATCCCTATGTTCTAGGACAAAGGTAATTATCAGAATAAAAGTCTGGAGGGGGTTTGTAATGATTTTCTCCAGAATTTACAATTTCTTTAGTAAATTTAGCTCCCTCTATTTTTGTAATTTGAATGTATATATCAATCATCTGGCCTCACTTACCTTAATATAGTAAGTGTGAGCATATGATACAAGCAGGCTGGTGAAGAATACCCTATAACCGCACCTTCCTTCAACACAGTGTTTTATTCAAAGATGACATTAAAGTCATTTGGGGGAATGGACCCAATGAACAAAAACAATTTCACTGAATGACACAAGCAACTACACCAAAATCATTAGTTTAAGGAATCTAATTTCCAAGAGTGCTATGGTTGCTATTGAATAGTAGCATAGAAGGAAAATGGAAAGCAGAATCAAGACATGCAAGATAAAAGTCTGCTTACATAATCTGAGCTATTGGACCTACATATGCTTCAAGTTAAATCCACCCATTGCCCAATCAGAAATGTGCTTTCTACATATATCCAGTCAAAATGTGTCAACTATACCTCTGAAATGTCTCTTGGTTCTATACTTTTGTTTATTTTCTCTTCTCATTTCTACCTGTCAATTCAGGCTACTTTTATTTATCAGGCACCTAGTTACTTCAAAAGTCTCAAATTTCCAGTCTTTTTTCCCTTATCCAAATCCATTCTCCAAACTCTCATAAATCATCTTTCTGTATCACAAGGTATGATTTAGTTTTTGATGGTGCAGAATTACCCATTGCTCACTGAATTGATTTTTTTTTAAAGGCTGGGCCTTTTATTTGAGCTATGGAAGGAGCAGACTCATTTTTTCTGCTATATATGAATCCTAGAGAAAAGAGCTTAGGGCCTGGCAGCCAATTTGTGACAAAGAGGATAAAGTGTTCCAGACACAGTTAACCCAGAGAAAATGTTAACTGAATTAACACTGAAAAGTGAAGGAGAAAAAAACATACCCAGAAAATAGCTTTTGAGCCCCCATATCCAACTATTCACAAACTCATCCAAATAATATGTAAGGTTAGTCTGAGAAGAAGCTGTGGATTCTGATTTTTAAAAGCACCCAGGTAATTGTCAAGTAGGAGTCCTACAGATGACCTTTTAGAAAATCGTGATAGACTCTGCTGAGTGTGACTAAGTACTGATTCATAATTCTCTTATTAGTTTGTTAACTAAACATTTCATCTTTCTTAGAATCAAGTTAATCTGAATTGTGAAACTTCTGAGCTCAACTCTTTACCATACAATTTTACTTGCCCTGTATAGCTGAATGGATGCCAGATATCTTGTGTCATATTTTAAAAAGTTATCCTTGACACATCCGTTCTTAAAAAGTGAATTATGTGTTATCTTAACATGCGTTATCACGCAGAGAAGTGATATAAATTTGTATCTCCTTTCTTTGAGATTATGACTTCAAATGTGCTAAATTCATTTTAGGTGCTAAATTTAAATCAACATGCAAGGTTTTTTTTTTAATTTTCTCTTTGAAATTTTTGGTGAGTATTTGAATATTTTCATATTCAAAAATATTCAAGAACTCTTTGAGACAATATTTTCTTATATATGTGTTATAGTTTAGCTAAAAGTAATACAATCTGACACCAAAGTGTTAATCAAAGAAAAAAGATGAAAAAAATTTACTAAAAAAGCAGAATTGCACAGCCAAAATGAATTTTCCAGATATGAGCAGAAAGACGACAAGACTCAGTGAATGAAAGACTGATCTAGAGATAGAACAATCTGTGGACCACATGAGTTTTCATACATGGAGGAAATAAGAAAAGTTAGAGAAAGAAAGTGGATAAGAGAAATAAATATCTGTGTGAAAGCAAAATCTATAGATAACAAGATCTAAACTGTTAACGGGAATGAAAGACAGGTTTAAAACCTATGGTTTATCTCCCTTGAATTATATTTTAACTTCCACTTCTTGGATGAAGTCAGAAAATGTAGTTAGAACAGGGGAATGACAACAAGCCAGGAGATAGGCTGATCTCACCATATTTCTTCTTTTATTTCTCTTTCTTAAAAACCTATGCTAGCTTTTTTTTTTTTTTTTTTTTTTTTGCTACTCCAATTCCCCACTTTCCCTCCCAGAACTGTGCTGTGTGGTTCTTTGGCCACCATATATAAAATTATTTAACCTAATGTGAGTTCAAATCTGAGCTCTGTTGTCCCTTACTGGGACAACCTTGAGTAAATAACCTCATCCCTTTGAGACTTGGTTTCTTCATATGTACAATAGATGTTTTAATAGTATCCTACCCACAAATTTATTGTGAGGATTAAATTAATGTTACTTACTATGCAAACACATGTAAAACCATGTCTTCCTTGGATTAATTGTTCTATTAATATTAGTTGTTTATATGAAATGGAAATCTTGCTATGCTTTTAATTCTTAAAACTTCAAATTTCAGCCTATTATAGTCTGTTCAGGCCTTAAAATGCTCTGCTTCCTCACCACATTCATTATCTTACGAAATGTCTTTGCTCCTTCCTCCTCCTCCTTTTTATTCTGTATTTAGCATTTTCTCCTCATTTATTGTGTCTGTGTTTCTCCTGACCTTGAGTTTGAAGACAGTTATTTCACTGTTCAGTCATTTAAGTTTGTGCATGTGAAGATAATGCATATTCATGAAAGGTATATATTAAAATGGCATGTAGTTACAATAAATGTAATGCCAACTCCCAGTGTCAATACACCTCAAAACTAATTCTGAAAGGGCCTCTGGGAAGGGGTAATTAATGAGTTGACTGCTATTTAGTGAGGGTGAGCATGTGCTGTGCTTGGTACTAGATCAATCTATGTTAAGTATAAGGACCCATAGATAGTTAACTATTCAAAAAGAAAATTGTATACTTTCATTGCTCTAAACACTTGCCTATGTGAGACACTTCACCAGGAATGCTTCCCACCACCTAAAAAAATACATTTTTTTTTTTTTTTTTTCCAGAGGGAGAAGCAGGCTCCATGCACCGGGAGCCCGACGTGGGATTCGATCCTGGGTCTCCAGGATCGTGCCCTGGGCCAAAGGCAGGCGCCAAACCGCTGCGCCACCCAGGGATCCCTAAAAAAATACATTTTAATCTTTCAATGGCTAGTTCAAATTCTTCTTTAGCCAGAAAATTTTCTCACCTGAGAAAGTACTCTTCATTATTCATTCACTTTCCTGTTGTCATCTTGCTTCCCCAAACTGAGTCACGTGTTTGGAGAGAAGGAGCAATGTATGGCAGACACAATGCTAAGTATTCATCAAACTATCTAATTTACCTCCTGAATACACATGAGGACTACACTGGAAAGCTATGTGACAAAGTAAGGCAATATGACTAATTTTGGTCAGTGTAATGTGGATGGAAATAATATATACTATTTTCAAACCTGGCTTCAAGTTTCAAATCATGTGTTATTGTTTTGTCAATTCCCCTTTTATCATAGTCATGGAATCTCTGTGATAGAATCGCAATGATCCAGATAGGGGGAGCCTGGATTCCTTAGTTAATAATGGGAGAAACGATTCTCAGAAAAAAATATCCAACCAACAACTTCCACACTGGATTTTGAATTTGTGAAAAATAAACTCATATTGCATAAAGCCACTGAAATTTGTTGTTGTATTTTATGGAAAGTGGCATTAATTACCCTAAATATCTAGAAATTACAAGACTTATGTTACATAGGTCTTATACAAAACATTTGAGGTTCAGAAAAGAGAATTTTAATAAAAATTAAAATAGCTCTACAAAACTTCATAAAAAGCATGAAACTTAAAATGGCATAAATTATTAGTTATGCTTCTGTATTGGAAGAAGAACAGATATACTAAAGAGGATACGTATCATTAATGCCAACATGGTGAAGAAATTTAATATCATTAAAATGTAATTAAAATAAGTAGGTATTTTAGACTATAGACTGAAAGATTAGTGAAAAATTAGAGAGAAGACATTAGCAACTCTCTGTCCAGCTAGAGCTAAGCTATTAATCAAGAATCACAGATGGTTTTGGTTTGATATAAGCCTTATTTTCAGTAATCAAAATTGTCTAGGTCAAAGATGACCATACTATTCTAGTCAGTAATAATCTTTCTATATTGGAAGCACTAAAGCATAGGTCAGTATTGAATTATCAGGGATGTTTTAGAGGAATTTAGGTTGGACTAAATACTACTACTATACTACTACCACTACTGCCACCACCACCACCACCACCACCATTTTAGAAACTGTCTTTTGGGAAATGTAGTAATATTGAACATAACTTTTATGCATAAAAACCACAGAAATCTCTACTACCATTTGTATCTTCAACTCTCAATTACCAGCCAGACTTTCCCTTTTCCTACAGAAGTTGTAACAATCATTCAGAGTAATGGCAGTAACCTGTACAGATGCATGACTATGAAAAGGAAGAAATAATTCTGTTAGGAATCTCTAAACTACTGGTCTGAGGAATCCCATGACCTACATCCTGGGGGGAAAAAGAGTATTGTTTTTCATGTTTGTTAGTATGTACATACTACTCTTTGGGTTATTATTTTCCCCTTTACATTTCTTTCAAATTTAGTAGTGGTGGTGGGAAGTCTAATACTACAACATATACACACTTGTTAATGTCTTCTCTATTAGTTACTAAAAGCTATTTGTAAATGAAAACTCATTTTCTTTTTCTGCAGCTTCTCATTTGTAAGCCACTCCAAATCCACCCTTGTAATGACCAATGCCTAGAATTAAGCTCTGTAACTTATTCTCTTTCATTACTACCTGGTTATTTTCCACTTATCATCACTTACAAATTCTGACATAGGTGTTTGTATTGCACAGTTATACCTCCATCTCAAGTCTCAAAATTAACCTTTATCTTTGTAGAGGGGAAGAAAATATTATAGTCTGAGAGAGCACAGGTCTCCTTGATCTAATAAGCAGGGTTTCATTTTTATTCCTGAGTCCTTGTCTACTTGACTATTTTATTGTCTCTGCTTACAAAGGACAGATCCATTTTCAAAAAAGTATAATGTTACTTTATTTCAAATCCTTCTCTTCTCTGCTGACTTTATTCATTTTTATTTCTCTTGTTATTTACAACAAAAGAAACCTCTGACTCTTACTGGAGGCAGCATACTCTGAGGGAGCGATTCATTTTGTTTCTTTGGAACTCAACTCCATTACTGTCATATTTGCACAACATAGGTTTATCTAAATATATCAGTGTTAAAGACTCCCTGCTTCTTCTTTCAGGTCTGACTAATCTCAGAACAAACTAAGGATCATAGAAGGAAAATGTCAATCTTTCCATTTTGACTATAAAATATATATCATTGAGAAAAGATATTGCTTGACAATCTATAAATCTTTTTAAATATAATGAATTGAGAAAGGCTACTAGGAAGAGCAGGTAGGAAAGCAATGAGTTTATTGTTTATTTGTAAGTTATATATACATTTATGTCACTAACTCTCTCTTCTATTGCACTGTTAATTTGAACTAGCCTCTTTTGTCTTTGCTGAAATGAGACTAGTGAAAGATAACGGATTTGAATTTGTTCTTTTTCGTGATTCCAAAAAGAAAAAAAGTCTTTCTTCAGCTGCTAGTTACCGTTTACAGTATAATCATGAACAAAAATCTTACTACATATGTATATATAACTGCTTTTTCTACCATGAACATCAGTGTCTTTATGATTTGCCTTAAAAAGGAGTATAGTGATGTCATCATTAGAGTAGGTGGGAATATCTGTTACTTAACAGCTCCATTAACTTTGAGAAACCACTTAGGATTTCTCATGTTCAATTTCCACATCTGTAAATTTAGAATAATAACACATTTGCTATGATGATTAAATGAGATTATACCTACTTGTTTGTAGTTTAAAACTCAGGGGGATCCCTGGGTGGCACAGCGGTTTGGCGCCTGCCTTTGGCCCAGGGTGTGATCCTGGAGACCCGGGATCGAATCCCACGTCAGGCTCCCGGTGCATGGAGCCTGCTTCTCCCTCTGCCTGTGTTTCTGCCTCTCTCTCTCTCACTGTGTGCCTATCATAAATAAATAAAAAATTAAAAAAAAAAAACTCAGGTATTTTTGTCTGCTACAGGCAAGTAATGGGAGCCATCAAAGGTTGTTATGCAAGATGGTGATACAAAGAAAGCTTTGCTTTAGGACAATTGAACTGACAATTAGTTCAGAGTTAAAATAAAGAGGAAAAAGTTGAAAGATGTGGAGATCCTGCATCTAGGGCAAGTTCAATGGTGATGGAAGAACAGAAATAAATGTGAGACAATGGTGAAGGTAAACCTATGGAAATTCATGATTGAAGGATTATGGAGACCCAAAATTTAAAATTCCAAGTGAGAACACTGGAATGGATACAACTATTAGACAAAGTTCAAATAAATAATTTTAGGAAATGCTAAGTTGGCATTTAAAAAAAGACAAGAAATGTAGAGAATTAATTAGAATGAACAAAGTAGGAAGACAAGATATCATTAAGCAAGATCTTAAGAGACCAGTAGAAAGAAGTCAAGCAAAATACAAACTAAAAAAGCATTTGTGTTCAGGAAGGCAATAAAAATTTCAAAAATAATTATTACATTGATTCAGCAGAAGTCTGATGATAGTCTCAACACGGGTTTTGTGGAAATTCACAAACTGATTCCAAAATGTTTAGATATACACAACTCCATGAGTATTTTTTAAAAGAAAGTTAGAGAAAATAAGACCATATTTGGAGGACTGACATCAAAATGCCCATCAAGGTAAAGTAAACAATGGGGAAAAGAAATCCTTCTCAAAAATGGTGTTGAAATAACTGGATATTCATATGGGAAAAAAAAAAACCTTGACTACTACCTCACACTATATGTAAAAGTTAATTTGAGATGGATTATAGATCTAAATTTAACAGCTAAAACCATAAAACTATTAAGAATAAATAAACACAGAAGACCATCTTCATAACTTGTAGATAGGCAAAGCTTTCTTTTTTTTAATAAATTTATTTTTTTATTGGTGTTCAATTTACCAACATACAGAATAACACCCAGTGCTCATCCTGTCAAGTGCCCCCCCAAGGCCCTTCACCCATTCACCCCCACCCCCCGCCCTCCTCCCCTTCCACCACCCCTAGTTCGTTTCCCAGAGTTAGGAGTCGTTATGTTCTGTCTCCCTTTCTGATATTTCCCACACATTTCTTCTCCCTTCCCTTATATTCCCTTTCACTATTATTTATACTCCCCAAATGAATGAGAACATATAATGTTTGTCCTCCGATTGACTTACTTCACTCAGCATAATACCCTCCAGTTCCATCCACGTTGAAGCAAATGGTGGGTATTTGTCATTTCTAATGGCTGAGTAATATTCCATTGTATACATAAACCACATCTTCTTTATCCAGTCATCTTTCGATGGACACAGAGGCTCCTTCCACAGTTTGGCTATTGTGGACATTGCTACTAGAAACATCGGGGTGCAGGTGTCCTGGCATTTCATTGCATCTGAATCTTTGGGGTAAATTCCCAACAGTGCAATTGCTGGGTCGTAGGGCAGGTCTATTTTTAACTCTTTGAGGAACCTCCACACAGTTTTCCAGAGTGGCTGCACCAGTTCACATTCCCACCAACAGTACAAGAGGGTTCCCTTTTCTCCACATCCTCTCCAACATTTGTGGTTTCCTGCCTTGTTAATTTTCCCCATTCTCACTGGTGTGAGGTGGGATCTCATTGTGGTTTTGACTTGTATTTCCCTGATGGCAAGTGATGCAGAGCATTTTCTCATGTGCGTGTTGGCCATGTCTATATCTTCCTCTGTGAGATTTCTGTTCATGTTTTTTGCCCATTTCATGATTGGATTGTTTGTTTCTTTGGTGTTGAATTTAATAAGTTCATTATAGATCTTAGAAACTAGCCCTTTATCTGATATGTCATTTGCAAATATCCTCTCCCATTCTGTAGGTTGTCTTTGAGTTTTGTTGACTGTATCCTTTGCTGTGCAGAAGCTTCTTATCTTGATGAAGTCCCAATAGTTCATTTTTGCTTTTGTTTCTTTTGCCTTCGTGGATGTATCTTGCAAGAAGTTACTGTGGCCGAGTTCAAAAAGGGTGTTGCCTGTGTTCTCCTCTAGGATTTTGATGGAATCTTGTCTCACATTTAGATCTTTCATCTATTTTGAGTTTATCTTTGTGTATGGTGAAAGAGAGTGGTCTAGTTTCATTCTTCTGCATGTGGATGTCCAATTTTCCCAGGACCATTTATTGAAGAGACTGTCTTTCTTCCAGTGGATAGTCTTTCCTCCTTTATCGAATATTAGTTGACCATAAAGTTCAGGGTCCACTTCTGGGTTCTCTATTCTGTTCCATTGATCTATGTGTCTGTTTTTGCGCCAGTACCACACTGTCTTGATGACCACAGCTTTGTAGTACAACCTGAAATCTGGCATCGTGATGCCCCCAGCTATGGTTTTCTTTTTTAAAATTCCCCTGACTATTCGGGGTCTTTTCTGATTCCACACAAATCTTAAAATAATTTGTTCTAACTCTCTGAAGAAAGTCCATGGTATTTTGATAGGGATTGCATTAAAAGTGTAAATTGCCCTGGGTAACATTGACATTTTCACAATATTAATTCTGCCAATACATGAGCATGGAATATTTTTCCATCGCTTTGTGTCTTCTTCAATTTCTTTCAGAAGTATTCTATAGTTTTTAGGATATAGATCCTTTACCTCTTTGGTGAGGTTTATTCCTAGGTATCTTATGCTTTTGGGTGCAATTGTAAATGGGATTGACTCCTTTATTTCTCTTTCTTCAGTCTCATTGCTAGTGTATAGAAATGCCACTGATTTCTGGGCATTGATTTTGTATCCTGCCATGCTACCAAATTGCTGTATGAGTTCTAGCGATCTTGGGGTGGAGACTTTTGGGTTTTCTATGTAGAGTATCATGTCATTGGTGAAGAGGGAGAGTTGGACTTCTTCTTTGCCAATTTGAATGCCTTTAATGTCTCTTTGTTGCCTGATTGCTGAGGCTAGGACTTCCAGTACTATGTTGAATAGCAGTGGTGAGAGTGGACATCCCTCTCTCTTTCCTGATCTTAGGAGAAAGGCTCCCAGTGCGTTCCCATTGAGAATGATATTTGCTGTGGGCTTTTCGTAGATGGCTTTTAAGATGTCAAGGAATGTTGCCTCTATCCCTACACTCTGAAGAGTTTTGATCAGGAATGGATGCTGTATTTTGTCAAATGCTTTCTCTGCATCTAATGAGAGGATCATATGGTTCTTGGTTTTTCTCTTGCTGATATGATGAATCACATTGATTGTTTTACGAGTGTTGAACCAGCCTTGTGTCCCAGGGATAAATCCTACTTGGTCATGGTGAATAATTTTCTTAATGTATTGTTGAATCCAATTGGCTAGTATCTTGTTGAGAATTTTTGCATCCATGTTCATCAGGGATATTGGTCTCTAATTCTCCTTTTTGGTGGGGTCTTTGTCTGGTTTTGGAATTCGGGTGATGCTGGCCTCAGAGAATGAGTTTGGAAGGACTCCTTCTCTTTCTATCTTTCCAAACAGCTTTAGGAGAATAGGTATGGTTTCTTCTTTAAACGTTTGACAGAATTCCCCTGGGAAGCCATCTGGCCCTGGACTTTTGTGTCTTGGGAGGTTTTGGATGACTGCTTCAATTTCCTCCCTGGTTATTGGCCTGTTCAGGTTTTCTATTTCTTCCTTCCAGTTTTGGTAGTTTGTGGCTCCAGGAATGCGTCCATTTCTTCTAGATTGCCTTAGCCCAGCTCCTCGCGGGCCCCTACCCCTTGGAAGCCTTTTGTTTCCTTATTTCTTTTTCCCCGTCTTCCTACCTTGATAGAAGCGCAAACTCTTCTCACTGTATCATTCCAGCTGTTCTCTCTTTAAATCTCAGGCGGAATTCATAGATTTTCAGGATAATTTGAAGGTTATCTAGGTCATTTGGTGGGGACAGGTGACTTGGGGACCCTACTCTTCTGCCATCTTGCCCCTCCTCCAGGCAAAGCTTTCTTTAAAAGGCCATGGAAAGCAATAACATAAAAGAAAAATACCTACCAAAGAAAAAAATGACCATCAAAAAAGTATTAAGAAAAATGAGTAATTTAGGAATTTACAGGAAAATTTCAGAGGAATGTGGTAGAAAGTAACTTTGCAATTGCAGAAAACAGACTAAATGATAAAATAGTGTTATTCCCAATGGTTGGGATAGGGCTTTCATGCAAATGTAACTCTATGGGTTCAAATACCCGGATGTGAGTGTCTGAGCTGAGAGATTCTCATTTAGCTTGGAACAACTGACGCCTAGTGTGTCAGTGGTCATGTTGTAAGAAATGAGATAGAATGGATGTGTAGGGCCTGTTGACATACAAATTAATAAGACCTTTGGAGAGAGATGAGGATTTTTTTGTATGATTTTAAATAAGTGAGCTACATGATTTTATAGGCATTTTAGGAAGACCATTCTGCAGCAATGTGGAGAGCAATGCTGACTAAAATGTGTGAGACTGATAGCAAGGAAATCATTTAGAGAGCACTTCAATAATCTGTTGAGGCTTAATAAAGAGCCAAACTAGATATTTACAGTATGAGCAAAAAAAGAGATGGGATAGACTTAGAAGAAAATAGTTCAAGTAGGAATTTTAGGGTGGTTGGCCAGACATTGCGAGAGGAGACTGGAGTCACTTTTTGAGCAAAGAATACTGTCGTTTACTAAGAATCAGATTAGAAAGATAAAGGCAGGGCATCCCAGGTAGTTCAGCCGTTTAGCGCCGCCTTCAGCCCAGGGTGTGATCCTGGAAACCCCAGATGGGTCCCACCTCAGGCTGCCTGCATGGAGCCTGTTTCTCCCTCTGCCTGCGTCTCTGCCTCTCTCTCTCTCTCTTTCTCTCTCTCATGAAAAAAAAAAAAGATAAAGGCATGTTTAGGAGGGTAAATGATTTCAGGGTGAAAGTAAGCACAGAATTAAAATGGCAGCCTATGGTATTTATGCTGGTGTGAATAAATTCAAGTGTTTGGGGGGACATAGTGACTACAGGTAAAAGTGCCTCAAAAAGAAGATCCAGTAGAAATCAGGGAGTAGAAATTGTAGAAGGCAAGGAGATTTACTGAAGGCATTTCTTTCTTTTGCTTCCCCCCCCCCACCCTTTTTTAAGGAAAAAGGCAGAAGAGAGGAGGAGAAAAAGATATAGGAGATACGTTATATCTCTCCCCTACAGCACACTCTACTACACTACTATATAATAAAATAGCTAATCTCTTGCTATTATTTTATTCTAAATATTAAATTTGGAGGTACTTAGCTCAGTTAATTTTCATGGGTCAAAGCATAAAACAATTATTCTATATCTATATCACGTCCTTAACTCAATCATCATCTTACAGAGTACTTCATTAGTCAAAGGGAGAGCAGAAAAGAATGTATTACCTCTAAAACTTGCAAGGGTGCCAATATTTTAATAAAACTAAGTTCAATCACCTAGTAACATCCACATCTGTCTTTTAGTAATTTTGTTGTTCAATTCAGAAGACAAATGTTCAACTGGGTATGTACAAGCAATCACCTAGCACAGAATCAAATGCTCAATTGGGTAGAACAGATCCTCCTGCCCTGAGAATCCTAAATTATGTGTATAATTTTTATAAGAAATTCTAAATAATAAGTGTTTCAAGGAATGATATGGACATTTTCATAGTCTGATTAATATAGTCCAAATTAATCCACTAATTTAGATTTTACAGATCAATTTTCATCAACAATGATGATTAAGAGTTATCTAAAAGACAAGTGATAATAAATAACAACAAAAAAACCTCCACCATGAGAAGTGATGACACTACTTGCCCCTTATGAGCCACCGTCTATACAATCAGGATCAACCTTATTACATACCAACTGAACACCTAATGTTTGATTTCCCCACATTTTCAACTTACTCAAGATTTTCTTCTCAAATGAGACATTCATTTCTATAAAAAAGTTAAGTTTATTAGCCAGTTGATTTAAGTGTAATGCAAAAGTTCTAATTTTTAATCCAATTAATTGTTTTTACTAAGCAACTAAAGCTTATGGGCTTTATTTCAAACATTTTATAAACTTATGCAACTTATACTAAAACACTGGGAAAACCAATAAAAAATAATTTAAGTAAATTCTTTTACAATTTGCAAATTCACTAATATGTTGCAAAAATAAGGCTTTGTTGTTAGACTAATACAAAAATATAATTTGTAGTCACTTCACAATGTATGACAATATTCATGCTTTAAAAGCACAGTGAAGTTTCTTTTAGGAAATAAAGTTTTCTTAATGGAATTAACCTTGACTTTTGACATCTTTTCTAAGAAGGAAAAAATTACTGATGGAAAAGCACAAGGTTGTGTTATCCTAAGCTTTGCACTACTCAGAAAATATGCCATCCTTTGAATATTTGTTCTCACTCTTTTCCTTGAGCACATAGATGATGGTAACATAAAGCATAGGCAATTCCACATACTCTCATGAGGCAGGCTCCCACAATGTTTATCTTTTTGTTAATATTTATTTCATTTATTGAAAGAATAAACAAGATGTGATGAAAATAAAGATGAACAAGCTAGATTTAAAATTAAGTAGACTGTATTAATAAGATTACCTTCCATTCTATGTTTCATAATAGAAGAAAAGGAGAGAAAGCAATCACAACCTAAGTGAAATACAAAAGCCTCTACAGCAGAGGCAGATGATGCTCACATCTCTCCCCACAGTGGACATGAAATGAGCCTGAAACTTAGAAAAAAATAAAAAAAAACATTTTGAAGTTTATGAGGTTTTTTTTTTTTTTTCCCTTGAAAGAAATATTTTTTCAAGACTCCTATTATTATTAGAAAAAATCAGGGGCGCCTGGGTGACTCAGTCTGTTAAACATCTGACTTGATTTGGGATCAGGTCAGGATGTTTTTTTTTTAATAAAATAATTTTTATTGGTGTTCAATTTACCAACATACAGAATAACACTCAGTGCTCATCCCGTCAAGTGTCCCCCTCAGTGCCCGTCACCCACTCACCCCCACCCCCCACCCTCCTCCCCTTCTACCACCCCTAGTTCGTTTCCCAGAGTTAGGAGTCTTTATGTTATGTCTCCCTTTCTGATATTTCCCACACATTTCTTCTCCCTTCCCCTCTATTCCCTTTCACTATTATTTGTATTCCCCAAATGAATGAGAACATACACTGTTTGTCCTTCTCCGATTGACTTACTTCGCTCAGCATAATACCCTCCAGTTCCATCCACGTTGAAGCAAATGGTGGGTATTTGTCATTTCTAATGGCTGAGTAATATTCCATTGTATACATAAACCACATCTTCTTTATCCAGTCATCTTTTGATGGACACGGAGGCTCCTTCCACAGTTTGGCTATTGTGGACATTGCTGCTAGAAACATCGGGATGCAGGTGTCAGGGCGTTTCATTGCATCTGAATCTTTGGGGTAAATCCCCAACAGTGCAAATGCTGGGTCGTAGGGCAGGTCTATTTTTAACTCTTTGAGGAACCTCCACACAGTTTTCCAGAGTGGCTGCACCAGTTCACATTCCCACCAGCAGTGCAAGAGGATTCCCTTTTCTCCGCATCCTCTCCATATTTGTTGTTTCTTGCCTTGTTAATTTTCCCCATTCTCACTGGTGTGAGGTGGGATCTCATTGTGGTTTTGATTTGTATTTCCCTGATGGCAAGTGATGCGGAGCATTTTCTCATGTGCGTGTTGGCCATGTCTATGTCTTCCTCTGTGATATTTCTCTTCATGTCTTTTGCCCCTTTCATGACTGGATTGCTTGTTTCTTTGGTGTTGAGTTTAAGAAGTTCTTTATAGATCTTGGAAACTAGCCCTTTATCTGATATGTCATTTGCAAATATCTTCTCCCATTCTGTAGGTTGTCTTTGAGTTTTGTTGACTGTATCCTTTGCTGTGCAAAAGCTTCTTATCTTGATGAAGTCCCAATAGTTCATTTTTGCTTTTGTTTCTTTTGCCTTCGTGGATGTATCTTGCAAGAAGTTACTGTGGCTGAGTTCAGAAAGGGTGTTGCCTGTGTTTTCCTCTAGGATTTTGATGGAATCTTGTCTCACATTTAGATCTTTCATCCATTTTGAGTTTATCTTTGTGTATGGTGAAAGAGAGTGGTCTAGTTTCATTCTTCTGCATGTGGATGTCCAATTTTCTCAGGACCATTTATTGAAGAGACTGTCTTTCTTCCAATGGATGGTTTTTCCTCCTTTTTCGAATATTAGTTGACCATAAAGTTGAGGGTCCACTTCTGGGTTCTCTATTCTGTTCCATTGATCTATGTGTCTGTTTTTGCGCCAGTACCACACTGTCTTGATGACCACAACTTTGTAGTACAACCTGAAATCTGGCATTGTGATGCCCCCAGATATGGTTTTCTTTTTTAAAATTCCCCTGGCTATTCGGGATCTTATCTAATTCCATACAAATCTTAAAATAATTTGTTCTAACTCTCTGAAGAAAGTCCATGGTATTTTGATAGGGATTGCATTAAGCGTGTAAATTGCCTTGGGTAACATTGACTTTTTCACAATATTAATTCTGCCAATTCATGAGCATGGAATATTTTTCCATCTCTTTGTGTCTTCCTCAATTTCTTTCAGAAGTAATCTGTAGTTTTTAGGGTATAGATCCTTTACCTCTTTGGTTAGGTTTATTCCTAGGTATCTTATGCTTTTGGGTGCAATTGTAAATGGGATTGACTCCTTTATTTCTCTTTTTTCAGTCTCATTGTTAGTGTATAGAAATGCCATTGATTTCTGGGCATTGATTTTGTATCCTGTCACGCTACCAAATTGCTGTATAAGTTCTAGCGATCTTGGGAGGAGGCTTTTGGGTTTTCTATGTAGAGTATCATGTCATCGGCGAAGAGGGAGAATTTGACTTCTTCTTTGCCAATTTGAATGCCTGTAATGTCTCTTTGTTGCCTGATTGCTGAGGCTAGGACTTCCAGTACTATGTTGAATAGCAGTGGTGAGAGTGGACATCCCTGTCTTGTTCCTGATCTTAGGGGTAAGGCTCCCAGTGCTTCCCCATTGAGAATGATATTTGCTGTGGGCTTTTCGTAGATGGCTTTTAAGATGTCAAGGAATGTTCCCTCTATCCCTACACTCTGAAGAGTTTTGATCAGGAATGGATGCTGTATTTTGTCAAATGCTTTCTCTGCATCTAATGAGAGGATCATATGATTCTTGGTTTTTCTCTTGCTGATATGATGAATCACAATGATTGTTTTATGAGTGTTGAACCAGTCTTGTGTCCCGGGGATAAATCCTACTTGGTTATGGTGAATAATTTTCTTAATGTGCTGTTGGATCCTATTGGCTAGTATCTTGTTGAGAATTTTTGCATCCATGTTCATCAGGGATATTGGTCTGTAATTCTCCTTTTTGGTGGGGTCTTTGTCTGGTTTTGGGATTAAGGTGATGCTGGCCTCATAGAACGAATTTGGAAGTACTCCATCTCTTTCTATCTTTCCAAACAGCTTTAGTAGAATAGGTATGGTTTCTTCTTTAAACGTTTGATAGAATTCCCCTGGGAAGCCATCTGGTCCTGGACTCTTGTGTCTTGGGAGGTTTTTGATGACTGCTTCAATTTCCTCCCTGGTTATTGGCCTGTTCAGGTTTTCTATTTCTTCCTGTTCCAGTTTGGGTAGTTTGTGGCTTTCCAAGAATGCATCCAATTCTTCTAGATTACCTAATTTATTGGCGTATAGCTGTTCATAATATGGTTTTAAAATCGTTTGTATTTCCTTGGTGTTGGTAGCGATCTCTCCTTTCTCATTCATGATTTTAGTAATTTGAGTCTTCTCTTTCTTCTTTTTAATAAGGTTGGCTAATGGTTTATCTATCTTATTAATTCTTTCAAAGAACCAACTCCAGGTTCTGTTGATCTGTTCCACAGTTCTTCTGGTCTCGATTTTGTTGAGTTCTGCTCGAATTTTAAATAATTTTCTTCATCTGCTGCTCGTGGGGTCAATCTGCTGTTTTTTCTCTGGCTCCTTTATGTGTAAGGTTATCTTTTGAATGAGTTCTTTCCAGTTTTTGAATGGATGCTTGTATTGCGATGTATTTCCCCCTTAGGACTGCTTTTGCTGCATCCCAAAGATTTTGAATGGTTGTATCTTCATTCTCATTAGTTTCCATGAATCTTTTTAATTCTTCCTTAATTTCCTGATTGACCCTTTCATCTTTTAGCAGGATGGTCCTTAACCTCCACGTGTTTGAGGTCCTTCCAAACTTCTTGCTGTGATTTAGTTCTAATTTCAAGGCATTATGGTCTGAGAATATGCAGGGGACGATCCCAATCTTTTGGTATTGGTTCAGACCCGATTTGTGACCCAGTATGCGGTCTATTCTGGAGAAAGTTCCATGTGCACTTGAGAAGAATGTGTATTCAGTTGAGTTTGGATGTAAAGTTCTGTAGATATCTGTGAAATCCATCTGGTCCAGTGTATCATTTAAAGCTCTCATTTCTTTGGAGATGTTGTGCTCAGAAGACCTATCGAGGGTAGAAAGAGCTAGATTGAAGTCACCAAGTATAAGTGTATTATTATCTAAGTATTTCTTCACTTTGGTTATTAATTGGTTTAAATATTTGGCAGCTCCCACATTCGGGGCATATATATTGAGGATTGTTAAGTCCTAATGTTGGATAGATCCTTTAAGTATGAGATAGTGTCCCTCTTCATCTCTCACTACAGTCTTCGGGGTAAATTTTAGTTTATCTGATATAAGGATCAGATAAACTGCTTTCTTTTGAGGACCATTTGAATGGTAAATGGTTCTCCAACCTTTTATTTTCAGGCTTTAGGTGTCCTTATGTCTAAAATGAGTCTCTTGTAAACAGCAAATAGATGGGTCCTGCTTTTTTATCCAGTCTGAAACCCTGCGCCTTTTGATGGGGTCATTAAGCCCATTCACGTTCAGAGTTACTATTGAGAGATATGAGTTTAGTGTCATCATGATACCTATTCAGTCCTTGTTTTGTGGATTGTTCCACTGAACTTCTTAAAGGGGAATTTTAAGAGTCCCCCTTAAAATTTCTTGTAGAGCTGGTTTGGAGGTCACATATTCTTTCAGTTCCTGCCTGTCTTGGAAGCTCTTTCTCTCTCCTTCCATTTTGAATGAGAGCCTTGCTGGATAAAGTATTGTTGGTTGCATGTTCTTCTCATTTAGGACCCTGAATATATCCTGCCAGCCCTTTCTGGCCTGCCAGGTCTCTGTGGAGAGGTCTGCTGTTACCCTAATATTGCTCCCCATAAAAGTCAGGGATTTCTTGTCTCTTGCTGCTTTAAAGATCTTCTCTTTATCTTTGGAATTTGCAAGCTTTACTATTAGATGTCGAGGTGTTGAACGTTTTTTATTGATTTTAGGGACGGAATCTCTCTATTTCCTGGATCTGAATGCCTGTTTCCCTTCCCAGATTAGGAAAGTTTTCAGCTAGGATTTGTTCAAATACATCTTCTGGCCCTCTGTCTCTTTCGGCGCCCTCGGGAACCCCAATTAAAAGTAGGTTTTTCTTCTTCAGGCAGTCGTTTATCTCCCTTGATCTGTCTTCCTGGTCTTTTAATTGTCTATTTTTTCCGCAGTTTCCCTCTTTGCCGTCAACTTGTCTTCCATGTCACTCACCCGTTCTTCCACCTCGTTCACACTCGTCGTTAGGACTTCTAGTTTGGATTGCATCTCATTCAATTGATTTTTAATTTCTGTCTAATTGGATCTAAATTCTGCAGTCATGAAGTCTCTTGACTCCTTTTTGCTTTTTTCTAGAGCCACCAGTAGCTGTATGATAGTGCTTCTGAATTGGCTTTCTGACATTGAATTGTAATCCAGATTTTGTACCTCTGTGGGAGAGAGGACTGTTTCTGATTCTTTCTTTTGAGGTGAGGTTTTCCTTCTTGCCATTTTGCTCAGTTCAGAGTGTCCAAAAACAAGTTGTATTGGGAAAAGGAGAAAAAGAGAGAGAGAGAAGGAAAGAAAAGAGAAAAAGATAAAAGAAAAAAGGAAGAAAAAAAGGAAAAAAGAAAAGAAAAAGAAAAAGAATGAAAGAAAAAAAAGGGTGGGGGAAGCAATCAGAAATCAAAAAGAAAAAAGAAAAAAACACGGGGGAGTATTTTCTGATTCTGTATACTTGAAATCTCTTGACTTCCCCTGGTACTTGCCCGTCTAGCTGGTCTTCTGGGGGAGGGGCCTGTTGTGCTGATTTTCAGGTGTTAGCACTTGGGGGAGCTGCCGTGCCCCTGCCTGGTGCAGGGCTCAGTGGGGGTTGTTTACCCCGTGAGGCCGCAGGAGGAACAGCCCCAGTGGTGGGGCCAGCTCTGGAAACCTGGATTCAGCCCCCGCAGGAACTCCGGAGCTCTCGGTCTGCAGGGCCTGGAGGCTCCGGGGCGGGGCCGCTGATCTGCTCAGCTCGGGGCAGGAGCGTCCTTGCTGTCCTGGGCCCTCCCGGCCTCTGCCTGTCCCGGGGGAGGCCGGATCCTGGGCTGTGTCCCGGCGCCCAGTGCTCCGGAGCCTGCGCTGTTGGATTCGCGCTCCCGCCCCGCAGCCCCCTCCGCGGAGCCGCCTCCGAGCCCCCCGAGCTGCTCCCGCCCCGCAGCCCCCTCCGCGGAGCCGCCCCCGAGCCCCACCGAGCTGCTCCGGGTCCCGCCGCCCGCGCTGCAGCCCTTAGGGAGCTCGGCGCACTCTCCCGGGGCGCAGGTTCTGTTAGTGTCCCCGGGAGCCCGAGGGCATCCCCGCCCTCCTGGGTCCTGCTCCACCTCCCCGCGAGCCCCTTTCCGCCCGGGAAGGTCGGTGCAGCTCCTGCTCCTCCGGGACGGGGCTCTCCTGTCCTGGGGACACTCGCCCCGGCCTCAGCCCGGCTCCTCGTGGGGCCCCTCCCCCTTGGAGGCTTTTTGTTTCTTTACTTCTTTTTCCCCGTCTTCCTACCTGGATAGAAGCGCGAACTCTTCTCACTGTAGCATTCCAGCTGGTCTCTCTTTAAATCTCAGGCCGAATTCATAGATTTTCAGGATGATTTGAAGGTTATCTAGGCAATCTGGTGGGGCAGGTGATTTGGGGACCCTACTCTTCTGCCATCTTGCCCCTCCTCCTGGATCAGGTCAGGATTACAGGATCATGAGACAGAGCCCCACAAAGGACAAGGGCAAGGAGCCTGGTTAAGATTCTCTCCCTCTGCCCCTCCTCTCATGCTAGTGCCCATGTACAGTCTCTGAAGAAAAAGAAAAAAAATCAGCTGGCAAACCAAGTTGAGTGGCAAATTCTATTTGTCTCTTCTGTGCTAAACACTGTGATAGCTATTTTGTAGATTTTATATCAAACACCATAATCCTGTGCCAAATTACCATTATTAAGGGGGAAAAATCTTTCACAGATATTACTTTTCCTACCATCACACAATATATAAATGATGAAAACAGGACTTAAAAATTTATATGGCTTTAAAATATTCCTCATTTTAATTATAAATCAGTTTAACCCCAATTTTGCATAGTTCCATACTCAACCTTTCTCTCTTCCTCTCCCTCTTTATTCAGCACCTCAATTTATTTCTATTTATTTAAGAATCTACCTAGACCATTGCACTTTCAATTCCATAAATAATTTAATTATTTGTGTTTGTATTTTTCTGCACAAGACAATGGGGAAAGGAGCATCATTCAATGGATCTAGAACTCTGCTTATAGCCTGCAAATGAGGGTGCTGAGAAAATGGCAGAACTTTCCACTCATGTGTTAGATAGGGCTTTCCACATAGCCAAAGTAGAATCTTCCAGGTGGGCAGAGAGATCACTCACCAAAAAGTTTTATCCCTCTACTGGTCTCACTGGAGATTTCTCCCCAAGCTTGTGGACAAACCTGGTATGACTGAACTGCCCAGGGTTAAAGACAACACCAGGAGAACCATGGATACTAGATTTTTTACCTTTTCCATGTCTGTCATCAACCTCACTGTTTATCTGTGCCCCTCTGCCTGCCTTATGTCATTTTTAACGGCTTACTACTCACTGGCCTCCTATATCACAGATGTCCATACACATCAATTAGTTGTTGTTTACCAATTATCTGTGACTATCTCACACCCTTGTGATGCTCCAATTTTTTCTCTTCCAAGTCAGGTAAACTCCTACTTATTCTTCAAGATGTTGTTTGGCTATCTTCTCTAGGAAAACTAACAAATATCATGATTACGGAAATGTTACTTTTCTCCTTTTCTGTGTTTCACTGCACTGGATATAGAGCTCTCTGGTGGCAACTGTCAAATACAATACTTTCTGAATTTATTTTATTGTGTTTGGAAATTGCGCTGATCACAGAATAGGAATTGATGAGAGCAGGACATAGAGACAGTGATCAGTGCCAACTATTCTGCCACTAGAAACTAAATGGTGTTATTACAAGGAGATTTTAGTCTTCACAGATATTTAAAAGGTGTTGATGGATAGAGATGAGAGATTTTCCTAGTAAGTCCCTAATTTCAACAGCCTTCTCTACCTTCTCACTTCACAATTTTTCCTCTGTTATCAGTGAGGCCAATGGTTGAAACCAGAAAAGGATTCTTGATGGCCCTCAGAAATAAAGCCCTAAAAAGATCCAGAAAAGTGGAATCACTACATGTTCCCTACCAAAAATGTGTGTGACCTAGAACTGAATCTAAGTATTTTATTAAGCTTATGGATATTTCATGTTTTAAAATTTAGCTGGTTAAAGGCATATTACGTCCCTTTGACAAAGTCAAACTGTAGCTTAAAGGCTGTTTACATAGATACTGAACAAAGCATGACTGCTAAGTATCTACTAGTTTCTGATTGAAAAAAAAAGTTAATAATGTTGAGTATGGGGCTAATCGGTGAGACCATAATATAATGAGGTGCTATTCATTCTTTCCAGGTCTAAAAACAGGTCATATTGAGCTTATACTTGTTAGGATAGTGGGCATAATCACTCTTTATCTAAAGAGGTCTTATATAATGGGAGTTCATGCTGCCTTAACTATTTTAATCATGCGGGCAAGATCATGGGTCAAATTTTATAGAGCAGGGGATCCCTGGATGGCTCAGCGGTTTAGTGCCTGCCTTCAGCCCAAGGCGTGGTCCTGGAGTCCCAGGATTGAGTCCCACGTCGGGCTCCCTGCGTGGAGCCTGCCTCTCTCTCTGCCTCTCTCTCTGCCTGTGTCTCTGCCTCTCTCTCTCTGTCTCTCATGAATAAATTAATAAAATCTTTAAAAAAAAATTATAGAGCAAATGTAAATGATAAATTTTAAATTTAATTTTAATTTATTACTCTTTTAATTTATTACTTATTACCCACTCAGAGAGTGGTCATACCCAACGGGTATATTTTATAGCAATGAGTGCTATTACTATTGAGAAATTAGGCAAGACAGTAGTTCTGATGGTTAAGGTGAGGCATATCTGTTTTATGTTTGTTAACTCTCCTAGGAGTATAGAAAGTATTTTTGTTTAAATTCAATTTAAATTTTGTAATCCTTGGGTATATTAATAATGTGTGCAGTAATACTGATTAAGCCATGAAAATTGCCAGTTGGGGCATTTCAGCATAATTTAAAGTTAATTTGGAAACTAGGTTGCAAAGGGTATAGGTTTCTAATAATCTAATTAGTCTAAACTATTTTTGTTTTTATCTGACTGTTAAAGTTCTAGGTAGTGAAGAAACAAGTTTAGAGCCTATAGGATGTTAGAATTACTTTTGAAGAAATTCAAACACCAAAGAACTTAGAGATGTCCTTTAGTAAACTTATAGTAGGCGTATGGACACTTAGCATATGTTAAACAACACAAGGACATTTACAAAGCAATGGTTGGCAAGTTCTAAGTAAGCCACTACAGATTAAACACATAAGAAAGCCACTTAATTTTTTAATGTTATCTTTGAAAATATATTTTATTTTCTTTTATTCTATTCGAAGCTGTAAAGATCTTTAAGGAAGTTTGTGAGAAATAGCCTACATCAGAGACGCATATGTCTCTTTTTCAATAATGATAATTCATTGCTCCTCTTATTTTATTTGTGCAGCATGTGATCATTAAAATCAAACTCTTGTTAAAATCAAATTCAGCCATTCTCCATCCTCAGCTTCATCTCGCTTACACATAAGAAATTCATGAAAAAAAATTCACCATATTTAGTGACACCTTGGGATATAATGTGTTATGCAATGTAAACATGCAACAATTAAATGGAAGTCAACCCTGTGGAATCAACAGATATTCATGAACTCATAAGCAAAGGTAATGAAGGGACTGTTACTCTAATGAATAGTATATACTAGGGTATAATTACCAAAGCAGGAGCATGGACCTTGATGGTTTTTTAATGAAAGGTAGGATGCTTTTGTGATTTAGAATTATTTATCTCAAAAGCTCATTAACAATCACATTCTGTATTGTAACAAAATTTATCCAAAGAAGAAATGTGGTAGGGCTAGTTAAAGTATAATTCCCAGAGTAGAAATGACAGGATTCTTAATTTTTCCAGACTTTGTTACAGTATTCTTAACCAATATTTTTTTCCCACCGATAATTTGTCCTCTTCTTGTGGAATACTAAAATGTTACTATTTCACTGGGCCCCTAAAAGATAGGAGGATTCAGAATAATTGTAATGATAATTAAGGCAATTTGTTATGTTTATGCATTCAACTGAAAAATAACTAGAGGTGGGTCTACTGCTCTGAGGATCTCAGAAAACTCATCAGGTAGACTAATAGAACTCTGGGCCTCTTGGTTTTGACTTGGTGCCCTAAATAATCAAAATGATATTAGAACTCAAAATTAAGAGTTCTACAGGTCAAGGCATATTTTCAAAATAGTGGAATAAGAGCCTGTGAAAAACCTACAGCTGCATAAAAGCAATAGGAACACAGGTCAAAATTCCTGAAATCAAATGTTTGAGAATTGTGAAAATTAACATATGCTTGTAATAATCTAAGCAGAATTTTTTAAAGGATAAATTAAACTAAAAATAGCAAATTTGTTGTGTATGAATTTGTTCCACTCCAAAAACTTCTCTTCAGTTCTAGAGTAGCCTTAAAACTCAAACAAACAAACAAAAACCAACAGCCTTACAAATATGGAAGCTGTAGAGAGGTTAAGAAGTAGGAGGCAGGATAGGAGGACCCTAGGCTCACTATATATCATGAATACAATTAGGTAACTATCAAACATCCAAAATATCCTAGAAATTGACCTGAAGACTGGCAGAGTAAACTCCAAAACTAAAAGTAGAGAATAGACCACATCAAAGAAGATAGGAAGCACAGAGACATAGGTTGGGAGAGAAAACAGATTGTGGCCACTCAAGTGGGGAGGAAGCTACAGTTGCAGAGGAGGGCTAGCAACAGACTAGCACACAGGGGAACACATGGAGAAAAGGAATCCCCATAGCAATGGCTTGGAAAACAAAAGGGACAAAATTTTGTGACTTCTGGAAATCAATGAGGATTAAACACTTGAGTTTTAAAGGTCAGAAGACTTGGCTATGAGAGAGCCCAGAGAGCACTGTGCTGTTCTTGAAGAGAAAGTGGGCAAACAACCTGCAGACACACAGCAGGGAAAAATTGATCTGAAGAATCTCTGGGGTACACAGAAGGAAGGGTATTTGTTCATCTCAGAGCACATTCCAAAGAGACAGCATTCACTGAGAGACAACTCTTGGAACAAAAGAACTGGCTCTTGCCATTTCCCTCCCCAGCCCCTCAGCAGAAGCACAGGGCCACCTGCAGGAACCAACATAGCAAAGATAAAGGATTTAATAAATGAAAGGATAAACACATTTGATGGAATAAATAGCAAGGTGGAAGAAGCAGAGCAACAAATTAGTGACCTAGAAGACAGAGTAATAGAAAGTAATCAAGCTGAACAAAAGAGAAAAAAATAATTATGCAAAATGAGAATAGTCTTGGGGAACTGAGTGACTCCATCAAATTTAATAACATTCATATTATAGAAGTCCCAGAAGAAGGAGAGAGACAAAAGAGGGCAAAAAATTTTTGGAAGAAATAAAACCTGAATACTTCCCTCATCTGTGGAAGGAATCAGATATCCAGATCCAGGAGGCACAGAGAACCCACAACAGAATCAACAAAAGCAGATCCACTTTAGGACATATTGTAATTAAAATGTCAAAATATAATGATACAGAAAAGAATTTAAAAGCAGAAAGACAAAAGAAGCAATAACTTATTAGGGAAAACCCTATGAGCATAGCAGGGGATTTTTAAGCAGAAACCTTCCAAATCAGAAGACAGTGGTGTGATATATTCAAAGTGCTGAATAGTAAAAATCTTCAGCCAAGAATGCTTTATCCAGTAAAGCTATCATTCAGAATTGAAAGAGTGATAAAGTTTCCCAGATGAGAAAAAAAAAAAAAGGTTTGTGACCACCAAATCAACTCTGCAAGAAATTTAAGTGGGACTGAGTAGAAAGGACAGATCAAAAGGGACAGTATAAAGGCAGAAAACACAAAAGCAGTAAAAATTTATATTTCTGTAAAAAATCAGTCAAGGAACTCAAAAAATAAAAGGATCTAAATTATAAAAACATATACTGAAAACATGAGGAGGAGTAAAAAGCTAAATGACCATCAACTTAGACTTCCAAATGCAGATAAGGTTACACACCTAATGGTAACCGTTTATCAAAAAACACTAATAAATAACCAAAGAATAAAGAGAAAGAAATCCAAATATATTACTAAAGAAAGTCAGCAAACCATGAGAGAGAGAAAAAAATCAAAGGAAATCTTCATTAACAATCACAAAACAAATAATGAAACGACAACAAACACCTATCAATAATTACTTTGAATGTAAATGGACTTAAATGTTCCAGTCAAAAGACATAAGGTGATAGAACGGATTAAATAAGATCGATCTAAATGCTGTAGGCAAGAGATTCATTTTAGACCTAAAGACACCTGAAGACTGAAAGTGAAGGAATGGAGAAACATATATTATACTAATGAATATGAAAAGAAAGCCAGAGTACCAAAACACATATTAGACAAAATAGACTTTAAAACAAAGACTGTAACAAGAGACAAAGACACTACATAATCATTGAGAGGACAATCCAACAAGAGATATGAAAGTTGGAAATATACACCCAACATAGAAGCACCCAGTTACATAAAATAGGTAATAACAAACATAAAGGAACTAATCAATAATAATATAATAATAGTAGAGGTCTTTGGGGACACCTAGATGGCTCAGTTGGGTGAATGTCTGACTCTTGGTATTGATTCAGGTCATGATCTCAGGATCATAAAATGGAGCTACATTTCAGCTCCATTCTCAATGCAGAGTCTGCTTGAGATTCTCTCTCTCCCTTTTTCCCTGCTCACTCTTACTCACTCTCTCTCTCTCTCAAATAAATAAATCTTTAAAAAAATAGTAGAGGACTTCAACACCTCACTTGTATCAATGAACCAATAATCTAAACAGAAAATCAACAAGGAAACCATGGCTTTTAATGACACACTGGAACAGATTTAACTGATAGATTCAGAATATTCAATGCTAAAACAGAAGATTACATATTCTTTTCAAGTGCACACAGAACATTCTCTGAAATAGGGCATTTATTAGCCCATCAAACAAGCCTCAACAAATTCAAGAAGATCAAAGTCATATCATGTATATCTTCTGACCTCAACACTGTGGATCTAGAAATTAACAACAAGAAAAAATCTGGAAAGACCATAAATACGTAGAAGTTAAAAACCATGGTACTAGACAATGAATGTGTCACCCAGGAAATAAAGGGGGAAATAAAAAAGTACATGGAACCAAATGAAAATAAACACAGAATGGTCCAAAACCTTTAGTATGTAGAAAAAGTAGTTCTAAGAGGGAAATTCATGGCAATACAGGACCACATCAAGAATCAAGAAAAATCTCAAATAAACAACCTAACCCTTACATGTAAAGGAGCTAGAAGAAAGAACAAAAAAATTCTACAACCAGCAGAGGGAAGGAAGTAAAAAGGTTAGAGCAGAAATAAATTATATAGAATTAAAGAAAAAAAAACAAAAACAAAAACAATAGCTCAATGAAACCAGAAGCTTGTTCTTTGAAAAAAATGATAACATTGATAAACCTCTAGCCAGATCTATCAATAAATAAACAGAAAGGATTCAAATAAATAAAATCACAAATGACAGAGGAGAAATAACAACCAACACTACATAAATATAAATAAAAGAATATTATGAAAAATATATGCCAACAAAGTGGATAACCTTGAAGAAATGGATAAATTCCTGGAAACATATAACCTACTAAAACTGAAACAGGAAGAAACAGAAAGTTTGAACAAACTAATAACCATCTAAGAAACTGAATCAGTAATGAAAAACTCCCAAGAAACAAAAGTCCAGCAGCACATGGATTCACAGGTCAATTCTACCAAATATTTATTTATTTATTTATTTATTTATTTATTTATGATTTTATTTAAGATTTTATTTATTTATTCATGAGAAACAGAGAGACAGAGACACAGACAGAGGGAGAAGCAGGCTCCACACAGGGACCCTGACATGGGACTCAATCCCAGGTCTCCAGGATCATGCCCTGGGCCGAAGGCAGCGCTAAACCACTGAACCACCCAGGCTGCCCTCTACTAAACATTTAAAGAAGAGTTAATACCCATTCTTCTCAAACTGTTCCAAAAATTAGAAAAGAAAGGAAAATGTCCAAATTCATTCTATGAGGCCAGCACTCCCTTTATATCAAAACCAGATAAAGATACCACTAAGAAAGAAAACTACAGGCCCATATCCCTGATGAACATAGATGTAAAAATCCTCAACGAAATACTAGCAAACCAAACTAACAATACATGAAAAAAATCATTCAACAGTGATCAAGTGAGATTTATTCTTGGGTTGCAAGGGTGGTTCAACATTCATAAATCAATCAACCTAATACATAACATCAAAAAAAAAAAGGATAAGAATCATATGATCATTTCAATAGACACAGAAACAGCACTTGATTAAATACAACATCCATTCACGATAAAAACTCTCAACAAAGTAGGTTTAGAGGGAAAATACCTCAACATAATAAAGGCCATTTATGAAAAATTCACAGCTAACATCACACTTAATGGAGAAAAACAGAGCTTTACCCCTAATGTCAGGAACAAAAGAAGAATGTCCACTCTCATCATTTTTATTCAACATAGTCTGGAAGTCCTAGACAACAAAAAGGAATAAAAGGTAAATTGGTAAGGAAGGAATAAAACCTAACTATTTGCAGATAACATGATACTATGTATAGGAAACCCAAAAGATCACCAAAAAACTGTAAAAACTAATAAATGAGTTAATTAAAGTCACAAGATACAAAATCAACATAAAAATTTATGAATTTTATTGCATTTTTATACACCAAAAATGAAACAGTGGGAAGAGAAATTAAGAAAATAATCCCATTTACCATTGCACCAAAACAATAAAAGATCTAAGAATAAACCTAACCAAAAAGGGGAAAGACCTATACTCTGAAAACTATACAACACTAATGAAGGAAATTGAAGATGACACAAAGAAATGGAAAGACATTACATGCTCATGGATTAGAAGAACCAGTATTGTTAAAATGTCTATTCTTCCCAAAGCAATGTACACATTTAATGCAATCCATATCAAATACCAACAGCATTTTTCACGGACCTAGCATAATTTTAAAATTTGTTTGGAACGTAAAAGACCCTGAATAGCCAAAGCAATCTTGCAAATCAAAGCAAAGCAAAGCTAGAGGTTTCAAAATTCTGGACTTCAGATTATATTAAAAAGCTGTAGTAATCAAAACAGTATGTAGTAGTACAAAAATAGAGACATAGATCAATGGAATAGAAAACCCAGAAATAAATCCTCAATTATATGGTCAATTAATCTTTAACAAAGCAGGAAAGAATATACAAAAAGAAAAAGACAGTCTCTTCAACATATAATGTTGGGAAAACTGGATAGCTACATACAAAAGAATGAAACTGGACCACTTCCTTATACCATAAATCTTACACTACTTTCTTACAAAAATAAATTCAAAATGGATTATCAAGGGATCCCTGGGTGGCGCAGCGGTTTGGCGCCTGCCTTTGGCCCAGGGCGCGATCCTGGAGACCTGGGATCGAATCCCACATCGGGCTCCCGGTGCATGGAGCCTGCTTCTCCCTCTGCCTGTGTCTCTGCCTCTCTCTCTTTCTCTCTCTGTGAATATCATAAATAAATAAAAATTAAAAAAAAATAAATAAAAAAAAAACAAAATGGATTATCAAGACCTAAGTGTGAGAACTGAAACCGTGAAAATCACATAAGAGAACACAGACAGTAACTTCTTTGACATTGGCTATAGCAACTTCTTTCTAGATATGCCTCTTATGGGAAGGGAAACAAAAGCAAAAATAAACCATTGGAACTACATTAAAATAAAAAGCTTCTTCACAGCAAAGGAAACAATCAACAAAACAAAAAGGCAACACAAATGGGAGATGATAGTTGCAAATGAGATATCCAATAAAGGGTTATTATCCAAAATACATAAAGAACTTATAAAACTCAACACCCAAAAAACAAATAACCCAATTAAAAATTCTCCAAAGAAGACATTTCTCCAAAAAAGACATATAGATGGACAGACACATGAAAACATGATCATTATCACTTACCATCAGGGAAATGCAAATCAAGACTATAATGAGATATCACACCTGTCAGAATGGCTAAAATCAGTAATACAAGCAACAGCAGGATTTGGTGAGGATGTAGAGGAAAAAAACCTTTGCACTGTTGGTAATGTGAACTGGCGCAGCCACTCTGGAAAATAGTAGAAAGGTTCCTCAAAAGTTAAAATTAGAACAACCCTATGATCCAGCAACCACACTACTGGGTATTTACCCAAGGACTACAAAAACACTAATGTAAAGGGACACATGCACCCTTTTATAGCAGCATTATTTTCAATAGCCAAATTATGGAAGCAGCCCAAATATCTATTGCCTGATGAATGGATGAAGAAGATGTGAGGTCTGTACACATGTGTACATATATATGTAGATAGATAGATATGTGTATATCTGCATATACACATGAACAATGGAGTATTATTTAGCCATAAAAAGAATGAAATTCTGCCACTTGCAACAACATGGATGAAGCTAGAGAGTATAACGATAAGTGAAATAAGTCAATCAGGTAAAAGTAAATATATGATTTCATTCATATGTGTAATTTAAGAAACAAAACAAATGAGCTAAGGGGAAAAAAAAGGTAGAGAGACAAATCAAGAAACAGACTTTTAAGTATAAAGAACAAACTGAAGGTTACCAGAGGGGAGGATGGTGGGAGGATGGATGACATAAGGGATGGGGATCAAGGAGTGCACTTATCATGATGAGCAGCAGGTGATGTATGTAATTGTTGAATCACCTTATTGTACACCTGAAACTAATGTAACACTGTACGTTAATTAAATGGAATTAAAACAAAAACTTTAGAAAAATATGGAAGTGGTGAAAATCAGCTGCCTATTAGCCACTAAAGGGTACATATTAAGATTGGAGCTTTTTTTTAAAGATTTATTTATTTATTTATTTATTTATTTATTTATTTATTTATTTATTTATTCATGAGAGACACAGAGAGAGAATGAGTGAGAAGCAGAGACACAGGCAGAGGAAGAAGCAGACTCCATGCAGGAGCCTGACGTGGGACTCAATCTGGGGTCTCCAAGATCATGCCCTGGACTGCAGGTGGCACTAAACCACTGTGCCACTGGGGCTGCCCAGATTGGGGCTTTTCAAAAAGCCTCTTCCCCAAAGTATTATTATTCTATGTGTTACTACATGGCTTGTCTGACAACTTCCTGAAAAAGCCCCATTTATAGGATTTTCATTATTTGACATTATGTCAATAATTTCATTATTTGACATTTCCCATACAGTGGGGAAAAAAGGTTCATATCCAGAATTATAATTTAAGAACATGGAAGTTTTATGTAGTAATATGAGTTGGGGCAAAAAATAGGTTGGTTAAAATACTTACAAGAAAGATCTGGAAAATAAGATACCAATAGGAAATTTGAAAAGCTCCAGCATATATTTTGGAATTTTGAAGGCTACATGCATGGGTTGGAGTATGCACATAACTGGGAAAAACAAAAGCCCTAATCTCTCATGTTTTTCTGAGTTGAGGTTTTCCACAAGCAGGAAGTATGGCTAAGATAGAGTTTTGAACTGCTAGAGCAGTGAGGGCACATCCTGACATAGCACACAACCACCTAAGAAATGTTAGAATTCCTAGGTAAGTAATTTAAGGAATTTTCTTTCTAATTATAAGCTGACTACAAAGGATACTGATCAGAGACCTAAGTAGTAACACACAGCACACAATACATATTTTATGTAATCAGTCCAGAGAACACTCTAAGTGTGCTCTAAGCAAAAAAAAAAAAAAAAAAAAAAAATAGCAAAAATAGAAGCAAATAGCAACAACAGCCAACTCTGAAGGGGGAGGGTTTGACCTCCACTGTTGCCACATTATGTTATTTAAAATATCTAGTTTCAAAAGAAAATTATAAGACATGTAAAGAAACAGAAAAGTGTAATCATAGCACAGTGGGGGATAAAAGAAGTCAATAGAAACTGTGCCTGGGGAAACTCAGATATTGGACTTTAAATTACAAAAGGATTTAATTGGGCCATTACAAACATGTTTAAAGAACTAAAGAAAATAGTGTCTACATAATTAATTAATATGTCTCACAAAATAGACAATATCAATAAATAGAAATTATTTTTAAATGAAGCAAATAGAAATATTAGATTTTTAAACTATAGTAACTACAATGAAGAATTCACCATAAGCAATCCATGGCAGATTTAATTTGGAGAGGAAAAAAACACTCGAGGACAAGTCAATTGAGACCATGAAGCCCAAGGAATAGAGAAAAAGAAAATGAAAATATTTGCCTCAAATACCTATACAACAATACCAAGTATGCCAACATACTCAATAAGAGTCGTAGGAAAGAAGACACATAATAGGGACAAATATTTGGATAAAAAATAGCCAAAAATTTCCCAAATTTGGTGAAAACATTAGTCCACATCTTCAAAAAGTTTAGCAAACTATAAGTATGATAGACTCAAGGAGATCCACATTTAGATACATTATAAATAAATTGTCTAAAAACAAAGGAAGAATCTTGAAAGCAAATGACAAAGGAAAACACACATAAACAGGGATTCACCTAACTTAAAAAGTCTATGTATCAATCTACAGAAAGGGAGAAAAATTTTACAATCATACAATTATATATTTAATGAGGGACTTAAATTCAAAATATACAGAAAAGCCTTACAATTCAAATTTAACAAGACAAAAAATTAGATTAAAAATGGACAAAATAGCTAGTCATTTCCCCAAATAAGAAATATAGTCAATAAGCATATAAAAGATGCTCAATATCATTAGTCATTAAGAAAATACAAATAAAAACCATAATAACACTTGCCACACACTAAGATGAATAAAATTAAAAACATCAAGAATAACAAGTATTAACAAGAATATGGGCAAATTAAAACCCTCATACATTGCTGGCAGGATTGGAAAAGTATGCAACCACTTTGGAGCATCCTTTGATAACACCTCATAATGTTATATACAGAGCTTGCATTTAATTCAGCAATTCTACTCCTATGTATATTTCTAAAAGAAATAAAAGCATACTTGCCATACAAACCTGTATATACAAATATTCATAACAGAATTATTCATAATAGCCAAAAAGGGTAAACAACCCAAATATCTACCAATTGATGAATGCATAAGCAAAATGTGGTTTATCTATATAAATATTACTTAGCAATAAGAAGAGATAAAATACTGACATATGGTACAAGGCAGGTGTACCTTGAACATGTGAAAATAACCAGTTATAAAAGACCACATACTTTATGATTCTATGCTCATAAAATGTCCAGAAAAGACAAATATAGACAGAAAGTGGGTGTCTACTGAAGGATGGCGGAAGGGAGAAATGGAGAGTTTCTTTAATGGATTAGAATTTAACATTTCTTTCTTGGAATGAGGAAAATGCTACAAAATTAGATAGTAGTGATTGTCACACAATTCTGAATATAGTTAAAGTGACTAAAGTGTGCACTTTTAAATGAAGTCTATGGCATATAAGCTATATCTCAATAAAACTGTTGAAAAATAAAAGATCTAACAGACTATTCATTAAAATTCCTTGGCTAGGAATTTTATTCAACCTTTCTGATGTTACAGAAAAATATTATATTAAATAAATTAGAGAAAAATAGCATAAGATGTGGCCAAGACAAAAATAAGAGAATGTTCTTCATGAGAATCCAAATAGCCACTGATATCTCCCTGAAAATTCTGTCTATGCCTCTGCTGCAGAGCTCTGCTGTTTAATACTCCTTCCATAAAGTTTACAGGTAGAATTAGATTTTATTATTTCATATGAGGGGATATCTATTATTTATATTTAGCTTATCAACTGGCTGGTATTGATGTTTTTAAAATATTAAATAAAAAGGAAATTTATTGCAATTCTATTAAACTATTTTCATGCTTCCTAAAAAATTATTTGCATATTTGACATCAAACCATAAAAATTATTTATGATAAGATTCCTACTTTTTTCAGCATGAAAATAAAAAGCAGAATTATATTTTTAATTAAGGAAATGTGCAGATGATAAAATTAGGCTTCCAAGATGGGCACAATTTTGTCATATCATGCAGCAACGGGAAATATGCAGAAAATACTCCCATTGTAATAATTGTAAGTTCTACAATGGAAATAGATGGTAAAAGCTATCTGAAAGTTGTACTTTAAAAAATATATATTTTATTTATTTATTCATGAGAGATACAGAAAGAGAGAGAGGCAGAGACAGAGACAGAAGGAGAAGCAGGCTCCATGCAGGGAGCCCTACCTGGAACTTGATCCCAGTACTACAGGATCACATCTTGAGTTGAAGGCAGACACTCAACTGCTGAGCCACCCAGGCACCCCTGAAAGTTATACTTTTTAAAAAATATTTTACTTATTTATTAATGAGAGACACACAGAGAGCTGCAGAGACATAGGCAGAGGGAGAAGCAGGCTCCCTGCAGGGAGCCCGAAGTGGGACTTGATTCTGGGACCCTGGGATCATGACCTGAGCTGAAGACAGATGCTCAACCACTGAACCACCCAGGCGTCCTGAAAGTCACACTTTTAATGGCCAGATGAGAAGCAGTTATGAAATGACTTTTAAAAAATTAACTTATTTATTTAGAGAGAGCAGACAAGCAGGAGGAACAGAGAGAGAATCCTTATGCAGGTTCCCAGCTGAGTGAAGAGCCCTACAAATGGCTGGATCCAGGATCCCAATAATCATGACCTGAGCTGAAATCAAGAGTTGGCTGCCTAACCAGTTGAGCCACCCAGGCAAAGACTTTTAAAATGTGGATCCATTCAGAACTCATTTGCCAGGCCCATTTGTATCATAATGGGATCCTAAAAATGAGTTCAGTGGTAAAAAGGGCCCATTACAAAGAGGTCACCTGATCTAGTTCTAGTGACATTACTGTATTATTCCCTTTAACACTTCCTTCAGGATTTTGTCCAGTCTTATTTGAATTTCTCAAAGTCCACCTTCCCCATTACTTTTAGCTTGGGTATCTGTTTCTTAATGACAACAATGTTGCTTACTCCACCAACACATCCATCTTCCTTTAAAAATGGAAATAAAAGAATATTTTTGGTACACTGAGCAAAGAACCAGAATGGCTCACATTTTGTAGGTGGATAGTTGAAGTTGTACAACTATTTCTGGGTCCCCAGCTACCTAAGACAAGAATTATTTCAAGAAAATGAAGAAAAGAAAGTAAAGATGAAGGAAACTGTAAAGTGTTCTATTTGGGCTATTTAAATGGTGCTGAAGATGCCTTGGAATTACGGACAACTGTACCTCTTCTCTGATTTTCAGGTATGAAAAATGTGGAGAAAATCATTTCTCTTTTAGAGGAGACTAGTTAGAGACTTGTCATGTTTTTCATTTGTTTAAGTAGGCTTCATGCCCAGCATGGAGTCCAACACAGGGCCTGAACTCACAACACTGAGATCAAGAGTCAGATGCCTAACCAACTGAGCCACCCAGGTGCTGCAGATACTTGTCATGTTTTAAACCAGGTCTTCAAGATGTGACATCAGCTACCGCCGCGATTCACTATTATAAATCTTACCAAATTTTCCAGCTTTATTCATTAATAATTGTATCAGAGCAAAACTAAAACTCAGAATATACTACAGTAAAATAGTAAGTCCTAATACAATATCTTTCAATATTTCTACATAAAGGCCAGGCAAGACCATTGTATCTTTTGTGATTTTTTTTTTATGTCATTTGATAGTTTCTTCTTCCATCTCCTGAGAAGAGCCCCTAGGTTTCATGTTTGCCTTCTCATTTAATCTTACCATTTTTCCCACAACTCAAGTAAATACTACCATCTATACATGATGATAGATCTCTACTAACCACAGTACTGTGGCAGACACAGGAGAAGCAAGGTACAGAGAGATGAGAACAAAGATCTGACCAGAAGTATAGAAATAGCTGAGTCCTTCTGCACTACACCTTCAGTATCTTTGATAATATGTTCCATGGGCAGGAATTCCTATTTTAAATAGCTGTACTTTAATATTCTGAGTATAAAATATTTAAATAAAGCAAATCCCATATAAATCAATACTGCAGTTCAGAGGAGAGACTTATTAAAATACTTGGATGACTAATGCGACGTATAGAAGTGAATACTTCAATACTTTTATAAAAAATAAGGATATCTTTAAGGAAAAGAAGGGAAAGTTGATATATAGCATCAAAACTAGTGAAGGCTGACAACCACTGTGAATCTCATATCAAAAGTTTTTATCTGAAGGCTATTGTATTTGGCAACATATCAGATACATATCTCTCCCAAGAGATTAAAAGTTCCTTGATGGCAGGGATTGTGTCATTTACATTTGTATCACAGAACCAAACAAAGTGATTACCACACAGGAAGCATTTGATGGACTACTTGAGTGCATAATATGCTAAATGTTAACTAAATCAGGGACTCCTGGGTGGCTCAGTGGTTGATTTCTGTCTTTGGCTTAAGGCACCATCCCAGGGGTCCTGGGGTCAAGTCCCAATGGGGCTCCCTGTGGGGAGTCTGCCTATGTCCTGCCTTTCTCTGTGTGTCTCTCAAGAATAAATAAATAAAATCTTTAAAAATAAATAAGTGTTAACTAAATCATACACATATTCATATATATATTTCACAGTATCAAAGATTGACCCCTGTTCAGTTAGATTGTCATAGATAATACAGTGAAGATCTTCACTCAATACTGCCTTCCATTCCTTTCTGTTTACAATTATTAGAGAAACAATATCTGTACTCTAGGCTCATTGAACACAAGCAAAAGA
This sequence comes from Canis aureus, assembly GCF_053574225.1. Taxonomy (NCBI): domain Eukaryota; kingdom Metazoa; phylum Chordata; class Mammalia; order Carnivora; family Canidae; genus Canis; species Canis aureus. Next base: position 20,853,120 of record NC_135639.1, on the reverse strand, counting down.
AAAAAAAATTAAGTGTGCAAGATTGAGAAGTAAAATGAATTAATTCAAAGAGGGGGTGAAAATTAAACTGGTTTATGTATATATCCTACAAATAGTCCAAGTAGATTCCTATTGTGCCTATGTATAAAGAGACCTCACATATCTTTAGGGTACTCTCTTTTGAAAAATAACAAAATTTTCACCCCAAGGAGATAAAACTTTATGGTTAGAAGGCCCAGATAATTATCACTTACCTGATTTAATTTTAAACTAAAAATTCTGTGCCACAGTGTCTGCTGAAATTCCACCATTTTGAAATGTGATTAACAAACTTCATGCAAGTCAGCAACAGTTCCGGTACTAAAAATTGTGGTGGTTTCTTACATTTATGTAGCCTGCTTGGTCTTGAATCCCTCTTCTACAAGGATCCTCTCTGGAAGGTAGAATTTGAGCCTTTTAGGAAGCATGCCAAGTACCAGTAGATGTTCCTAAACTGCCATTTAGGCTTATATGTGTGGAGGGAGTAGAAGGGGGACTGAAGAAAGAATAAAACAGAGACAGGACCACTGTGGAGATACAAATAACAGTGACAAGATAGACACTTTGGGACACTACCCTTGAAATGCATCAACTGTGACTATGTCTGTATCAACTTACCCAAGATTCAATTTCCTAAGAGAGAGTCAAGAAACTTGATGTTATTTTTATTTGTTTTATTTTTCAAATGTACAGTTTATTTTTTGATAATTCATAAATATATAACCATTTAAACTGAATACACATTAGTGGTTTATTCTCTTACTATAACTGATGTTACAGTTGACTGATGGTAAACATAGGTTTGAGCTGCATAGGTCCACATATTCCTGGATTTTTTTTAAAGATTTTATTTATTTATTCATGACAGACAGAGAGAGAGAGAGAGAGAGAGGCAGACACACAGGCAGAGGGAGAAGCAGGCTCCATGCAGGGGGCCCAATGTGGGACTCGATCCCAGGATTCCAGGATCACGCCCTGGGCTAAAGGCAGGTGCTCAACCACTGAGCCACCAAGGGATCCCCTATTCCTGGATTTTTTTTCAATAAATACACTACAATATTATAAATGTATTTTCTCTTTCTTATAATTTTCTTTTCTTTAGCTTATTATCAGAATAATAGTATATAGTACATATATAAATATGTGTTAATTAACTGTTTATATTCTTGAGAAAGCTTCTGGCCAACAGCAGGCTATTAGCAGTTAAGTTTTTGGAGAGTCAAAAGTTATTCATGGATGTTTTATTCTGGGTGGGTGGGTGGGGTGCTCAGTGTTCCTAAATGCAGCGTTGTTCAAGGGTCAACTATGAAAGGAATTCTCTGTTTAGTTAAAACCTAATGAATACCATCTATTTTTCTGGCTTATTTTTCCAAACAGAATTAGTACATTAGCATATACTCTTGTAATCCTTCTTTAAATGCTTAGAAAAATTGTAATATCATACTTTACATAAAGCCTTTAAAAATCTGCTGTCATAGATTGTAGATGTAAAGGGTAAATGATAATCTCACTCTTCTTAGGAAGCTATGCATGGAAGATGGATTCAAAACTAAGCAGATTACATAAACAAGAAATCGTCACAATTTTTAATACCATAACTATTGCCAACTTGAAGTTTGTCACATTTTTAAATTATTTGAAGTTTAACATAGATACCATGCCACAGAATTTTAAATCTAATGACTCAATCAAGTAAATGATAGTAGTTAAGAAGTATATTCCATAAAAGGGACCTAATGTACTGTTTTATTTCAAGTGTGACTAAAAGTGTGACTTCATTTAAAGTGTGACAACTCTCATGACTGGGGGAGGACAATGTGACTCAACTGACAGTCTAACCAAGACATAGACTAGAAGAGAGCTGTTCTTAGATGTAAATTTTACAAATTCAATATGTCAGATAAGAGGCTTTTATTGAACAAATAACATCCAATAGAAGAAAGAAGGGATGCCAGGCAGACAAAACATCAGATGTCCACTACTTATTGTTGTGGCAGGAAACCACTAACCAGCAAATATTTCTATAATAATATTCAAATGTAAACAACATTTTGTGCCAGGTCATGTTCTAAGACTTACTGATATTAACTCATTGAACACTCACAACAACCTTCATTTTCCCTACTCATTATCCCTACTTTGCAGATAAAGACCCTTTAGTGAAGGGAGCTTAAGGGCTGATCCGAAGTTACACAGCTAAGTAACTGCAGAAATAAAATTTGAACTGATGCCACCTAAATCAAGAGTTTCCCTTATTAACCTCTACTACATACTGCTTCTCAAAAGTGTAATACCCTGAAATAGAGCAGCCAGTCTTGAATTAAGAGAAGCCATGCAAAGAAAAAAAGGAAAAACACAAAGCCACTAAGCTATTTCATTATACCACTTCATTACATTTATTGAAAGAGTTTTTGAACTTACATTTTATGAATCAGAATCCAATTCATGGCCTCGATTTCACTAAAGCTTCAAAAATTAAAAAATACATTCACACATCAAAGTTCATGATTCAGAGCATGTAATTGAGGTTTGGCGATGGAGCTTTTCAAAAGTCTACTATCTTCAAAATTCAGGGACTTCCATGCCCAAATGTTACCAAAAGATACCTTTTGTTACATATTTAGAGATCAGAAGTCCTTCCTTGAAGCAGGTGATGTCACTAACACCATGTCATTTTGGGTTCATCAAAATATTGGATGAAGACACATAATTGGAAGCTTAGCCATGCATAACGGCATTTTACAGGTGATGATACAATAGGAAACCACCCCTAAGTCTTGCCTGCAAACCCATGCAGGAAAGGATTTATAGTTTCAGAAGGGACAAAGAAAAAGAAGTTTATAAAAAGAATTTTCAAAAGGATGAGCTATCAATACCACCTAGACCTTACAGAGATGTAAAGATGTAAATCTAGACTCACCCATGGATTATATTTCACAAAAAATGCAGATGATGTCAAACAAAAGGATACTATTGGCTTGGCTTCCAAACCAAGCAAATACAGAATAACAGAGCTCATGAAAAAAACTATTTTGCAACTCACCAGTAAACATTAAACACATCAATAGCCTATTAACTCTCATTTACTATAAGTGAAATTTTGTTTTAATATGGGACCTGTGTTTAAAACATTCCTACCCCTAAATGTGGGGTTTTACATGAAATCAAGTGTCACATTTATGCAGGACAGCACTTCAGCTAATGCTAAAGCTTAATATCAACCCAAAATGGCTTTGCCTTTTTCCTCAAAGATTGACCAACAGTCTTTTATAACTATTATATTTTTTCTGTCATGATATTTATATTAATGGGCAGAAACTACAGTGGTGAGTCAGAAGGGCCACACTTAAATGAACAGCATTTAATTGGCAGCCATTTGTGACAAGACATACACTTAAAGTTATTACCATAGAAGGTAAAGCTGCTTATCCACACCCACTCATAGGCTACATGGAAAGCAAAGTCAGCAAATGCCAATGCAGAGAGAGTTCTAAAAGGGAATTGCAAAGGGGAAGGGACAATAGAGGGGGAAGGACATTGTAATGAGAACCTAATTATAGTACAACTTTAGGGTAAAGTCAATTCAGTTAAACAGAGAAAGATTTTAAAGCACTGTGAACTATTTCTATGTTATTATTTACTCATGAACAAACTTCTCTAGGATGGAAATCAAGAACAGATCTCATTGGGAGTGGGAGATATAGGTTTCCTGTTATAGAATGAGTAAGTTACAGCATGGCATAGGCAATATAGTCAATGATATTGTAATAGCACTCTATAATGACAGATGGTAGCTACACTTGTGATAACATAGCAAAATGTATATAGAAGTTGAATCACTATGTTGTATAGCTGAAATTAGTTTAACATTGTGTGTCAACTATACTAAAACTTCTTTAAAGAAATATTATAACAAAATAGAAAAATATAGAAAAATAAAATCACTTATAAGATTAAAAACAACAGATCTTGCTTAAACAGAAAACAGAAGCCTGTGTAGCAGGTAAAATATTCCACTGACTTGACAAATACCAGACACAGCATCCAACTGCATGTATTTTCAATTCGTTGTTCAGAACAAACTTTGCCACTATATTTCCCACATGCCAAATTTCCTGAGGATATTCCAGATTGTTCACCACTAGCTCTGGGTAAGAGGTTTCAGTAGGTCTCAATATTGAGGAGGCAGGAGAAAGGAAGAGCAGCAATCTTTCTCCAAAGTTAATTTCTATGGTGGTTGTTATTTGATATCTCTACTTTTAGGATATAAGGCTTAATTCCCTTCGCATTGAGTGTCCACAGAACCTGGAACTTACTTTTTTTTTTTTTTAAAGATTTTATTTATTCCTGAGAGACACAGAGAGAGGAAGACATAGGAAGAGGGAGAAGCATGTTCCCTGCAGAGAGCCATATGCAGGATTCAATCCCAGGATCCCAGGACCATGACCTGAGGCAAAGACAGATGCTCAACCACTGAGCCTTCCAGGTGTCCCAAACCTAGAACTTACTTCTAACAAATAAAGCACATAAAGAGAACCTTAGTCAAATGACAAAAGTTAATACTGGCATCACCCATATTAAATTATGCTGATATTATGTATTCCATAATATGATATAATGAGAAGGGCAATTTGTTTCTGTGGTATTCTTCTCCCATAACCATAACCTAAGTCTAATCATGAATAAATAACTATCAGACAAACCAAATTCAAGATACAGTCTACGAAATACCTGACTACTAATCTTCAATAGTATTGAAACTAGAAAAGACTGATAAATTGTCACCAAGTAGAGCAGATAAGGAAACATGCAAACTAATTACAACAGGATATACTTTTTTGGATTCTGGAAAAGAAGAAAAGCATCAGTGGAAAATCTAGTAATCTGAATGGAGTTTGTAGCTTAGTTAAAAGTCTGTTATAAATGTCAATGTCTTAGTTTTGATAAATGTACTATGGCTATGTAAAATGTTAACAAAACAGAAGGTAGATGAAGGGTGTGAGACAACTCTATACTCCAGATTTTTGCATTTTTTCCCAAACATCTCAAAATATTTCAAAATAAAATGTTAAAAACATTGTAATGCCAGAAAGTAAAGAATTGATCAGAAATAAAAAAAGAAAAAAATGAGGGCGTGTCAAAGGATTACTGTTGTCAACTTGAAAGAGCATCCAATGGGTAGACAAAAGAACATCTATAGCTGTAACAATAGGAGCACCAGAATACATAATGTAGTACTAAATTATAACCCAAAGTAAAAACTAAATATAAAACATGATTAAGGGATCCCTGCGTGGGTGAGCGGTTTAGCACTTGCCTTTGACTCAGGGCATGATCCTGGAGTCCTAGGATGGATTTCCGCATTAGGCTCCCTGCCTTGAGCCTGCTTCTCCCTCTGCCTGTGTCTCTGCCTCTCTCTCTCTGTTTCTCATGAATAAATTTAAAAAATCTTTAAAAAATAAAAATAAATAAATAAAATAAAACATGATTAAGTAAATGAAGGGGAGAGAAGAAGCAAATTTCACATGCAGATTTTGCAATAATTTATATAGATTCTTTTCTCTCCAGCAGGTGATCTTAACTCCACAATCTGCACTAGGGTTAATGAGAGCTGCATTTAGTTCCAAAAAAGTAGACTATGAAAAGGAGAAGGGTAACTTTATAGTTGAGAAACCTAGCACAAACTTGTCTCAGCCAAGTGATCAAAGTCATTAGTGATAAGTCATATTGATAACATGTACTCTTGATATGACATGATAAGAATAACACTTCACCTCTAGGGTCTTTCTCCCAGGAATCCATAACTCCAGTTAAATCAAAAGAAAAACATTATACAAAATTAAGGGGGATTCTACAACATAACTTGATAAATACTCCTGAAACTGCCAAGGTCATCAAAACAAAGTCTGAGAAATTGTCACAGTCAAGAGGAGGCTAAGGGGACATGAAAACTAAATATAATGTTTTATTCTAGATGAGAACCTGGAACAGAAATTTCAGGAAATTTTTGTAATTTGAATGAAGTTAGTTCCTTACTTGTGATAAACCATAGAAAATACAATGCTAACAATCAAATAGGTTATAGCTTAGCTAAAAGTCTAAGGGGCATAAACTCTGGACTATCTTTGTACATCTTCAGTAAATCTAAAACTATTCTAAAAATAAAAGATTATTTTTAAAGTTCAAAAATAAAAATTATGTATAAACATTAGATATTTAGATGATTCTCTTTAACATCTTTTACATTGCCTCCTGCTATATCTGCAGGTATGAAAATAGCCATAGCTATAGGTTTCTTCTTGGTAGAAAAGGTTCATCCCTTTTGCTTGTATCCCTCCCCCCTTTAAATGACCAGAAAATTCTTTCTCTCCTATTCTCCAGTTCTACCATTGTTATCTCCTTGGCTCCTTTAACAAGAGTCACCCCTCTGGCTTTGTTTCCTCATTTCTTTTTTCTTCTCTCCTAATCGCTTCCCTCTTCAACAGCTGTCAGTTTATATAATAATAATATATACAGTAATGCAGGAGAGAAAACATTGTTCTAATGAAAGATTCACTGGCATCTGTATTTAGACTCAAGAAGAAAGAGCTTGATTTCTAAATTCCTTACACACAATGCCCCCAAATCTGAAACAAAGTTTCAAAAAACTATGATGTTACAAGGGCCAAAGCAGTGATCACAGATAATGAAATACAAAGGTAGTATATAATATGCAGCCTATAGCACATTTCAGGAAGCAAATAACAGGATAGATGAAAGTGCAGTGGAAACATAGAAACACTGTACTACCTACCTTCAGAAATGTTTGAATAAAAGTTGCTTGGTAAGAAAAAAAAAAAAGTTTTTCATAACAAAAATATTAAGAATGCTACCCAAGTAAGCTATCTCAACCCTACTGAATTTTCTTTTTTTTAAGATTTTTATTTGTTTATTCATGAGAGACAGAGAGAGAAAGAGAGAGAGAGAGAGAGAGAGAGAGAGAGGCAGAGACACAAGGAAGAGGGAGAAGCAAGCTCCATGCAGGGAGCCTGACATGGGACTCGATCCCGGGACTCGAGGATCAGGCCCTGGATCGAAGGCGGCGCTAAACCACTGAGCCACCCGGACTGTCCATGTACTGAATTTTCAAAAGTAAGTATTAAATAAACAATAAAGCAGAGGAGCAGCCATGGTATACAGTGCAACATCATGCTCTTTTAAAAAGGTATTTCTTATACTTTCAAGCTACAAATGGTACAGAAATAACCGGTGCTCTTCTGGGTAGACTGAGCATGAAATAAATCTTAAACCTAGGGAAATAAGAGGAAGGGCCACAGATCTACAAGCCCAACCTGGAGATCCATTTTTCAGTCTAAGATTTATTAAGCTCTTACTAGGTAGCAGACACTAGTTGTACATACATATTCTCATTGAATCCTCACAACACTGACACATGACACACATGTGACACACATGACATTTAAAACACATTGTACAGATGAAGAAAATGAGGTGCAGGCTTAAATAACAAATCCAAGATCGGTATTCATCCAGGGAAGGCTACTCATTACCATAGTGTAATACAATTTCATACCTACTAAAGTGCTAAAACTTAAGGAAGGACAATTCCAAACACTACTGAGGTTGTGGGATGATTAGACTTTTTAAGTTGGGTGGGTTCTTAAAGCATAAAATATACTTCTACCCTAAGTCCTTTTATTAGCACTACTAAATATTTACCGAAGAGAAGGGCAACTCTATGTTCACAAAAGTAAATATTATGGTAGCTTTACTTATAGTGGCCAAAACCTGTAAAGAAATGTATATCAACAGAATTTTTAACTGTAGTATATTTATATCATGAAATATGTAACAACTAAAGAAAGAACAAGCAAGCAATATATTCTACAATAAGGGTGAACTGTGGAAAACATTATTTTTTTTTTAGATTATTTATTTATTCATGAGAGACACAGAGAGAGAGAGAGAGAGGCACAGACACAGGTAGAGGGAGAAAGACTCCATGCAGGGAACCTGACATGGGACTCAATCCTGGGTCTCCAGGATCACACCCTAGGCCAAAGGCAGCGCTAAACCACTGAGCCACCCAGGCTGTCCGGAAAACATTATTCTTGATGAAATATTGTGAGCACTGTTATTCCATTTATATATGCTAAGAGAAAGTAATATAAACTGATAGTAATCAGAACAGTTCACTTGTGATATAGGGAATGACTAGAAGGGCTTGAGCGAACTTTCAGGGTGATGGATATTTTCTGTATCTTGATTGAGTAGCAGTTATACATATAAACATTTATCAAAATTCATTGAGTTGTAAAATTCTTTTCTGTACCTTGTACTGTTTGAAATGGTTTTTTTTTTCTTTTTTTTTTTTTTAAGATTTTATTTATTTATTCATGATAGTCACACAGAGAGAGACAGAGAGGCAGAGACATAAGCAGAGGGAGAAGCAGGCTCCATGCACCGGGAGCCCGACGTGGGATTCGATCCCGGGTCTCCAGGATCGCGCCCCGGGCCAAAGGCAGGCGCCAAACCGCTGCGCCACCCAGGGATCCCCTGTTTTTTTTTTTCTTAATTGAAAAAAGTCATATTAAGTTCTGGGGCTGCAATACACAACGTGGTGAGCATAGTTAACAATATCATATATTTGAAGGTTGTTAAGAGAGTAGATGTTAGAAGTTCTCATCAAAAAGAAGTTATAACTATGTGAGGTAAAAAGTGTGTTAAATTTATTGTGATAATCATATAAAATATATACACGTGAACAATCATTCTATTGTACACATTAAAGTTACAGTGTTTTATGTCAGTTATGTCAATAGAGCTGGGAGAGAAGAGAAAAAAACGTGTTAAGCACCCTGCCTGGCACATTATACTCAATAATAGTCAGTTGTTACTATTCTCATCTTACACTTGGTATGGAGGTAGAGTAGGAATATGTGCTAAAGATATTTTTTTAAAGATTTTATTTATTTATTTATTTATTTATTTATTTATTCATGAGAGACACAGGGAGAGAGAGAGGCACAGACACAGGCAGAGGGAGAAGCAGTCTCCATGCAGGGAGCCAAACGTGGGACTCGATCCCGGGGGCCTCCAGGATCATACCCTGGGCCAGAGGTGGCTCTAAACTGCTGATCCACCCTGTGTTAAAGGTATTAAAGTAATTCTTCAAGTGAGCTAAGGATAAAACCAGAAAAGGAAACCAATTTTCCATCAAAATTTCTTATAACCATTAAATATAGATAGACCATACCCACATACAGTGATTCTCATAAGTCCATTAAAACAAATATTTTATTATTCCTTTCCCTGGAAGATGAGGTATTTATTTAAATCTGACACTTCTTTTTTAACAAAAATAAACTGTCAATATTTTGAAAATTAATACAGATAATTTATATCTTATTTCACTTATTAAGCAATTCTTGTTTCCTGAGAAGTATGATTACTCTCATGCCATTCCTATATTAAAAATATGATAAGTACCATTAAATCAGAAAACATTATCAGTCAAGGATATCAATATAAAATTCATTTATTAAAAGAAGCAAGTTTTGAGTTCTATTATTCTCTATGTAGTATGTTTGCTACAATTTTAGAAATTGTCACACAAACCCTAAGTTTAATAATCGCAAAAAATAAAGACTGCTAAAGGAGGGAGGAAAAGAAAGAAGGAAATGAAAACTTTGTGGTCCTACCTACCTATGCAAAATTACAAATTAAAGATTAAGAAAACAGGGGCACCTGGGTGGCTCAGTTGGTTAAGTGTCTGCCTTCCACTCAGGTCATGAACCCAGGGTCCTGGGATTAAGCCCTGCATCATGCTTCCTGCCCAGTAGGAAGTCTGCTTCTCTCTCTCTCTCTCTCTCTCAATCTAATAAATAAAATATTTTTAAAAAATAAAGATTAAGAAACCAATAAATGAGGGGAAAGATATCCTGTCCAGAAAAAGACCAGATAGAGTATTCAGCCACTTTAAAAGGTTGAGGAAGCACATTACATATAAATTCCCCTATTGCTTTATGGCACTTTACTATGTGTACAAATAATGATTTATTGTAAATATTTCAAGAAATGTATATACATATATTATATATGCATAAATATAGTCTCTATTCTTGAGGATGAGATCCCGATGGGGTACATAAAAAGGTGTTAGGTGGAGAAAGTCATCAAGGAAACTAATATTTTGAGGGCTGTAATACATATTAGGATCAAGCTAAAACCTGAGTTTAGTGATCCAATTTAAGTTTGTGTGAAAAAAGATCCAGCCAAGAATTCTCATACACTGAAAAATTTTCATGGTCATTTATAAGTCAGAAATGATATATGACCACGCACAATGCATGCCACATGCCCTAATATAGTTCATATTATTGAAATATTAGTTAACAGTATACAATTTCATTATGAATCAGGCCCCAAAATTGGCTCAATTGTAACAGGCAAGATGGAAAGGATAGCTATCTTACATATCAGCCAGCACCAGCACATTACCAAGAAGCAAAGCAGCCAAGTTTGTTTTTTGTTTTTTGTTTTTTTTTTAAGATTTTATTTATTTATTCATGAGAGACACACACAGAGAGAGGCAGAGACACAGGCAGAGGGAGAAGCAGTCTCCACGCAGGACGCCCAAGGTGGGACTTGATCCTGGGTCTCCAGGATCACGCCCTGGGCTGAAGGCAGCCTAAACTGCTGAGCCACTGGGACTGCCAGCAGCCAAGTTCCAAAGCAAACAGCTCTAACTCTATGATATGGTCATGCATTAAGCATCACACACAGAGACCTCATACCTAAGAATCTGCTTTTGAAGGATAACTCTATGGATCCCCCAGTAAAGTTTATGTCTTTGGATTTGCTCAAATTGACTGAGGTGACACAACACTCCAATTCACACTTGATTATTTAGCACCCCAGACACTTTCCTGACACACTGAACTAACAACCATGATGCCATGTGGCCACCTTCCTTTTGATCCGAACATCACAGACTGACAGTCTCAAAGAACATGTGGAGAATGATTACAAGAAGCAGTGCTAAGTTTCAAGAAGAGGCATGCAATAAGATCTCAGGGATGGGCAAGAAGTTTTGCAAATACTTCCAGAGGTCAAGGCAGAAGAATGTTTACCATCAAGGGAGTAGGGACCAGACTGAGCACATGTCAACTGAGGCTCTGGACAATAAGCTGCCCTGTGCCCAACTAATGACAGAAAAGGCTACAGTTATGAAAATCCAGTAGGCTCATGTGCAATAGTTGCCTCGGAATCACTCAGCCTCAAAACCTTGCACTCTGTGAATAATCCTCTAATAAAGAGGAATTTAAGTTCCCTAAACCAAAGGACAGTGTTTCTATCCACAGTTGTGAGAATGGAGTCAAAGATTCAAGTTTTGTCATGGAAAATCTCTGAAATCTCCTACTGCCTAGAAAAAAAAAATGGCGAGAAGTTGATTGATGTCACACAGGAGCTTTGGAAGTGTCATGAGAATGCAAATTTTTAAAAGATATTCCACAAAGCTTCAGCTGGAATGTTGAGAATTCATGCATAAAACAGATTGACTGAAACTGGCAGAAATTGTGGAGCAAATGATAGAAAAGCAAACCATGTCCCATGAATTCCAAAAATGTTAGCTTGAAGCAATAGTAATTTTTGTGATTTGAATTATCATTCTTTAGTTGTATAAAATAATTGTGTATGTCTTAATACACCATAATTTCATTCCAACTTTGTACAGTTTAACTATGCTGTATAGATGTAAATATAGAAATCACTGGTGGCACAGTATTTTTACAGAAAAACTCAGTTCCTAGAAATATTCCATTACTTTAAGATTGTTTCTTCTTATGTTTGTAAGACAAGATATGGTATTGAAAAGCAAGATCTTTTTATCGGTAAATAATATAAATAAACCACCCTTAGCAATAGGCAAAGAATCAAGGACAGCTGACCCTTGAACAACATGGGATTTAGAGGCACCAACTCCTGTGCAGTCAAAAATTTGTATATAACTTTTGAGTATCCCAAAATGTAACTACTAAGAGCATACTATTGACTGGAAGTAACTGGTAACAAAATAAAACATATTCTCTATGTTCTATGTTTTATAGACTGCTTTCTTACATTAAATTAAAGAAAAAAGTTATTAAGAAAATTTTAAAGAGAAAATACATTTATAGTACTGTAATGTATTTATAAAATAAATCCAACACCATTTATTGAAGAGAACATCCTATCCCATTGCATATTCTTGGCTCCTTGTCATGAATAATGGGCAAAAATATGAATGAGTTTACTTCTGTGCTATTTTATTGACCTAAATGTCTATTTTTGTGCCAACATCATACTGTTTTGATTACTACAGCTTTCTGATATAGTCTGAAATCAGGAAGTATAATGATTTCAGCATTGTTCTTCTTTTTCTAGATTGCTTTCGCTACTCAGGGTTATTCATAGACCTTTTTAAATTTTTGGAATATTTTTCCTATGTCTGCGAAAATGCTGTTGGAATTTTGATAGGATTTGGATTGAATCTGTAGATAGCTTTGGATAATATGAACATTTAACAATAACAATTCTTCCAAACATGGAATACTTTTTTTCATTTATTTGTATCTCCAATTTTTTAAATTATTATTTGAGTATAGTTGACAATGTCAATGATACATTAGTTTCAGATCTATAAGGTAATGATTCAACAAGTATGCTCTCCTATGTTTACCATAAGTGTAGCAAACATCTGTCACCATACAACATTATTACAATATCATGGACCATGTTCTCTATGCTCTACTTTTTATTCCTATAACTTACTTATTTATTCTGTAACTGGAAACCTATATCTCCCACTTCCCTTTACCCATTTTGCCCATCCCTCCACCCCCTCACCCCCAGCAACCATCAGTTTATTCTCTGTATTTATAGGTTTGGTTCTGCTTTTTATTTGTTTATTCATTTGTTTTATATTTTTAATGTTTCACATATAGGTGAAATCGTATAGTATTTGTCTTTCTCATCCATATTGTTACAAACAGTAAGATCTCATACCTTTTCATGGCTGAATGATAACCTCAAACTATTAAAAAGTTTAAAAAGAGGATGAAAAGCTCCCAAATGCATGTTATGAGGCTAGCATTACCCTTATACCAAAGCCAGAGAAAGACACAACACACACATACACACACACGCACGCGCATGTGCGCGTGCAACAATAGGCCAATATCCCTGATGAACATAGATGCCAAAATTCTTTACAAAATATTAGCAAATCACATTCAACAATACATTAAAAGGATAATTAATCATGATCAAATGGGATTTATGCCAGGGATGCAAGGATTGTTCGGTATTTATAAATCAATCAATGCAATACACCACATCAACAAAACAAAGGATAAAAATCATAATCATCTCAATAGGTACAGAATTTGATAAAATTCCATATTCCATCATGCTAAAAGCTCTCAACAAAGTGGGTTTAGAGGAAACATATTTCAACATAATAAAGGCCATCCATATATTAAAAACCCACAGCTAATAAATTCAACAGTGAACAGAACTTTTCCCTTAATATCAGCAACTAGATAAATATGTCTAATACTGCCACTTTTATATTCAACATAGTACTAGAAGTTCTAGTTACAGCAATCAGAGAAGAAGAAGAAATAAAATCATCCATGTTAGTAAAGAAGAAATTAAACTATCAATATTTGCAGATGACATGATATTCTTTTTTTTTTTATGACATGATATTCTAGGCGGGTGGAGGAATGGGGTAATTGGGTTATGGGCATTAAGAAGGGTACTTGATGTAGTGAGCACTGGGTATTATATGCAACTGATGAATCACTAAACTCTACTTCTGAAACTAATAATAAACTGTATGTTAATTAATTTATTTTAGATTAAAAAAAAAGGGAAACCCTAAAGACTCCACCAAAAATCTATTACAATAAATGAATCCAGCAAGTTGAAGGACACAAAATTAATGCCCAGATATTGGTTGTGTTTCCATATACTAATAACAAAGTAGCAGAAAGAGAATCAGGAATATAATTCCATTTATAATAGCACTAGAAAGATTAAAATGCCTAGAAATAAACCTAACCAAGGAGATAAAAAATATGTACTCCAAAAACTAGAAGACATTGATGAAAGAAATAAAAAAATGACACAACTGGAAAGATATACCATGTTCATGGTTTAGAATAATTAATATTGTTAAAATGTCCATATTAGCCAAAGCAACTTATATATTCACTGTGATCCCTATTCAAATAGCAACATTTTTCACAAAACTAAAACAAATACTACTAAAACTTGAGTGGAATCACAAAAGATCCTGAATAGCCAAAGCAATCTAAAGAACAAAACTAGACATACTACAATCCCAGATTTCAAGATATACTACAAAACTGAGTAATCTAAGTAGTGTGGAACAAAAAAATAGACATATAGATCAACGGAAAGGTAAGAGAGCCTAGAAATAAACCCACACTTAAATGGTCAATTAATCTATGACAAAGGGGATAAGACAGCTTCTAAAAATAAACAGGAGAAAACTAGACAGCTACATACAAAAGAATGAAACTAGACCACTTTCTTACACCACACACACGAAATAAACTCAAAATGGGTTAAAGACCTAAATGTGAGACCTGAAACCATAAAACTAGGAGAGAACATGGGTAGTAATTTCATTGGCCAGAGCAAAATTTTTCTAATTAAGTGTTCAACGTCTTTCATTAATTTTCTAGTTTTCAGTGTATAAATCTTTCATAAATCTTTCACTTCTAAGATTAAAACTGTTCAAAAGTATTTCTTAAGGTATTATAAGAGGAATTAATTCCTCTTTTTTTGTTATTTTTTTTGTTATTTTTTTTAGATGGTTCATTGTTAGTGTATCAGTAACCTACTACATTGCCAACTTGGTGACATCAGAATTTTTTTTTTTTTTTTTAGCAAATCTCCTACTTTGGACAAATATGTTATGTACTGTTTCCTGGTATTATGAACTGTAAGGAGTGAAATACTTCTAATGCATACCCCTAGAAAAAAAATTAATCAGCTTTTGTCAAGAAGCGAAACTTGTGCTTGAAATACACTGGACTATACATCAACCTAAAGACTAGAGCTAGCTTTGGTTTCCTTCACTGCCTTTTCTGTCTCAGTATGCATATGTTAGAAAATAAAAGAATGAGAGAGATATCCTGAGACCCTTCAAAGCTTTAAAGTTTAACTAAACAAATGAAGCATTCTAATGCAGTGATAAATTAAAAACCGGTCATATTTGGTTTCATTTTGTAGTTTGAAGGAAATTGTAATTTTGTTTTTTATCCATTTCTTACTCAACAATTTTGTTTAGGCTACTGTCAATTTCACCTGCATTATTAGATACGTATAAAATTAATAGGAGGATCCAGACATGCTAGAAATCAACCTAGAATTAACAATGAGTGTGGTCATCTCAGAGGCAATAGCACATAGTTTTAAAAATTAGGGCTTTCTTCCAAGATATTCAAAGCAAATATTACATACTTCAAGTCAAACATCTATACCTTTGAGCCAAAACATGACTACTTACTGAATGTATGAGCCAGTATAAATTAAACTCTCATAGCCAAACTATGAGGGTAATTTAAATCCTGGGGAAATGTGTAAGTTATATTTTGTAGTAAATTATAAGCAAAAATTTTAGCATAAGTCTCTAAACCACAAACTAATTCTAAATGTAGATATTTATCAGGTTCTCAGTAACATGATAGTTTTTTTTAAACTAGATACATGAAAACATGAATCTTCTATTATTATCATGAACAATCCAATAAGGGTATTAATCCACATCTAGACCTTCTACAGGTAGATAAAATCTGAAAAAGGATTTGGATGATGACCTCATTTATTTTCATAGCATCTTGATAAAATACAAATGATGGGAATTATTTGTTCCTCCATTTGCCAGATGAAAAAACTAGGGAGTAGGGATAAGGAAACTTGGCCAAGATGTATAGCAAGCCAGTGTCAGAACCTTCAGGTGAAACCAACCTTCCAGTCTCTCCTCTAGACATTATCTGCCACTAACAAGCATCAAAGAAATTTTAATGTCAGTGATACTTAGTTGCCCTGGTAAAGACACAGATTATTATAGCCTCAAATATCATTTTATCTCATAAAATTTCCAAACTGCTTATTTTATTTTTTTAAAATTAGTATCTAGACTTGGCTATGAGGCATGGACTTTGGTAATATATATTAAAAGCCTAAAACTTTTTGTCATTTATCCTAATATTCTGACAAATTGGAATTTATACTGAAAAAACATTACAAATATAATAAATATTTATGAATATGAAATACTTATAACAGAAAAAAATAACCCTAAGAGGGTATTGGAAAAATAAATTACGCTACGTGGGAATGATGAATATGGCCCTTAAAAATCAAGACCTAGAGTAATATTAATAACACAAAAATTTGTGTTAAGTGGGAAACCAGTTTATGAAAGAGTAGACACTATGGAACACCAATTTTATAAAATATGGCTCTAGATAAAAAAACATACATATGCATAGAAAAAAACAATGGAAAGTTCTACAGAAAGAAAAAAAAACACTGAGAATTTGTTCAGCTATATATGTATATCACATTTTCTACATTTTTCTTCAGTATTTTCCATACTTTATAATAAATCACCAATCCTGCTTATAATCAGAAAAATTAATAAGAATATATTCCAAGGGATCCCTGAGTGGCTCAGCAGTTTAGCACCTGCCTTTGGCTCAGAGTGTGATCCTGGAGTACTGGGATCGAGTCCCGCATCAGGCTCCCTGCATGGAGCCTGCTTCTCCCTCTGCCTGTGTCTCTGCCTCTCTCTCTCTCTCTGTCTCTCTCTCTCTCTCTCCCTCCCTCGAATAAATAAATCAAATCTTAAAAAAACAATATATTCCAAATCCTCCTTTCATGAGTGGGGATAATTATTGGTGTTTTAAATCTATTTTTGAACTAAATTATAGCTTAGTCAGATGCTTTACATCAGTATCTAAATTCAAAGGATGGTTTCCTAACACAAGTCTCCTTAAAAAAACAAAACAAAACAAAACAAAACAAAACAAAACAAAACAAAACAAAAAAACACCTGTATTGGTCTCTTTTCTAGTTATAGATCCTCCCATTAAAATACCTGCTCCCTCATAAATTTCCTTCCGTGCAGCAATGGCAACAGGCTGAAATACTGTTTTATGTTCTAAAGTTGGCAGGAAAAAAAAAAAAAAGTTGGCAGGGCGTTCAACAGATCTTCAACATTCTAGATGGTCACTAGCCCATATGCTCAGTACAGCTCTTTTCTTCATAATCCAAAATTTTCCCACCCTGAACTTTAACCAAAGAGTGAAGCTGGCTGGTCTTCAGGTTCTAGGACTCCTAATTATAGTTTGTTACATTTCTTATAATTTTTATCTTTATATCATTATCAAGGAGGTAAGGTCACTTAGGCAGAGAGGGCACAGACAGTTCAATGTAAGTTTGTCCCTCAGTTATATTTGGTTGGACTCCAGCTGGATTCTTGGGGCCCTAAGAAAGCAAGTATCCAGCAGTATTATTGTGTCTGTTTCCCCATAAAATTTTAATGAGCTTTGTAATCTTCCCTAAATACAATATCTTAATTTACTGTTATTGACTAACCATGAAATTTGTCCCTTTTCAGTACAGTAAATTCCATAACTGATTAAAACCTTCTATTTAATAATTTTATTTGAGAAAAAAATGGAGTTTCCACTCTCTCTATATTTATTCTATCTCTGTCACAATTTTACCATTTCCTTCTATTGTGGAAAACAGCAGAACTAAAAACATGCTGCAACATGAAGAACTTATCAACCATCCTCCCAAATGGTTCTCCTAAATAAGTTTTATTCCTCCCCACCATAAGTATCACAACTCCTTCTTAGCTATTAGAAATTTCAAGAATAATTATGGGTTGAAGCATCTTGAAGAATTTTAAGTTTAGTGAAAACTGAAAATGACCAGCCTGATGAAAAATCTGGACACTTTCCATATGGTAATTAATTAGAAGGTCAATGTACTCTTGGTGTAAAAAAAAAAAAATCTAGCAGAGATAAGAAGGCAGTACAATGGCTGAAGATTAATGGGATGATTACTGAGTCAATGTGAAATATTAGACCAATTAAATAAATTATTCTGCCATACAACAAACAGATCTGCTTATGCACATGGTAAACTTGAGACCCATTACAAGTGAAGAGAAATAAATACTACTTCCCTTTAATAAGAGTCTTAAACTCAGAAATTTCAAAAATGAAAATATATCAGCTCATTTTTAGAAAACCAGTGTCAAAGTCAGAAAATGCATTTTCCAGAAAGAGTGGAGAAAATATTTTGGCTGGGATAGGTTGTTGAATTTCATCTCCTCTTTGAGCCATCTCAAATTCTAAAATTAAGAATTTTCCAGTGAAAATTGTCCTTGCTTCTTTAAAAAAAAAAAAAGATTTTATTTATTGACTCATGACAGATACACACAGAGAGAGGCAGAGACATAGGCAGAGGGAGAAGCAGACTCTCTGCAGGGAGCCCCATGTGGATTTGATCCCAGGACCTGGGGATCACACCCTAAGCCGAAGGCAGACACCCAATCACTGAGCCACCCAGATGTCCCTCATCCTTGCTTCTTTTCATGAAAACAGTATGTTGGAACCAAATTAAAAAAAAAAAAAAGAATTAATAAAAATTAAAAGCATACCAGACCAATCTTTTGAATTCTTACAGACTTGGGTGTTAGAAATGATACTCTAAAGATGTGGAAAATTTTTAACCTGCAACTATATCAGGGATCCTATGTTTAGAATATTCTGTGGTACAAGAATAGTATACGGAAGGTCAGTTTAGCAGTCAGAAGGCTGAAATCATTGTTCGTTGAAGAGTTGAATGGCATTATAATAAATCACTTTACTTCTCCAAACATCATCTTGTTTAACATGATTCCCTAGGTAATAGTACCTGCCTTTCTTCCCAGAATGATAGTCAAACAATTTTAAAACGATGAGATAGTATAAAAATGCAAGGCAATGTAATTACATGAATTTTCTGAAAATGAAAAGAACATTTGACCTGTGGCTTTTACTAAATTTATTCCCAAGACCTCCCCCACTTCTCAATAAAGCAAATGATCCTGTTCTAACCTAAATAATTGACATGCAGTTTACACACACAATGCTTGACTCACATTCTACCATACTAGCACTTGATATAAAATATATTTGTTTTTACATAATGACTACTCAGTGAAAAAGCCCTCTTTTATTACCTTCTCTGATGTTTTGTTGGCTTGCATCAAAAGTTCTCTTTACAACACCTGCAAAAACAATATACCAACTATGAAGCCATCTGGAAGAGAGTGAAGAAAATACACTATTTTTTTTAAAAACCTCTCCCCTAAGTAACTGGCACTCTAAGATGGCAGGTTAGCATAAAAATATTAAAAGGGGGGCAACCCGGTGGCGCAGCGGTTTAGCGCCGCCTGCAGCCCAGAGCCCGATCCTGGACACCCGGGATGGAGTCCCACGTCAGGCTCCTTGCATGGAGCCTGTTGCCTCTCTCTCTCTCTGTGTGTGTGTGTCTCATGAATAAATAAATAAAATATTAAAAAAATATATTAACAAAGCCATTTTGATAAGGAAAGATTTGCCTAGGAATTATTAAACAAATTATTAACGTAATAACATTATTATCGGACACACTGAGTCACATATTGATCCACAGCTGGAACAGGCTAAGTAAGCACCCACTTCCGTACATATTTGAAACATAGAGTAGGGCTCATTTAAGCCTACAGAACACCATGCTCGTCAATAAAAATATGGATTTTTAACAACTGACCCATGCTGCAAACCACAGATTTGTCGGAAAAATTCAAGAAAGTATTGGTCTCAAGATTTTACCCAAATCATCCACTTGTTTTGTGAAAATTAATAAGAATTGAAACCCACCACCCAGAATCTGTTACTGATAACCCCAGAGTATAGTTATTCAGCTTATTTTGTATCAATAGCAAGACAAAGACATATGGTAGTTAAGGATGAGAGTACCCTGTTTTGAATGTCAAATGTGAAAATAACTCTTTGATATTGACCTTACTAGCTCCTTGACTTTTCTAAAACTCAGTTATTCATTTGAAAATTAAGAATCATTGTAGCAAATTATTTCAAGATTACATAAGAATTAAATTAATTCACACTATTATCATGCCTATTTTAAATAGAAGAACTCAATGCATACTAGCCATATTATCTTCATTTTTTAATGTCATTCTCAAAAATGGTGAATAAAATTCTCCTTTGTCCTTCATTGATATCCTCCCTTAAAAATTGTGTAATCAAATTTAGAAATACTATAAAATTTAGAAAGTAATCAATAATCACTTTTATGTAAAATAAAATGAGCAAACAATAAAAGATTTACTTATTTCTCCTGAATTATTGTGATAATCTCAGGACATGAAGATAGTTGTTCTGGACCTGGCTCCAACACTGAATGCCCTCATCCTTGGGCAATTTGCCTAAATTTCCTCAGTTTCAGTTTTTTTAATGGAGAAAATAATGCAGTTTTTGCTCTCTTCACATAACACACATTATAATCTAAAATCTATGGGAAGAATCCCTATCAATTTAACTAGTCATATTTAGTGTTCCAAAACTTTTATCTAGTAATATAATTTCTAAATTTTTTTCCTAAGGGATGACTAAATTAAAAAGAAAAAACATGAAGGCACAATCTATTTTTTTAAAAAAGATAAGATGAACATCATCAAAATTTAAAACTTGTGCTCTGAAGAAGATACTTAAGAGAATTTAAAGACAACTACAGACTCTGATAAAGGACTTGTATTTAAAATATACAAAGAACTTTAAAACAACCCAATTTAAAAATGGACACAAGACCTGAATGGATACATCAAAGAAGATACATAGATGGCAAATAAGCACATTAAAATATTCTCAGCATCATATGTAATATTAAAACAATAGATGCAAAAACAAAAAAAAACCCAATAAGATGCTGTAACACACCTATTAGAATGGGCTAAAATGCAAACATGAACAACACCAAATGTGGCTAAGAAATGGAACAATGGAGATTCTCATTAATTGTGAGAGGTATTGCAAATGGTATGGATGGTTTAGAAGACAAAACTAAATAGTATTATCCTACAGTCCAGCAATCACACTCCATGATGTTTAGATAACCAAATGAATTGAACATTGATGTCCACACAAAGACATGTACACTAATGTTTATAGCAGCTTTACTCATAATTGTCAAAGTTTGGAAGCAACTAAGATGCCTTTCAGTAGGTGAATGGATAAACTATGGTATATCTATACAAAAAACATTATTCAGTAATATAAGGAAAAGAACTAGTTAGATACAAAAATAATAGAAGAAATTTAAACACACAGCTAAGTGAAGGAACCCAGTCTGAGAAAAATGCATGCTGTAGGATTTGAACTATATGATGTTTCAGAAAAGGCAAAACTCTCCAGACAGTGAAAAGATAAGAGCTTGCCAGAGTTTAAGGAAATAGAGGGAAAGATGAATAAGTTGAGCACACAGCATACTTAGATCAGTAAACTGTTCTGTAAAATACTGTGATGCATTTTTCAAAACCCACACAACTGTACAACATGAAATAAACCCCAATATAAAATATGAACATCATTTTGTAAAAATATATCAACATCGGTTATTTTTTTTTTTACAAATGTAGGAAACTAATGCAAGATGATAGTAATAGGGGGAAGTGGGAAGAGACATGGTTTATTGGAAACTCCACTTCCTGTTCAATTTTTCTATAAAGGTAAAACTACTCTAAAAAATAAATTTACTAAAAATAATAATAATAAAATAAAAATAAATTTACTAAATTTTTAAAAAAGGACTTGTATTACAATATAGTTAAGGTGTCTTTTCAAAGTATCAATCAACTGCAAATAGCAAAAAGTCCTATTAATTTTCCAAATTTATTTTTGTTATATAAATGTAATTGTATATTTGATTTCCATGAAAATCAAATTCATAAATATTAAATTACTCTCTAAGTAAATGTTTAAAATACAATTAGAAGATAAAAATATTGAACTGTTTTATAATCAACTATAAGAACAAAAAAGACATGCACATTGTCTGGAAGCAATATAAAAATTAAACCAGTTGTATTAAGGTTGTAAAATTTTATATTATAAAAATCTTAAACATAAATTCATATTTTAATGAGAATTTTCTTCTAACATTCTATTTTTAAGTAATTATAGACCAGAGATCTGCAAAAATAGTTCACAGCCCTTCCCAGATTTTTTCAAGGGTGAAATCTTATATAATATTAATATAACATCAAAAGCAGAAAATTAATATTGACACAATATTGTCAACTAAATTACAGATATAAGTTACTTTTTACTATTTTTGAGATGCACTTTTTATGCGTGCATGCATAGCTCTATGCAATTTTATGTCATGAATAGATACATCTATATTACTATAATCAAGATATAGAACTGCTCCAACATCACAGAGGCACTTGTATTACTGCTACATATTAGCACACCCTGTTCCTTCACTTTTGCCTTGTTTTCTGGCAAGTACTAATCTTTTCTCCAACTCTATAGATTTTCCTGAATGTGATAGAGATATCATTATACAATATGAAACCTTTTGAGACAGACTTTTTCATTAGGCATGTTTTAGAAATCCATAAGGTTTTTATATGTATCGATGCTTAATTCTTCTTATTGCTGAGTAGTATTCCATTGTATAGATATTCTAGAATTTATTTTTTCACCTCTCAAAGGACATTGATGTTGTTACAGATTTTGTTATTACAAACAAAGCTGCTTTAAACAATCACGTACAGATTTTTGTGTAATAATCACATGGTATGAACAATCATGTCCTTTTTAATGTTTGTATCCTCAAAAATTTAAAAATAGAGTTACTGTAGATTCAGCAATACTACTTCTGGATATACATTCAAAGAAGTCAAGATCTATTTCCATAGCAATAGCAATCACGATATCTCATCGTGATTGTATCTTGCATTTTCCTGATGATTAGGAAAATGTGATGATGATCAGCATCACTATGCTAAGCACCTTTTCATGTAACTGCTCGCCATTTGTATGTCTTCTTTTAAGAAATATGTATTCAGGTACTTCACTCATTTTTTCAGTTACATTTTTTTTCCTTTTGGTTATTGAGTTGTATCAATTCTTTAAATATTTTGGATATTAACACTTTATCAGATGTATGGTTTGCAAATATTTTCCAATTCCATAAGTTTATTTTGTTGATGGTTTCTTCTGATGCACAGAGGATTTTTAGTTCAATATGGTTCAAAAAGTTTTATAGATTCAGGTCTTATATTTAAGTCTTCAATACATCTTGAGGTTATTGTTGTATATTTGCAACGTAAGTGTCCAGTTTCATTGCTTTCAATTTGAAAGTTAGATATCTAGTTTTCACAACACCATTTATTGAAGGGACTATTTTTTCCACATTGTATATTCTTGGCTTTGTTAAAAATTAATTGACCATATATGCATGGATTTATTAATTCTCTACTCCTTTCTATTGATCTATGTGACTTTCTACATCAATACCATATGGTTTTCATTATGATAGCTTTATAATATAGTTTGATATCAGGAAGTGTGATGCCTCCTGCTGTGTTCTTAGGTTTCTTAAGTTTCTTAAGTGTTCTTAAGTTTCTTAAAATGACTTTATCTTGTTCTTCCAATCCATGAACACAGAATATCTTTCTTCAATTTCTTTCATCAATGTTCTCTAGTGTTCAGTATATAGATATCTCACCTCCTTGGTTAAATTTGTTCTTAAGTTATTATATTTGATGCTATTGTAAATGGTATTGTTTACTTCATTTCTTTTTCAGATAGTTCATTGATAATGTATAGAAATGCAATTGGTTTCTATATGCTAATTTTGTATCCTGGAACTTTAATGAATTTACTAGCTTTAATGAGTTCTTTTGTGGAATTTTTAGAGTTTTCTCTATAGATCATATCATCTGAAAATAGACAATTTTACTTCTTCCTTTACAGTTTGCATTTTTTTTCTTTTTCTCCCCTACTTGTTCTGGATAGCATTTTGTACATTGAATACAGGTGGTAACAATGGGAATCCTTGTTTTGTTTCCAATCGTAGAGGGAAAACTTTCAGCTTTTCACCACTGAATATACTAGCTGTGAGTTTTTCACCTACGTGAGTTTTATTATGTTGAGGTACATTCCTTCTAAACCTAATTTTTTAAACATTTTTATGATAAAGAGTATTAAATTTTGCCAATTTTTTTTGCATATCCTGAGATGATCATTTGATTTTCCTCTTTTTAATAATCAAAAGATTTTATTCTAGTAGCTATAATTACAGTACTTGTTTGTTGAAATGAAAACTGAAAACAAGTATAAAAATCAGTTGATTACTAATTGTGTATTGAAAGCAATAAGAGGTACCACCATGCCAAATAAACCAGCCCTGAAGATTTCCCCAAGATAAACTTTAACAGCTCCACTTCTCCAATGTTTATCAAAATACAAAAGGAAAAAGTAGAGGTTATCATTTTGATGGTGAGCCTGACCCTTGCAGGCTGAGGGAGTGAAAGCACATGTAGACGGGGGCTCCTATATTCAAGGACTGAGGTTCTAGGATTACTGGCCCACCCATCCTTCTGCTGGTGAGACCCCAGGCAGCCCAAAGCAAACCAGAGTGCCCATGCTGACCCAGGGAAGACCAGGTCCCTCTGAGGGGTCCATGAATGGTAGCTGCAGCCCCATAGCCCAGTGGCTGTATAAGCAGAAGTACAAGCACAAATGCTAGGGGATGTGGAATGATCCAAGCAGGGTGAATCACAGAGACATTATTGTGACCATGCAGAATGTATCATGGCTGATTCCACCTGGCCTCACATTCCTGAGGGGAAAATGTCCACTGGTGGACCAGACTCAGGCCACTACTGCAGAACCTATACTAGGCACTTTTCTCCATTCTGTGTGTTCTACTTATTTTGTATTTTTAACTATTTTAAAAATGTATTGAGTTCAGGCTAAAAACCAACCACTCAAATGGATCTCAAAACAGATCTAATGCCCAGAGAAGGAGTGCCAGTTTGGTCCACATAGCAACGTCTGGAGGCTCTGTGTGACTAAAACCCTTACTCACTATTGAAGAGTGGGTTGACTCTCTTGTTACAATTTAAAAACAAAACAAAGCAAAACAAAAAGTTGAGCAATACTGCATGGAAGTACCAGAAACTGCATTATTGGGAACACAAAATATTTACATTAAATTAAATCCCTGGATGCAAGCTGAGTCTGCACATTTATGGCATGGTGAAGTACACTGTGACCAACCAAGGAGACAGTTTCTGGCACTCACACCATGGGCAGGTAAAGCAAAGTGAAAGGAGAGATTGTGAGGGGGCTGGGGGGCAGAGCTCACTTCTGGTTCTGAAGCTAAATGGACAGCCAGTCCAGTCCTTCATTGAGCCCATTCCCACTGGTTGCACATGTCTCATGAATCTACCAGTTCCTACAGTACAGGGAATGCAGACCCAGTTTGTCCATAATCTTGGCTGCATTCATGGAATTGGGGAGGTCCTGCTTGGTTGCAAACACCTTGGTTGCAAGTTCATCCTTCACCAGCATCTTCATGAGCTACTTATAGTCCTCTTTCACATCATCTTTGTTATTGTCAACCACAGAGAGGACACCTTATGCATTCTGGAAGTAGTGGCACCAGAGGCCAGATCTTGTCTTGGCCTTCCACATCCCACACAGTGAAGCTGATATTCTTATACTATTATTTCCACATTAAAGCCTGTGGTGAGGATAGTGGTCATGATCTCATCCAGCTTTAGCTTGTATAGGATGGTGGTCTTGCGGGCAACATCCAAGTGTACCATGAGAATGTGTACATTCTTTTTGCCAAAAAGATCCCTGAAGAGGTTCATAAAGATATTCCTCGTGCTGTAGACTGATGAAAGCAACACTGACCACAAAAATCATTGGCAGCCACAGGCAGGCTGCTGCTCAGAGACTGATTGGTTTTACTCCCACTGATCATGTGACCATTCTTTATTCTGTTAATATGGCGAATCATGTTCACTGATTTGCATGCATTAAGCCATCCTTGCATCAAAGAAATAAATTGCCTTTAATCATGATGTATGATCCTTTTAGTACACTATTGCATTTGTATTATTGTTTTGTTGAAGATTTTTAAATGCATGTTTATAAGGAATATTAATGTATCTTTTTCTTATAGTGTCTTTATCTTGATTTGATACGAGGATAATATTGGCCTTGTCTTTTTTTAAAAAATTTTTTATTGGAGTTCAATTTGCCAACATATAGCATAACAACCAGTGCTCATCCCATCAAGTGCTCCCATCAGTGCCCATCACCCAGTCACTCCCACCCCCGCCCACCTCCCCTTCCACCCCCCCAGTTCCTTTCCCAAAGTTAGGTGTCTCTATGTTCTGTCACCCTCTCTGATATTTCCCACTCATTTTTCCTCCTTTCCCCTTTATTCCGTTTCACTTTTTTTATATTCCCCAAATGAATGAGACCATATAATGTTTGTCCTTCTCCGATTGACTTATTTCACTCCACATAAATAACCTCCAGGTACATCCACATCGAAGCAAATGGTGGGATTTGTTGTTTCTACTGGCTGAGTAATATTCCATTGTATGCATAGACCACATCTTCTTTATCCATTCATCTTTCGATGGACACGGAGGCTCCTTCCACAGTTTGGCTACTCTGGACATTGCTGCCATAAACATCGGGGTGCAGGTGTCCCGCTGTTTCACAGCATCTGAATCTTTGGGGTAAATCCCCAGCAGTGCAATTGCTGGGTCGTAAGGCAGGTCTATTTTTAACTCTTTGAGGAACCTCCACACAGTCCAGAGTGGCTGCACCAGTTCACATTCCCACCAACAGTGTAAGAGGGTTCCCCTTTCTCCACATCCTCTCCAACATTTGTTGTTTCCTGTCTTGTTAATTTTCCCCATTCTCACTGGTGTGAGGTGGTACCTCACTGTGGTTTTGATTTGTATTTCTCTGATGGCCAGTGATGTGGAGCATTTTCTCATGTGCATGTTGGCCATGTCTATGTCTTCTTCTGTGAGATTTCTGTTCATGTCTTTTGCCCATTTCATGATTGGATTGTTTGTTTCTTTGCTGTTGAGTTAAATAAGTTCTTTATAGATCTTGGATACTGGCCCTTTATCTGATCTGTCATTTGCAAATATCTTCTCCCATTCTGTAGGTTGTCTTTTAGTTTTGGTGACTGTTTCTTTTGCTGTGCAGAAGCTTTTTATCTAGGTTAAGTCCCAGTATTTCATTTTTGCTTTTGTTTCTCTTGCCTTCATGGATGTATCTTGCAAGAAGTTGCTGTGGCTAAGTTCAAAAAGGGTGTTGACTGTGATCTCCTCTAGGATTTTGATGATTCTTGTCTCACATTTAGATCTTTCATCCATTTTGAGTTTATCTTTGTGTATGGTGTAAGAGAATGGTCTAGTTTCATTCCTCTGCATGTGGATGTCCAATTTACCCAGCACCATGTGTTGAAGAGCCTGTCCTTTTTCCAGTGGATAGTCTTTCCTGCTTTGTCGAATCTTAGTTGACCATAGAGTTGAGGGCCAATTTCTGGGTTCTCTATTCTGTTCCATTGATCTATGTGTCTGTTTTTGTGCCAGTACCACACTGTCTTGATGACCACAGCTTTGTAGTACAACCTGAAATCTGACATGGTGATGCCCCAGCTATGGTTTTCTTTTTTAATATTCCCCTGGCTATAGAGGGTCTTTTCTGATTCCACACAAATCTTAAGATGATTTTTTCCAACTCTCTAAAGAAAGTCCACGGTAGGGATCCCTGGGTGGCGCAGGGGTTTGGCGCCTGCCTTTGGCGCAGGGCGCGATCCTGGAGACCCGGGATCGAATCCCACATCGGGCTTCCGGTGCATGGAGCCTGCTTCTCCCTCTGCCTGTGTCTCTGCCTCTCTCTCTTTCTCTCTCTGTGACTATCATAAATAAATAAACATTAAAAAAAAAAAGAAAGAAAGTCCACGGTATTTTGATAGAGTTGCATTGAATGTGTAAATTGCCCTGGGTAGCATTGCCATTTTCACAATATTAATTCTTCCGATCCATGAGCATGGAATATTTTTCCATCTCTCTGTGTCTTCCTCAATTTCTTTCAGAAGTGTTCTGTAGTTTTTAGGGTATAGATCCTTTACCTCTTCGGTTAGGTTTATTCCTAGGTATCTTATGCTTTTGGGTGCAATTGTAAATGGGATTGACTCCTTAATTTCTCTTTCTTCAGTCTCATTGTTAGTGTGTAGAAATACCACTGACTTCTGGGCATTGATATTGTATCTTGCCACACTGCAGAATTACTGTATGAGTGGACTCCATCTTGGGGTGGAGTCTATTGGGTTTTCTATGTACAGTATCATATCATCTGCAAAGAGGGAGAGTTTGACTTCTTCTTTACCAATTTGAATGCCTTTTATTTCTTTTTGTTTCCTGATTGCTGAGGCTAGGACTTCCAGTACTATGTTGAATAGCAGTGGTGAGAGTGGACATCCCTGTCTTGTTCCTGATCTTAGGGGAAAGGCTCCCAGTGCTTCTCCATTGAGAATGATATTTGCTGTGGGCTTTTCATAGATGGCTTTTAAGATGCTGAGGAATGTTCCCTCTATCCCTACACTCTGAAGAGTTTTGATCAGGAATGGATGCTGTATTTTGTCAAATGCTTTCTCTGCATCTATTGAGAGGATCATATAGTTCTTGTTTTTTCTCTTGCTGATATGATCAATCACATTGATTGCTTTCCGAGTGTTGAACCAGCCTTGCATCCCAGGGATAAATCCCACTTAGTCATGGTGAATAATCTTCTTAATATGTTGTTGGATCCTATTGGCTAGTAACTTGTTGAGAATTTTTGCATCCATGTTCATCAGGGATATTGGTCTATAATTCTTTTTGGTGGGGTCTTTGTCTGGTTTTAGAATTAAGGTGATGCTGTTGGCCTTGTCTTTAAATGTTTGTTATAATTCACTAGTAAAGACATCAGCCCTTGATCTTTAATTTTTTGGGAGGTTTGGATTACTGATTCAATCTCCTTACTCATGATTAATATGTTTAGACATCCTTTTTCTTCATGTCAGTATTGGTTTTATATTTCTGGAAATTTATTCATTTCTTCTCAATTGCTCAGTTTGTTGACATAAATGTTCGTAATTCTCAATCTTTTGTATTTTGTATTTTGTGGTATCATATGGGACATTCCAACTGCTGTAGTACATGTCCCCTCTTATTTGTAATTTTGAGTCTACTTTTGTCTTTAGCCTAAAGATTTTTCAATTTTATTTTAAAAAACGAACCCTTTAGTTGCAATTCATCATTTCTACCATTTTCTAGTATCTTTTTCATTTATTTATGTTCTGATTTTTACAATTTCTTTCTGTTAACTTCAGATTGCATTTGTTCTTTTCTAATTCTTTGACATATGAATGACATATGACATATGAATTTGAAATTTGAAATTCTTATGTGTTCTTAATGTAGATATTTTATTGCAATAAACTTCCTTCTTAGAATTCTTTCGTTTCATACCTTAAATTTTAGTAGACTATGTTCTTATTTTCACTTAGCTCAAATTTTTAGCATTTCATTTTTGGCTTCTTTCACCCACCCGTTGTTTAGAAGTATTTGTATTTTAATTTCCACATTTTTATGACTTTTCTATTTTTTTCTCCTGTTATTGTTTTCTAGTTTCATACTATTCTGATCAGAAAGACATTTGAAATGATGTCAATCTTAAATTTGTTAAGATTTGCTTTATAGTAATTCAATTGGAGAAGGACAAACATTATATGGTCTCATTCATTTGGGGAATATAAAAAATAGTGAAAAGGAATAAAGGGGAAAGGAGAGAAAATGAGTGAAAATATCAGTGAGGTTGACAAAACATGAGAGACTCCTAACTCTAGGAAACGAACAAGGGGTAGTGGAAAGGGAGGTGGGCCGGGGTTGGGGTGTCTGGGTGATGGGCACTGAGGGGGGCACTTGACGGGATGAGCACTGGGCAATATGCTGTATGTTGGCAAACTGAACTCCAATAAAAAATAAAAATAAAAAATAAAAAAATAAAGATTTGCTTTGTGACTGACCTAATATATGATCTATCCTGGAGAATGTTTCATGTGTGCTTAAAATGAATATGTATTCTGTTGCTGTTGACTGTAATGTTCTGTATTTGTCTATTAGGTTCATTTGGTCTATAGTTTTGTTTGAATTTGTTGTTTCCTTATTGATTTTCTGTCTGGATGATCTATCCAACAGAAAATAAGGTATTGAAATCTCCTACTGTTATTATATTGTTAACTACTTCTTTTATTTCTGTTACATATTTGTGTGCGTGATATTGGGTGTATATGTATTTACAATTTTATATCCTTTTGATGAATTGATTCCATTATTTTATAGTGACTTTTTTGTTCGACAGTTTTTGATTTAACATTTTGTCAGATTTAAATAGCACCACTTTTGCTCTCTTATGGTTACCATTAGCATGGAATAATTCTTTTTCATCCCTTCACTTTCAGCCTGTGTGCCCTAAAAAAATTGTCTTGTAGGTAGCATATGGATAGCTTTTTTTTTTAATCCAGTCATTTCTTTTGATTTGAGAAGTAATCTATTTACACTTAAAGTAAATATTGATCGGTAAGGATATATTGCCATTTTATTTTTCTCTGACTGTTCTGTAGTTCTTTTTCTTCCTTTTTTCCACTCTTGGCTCTTGCCGATTTTCTTTGTAATTAGATGATTTTTGTACCAGTAATCTTAAGTCCCTTGTTTGTATTTTTTATGTTTTGCTACATATTTTATATTAGTGATTACCACAAGGCTTACATAAGACCTCATACAGGTATAATGGTCTAATTTAAACTGGTGACAAATGAACTTTAACCACATACAAAAACTCTGCACTTTACTCCTCCCAGTGTATTTTGTTAAGTGATGTCACAATTTACATCTTTAATATATGGTGTATCCATTAACACATTAATGTACCTATAGTTATTTTTTATGCTTTTGTCCTTTAGCTTTTATACCAGAGTAAAAAAGTGATTTACATACCATCATTATATTACCGTATTCTGAATTTGACTGTATTCTTACCTGTACAGTGAATTTTTTTACTTTCCTATGTTTTCGGATTGCTAGAGTTTTGTTTCAACTTAGAGAACCACCTTTAACATTTCTTGTAATGCAGATCTAGTGGTGATAAACTCCTCAGCTTTTGTTTGTAAAAGCTTTTATCTTACCTTCATTTAAGAAGAATAACTTTCCTGAGTAAAGTATTCTTGGTGTACAGATTATTATTTTTTAAAGCACTTTGATACTTCACCCATGCTCCATTTGCCTGAAAGCTTAATGCAGAGAAATACACTTGTAGCTTTGTAATGGTTCCCTTATATATGACTATTTCTATTTTCTTTTGCAATTTAAAAAATTGTCTTTGATTTTATATAGTTTTATCATAGTATGTCTTGAAAAAGATCTTTTAAGGATAACTTTATTTGGGGAATTTTGAGTTTCATGAACTTAAATGTCCAAATTTAACCATATTTGGGAAATTCTCAGTCATGATTTCTTAAGTTTTGTGCCTTTTCTAATCTCTTCTGTTGGAACTCGAATAAAACATAGATTGTTTCTATGTAATATATTAGTATTCCCTTTGGTGAAATGAGTATTCAAGTCTTTTGCCCATTTACCAGCGGATTTTATTTTTTTAGTGTTGCATTTTCAAATTTCTTCATGTATTCTAGACATAAGAATTTTGCTAGATATATGGTATGTAGATAATGTGTCCCAATGTATAGTATTTACATTATAATAAGGCTTTTTTACTGAAAAAGTTTTTAATTTTGATGAAGCCCAATTTATCATTTTATCATTTTCAGTTGTGCTTAGGGGTCATGTCTAAGAACGCTTTACCTAGCCCTGTGTCCCTAGGTTAGCATTAGTATTATGGGATTTTACACTATTAAAGTAACAAGAATATATGAATTTTTAATTGACAAAATGATTTTTAACACAGTGGGAATCAACCAGGCTAAATCCAGTAAGTAGAGTCAACAGAGTATATCTTCAAAGTAACTTTCCATATTTTCTCTCACACCAGAAATAATTATTTGATTACTTCATTAAGGTGATATTTCTGAACACCTTAAGTGAATGACAAGTGTGGAGTCATCTCAAATTATAAAGAAAATATATATTTTAATTTGAACTAGTGACAACTTCATGATGTCAGGTAAGCTTAGTTATCAAGGATACATTTTACATTATTTTGTTCCTGAACTCAATTGCCTCTAATTTGATAGAGTTCTCTAAGAAATTTCTAACTTACATATACCTTAAAACGAAGTCTGGTTCAAATCACAGTGCTAAGATGTCTATAGTTTTGGTTTTACTTATTTTCTGCCAACTCTGAATATTTAATATCCATTGGCATGTTCTGGGGCTGTCCTCAATACTGATCTTGTTTGACTAAGTTCTGAACTGATGTTTGCTTCGACTTCTTACAGCTATAGGTTTTGGTAGAATATGTTTACTTTCAACCCTTATGCAAAAACCTGGTGACTCATACTTTAAAACTTCAAGAACTCAGGATAGAACCAAATTTTATTCTCTACTTGGTTGAATTTTCCACTATCTTTAAGGAGGAAATTTTGAAGGAAAAAAAAAATGCTACTGGCATTTTTTATTAACATTTACTGAAGTTCTACATCAGTTTGAATGGATACACTAATACTAAGTTTTCTGATTGATGAGAGTAGTATCTATTTCTGTTTAGGTGTTCCCTAATTTCCCTAAGTAGTTTGTTGTTTTCAGTGCATAGCCCTTTCACAATTTTTTATCATATTTCAAAATATCTCAACACAAAATATATTTGTTGCTAGTATGTAGAAATATGACAGATTTTTCTATGTTGATCTTGTAAACTGACTATACTCACATTAGTTCTAGGAGTTTATTTAGAGATTCCATGTAATGCCCATAAGCCTTAAATCTTCCTTTTCTAATCATGATGCTTTTTTTTCTTCTTCTTGGTTTTACTATATTATCTAATATGATGTTAAATAGAAACAATGACTGGAAATATTTCCCATAATTTTAAATTTATAGAAAAACTATCTGATGTTTACCATTTCATGTGATGGTAGACAGTTTTGTTGTTGTTGTTTTTATTCACAACCTTTATTAGTTTAAGGACATTTTATTCCTAGGTTGCCAATAGTCTGAGGGTTTTTTTTATCATTAGATACATCTATAATTTTGTCAGAAGCTTTTCTTCTTGCATTTTTGAAGTAACTAGGCAGTTTTCAATTGTAAATTTGTTAATATGATTAATTATAATTAACTTTCAAATGTCTCACCAACATGGACTTCCTAGGATAAACGCCTTTGGTTATGATACATTATCCATTTACCATTAATATTATGGTACTATTTATTCCTGATAATATTCATTTCTGGTATTTCTGAGATTGATATAGGTAGTACAGATTTCTTTTGATTGGTGTTAGTACACTGTACTACTTCCCATCTACTTTGAAACAATTTATATATTTATATTTAATGTGGGTTATTTGTAAACAGAATAAAACTGACTCTTGATTTTCTGTACAACCTGACAATCTCTGCATTTAGATTAAAGTTTTTAGAATGTTTACATTTAATGTAATCATCGTTATAGTTAAATTTAAAGCCACAGTTTTGCTCTTTGTTTTCTTTTTGTCTATTTCTTCTTTCCTACATTTTCCTACTTTTTCTGATTTCCTTTGGATAAATTGATAATTGTAGTGATTATGTCACTTTTGCTGGTTTATGAACTCTTTCTCATTTGTTTTAGAGGATGCTTTTAAGGTTTATCTTTACTGGTTTTGTGCTATTTTACTGTGATGTTTTCATCAAGGTTCAGTGAGTTTTCATCAAGGTTCTTGTGTTCGGGTTTCCTTAAGCTCTCTGAAACTGAATTTATACTTTACTCACAAATTAACATAATGATATTATGCAATTATTTCTTTAAATATCCCCTCTTCTATCTTCCTTGGGCCTAAGTTTAACATATATTAAAATATTTGAATTCACATACATCAATGAGCTCTGCTTATTCTTTATAGTTTTATTTTTCTGTGTTTTATTTTGGATAGTTTTAGTTGCTATTTAAGTTCAATAATCTTTTATTTTTGCAGTACATAATCTGTTGTTAATATTCCATAGTGTGTTTTCCATTTCATATATCAGAGTTTTCCTCTCCTGAAGTTTTTGTTTTACACATTTTGTGTCTTTGCTTTTTTGTTTAAGGTCAGGTTTATTGAGGTATACTTCACATATAATAAAACACACCAATCTTAAGTATATAATTGATGAGCCTTGACAAACACAGTTATATAATCCCCATCATGATCATGCTATTGACTATATCAATCAAAAAAATATCCATGTGTCCTTTTGCATTTAATCTTCTCCCTGGAATCCCAAGCCCTGGCAACCATTCATCTGTTTTCTGTTAGTAAACTTGCGCTATTTTTTTTAATTTAATATCTAAAATTGCACAGTATTTAATTGTTAGTGTGTGGCTTTTTATGCTCACCAAAATCCATTTGAAATTCATCCATCTTGTTACATTATCTTTCCTGTGTCAAGTAGGATTTTACAATGTCAGTATGCCACTGATTTCTTATTTTATTAGTTGATAAGCATTTGGATTATTTCCAATTTTTAATATTATGGATGAATTTGCTATGAAAACTCAATGAGCCTTTGTGTGAATCTTTTTTCACTTCTTTTATATAAATAGGTAAGAATGTAATTATGGTTCTTTATGTTAGAGATATGTTTACATATAAAAAAACTACAAGCTCTTTTTATTTTTTTTTAAGATTTTTTTATTTATTCAAGAAACAGAGGCAGAGACACAGGCAGAGGGAGAAGCAGGCAGAGGGAGAAGCAAGCTCCATGCAGGGAGCCCCATGCAGGACTCGATCCAGGGTGTCCAGGATCTGCTCAGCTAAATTGCTGAGCCACCCGGGCTGCCCTACAAGCTCTTTTTCAAAGTGGCTCTTCCACTGTACAATGCCACAAGCAATGTATGAGAGCTTTAGTTGTTTTGCATCTCCATCAACAATGGACCTTCGCTGGTCTTTTTAGTTATTGTAACGAGTATGTAATCATATGTCAGTGGTTTTAATTCAAGTTCCCCAATGACTGATATTCAGCATCTTTTCATACCTTTGTATATTTTCTTT
Organism: Canis aureus; assembly: GCF_053574225.1. Classification (NCBI taxonomy): domain Eukaryota; kingdom Metazoa; phylum Chordata; class Mammalia; order Carnivora; family Canidae; genus Canis; species Canis aureus. The sequence continues at coordinate 20,817,687 of NC_135639.1, read as the reverse complement.
GGTGAAATGACCATTCAAATCTTATGGCTGCTTTTCAGGTTTTAATTTAGTTTTGTTTTGTTTTAAATGTTTTATTTATTTATTCATGAGAGACACAGAGAGGGAGAGAGGCAGAGACATAGGCAGAGGGAGAAGCAGGCTCCATGCAGGGAGCCCGATGCAGGACTCCATCCCAGGACTCCAGGACCATGCCCTGGGCCGAAGGCAGGCACCAAACTGCTGAGCCACACAGGGATCCCCCACTTTTCAAGTTTTAGAAGTTAAATTTTAAAAATAGATTTTACTTTTCAGAATAGTTTTAAATTTACAAACAACAACAACAAAAACCCTGTAATGACGTTACAGAAAGTTTCCATTTATCCCACAGCCAATTATACCTATCATTAACATCTTATAGTAATTTGGTCCATGTGTCACAATTAATAAACCAATATTAACGTGCCATTTTTAACTAAATCCCACATTTTATTAAGATTTCCTCAGTGTTTATCTAATATCCTTTTACCGGCCCAGAATCCCAACCAAAATACTATGTACATTTAGTTGTTACCATTATTTTACCATTATATTTAGTTGTTATGTGTCCTTAGGATCCTCTTGGCAGTTTTTTTTAGAATTGCCTTCATTAGCCTTGATAGTTTTGAACAGTATTGATAAGGTGTTTTATTGATTGTCTACCTATTGGTTTTGTGTTATCCATTTCTCATGATTAGACTGGGGTTTTCTGAGGGACAGACCACATTGATAACTTGTCATATTCATTACATCATAACAAGGGTACATATACTATCCACACAATTGATCACTGTTGATGCTGACTTTGGTAACTTGGCCAAAGTAGTGTTGGTCAGATTTCTTCACTATAAATTTACGCTCTTCCCCTCAATTTTCCATATTGTACTTTTTAAAAAGAAGTCACTATGCACAGCTTACACTTAAGAAATTAGGAGGAACACTTCACATCCTTCAGGGTAGAATATCCACATAAATAATTTGGAATTAATTAGCACAGGATATTTGCCTATTCTCTTTCAATTATTTATTCATTTCATTCACTTCATTATGGAATTGTGGATATTCCTTCATATTTTGAGTTATTATTCATACAGCTTTATTGCTTCTATTATTCAAATTATTCCAACTTTGGACTCTAGAAGCTCTTTTATATTGGGCTCTGTGTCTTTTTGACAATGTTTTGTTTTTAAATGTTGTATTATTTTCTGGCACTTTAAGATGTGCCAGCCTCATCATGCCTGTTTCCTGTAACAATCCTAGAATCAAACATTTCTGTAAAGAAACCTGGTTCTACTGAGGAAGACACAAAGAGATGGAAAAATATTCCATGCTCACAGATTGGAAGAATTAATATTGTGAAAATGTCAATGTTACCCAGGGCAATTTACACGTTTAACGCAATCCCTATCAAAATACCATGGTCGTTCTTCAGAGAGTTGGAACAAATTATTTTAAGATTTGTGTGGAATCAGAAAAGACCCCGAATAGCCAGGGGAATATTAAAAAAGAAAACCATAGCTGGGGGCATCACAATGCCAGATTTCAAGTTGTACTACAAAGCTGTGGTCATCAAGACAGTGTGGTACTGGCACAAAAACAGACACATAGATCAATGGAACAGAATAGAGAATCCAGAAGTGGACCCTGAACTTTATGATCAACTAATATTCGACAAAGCAGGAAAGACTATCCACTGGAAAAAAGACAGTCTCTTCAACACATGGAGCTGGGAAAATTGGACATCACATGCAGAAGAATGAAACAAGACCACTCTCTTGCACCATACACAAAGATAAACTCAAAATGGATGAAAAATCTAAATGTGAGACAAGATTCCATCAAAACCCTAGAGGAGAACACAGGCAACACCCTTTTTGAACTTGGCCACAGGAATTTCTTGCAAGATACATCCATGAAGGCAAGAAAAACAAAAGCAAAAATGAACTATTGGGACTTCATCATGATAAGAAGCTTCTGCACAGCAAAAGAAACAGTCATCAAAACTAAAAGACAACCTACAGAATGGGAGAAGATATTTGCAAATGACAGATCAGATAAAGGGCTAGTGTCCAAGATCTATAAAGAACTTATTAAACTCAAGAGCAAAGAAACAAACAATCCAATCATGAAATGGGCAAAAGACATGAACAGAAATCTCACAGAGGAAGACACAGACATGGCCAACAAGCACATGAGAAAATGCTCCACATCACTGGCTATCAGGGAAATACAAATCAAAACCACAATGATACCGCCTCACACCAGAGAGAATGGGGAAAATTAACAAGGCAGGAAACCACAAATGTTGGAGAGGATGTGGAGAAAGGGGAACCCTCTTACACTGTTGATGGGAATGTGAACTGGTGCAGCCACTCTGGACTGTGTGGAGGTTCCTTAAAGAGTTCAAAATAGATCTGCCCTACGACCCAGCAATTGCACTGCTGGGAATTTACCCCAAAGATACAGATGCAGTGAAACGCCGGGACACCTGCACCCCAATGTTTATGGCAGCAATGTCCACAATAGCCAAACTGTGGAAGGAGCCTCGGTGTCCATAGAAAGATGAATGGATAAAGAAGATGTGGTCTATGCATACAATGGAATATTACTCAGCCATTAGCTGAGTAATTAGCAAATACCCACCATTTGCTTCGATGTGGATGTACCTGGATGTTATTATGCTGAGTGAAATAAGTCAATTGAAGGAGGACAAACATTATATGGTCTCATTCATTTGGGGAATGTAAAAAATAGTGAAACGGAATAAAGGGGAAAGGAGGAAAAATGAGTGGGAAATATCAGAGAGGGTGACAGAACATAGAGACACCTAACTCTGGGAAACGAACTAGGGGTTGGAAGGGGAGGTGGGCGGGGTGTGGGGTGACTGGGTGATGGGCACTGAGGGAGGCACTTGATGGGATGAGCATTGGGTGTTATTCTATATGTTGGCAAATTGAACACCAATAAAAAATAAATTTATATAAAAAAAAAAACAATACTCTTCAATAAGGAAAAAAAAAAAGACAGAAACCTGGTTCTTTTCCTCATGTAGTTGACTTTGCCTTATTATCAAAGATCAGTGAACTATGTATCTATGGCTCTATTTTGGGGTTTCCTATTTTGTCCCATTGATTGTATACTAAAATTGTCCATCATAAGAATGAATTAACTAGATAGTTATAGTTGACTAAATATAAAAAGACATTTATATACAAGTGATCCCAAGTTCCATTCTAACATCGTATCTCTGATTGTACAAAGAAAAGGGAAGAAGTCATTTGAACATCATTGAGAATCTCCAACATATAGAATACTGTCCTGAAAGATTTTAAAATATGAAAATATATATATATACCAACATTATCAATAATTTTTTAAATTATTTTTTTAGCTAACATCGACTGCATATTTAACATGTGTCCGGCATTATGGACAGCACTTTACATGCTACTTTATTCAATTTCCACCACAACTTTACAACATAATGCTTTTAGTCAGGATTCTTCAAGCATAAACATAAGTTGAATTCTAACTAAATCAAGTGAAATAAAATCATAACAAAGATAACAAGTCAATTTTAGCATTTCAAGGCACTTAGAAAGAATGGGTAAAAATGGATCGAGCACTATATATATATATATAGTGCCTACTCTTTTTCTTTTTTTTTTCTACTTTTTCTTTACCCACTTCTCTTTGTTTTGATATATTCTTTCATGCTAAGAACAGATTCTTCCATATGGCAGAGAAAGTGGATACTTAAAGCTATCAAGAAGAATCACCCATGCATTTTTAAGCATGGAAGTTCAAGATAGTGACTTTATTGATGTTGATTGGGTCATGTATCTATCCATTAACCAATTACCATAGTCAAGAGAACAAAGTTCCCTTATTGTCCAGTTCAGGTCATATATTCAAACTTAGAGGCCACAAAGTGGAGTCCTATGATTGGCATACCCATCAGAAATAAGCAATGGATGGGCAATTTTAAAAATCTAATGCCAGTTAGAAGTAGGTATTATTTTATAGTAGCATGAAGCTTAGAGATTATGTAAGTTATTGAAAGTCGTCCATGTAAAGTGCTAGAATGAGATTTTGTTCTCAGTCTGATTGAATTATATATCCAGGCTCCAAATACTTAAGTTAATTTGCCTCTCTTATTCCTGCTGGAATAGTGTACAGCCTACAGGGAAGAAAGAAAGAAAAAGAAAGGAGAACAGGAAAAGACAAAACTAGATAATCAATACAGTAAAACAAAGTAACCTTAAATCTTCTCATTAGTTTTGGGAGATATAATAAGAAACTTTATAAAGAATTTCTTGGAGAAATTAAATTTTAATTTTAAGAAAGATAAAGGACGAATTAAAAAATATGATGCTATATTTTTCTAACTCCATCTAGAGCTTTACTTCTTGAAAAAAATAACATAAATACTAGAATTTTTTACAAAAAGCGGATTCTAGACCCAATCAAACTGATTCGCTATGGACAAATCATTCAGTCTGTGAAGCTGTTTTTACTCATTTACAATATATAGACACTAATAACTGCCTATTTTATGAAGTTCTCATGAAATTCAAACTGGGGAAAAATATCAAAGTATATTGAAAATAAAAAACTAGTCAAGTAAGAACATTGTTTTCATATTATGTGTCCTCTTGTGCATAACATTATAATTTTCTATCAGTATTCTTTATAAAATCCTAGAGAAATTAAATCCTTATTACAAAAGCAGTTTTTTAACAGGTAGCCGAAGGGCCAAATCTATACAAGCTAATTTATCCCTTAATTAATATTCTATTTTAAATTATGTTTTAATCCGATGGAGCTGCTTATTCTAACCATTCCCCTTGTGAATTTAATTCTCTGCCTCAAGTATTTAATTATTTTTTTGCCTCACCCAGGTAAAATATTTATTTCTTTGTGTTTTGTAATCTTCACTAAACAAGGATATTTTACTTTCTCCACACTGATCATTAATTTGCCTTCAATCTTTTCTTGTGTAATTTAAGCCATGCTTTTGTTTCTCCTTGTCAGAAATATCCTTTTTTCCCCAAAAATAATTCTAATCCTCTTGGGGGACCCTCTTTTTATGCAATTCCAGGTAAGAATGAGGCATTGATTTATGTTGTCTTTATTCACAGCCCTAAAGCAAAAAGTGAAATGCCTCATTTTGTGAATAATTGGTTTGTAAAACAAACCAGAGGCAACAGAAAAGATAATGAAATTTGTGTTTCATTTCATTTATTTTGACAGTTGCAAAAGTTCAAGTCCAATTATGCATGTTAATATTGTTAAGTAAAGGTACATAAAGGAAAAAATTTAAGTCAGAAAAGACTCAAACTCACTAGAGCTCAAAAACCATTAAATTATGACTAAGTAAAGCAGCATGTCTCCCATGATTTGAGGATATATTTTGCCAAAATGTTCTCTGTGTTTTTTCCCCTTTTTTCTTCACCATAGGATCAACAATCAAATGAAAGCATTCTCTCAGGGAACCCCAAATTACTGAGACAGCATGCTGCCCTCGGCCTCAGAGCAATGCGGTTCCTGGACAGGATACCTGGAAATTAGAGATGAAAGAAAATGTCTATTTTCTTCAGACTCAGTTTCTTTGTGTTTGATATAGAGAGAAAAGAGGCATTTTGCAAAAGGGAAATGGAGAAAAGCATATAATATAAATACAATGAATGAATAAAATGAATTAATCAAGACAGATATAGAAAAATATTACTGAAACACTGATATAAACATATAAGAATAATAGAAGAATGATTAAATAATTGGTTATATCCAGGGGATGAGATTAATGAGATTACGTCTAAGGTTCAATGGAGTAGGAACTTTTCATTATGGAGCTTTTAGTAATATCGGATTTGTTTTTAATATACATATATTACTTTAGTGATGATATTAACAATGATACCAAAAATAATAATAAACCTATAGAGAAGAATTAAAGTTAAGAAGGAATGGCATTCATCTTTCACAATTATTAGTCTAGTGAAGCATCATAAAAACTGAATTATTTGAATAAATATCAGGTTTATTATCCTATTATTCAGATAAAGAACTTGAGATTAAAAAACATAGATCTCTCCCGAAGTTATCTAGCAAGGTGTAAATAGAGAAACAGAAATCCTGTCTCCTCAGTTACACTTTACTGTTCTTTCCTGTTTACCAAATTGAAAAAAAGATATTCCCAAGACACCAGTTGCAAGGCCAAAAAAAGATTTGGTACAGATGGAAGGAGTGAAAAATACCACCTCAGCAAGAGAAATATCAATTTGAAAGGTGGTAGAGTCAAAATTGCTAGCTGATTCAATGAAGTTTTAAATAATAAATGTGAGAAGTACCTCAGTCAGTTAAGCCCCTGACTCTTGATTTCAGCGCAGGTCATGATCTCAAGGTTATGAGATTGAGCCCCAAGTCACGCTCCAGGCTGAATGTTAAGATTCTCTCAAGAGAATGTTTAAGGTTCTCTCTCTTCCCTTCCTCCATAAACAAACAAACAAACAAAACAATCAAACAAACAAATAACAATTGGTCCATACAGATTATGAGAAATTGCACATAACTGGGCAGAGTCTTGATATTTTAAAAACAAGCATTTTCTCATAAATCAATCCTGATCAAACATACAAACACAAGAGCACAGAACACAGAAATGAGTGAACCACAGTCTGACATAACAGGGCAATGCTTTGATACATTATATCTACAAATAGTAGTAGTAGATGCTTAGCAACTCATATTATCCACCCCCTTCCCCATTGGTCTTCCAACCTGCCATGCAGAAGAAGACTCCTACCTGCATTTTTTCTATTGTTTTTATTGTGGTAAATATTTGAAGACATATCCAGCAATAGGAAAATGTTGCAGCCCAAAGAATTTGGGTGGGGGATACTCAAGCAGAAGTGGGAAAAAAACATGAATGAAAACCTTGAAATAGGTAGCACAGAGCTCACTGAAGAATAAGAGATGTTCAAGTTGTGTTGGAGCTTGAGGATCAAGAGGAAAGGTGTGGAACTTCAGAGAGGGCCAAGGCTAGCTCCTACAGGACACTATATGCCATATTGATAAACTTCATTCTCCAGATGTTCTCATGGCTTATTTCCTTACTTCATTCATGGGCAACAAGTCAAGTACACAGAAAGTCTTTTCTTTGACGACTATATCCTAAGTAATAGGTCCATTCTATCACTCTATCATGGTACTCTTTCCACAGCCCTTTATTATATATACCTTGTTTAATTGAAACAATATTTTTCTTCCCCATAGAGTATAGACTCTGAGAAGACAGACTATTTTGTTCACTATTTTCCCAGTACCTAGAATAATGGCATATAATATGTGCTCTATAAATATCTGGGAGATCAATTAATGAATGAAGTTACTGTTGCTATTCTAGCTGGGGGAATTGAGCAATTCACTCAACCTGTCCATATTTACATATACATACCTCACTGGACTGTTGTACAATAAAAGGACATGTATGTAAAGTATTTATTCCAGGGCCTGACACACAGTAAATTCTCAGAAAACAATAGATTTTAGAATCAGAGACATTAAAAAAAAAAAAGAGGGGCAAAGTCAACCAACCTACACAACCATTCTATTTTTTTAAAGATAGCAATACAATTGCTTTAAATCTTTATCCAAATGTCACAAAAAACTATCTTCAAGGAAAAAAAAAACCAAAGAAATAAAAGATAAAGAAATAAAAGCAAAATAATTTAGTAAAGAGTATCATTAGATGTTAGCCTATTATTTTATAGAACCAAGCATGAAAGTCCAGCCACAGTTTTTGCTTTCCCACATTAGTACATCAGATTCTACATCGGAAAGTGTGTTTTTGTATACAATGCTGTGTATATAAACACATAGCTACAAAATCACATATAGAGTCAATGTGTGAGTTAATTTTAAAATGGAGACTTTTCCGTCAGCTTCAGTATAATACTAAAATCACAAAAAGAAAAGAAAAGAAAAGAGCAACCCTCACTGTCTTTGGTTTCCCAGAAGCATTTTACTCCTGACTCAGAAAGGTTTGAGTTGGATTTATGGATCCTTTGGCTGTATGTCTTATCCAAAGCAAAAAAAGTCAATAATGTAGCATTGATCAACAAGGTTCAGCAGGATTCCCATGGATCAGAGAATCAGAGGCCTGAGGCTTCTAAAATATATTTGATTTTGAGATTTATCTATTTTGTTTATAAGAAATGGCCAATTGCCAAAAAGATTCAAAGTGGTTTAAGGAATACTTGCTTTTGTATCAAGGCTGTGTTTTCCACAGCCAGGTTTTTTGGAGCAAGCCAGAGCTAACCCTGCCACCCTATCCAAGTATACTTGTTGGTGTGGAAGAAGTGAAAGGGGATGTGTATGGAGATTATCAATTACTATTTCTAAAGTAAAAATTATCCAATTACTATTCCTAAAATAAAAATTGACAGGTAGCAGCTTAAATAGCACATATTTGTATTATCTTCAAAAGTACCACAGTAATAAATAAACCTTAGGTCAGTGATTCTAAAATTTCTATGTCCTGCAGGATCACACTCAGAGCTTGTAAAAATCATAAAATAAAAATAAATAAAATAAAATAAAATAAAATGTTGTTTTCCAACTCTAGCTCCCCCACCCCACCCCACCCCAGGTTTTGATTCAAGGTACCTTGAATAAGAACAAGACATCCCATGTTTAACAATCACCCGAGGTACATCTTATGGTCTAGGGGCTATATTTTCAGTAGTACTAACATAATCAATCAATACACTTGATTGGCTGCTACCTTATATAGGACTTGTTTATTAACATCTATTTTTTTCCCATTAATATCCTGTCCCACACTCCAACTTCCCTATATTTGCTCTTAACCTCTTGTGTGAAACAGTACTGGTCCCATTGTAAAGACCATTATATAAGACTACAAATACCTATTTCTGGTTCTCCCTAGAAATGGGTAATAATGAAAAGAAAAGCAACAGATACTGCAGAGATATAGGAAGACTGTCATCCCATTTAATGGCTACAGGATTTTTATGAACATTGGCATTCCAGCCCCTTTTAGTGGTTGAAGAAACTGATGTTCAGAAAAGTCAAGTTATTGATCAAACTCACGTGAATGGAGTAGGAAAGGCAAGAAAAGCAAAAATGAGGATGGAATTCATTATTATGAATTGGATGTTGGAGGTTAAATCTCAGTTTGAGATTATGGATATTAATTATTCCCTAAGTGGTTGAAGTAGCCCAGTAAGTTGGCTATGCTAAGTAATATGATTATGAAAATAAATGAATGAAAAATATAACATCTGTTACCCAAACCCAAATGAAAGTGATTCTAAAGTGAACCTAAAATAAGTGTGAGATTGCAAATCTACTTACATAATATATGGGTAAGAAAGCCTTGCCAAAGGAATGCATGTGTGCATATGCATGTGTATACCTACAAGCTTGGATGATAAACTTCTGCACAAAGAGATTATCATCTTTTTCTAACAGAACAGCTGAAATGGTGCTGATCAAAAGGTGGCACAAGGCATGTAGCCTCAAGAATTAATAAAACTTCCATTTATAAACTGTCTTTCAAAAGGAAAGACTATAAGTTTCTCAAGTCAAGTGAATTAACTTCAATAATTCTAATTCCTATGCCACAGAATCTCTGCAACTCATCTCTTCGGGTCATCTGGAAAATAGTCTGCAATTTAATACTGTGTGATCTGCATGAAGATAGTAACCATGTGTTCTCATTCAGACAAAGAAATATAGGCCCGTTGTCCAGGGACCTCATCCATAAAACATGACTGGAATTAAGCCACTAGCATCAACAGAAAAATAGCATTTTGGGATGTCTGGGTGGCTCAGGGTTGAGCGTCTGCCTTTGGCTCAGGCATGATCCTGGAGTCCCGTGATCGAGTCCCACACTGGACTCCCTGCATGGAGCCTGCTTCTCCCTCTGCCTATGTCTCTGCCTCTTTCTCTCTCTCTCTCTCTCTCTCTCTCTGTGTGTCTCATGAATAAATAAATAAATCCTTAAAAAAAAAAAGAAAATAGCATTTCATAATTTTCAATTTTCATCACTATGTAAACTTAATGCATTTAAAATAATAAATATAAACATAAATATTCATAAATTATCTTTTTTATTTTAAATTATTTAGGAGCACATTATTGCATTTTATAAAACCCAGTAATTGACTGTACATGGAGCTACAAAATAGAGATCTATCTCCTTTTCAAAGAAAACTACAGTAACAAAGTCCCAGAAGGAGAAATTGATAAAAAAGAAAACCCACTTACGATTGCACCAAAAATAATAATAATAATATAATATAATATAATATATAATATAATAATACCAAGGAATAAACCTAAAGAGGTGAAAGACCTGTACTCTAAAAACTATACAACACTGATAAAAGAAATTGAAGATGAATAGAAAGCTATTACATGCCCATGGATTCAAAGAATTAATATTGTCAAAATGTCCACACTCCCCAAAACAATCTACATATTCACTATATCCCTAACAAAATACCAATATAATTTTTCAGAAAATTAGAACAAATAACCTTAAAATTAATAAGGAACCATAGAAGACCCTGAATAACCAAAGCAATCCTGAGAAAGAATGAAGCTAGAGGTATCACAATTTCAGATTTCAAGATATTAAAAAGTTGTAGTAATCAGAACAGTATGGTACTGGTTCAAAAATGGGCACATAAATCAATGGAATAGAATAGAGAGCCCAAAAACAAATCCACAAGTATATGGTTAGTTAATATACAACAAAGGAGGCAAGAACATGCAATGGGGGAAAACACAATCTCTTCAATAAATGTTGCTAGGAAAACTGGACAGCTACATATAAAAGAATGAAACTGGACCACTTCTTTACATCCTACACACAAATACCTAAAATGGATTAAAGACCCTAATGTGAGACCTGAAATCATAAAAATCCTAGAAGAAAACACAGGTCATAATTTCTCTGACATCGGGCATACCAGTATTATTCTAGATATGTCTCCTGAAGCAAGGGAAACAAGATAAATAAACCATTAAGACTACATTAAAATAAAAAGTTTTGTGCAGCAAAAGAAACCATCGAGAAGGCAAAAAGATGACCTATTGAATGGGAAAAGATATTTACACATAATGTATCCAACAAGGAGTTAATATCTAAGATATAAAAGAACTCAACACCAAAAAACTCCAAATAATCCAAATTATAAAAGTTGGCAGAGGATCTGAATAAATGTTTTTCCAAAGACGTGTATATGGGCAACAGGTACATGAAAAGATATTCATCATCACTCACTGTATATTTACTAATATACAGAATTAAATTAAATATACTACTAGGATTAAAATTAAAACTTAATTTAAAAAACTCAGAAAAGAAAAGATACTTAACATCACTAATTATCAAGGAAATGCAAATTAAAAACACAATGAGGTATGACCTCACACCTGTTAGAATGGCTAAAATCAAAAAGAGGAGAGGGAGGCGGGGCAAGATGGGGGAGGAGTAGGGTCCCCAAGTCACCTGTCCCCACCAACTTACCTAGATAACTTTCAAACCATCCTGAAAACCTACGAAATTTGGCCTGATTTAAAGAGAGAACAGCTGGAATGCTAGAGTGAGAAGAGTTCCTGCTTCTATCAAGGTAGGAAGATGGAAAAAATAATAAATAAATAAATAAATAAATAAATAAATAAATAAATAAATAAATAAATAAATAAGCATCCCAGGGGGAGAGGCCCCAGCAAGGAGCCGGGCTGAGGCCGGGGCGAGAGCCCCCAGGTAGGAAAGCCCCGGCCTGGAGGAACAGGAGCTTCACCAATCTTCCCCGACAGAAAGGCTCTGGCAGGGAGCTCCCACAGGATCCCAGGAGGGGCGGGGATGCCCTCAGGCTCCCAGGGGCACTAACAGGAACTGCACCCCAGGGGAGAGCACGCCACACCCTGCGGCCGAGCTCCCTAAAGGGCTGGAGGGCACCCCGGTGGGGCCCCGGGAGCAGTTCGGTGGTGGCTAGAGCGTTGGCTCCACGGAGGGGACTGCGCATCCCCAAGAGTGCGATTCCAGCGGTGCAGGCCCGGGAGCCCAGGGCCGGGGGACACAGCCCAGGACCCTGCTGCTCCCTCGGGACAGGCGGAGGCGAGGAGGGCCCAGGATGGCGAGGACGCTCCTGCCACGGGGCGCCCCGAGCTGTGCAGATCTGCGCCCCCCACCCGGGAGCATCCAGGCACCTGCGGACTGGGAGCTGCAGGAGTTACTGCGGGAGCTGACTCCAGGGCTAGAGAGCTGGCCACCGCCAGTGTGGGTGTCCCTCCGGGTGTCACCCTGTGCCTGGGATGGAGCCTGGCCACCAGGGAGCAGGGGCCTCACAGGATAAACAGCTCCCACTGAGCTGTGCACCTGGCAGGGGGTGGGGCACCTCCCCCAGGTGCACACATCTGAGAATCAGCACAGCAGGACCCTCCCCCAGAAGACAAGCTAGAAGGACAGGGGAAAAGCAAGTTCTTGAACAAGCAGCGCTGGAAAGTTTGAGGGAAAGTCTAGGGACTTACAGTATATACAATCAGAGGATACTCCTCCTTGTTTTTTTTTTTATTCCCCCTCCCCCTTCTTTTCGTTCTTTTTCTTCCTTTTTCCAGTAAAACTTGTTTTTAGCTACTCTGCACTGAGCAAAATGACTAGAAGGAAGAACTCACCACAAAAGAAAGAATCAGAAACAGTCCTCTCTGCCACAGAATTACAGAATTTGGATTACAATTCAATGTCAGAAAGCCAATTCATAGCATGATTTAAAGCTACTGGTGGCTCTAGAAAAAAGCATAAAGGATTCAAGAGACTTTATGATTGCAGAATTTAGATTTAATCAGGCCAAAATTAAAAATCAATTAAATGAGATGCAATCCAAACTGGAGGTCCTAATGACGAGGGCTAATGAGGTAAAGAAAAGAGTGAGTGACATAGAAGAAGTTGATTACAAGGAAGGAAGCTGAGGATAAAAGAGAAAAACAATTAAAAGATCATGAGGAAAGGTTAAGGGAAATAAATGACAGCCTCAGAAGGAAAAAACTATGTTTAATTGGGGTTCCAGAGGGTGCCAAAAGGGACAGAGGACCAGAAAGTGTATTTGAATAAATCATACCTGAGAACTTCCCTAACTTGGGAAGGGAAACAGGCATTCAGATCCAGGAGTTACAGAGATCCTCCTCTAAAGTCAATAAAAACCGTTCAACATCTCGACATTAAATAGTGAAACTTGCAAATTGCAAAGATAAAGAGAAAATCCTTAAAGCAGCAAGAGACAAGAGATCCCTAACATTTATGGGGAGAGGTATTAGGTTAACAGCAGACCTCTCCACAGAGACCTGGCAGGCCAGAACGAGCTGGCAGGATATATTCAGGGTCCTAAATGAGAAGAACATGCAACCAAGAATACTTTATCCAGCAAGGCTCTCAGTCAGAATAGAAGGAGAGATAAAGAGCTTCCAAGATAGGCAGAAACTGAAAGAATATGTGACCTCCAAACCAGCTCTGCAAGAAATATTAAGGGGGACTCTGTAAAAGAAAGAGGAAGTCCAAGGAAACAATCCACAAAAACAGGGACTGAATAGGTATTATGATGACACTAAATTCATATCTTTCAATAGTAACTCTGAACGAATGGGCTTAATGACCCCATCAAAAGGCGCAGGGTTTCAGACTGTATACAAAAGGAAGACCCATCTATTTGCTGTCTACAAAAGACTCATTTTAGACCTAAGGACACCTACAGCCTGAAAATAAAAGGTTGGAGAACCATTTATATTCAAATGGTCCTCAAAAGAAAGCAGGGATAGCCATCCTCATATCAAATAAATTAAAGTTTCTTCCAAAGACTGTAGTAAGAGATGAAGAGGAACACTATATTATACTTAAAGGATCTATCCAACAAGAGGATCTAACAATCATGAATATTTATGCCCCTAATGTGGGAGCCGCCAGGTATATCAATCAATTAATAATCAAAGTTAAGATACACTTAGATAATAATACAGTTATACTTGGAGACTTGAACACAGCACTTTCTGCAAATGACAGATATTCTAAGCACAACATCTCCAAAGAAACAAGAGCTTTAAATGATACACTGGACCAGATGGATTTTACAGGTATTTACAGAACTTTACATCCAAACTCAACTGAATACACATTCTTCTCAAGTGCACATGGATCTCTCTCCAGAATAGACCACATACTGGGTCACAAATCAGGTCGTAACCAAAACCAAAAGATTGGGATTGTCCCCTGCATATTTTCAGACCATAATGATTTGAAACTAGAACTTAACCACAAGAAGAAGTTTGGAAGGATTTCAAACATGTGGAGGTTAAGGACCATCCTGCTAAAAGATGAATGGGTCAACCAGGAAATTAGAGAAGAATTAAAAAGATTCGTGGAAACTAATGAGAATGAAGATACACAACCATTCAAAATCTTTGAGATACAGCAAAAGCAGTCCTGAGGGGGAAATACATCGCAATACAAGCATCCATCCAAAAACTGGAAAGAAGTCAAATACACAAGCTAACCTTGCACCTAAAGGAACTGGAAAAAGAACAGCAAATAAAACCTTCACCCAGTAGAAGAAGACAGTTAATAAAGATTTGAGCAGAACTCAATGAAATAGAGACCAGAAGAACGGTGGAACAGATCAACAAAATCAGGAGTTGGTTTTTTGAAAGAATTAAATATAGATAAACCATTAGCCAGCCTTATTAAAAAGAAGAGAGAAAAGACTCATATTAATAAAATCATGAAAGAGAAAAGAGAGATCACCACCAATACCAAGGAAATACAAACGATTTAAAAATCTTTCTATGAGCAGCTACACACCAATAAACTAGGCAATCTAGAAGAAATGGACACATTTCTGGAAAACCACAAACTACCAAAACCGACAGGAAAAAATAGAAAACCTGAATAGGCCAATAACCAGGGAGGAAATTGAAGCAGTCACCAAAAACCTCCCAAGACACAAAAGTCCAGGGCCAGATGGCTTCCCAGGGGAATTCTATCAAATGTTTAAAGAAGAAACCATACCTATTCTACTAAAGCTGTTCAGAAATATAGAAAGGGATGCAGTACTTCCAAACTCATTCTCTGAGGCCAGCATCACCCGAATTCCAAAACCAGACAAAGACCCCACCAAAAAGGAGAACTATAGGCCCATATCCCTGATGAACACAGATGCAAAAATTCTCAACAAGATACTAGTCAATAGGATCCAAACCATTAAGAAGATTATTCACCATGACCAAGTGGGATTTATCCCTGGGATGCAAGGCTGGTTCAACACTTGTAAAACAATCAATGTGATAGCTCATATCAACAAGAGAAAAGACAAGAACCATATGATCCTCTCAATAGATGTAGAGAAAGCATTTGAGAAAATACAGCATTCATTCCTGACCAAAATACTTCAGAGTGTAGGGATAGAAGGAACATTCCTCAGCATCTTAAAAGCCATCTATGAAAAACCCACAGCAAATATCATTCTCAATGTGGAAACACTGGGAGCCTTTCCCCTAAGATCAGGAACAAGACAGGGATGTCCACTCTCACCACTGCTATTCAACATAGTACTAGAAGTCCTAGCCTCAGCAATCAGGCAACTAAAAGAAATAAAAGACATTCAAATTGGCAAAGAAGAAGTCAAAATCTCCCTCTTTGCAGATGACATGATACTGTACATAGAAAACCCAGAAGACTCCACCCCAAGATTGCTAGAACTAATACAGCAATTTGGCAGTGTGGTAGGGTACAAAATCAATGCCCAGAAATCAGTGGCATTTCTATACACTAACAATGAGACTGAAGAAAGAGAAATTAAGGAATCAATCCCATTTACAATTGCACCCAAAAGCATAAGATACCTAGGAATAATCCTAACCGAAGAGGTAAAGGATCTATACCCTCAAAACTACAGAATACTTCTGAAAGAAATTGAGGAAGACACAAAGAGATGGAAAAATATTCCATGCTCACGGATTGGAAGAATTAATATTGTGAAAATGTCAATTTTTACCCAAGGCAATTTACACATTCAATGCAATCCCTACCAAAACACCATGGTCTTTCTTCAGAATGTTGGAACAAATCATCTTAAGATTTGTGTGGAATCAGAAAAGACCCTGAATAGCCAGAGGAATATTGAAAAAGAAAACCAGAGCCGGGGGCATCACAATGTCAGATTTCAGGTTGTACTGCAAAGCTGTGGTCATCAACACAGTGTGGTACTGGCACAAAAACAGACACATAGATCAATGGAACAGAAGAGAGAATCCAGAAGTGGACCCTCAACTTTATAGTCAACTAATATTCGACAAAGCAGGAAAGACTATCCCCTGGAAAAAGGACGGTCTTTTCAATAAATGGTGCTGGGAAAACTGGACATCCACATGCAAAAGAATGAAACTAGACCACTCTCTTTCACCATACACAAAGATAAACTCAAAATGGATGAAAGATCTAAATGTGAGACAAGATTCCATCAAAATCCTAGAGGAGAACACAGGCAACACCCTTTTTGAACTCGGCCACAGTAACTTCTTGCAAGATACATCCATGGAGGCAAGAGAAACAAAAGCAAAAATGAACTATTGGGACTTCATCAAGATAAGAAGCTTTGCACAGCAAAAGAAACAGTCAACAAAACTAAAAGACAACCTACAGAATGGGAGAAGATATTCGCAAATGACCTATCAGATAAAGGGCTAGTATCCAAGATCTATAAAGAACTTATTCAACTCAACAGCAAAGAAACAAACAATCCAATCATGAAATGGGCGAAAGGCATGAACAGAAATCTCACAGAGGAAGACATAGACATGGCCAACAAGCACATGAGAAAATGCTCTGCATCACTTGTCATCAGGGAAATACAAATCAAAACCACAATGAGATACCACCTCACATCAGTGAGAATGGGGAAAATTAACAAGACAGAAAATAACAAATGTTGGAGAGGATGTAGAGAAAGGGGAACCCTCTTGCACTGTTGGTGGGAATGTGAACTGGTGTAGCCACTCTGGAAAACTGTGTGGAGGTTCCTCAAAGAGTTCAAAATAGATCTGCCCTATGACCCATCAATTGCACTGATGGGGATTTGCCCCAAAGATACAGATGCAGTGAAAAACCGAGACATCTGCACCCCAATGTTTCTAGCAGCAATGTCCACAATAGCCAAACTGTGGAAGGAGCCTCGGTGTCCATTGAAAAATGAGTGGATAAAGAAGATGTGGTTTATGTATACAATGGAATATTCCTCAGCCATTAGAAATGACAAATACCCACCATTTGCTTCAACGTGGATGGAACTGGATGGTATTATGCTGAGTGAAGCCAGTCAATAGAAGGACAAACATTATATGGTCTCATTCATTTGGGGAATATAAAAATCAGTGAAAAGCAATAACGGGAAAGGAGAGAAAATGAGTGAAAATATCTGTGAGGGTGACAAAACATAAGAGACATCTAACCGTGGGAAATGAACAAGGGGTAGGTGAAAGGGAGGTGGGCGGGAGGTTGGGGTGACTTTGTGATGGGCACTGAGGGGGGCACTTGGTGGGATGAGCACTGTGTGTTGTGCTATATGTTGGCAAATTGAATTCCAATAAAAGAATTTTAAAAATAAATTTTAAAAAATGAAAAAAAACAAGTCCTAGTGTAAATGTGGAGAATGGGGAACCTTCATGTGCTGTTAATAGAAAAATAAGTTGGCACAGCCACTGTGGAAAACAGTATGGGATTTCCCCAAAAAATTAAAAATACAAATACACATACGATCCAACAATTCCACTATTGGGTATCTACTAAGAAAAAATGAAAACATTAACTTAAAAAGATGTATGTACTCCTACATTTATTGTAGCACTATTCACATTAGCCACGATGTGGAAGGTACTTAAGTGTCCATCAATAGACAAATGCATAAGAAAATGTGGTGCCAAGAATGACTGAAATGTTAACATTTATTCATAATTAGGTTATGCTCTAAGCACCAAAAAATATGTTTTTTATTCTTTTTATCCTCAGTTTAGAACAATCCTCAACATATAGTATATGAACTACAGGTCCATGTTCATAATGACAGAGATACATTTATTCCTGCATCTTTTGAAGTTATAGACTGTCTCTGGAGAACCCTGGCTAATTCACAAAACCAATAGGATATCTCCGTCCACCTATTCATCTATCCGTCCATCTCTATACATTTATATACATATATTGTGAGAGCTGACAACTCTGAAACTTACAGGTCAGGCTAGCAGATTGGAAATTCTGGCAGGATTTCTATGTTGTAGTCCTGAGACAGAATTCCTTCTCCAGAAAAATCTGTTTCGCTCTTAAGGCCTTCAGTTGATTGGATAAAGCCCACCCAGATT
Organism: Canis aureus; assembly: GCF_053574225.1. NCBI lineage: Eukaryota > Metazoa > Chordata > Mammalia > Carnivora > Canidae > Canis > Canis aureus. The sequence goes on along the minus strand of NC_135639.1, from coordinate 20,799,234 downwards.
ATCAAAGGTAATCTCACCTAAAGCTAACTGATTGTAGATGTTAATTACATCTGTAAAATATCTTTATAGCATTATCTAGACTGTCTGACCAAACAACTGGCCACAATAAATAGTTTAGCCAAGTTGACACATAGAGTTTAACCATTGAAGACTTAGAGGTAGGAAAAAGCCTCATGTTGAAAGTTGAGGGTAACACATTTTTTGCAAAATAGATGCCTCGTTATTTTTATGATGTAGTGAGATAGAAAATTAATTTTTAAAAATATTTATTTATTTGAGAGAGAGAGAGAAAGAGAGAGAGGGAGGGAGTGGGAACATGAGCATGGGGAGGGGCAGAGGGAGAAACAGATTCCCTGCAGAGCTGGAAGTCCCACACTAGGCTAGATCTCAGGACCCTGGGATCATGACCTGAGCCAAAGGCAGAAGATGCTTAGCCAACTGAAACATCCAGCTGCCCCTAGAAACTTATTTTTTAACCTTATAGAGCCTACTGTGGTATTTCAGATTGGTAAGCATTCTTCCTGAACATGGTTGTCCAGAGACACGGGTTCCTTCCATCGTTTGCCTCCAGTATCCCTTAGGGCTTCATCATCCTCTACATCAAGTCAGCTGGGCAGGAAATAAAATATTGGCTATAAATAGCTACTTCTTCACAACTCTGACCTTAAAGTTATATTTCTTCCACTCACATTTCAATGGCAAGAACTAATCCTATGGCCATACTTAGAAGCAAAGTGGCTTGAGCAGCCTATTGTCAGCAAAAATTACTTACTCTAAAAAGTAAAAAGACACATTTTTTAAGCCATTGAGATATCTATAATGTGAAAGGAAAGTCAAGAGGCCATCTAAATAAAGTTATTTAATTGCTTACTTGTCAGTCTCCGGGTCAGCATATCACTAAGTATGTATGTAGGAAGTTTATTTTCAAATACATATTCCTGTGGCTTTTGATACATATATCATACTTTAGGAGGTCTGATAGTATCCAGAAATGAGTACTCAAAAAAAAAAAAAATCCCTCAGAACACACCTCTATGTGATCTAACTAGAACTACTTAATTCAAATCCATTATTTATCTCTTTTTTTTTCATTATTTATCTCTAAGCAAGATCCCAGTTAGACTAACTGATACATGGATACCTACCATGGAATTCAATGACTCCCAAACTTAAAGACCATGTAAATCCTAGCTCCATTTTAACAAACTCCCAGCTAATATGTTAGCTAACCTTTCTTGTGCATTTAAAATGCGCCGAAGGCAGCCTGGGTGGCTCAGTGGTTTAGCGCCACCTTCAGCCCAGGGCCTGATCCTGCAGACCTAGGATCGGGTCCCACGTCAGGCTCCCTGTATGGAGCCTGCTTCTCCCTCTGCCTATGTCTCTGCCTCTCTCTCTGTGTGTGTCTCTCATGAATAAATAAATAAAATCTTTAAAAATAAAATAAAATGCGCTGAGCACTGTTCTGGGAGTATTTCATGAATTACCTAATTTTCCCTGCACAGAAACTTTCAAAGTTAGCTATTATATCCAATTTTTACAGATGAGGAAACAGATACGGAAAGATTAATTTAAATTCTGAAAGTTATTCTAGGAGATAAGATGGGATTTAAACCTCAGCAGTGTAACAATCTTTCATCCTTCTTAATGCACTTTTATCTAGGTGATTCTGATGCACTTGGTCTAAAACACGTTGAGTTAAGGATAAACAAAGACTTTTGATTGAAATTGGGCAAAGTTTTGTGGAGAATCACAACAAATACTTTTCCTTTCTCACTTAAATCTCCATCCAAATAACTTTCCTGAATTCCAAGTCTTTACATCTAACTACTTATTTCAGATGTCTCAAAGGCAATTGTAGTATTATGTCCTAAAACAAACTGACAAACTTTTCCTAAAAATTTGGTTCCTTCCTAGGGTTAATAATCTCAACAAATATTGACATCTCCCTCATCGCCCCAGTGTTGCAAGTCTATACCTGGGAATCATGCTCAACATATTCTTCAACAGCATTCCTCACCATCTCCATAGAGCCATAAATCAGTTAATCATTTTATTTACAAAATCTCTCTCAAAATCATCTACTCGTCACTTCACCAACTCCCACGTTCACACCACCATCATGTTGCTTTGGCAACTCCGAGAGTTTTCTAAATAGGCTCCAACCTTTGCACCTTCTGATATATATATCAGTGGCAAGATTGATCTTTCCAGGGTATAATGGTTAAAGCCCCAAATACTTAAGATTTCCTTGAAAATTCTCCATGTATCAGCCCTATCTATCTCATAGTCCTCTGCTCAGACCACTTGTCCCATCCGTTCAACTTTCAGCCCCTCCTTTTTAGGGTAAGTCTTTGCACATAGGGGTCTGAAGTTCTCCCTTTAATTCACATTAGAGGTTCATTTAACCACTTTAAACCTTGTCACCTCATCCATAAAATGGGAACCAAAATCCCACCACTTTTAAATAATAAAAGATGAAACAAACCTTCAAACTTTTCAACAAACTCTCTTCCCCTAAATAGTTCTAACTTAAATTTTATCCCACCTACTACAAAGATATATCCATTTTCTTGTTCCTTAAATTGTGACTGTTTTGAAATTCTAGGTTGGAAAGAACCTTTAAAATATTTTTCTCAATTCATAAATTTATTAAAATCATAGTGCATCTTTATCTGAAGGCAGCTACAGACATTTAAAATTACTTTCAAGTTAAAAATACCTAATCTAGTATGTTGCATCTTTGCCAAAGTTTGAACTGCCATAATTTTCAACACGACTGCTCTGTTTCACATGCTTTCATAGGCTCTGAGATGGAAAAAAAAAAAGACAATTTCAAATAAATGAGCAAGAAAAAAAAGTATTAACTAGTATCTAATTTGAAAGACCAGAGTGTGAATTCAATAATTTGAAAATGAATTAAACTTTTATATTGGTGTAAAAGTTGGAAGCATAGCCAAGTTCTCATTGAGATAAAATTAATGTTAACTTAATAAACATATTAAGAAAATTGACTTGTTTAACAAAAGTAATTATATAAGGAAGATCTGTATCAATGCGTATCCAACTTGGTACAAAAAAATTAAGAGTATTTGAAAGATACTATAGAACTGTTAAAGTGGAAATGCAGGGAGATTCCGGAGAGAATAAAACAGCAGCAAAGACAACAATTGTGTCTTTTATGTTAAGTTTAAATTATTAGAAAAATACATTAGAATGTCAGCTGATATGTAGATAAACATATTAATGATTCAAAGAATTGTTGATGTGATAGTTTCTTTTTAAATCTTTAAGAAATTAAAATTATTTAAACTCAATATTCAAGGGGATCCCTGGGTGGCTGGGGAATCCCTGGGTGGCTCAGCGGTTTGGCGCCTGCCTTCCGCCCAGGGCGTGATCCTGGACACCCGGGATCGAGTCCCATGTCGGGCTCCCTGCATGGAGCCTGCTTCTCCCTCTGCCTGTGTCTCTGCCTCTCTCTCTCTCTCTCTCCTTGTGTGTCTCTCATGAGTAGATAAATAAAATCTTTAAAATAAATAAATAAATAAACTCAGTATTCAATAGTTTATTAAACTCCCTTGGGGGCAGCCCGGGTGGCTCAGTGGTTTAGCGCCGCCTTCGGCCCAGGGAGTGACCCTGGGGTCCCGGGATTGAGTCAGGCTCCCTGCATGGAGCCTGCCTCTCCCTCTGCCTGTGTCTCTGCCTCTCTCTCTGTCTGTCTCTCTCATGTATAAGTAAATAAAATCTTTAAAAATAAAATAAAATAAAATAAAATAAACTCCCTTGGAGGAATCTTTATAATTCTCAAGTTTGTTTACTGGAAAGAGTTTTAGGAAGAGTTTAATTTTATGAAGCCATAATGTACCTAAGTACAAAGAAAGGCCTATTCTCTCTCTCCTTCTCCTTCTACCCCTCTCCCGGCTGGTGCTCTCTCATCAATCAATCAATCAAATCTTTAAAATAAAATAAAAGTACATAATGGTCTTCAGGTCTTGATAGAGAGGGTTCAGCCTATTGTCTGGCACTTGAAGAATGAATTTCTGGGGGAAGTGTGGAGAGAGAGAGAGGATTACAGGAGAGGAAGAGGATCCTGAGCTTATCTCCCACAAACACAGAGACAACAGCTACATGTAACAGCTCACTGAACATGAGCTGAGACTGACTAACCAGACCTTCCACACGAGAAGCTAGCTTTACAGTCAACAGTCACAGTTTCAATACTACCATTAACCCTTGTAGACTGTGCAAATTTGACCAATTACAAAACTTTCTAAGCCTCAGTTTCTGCATCTGGAAAATAGAAATGATAGTATTACCTAGTCATTGGTGTATTTGGGTGGGTGGGGGAATCAAATAAAGTAATTATATAAAGTGGCAGAACTGGGATTCCAACCTAAGCATTCTGACTCCAGAACCCCAAATCTTAACAGGACAATGCTATGCCCACCTTTCTACCCTTCCTACAGGATTTGGATGCCCTCATGTGTGCCAAGAACATTGTAAATGCTCAGTAGAGGTAGAAACTATAAAGCCAGAATAACAGTTTATTTCCTGTTTTTTGGACATTTAACCCAAATTGATCAAAAAAGTAACTATCAGACTTTGGCCTAGCATATTTTGAAAGACTAATATCCAGCAGGAAATCAGTTAAGGCTGGGGAAAAGGAAGAAAATGAACAGTGTGAACAACAACAAGACTTCCATTTCCTGGAGGTACTCACAGGAGTAATATGGTGTACTCCAAGCTTGGGCTATAATTTTTTTTTCTTTTTGTCTTTTGATTGCTTCACTCATCACAAACAGATGTCAGCCACTCAAACTAGTACTTGTATAGGGAATCAATGCAGTTAGGCCCAGAAAAATTGATCCTTGACCTATAATGAAGGCTGAGCTTTCAACTCACTTAGTTCTTGGGTAAAATCTTTGGTTTACAAGCCTATCTCCCTTTTTATACTAATTGGGAAAAAAACATGTTTTGTCCCTAAATTAAGTTTGAGGGTTTTTTGGGGGAAAGAGTATTTTAAGTATACTAGAGATTATTATTTTAAAAGTTCCTCAGATGAAACATTATTTAAGGCAATAAAGTTTTATTATAAATAAAAATGTGAAGGGCACACAGGTGGCTCAATTGCTTAAGTGTCTGCCTTCAACTCAGATCATGATCCTGGGGTTCTGGGATCCAGCCCTGCTTCGGGCTCCCTTCTCTGTGAGGAGCCTGCTTCTCCCTTTCCCTGATGCTCCCCCTGCTTGTACTCTCTCTTTCTGTCAAATAAATAAAATCTTAAGGGGGAAAAAAAAAGTACCTATGTGGAACACCTGGGTGGTTCAGTCAGTTGAGCAGCCAACTCTTGGTTTTGGCTCAGGCCATGATCTCAGGATCTTGGGATCAAGCCCCATGTTGGCCTCCACACTCAGTGGGAAGACTGCTTAAAGATTCTCTCTCTGCTTAAGGATTCTCTCTCCCTCTCCTTCTGTCACTCTCCCCACTCATGCTCTCTCATCAATCAATCAATCAATCAAATCTTTAAAATAAAATAAAAGTGCATAATGGACTGCAGGACTTGATAGAGAGGGTTTAACCTATTGGTCAGCCCTTGAAGAATGAACTTCTGGGGGGTGAATGACAGAGAGGGAGATGGCAGACTAGGGGGATCCTGAGATCACTCTCCACAGACACAGAAGCTATATCTATATGTAATGCAACTCTCTCTGATCATGACCTGAGACTGAAAAACCAGATCTTTCACGTGAAAGGCATAAAGACCACATGGAGAAGGGCAGGAAGGGAAAAGCCATGGTAGGGAACCAAACCCCCAGTGCAGCAGCAATCCACAAGCAAGAAGGAGATCACAAGCATGAAGGTGCTTCTTGAGAAGGAAGGAGTCAAGCCCTGTATCAAGCAACTATGGCCCTGGGAACTGCACCAGGAATATGGGTCCCCCTAATTCAGGCTTTGGAAAACTGGCAGGGTTTGGGGCACCTGAGTGGCTCAGTTGGCTCAGCACTGGACTCTTGTTTTGGCTCAAGTCACGATCTCAAGGTCATGAGACAGAGCCCCACATTGGGCTCCAGGCTCATTGGGGAGTCTGCTTAGGATTTTCTTTCCCTTTCCCTTGCCCTTCTTCCCCCTCTCTTTGTCTCTGTCTCTCTCTTGCTCAAATAAATAAATAAATAAATAAATAAATAAATAAATAAATATTTAAAAAAATGAAAATTGGCAGAGTTTAGCTTCAGTTTTGAAAACCACTGAGGCTTAACTCTGGGAGAGCCACAAGGCTAAAGGAAATGTTTCTGCTGTTAAAGGGCTAGGTGGTTCATCACTCAGCCTGAGACCAAAAGTAGCAGTTTGAACAGCATCTAGGGTGTACATGAAGATTTATTGACCATTGTTAGCAAGTGTTCTGGAAGGACAGAGATCTGTAGGGATATTCTCTGGGAATAGAGGTATAGTCAGGTGCCATTTTTCTTGCCCTTTTTTAGCCTAGCTAGTAAGATACTGGTGTATAACTATTTGTTTGTGATACCCTCCATTTATGTAGCTCTCACTGCTTGCCCCATACAGGGGTTCCTTTGTGGACTTGCCCTGGCAGGCACACCTCCAAAATGGCACCTTCCTCAATACCCAGTGGGCTGCATCAGTCAGGACTGGTATGCCCCTAGGATAACTACTACCCCACCATACTGGTGCCCCTGCAGAACAACTCCTGCCCTGGGAATTGGGGGACCTAGCTCCACTCATCTATATACCTGCAGCAGCTACAATTAGCCCTCTCAGTCAGTCATAACAGAGGTAAGCTCTATCTACCAGTGCACCTGTAGCAGTAACAACCAGTCATTGAAGACAGCTCAGCTAAGGACCAGGCCAACCCATCAGAATGCTCAAAGGGCTCATGGCCCAGCCATAACAGAAGAGCACACAGAGCCCACATAGGGGACGCCTTTGAAACATCTGTTTCTTGTGACCAGAAAGGATTACACCACTAGGTGCCATAGGACATCTTCTGTATAAGGCCAAGATCAGAAACATCGCTGACCTACCTAACACAGTAAAAAACACAGATAGTGAGACAAAATGAGACAAAGGCACAAGTTCCAAACCCAAAACAAGGCAACATCCCAGAAAAAATAAATGAAATGAAATAAATTATCTGATAAATAGTTCAAAGTAATGATCATAAAGATGCTTAACAGACTTGAAAGAAAAGTGAATGAACTTAGTAGAACTTAGTCGAACTATAACAAAGAGAAAATATAAAGAACCAGTCATAGCTGAAGAATGCAACAACTGAAATGAAAATTACTAAAGAGAATCAACAGTAGATTAGAGGATGCAGAGAACAGATCAGCCACTTTGAAGACAGAGTAATGGAAATCATAAAAGCAAAAAACTTTTTAAAAATAATTTTAAAAGTAAGGATAGGTTAAGATACCTCTGGAAACATCAAGCGTATTAACATTCTCACTATCAGGGCCCCAGAAGAAGAAAGAGAGCAAGCATCTAAAATTTATTTCAGAATAGCTGAAAACTGGCCTAATCTTGGGAAGAAAACAGATATATAGGTCTAGGAATCACAGAGAGCTCCAACAAGATGAACCCAAGGAAGTCCATACCAAAACACAAAATAACTAAAATGGGGAAAATTAAAAATAAAAAGAGAATCTTAAAAGTAGTAAAAGCAAACAGTTATACACAAGTGAAATCGCCATAAGGATAAGAGCTGATTTCAGCAGAAACTTTGCAGGCCAGAAGAGAGTAGCATAATATATTCAATGTCCTGAAAGTAAAATCTACAACCAAGAATGCTCTACTTGCCAAGATTATCATTCAGAATTGAAGGAGAGATTAAGAGTTTCTCAGAAAAACAAAGGGTTTACTATCACTAAACTCATCTCACAAAAAAAAAAAAAAAAAAAACCTTTACTGGGAAAATCAAACATACAGTAGAGGAAGTAGATCACAAAAAAGTAGAATGAAGGATAAAAGACAAAAGTAGGAAAAAACAATTATATCCTAACAAATTAGTCAAAGAATATATAAAATAAAAAGGTATAAAATATGATATAATACATAAAAAAGAAGGGGGAATTTAAAAATGTAGTAGTGCTTTTAAATGTGTTTGAACTGAAGTGACTGTCAACATATTATGTGTATATATATATTTTATATTTATATTATATTTTATATACTAAAATATATATATATATATATATATATTTTTTTTTTTTTTTGTAAAGAGGTGTGTGGTTGGGAGGCAGGAGAAGGAAAGGGGGCAGGGGGTTCCAGATAGGGAGCTGGAAGGGCTGGCGTCCCCTCAGTAGGTGGACAAGCCAAGATCTCTGGAGACTCCGAGGGAGAGAAAGGGGGAAAGGATGGGGCTGGGGGGGGTTGGAGCTGAGGGAATAGGTGGAAGGGAGGGAGAGGCGCCCGCGCCAAAAGGACCTGAGTGGTGGAGCATTGGGAGCAGAGGGAGGGGCGGGAGTGCAGATCCCAGAAAACCTGTATATAAGGAACCTCGACCCATATGCCTCGGCGCCTGCAAAGATTATCAAGATCTTTCCTTTCCTGTTATTTAGTGACTCTGTAAATTAAAAAAAATAAACCTTTATTATCTAGTTGTTTAGTAATTATAATGAAATCTGCTGCAAAAATCCTCTTGGAATCATTGTGCCCCAGGACTATATTAGCGCTATTTTTAATAAATATATCTACATAACATACTAGAATTTTTACTAAGAATGTCAGGGTGTATGTATGTGTGTGTGGATACTGGAAGAAAGAGGCTTTCCAGTAACTGTGTTCAAATACAGTTCCTGGGACAACTATAAATGCTACTTAAAATAGACATCCCAACTGAGTGAGGTCAACGTTTCACATCCATGCATATGGGCAGCTGTTAATATCATTCCCAATGCTGGGACAGTGGGACTCAGCAGAGAATGGATGTCCTGATGAAAGGTGTTTTCAGGTGGCTCTTGGTAACTAGCGTGCACCAAAAGCAGGCAGGCAGTGCTCCATTAAAGAAATTGGTTTTAATTTAAAAACAAGCAAACAAACAAACAAACAAAAATATATATATATATGAGATACTATATATGAATCTTATAGTAACTATAAACTAAAGACCTATAATAGATACAAAAAATAAAGAGAAGGAAATCCAAGTTTACACAAAAGAAAGTCATCAAATCATAAGGGAAGAGAACAAGATGAGAAAAAAACAGACAACTACAAAAACAACCAGAAAACAATTACCAAAATGGTAATTGGTATACACCTATCTGTAATCACTATATTTTTTCCAATAATTATCTTAAATTAAAATTAACTGAATGTTCTAAACAAAAGACCTATGGTGACTAAATAGATTTTTTTTAAAATGCCATCCATATGCTGCCTATAAAAGACTCATGTTAGACCTAAAGAAACATACAGATTTCTAGTGAAAGAAAGAGAAAATATATTCCAAACAACTGGAAGAAGAAAAAAAAAAAAAAGCTGTGCTAGTAATACTTCTATCATACAAAATAGACTTTAAAACAGAGAGAATCACATAACAATAAAATAAAGGATCAGCCCAACAAGAAGATATAACAATTGTAAGACTCTATGCACCCAACATAGGAGCATCGAATTCTATAAAGCAAATATTAACAGACATGAAGTGAGAAATGGACAATAATACAGTAATAGTAGTGGATTTTAATATACTACCTACATCAATGGATATCTCACCCCACAGAAAATTATTAAGAAAATAGCAGCTTTGAGTGGCATATTAGACCAGATAAACTTAACAGATATGTACAGAAAAATAGAATATACATTCTCTTCAAGTGCACATGAAAACATTTTCCAGGATGGACTGCATGTAAGGCCACAAAAAAAGTCAATAACTTTGAGATGACTGAAATCATATCAAGCATCTTTTCTGAGCATACCACCATGAAACTGAGAACCAATTACAATAGAGAAAAAGAAATACCTAGAAAAAAATACAAACAAGTGAAGGCTAAACAACATGCAACTAAAACACCAAGGGATCCATGAGGAAATTAAAAAACGAAACAAAACAAAAGCACCTTAAGAGAGATGTAATTGGAAACACAATGATCCAAAATATTTGGGATACAGTAAAACCAGTTCTATGAAAGAAATGTACAACAATACAGTCCTATATCAAGAAACAGGAAAAATCTTAACAATCTAACCTTATACCTAAAGGAACTAAAAAAAAATAAATCCCAAAGTTAGAAAAAAGAAAATAAAGATTAAAGCAAAAAATAAATGAAATAGAGACTAAAAATAGAAAAAAAAAATCAATGAAACTAAGAACCGATCCTTTGTAAAGAAAACTGATAAACCTTTAGGCAGATAGACTACACATCTATAGTAATCTAAACAGTATGGTACTGGCACAAAAACAGATACATAGATAATAGAACAAAACTGAGAGCCCAGAAATAAACCCATGCTTATATGGTTAATTAATATACAACAAAGGAGGCAAGAACATGCAATGGGGGAAAACACAGTCTCTTCAATAAATGGTGTTGGCAAAACTGGACAACTATATGCAAAAGAATGAAACAGGACTGTTTTTTTACACCAAATACACAAAAATAAAGTAAAAAATGAATTAAAGACCTAAAATATAAGACCTGAAATGATAAAGTTCCAAAAAGGAAACATAGGCTGCAATGTTTTGGACTTCAGCCTTAGTAATATTTTTCTGAATATCTCCCCAGGCAAGGGTAACAATAAGCAAAAATAAACTATTGGGACTACATCAATCTGAAAAGCATTTTACCTAAAAAGACAACCTTACCAAATGAGAGATGTTATTTGCAAATATATCTGATAAAAGGTTAATACTCAAAATATATAGAGAACTCCTAAAATTTGACATCAAAAAATCAAGCAATTTGATTAAAAATGGGACCTGAATAGACATTTTTTCCAAAGATGACAAATAGATGGCCAACATGAAAAGATGCTCAGCATCATTACTCATCAGGGAAATATAAATCAAAACCACATTGAGATATCATTTCACATCAGTCAGAATGGCTAGCATCAAAAGGTAAGAAATAAGTGTTTGTGAGGATGTGGAGAAAGGGGAACCTTTGTGGACTCTTGGTTGGACTGTAAACTGATGTAGTCACTATAGAAAACAGATGGAAGTTCCTCAAAAAATTGTTTTTAAATAGAAATACCATATGATCTAGTAATTCCACTTCTGTGTATTCACCCAAAGAAAACAAAAGTACTAAATCAGAAAGATATATGCACCCTTATTTATTTATATAAGAATTTATTTATTTATATTTATTGCAGAATTTTTACAATAGCCAAAATATGGAAGCACCCTAAATGTCCATTGATAGATGGATAATGAAGATGTGGTATATATATCACATATATATGTATATATATGTATATATATATACATGCAACATCACCCAGCCATAAAGAATGAAAACTTGCTGTTTGTGACAACACAGATGAGCTTAGAAGGTATTATGCTAGTGAAAAAAGTCAGAAAGACAAGAACCACATGATTTCATTTATATGTGGCATCTAAAAAGCAAAAGAACAAATAATATAGATAAAAGACTCAAATATGGAGAAAAAAATTGGTGATTTCCAGAAAAGAGGGAGATAATCGGCAAAATAGGTAAAGGAATTAAGAGGTACAAACTTCCAGTTATAAAAAGATAAGTCACAGATATGAAAAGTACAGCATAGAGAAAGAATATAGTTTAATATTGTAATAATTTTATATAACAGAGGTAAGTGCACTTATTGTAGTGAGGATTTTGTAATGTATATAATGTCAGGTCAGCATGTTATAACCTGAAATTAACATATCAACAATACTTCAATATACATAAAAAATAGTTAATAGGTTTTTGTACATTTTGTTACTGCCATATTCCTATTTAGTATAGTTTGTCATATAGGAGACAAGCCAAAAATATTTGTATAATGAGTGAGTGAATATATCTTCAAAATGGTGATCTTAATAATGGCTGCCTCACATACCTGTAATAAGATTATTTAATTAATGCATTTATTAAGTGCCTAGATTATAGTTAAGTGTTCCATACATCAGTTATTAATAAATGCTTTCAATGAGAGATCCCAATATACAGTTGTAGAAAATTATGAGAGGTACAAATAGTTAGCTCAAGAAAATATTGCAAGTCACATTCAGGAGTTTTTGGGGTTTTTTGTTTTTTGTTTTTTGTTTTTTGTTTTTTTGTTTTTTTTTTTTGTTTTTTTTCATTGGCAATGTGAGGGATGTGACACAATCTGTAGTACATCAAAATTATTTGGGCATCAGAGTGCAAAATGATTCCTGAAATTAGAGCTGAAAAGAACAGCAACTCACTTAATCCCTCTGAACCTCGATTTTCCTCATCTCTGAAATGGAGATTATAATACTTGTACCACCTACTTCATGATATTGCATGGAGGAAAAATGGTGCGTTCACTTGTGAAGACAAATGTTAGATGCTATGCAGAAAGATATACAATATGGTCATCTGTGTGGCTGTGTTCATAGCAGTTCTAACTCAAGGAAATGTAGTCTTATTGGTAAGTTAGCTCACCCTTTCTTGTCCTGGAACTCATTTCTAGGAGCCTTCTGGGCACATAAACAAGGTGAAGGCTAGGACTGTTACGGCTATAGACAAGTGACCATTTTTCTGGGGAGAAAGAAGAAGGAGGTGGAGGAGGGTAAGAGAGAGAGGATTGAAGCTAACCTAAGAATAAGTCTCCCCCAGGAGAGAGACTATTTGAAAATGTCCTGCTGGCTTCTAGTCATTGACTTCTATACCTGTTTTATCTTCTTGACAAGTTCCTTTGAGCTTATGGGCATTTCAATTAAAAAAAAAAAAAAGATGTCTGAAATGACAGCCTGAGGAGCCTAAACAGAAGAGAAAATTTAATCTCCATCTTTATTCAATTAAGCTAATGGAAAACTGCACCTTTGCCAAACCTATTAGCACTTGATAATAAAGTTGTTAACAGAGGTTCAATGGCTGATTTTTTTTTAAGGCAAACAACTTGCTGACCTTTTACATTTAGGTTGAGTTCTTATTAGTCTTTCACCTAAACTTTTACCTTGCAAAAGTGTTTAAAACTATCGGAAAAGGAAAAGAGTTGGATACAGATCATCACCGAAAGGAAGGCTAGGTCTATTTACAGATGGATGTGTGAGGCTGGTGTGGCTTGAGCAAAGTCAAACCAGCAAGAAAATAAAGCACCCGGGAAAGCAACATCTCACAAGGAGGCCGGCACAACAAAGACAGATGGAAAACAGGCCACTTAGGATATTAGTCAGATGCATGCAAGAAGTCCAAGCAGGTAATATCTACAGGCCAGTGAGTCCTGTGCTTTCTCAAGGCCAAGAGACCTAGAACGTGAGTACTCATCCCAAGGCACACGTTACTCACCAAGCCTTCCATAGGTACCACTGAGTAAGTGTGGGTGAACAAAGCCAAAGAATACAAGGGCTGTTAACTAAGGCAGATGTGATTCCAGCTCTTCCTAGAGGAAGCAAGCATGCTATTGAGAAGAAAGTTATAGGGCTGGGAAGTAAGAGACTTGGGCTTAAATCGCAGTTGAAAAACACAGCAATTTGAACCTTGGGAAAGTTCCTTATAGTAACTTTGAGTGCCTCTATTTTATTTTATTTTATTTTTCCTGATTACTGATACAAAGCCTTTCATAGAAAATGTGGAAATACACAGAAAGTTAATAGAAATAGATCTTAAACAACCATAATGTGACACCCTGGAAACACAAAGAAAAGGGCTGAAATGCATTTCCTTGAGAGAGGTTCATCGTGAGACCAGGACCTGGGCCTCCAAAGAGAGGCTGCTTACCACTCAGTGCTGGAGTCACTCAACTAAAAAGAGTGATGAAAAGGAGCTGGAACCTAGACTTTTCAAGCAGGTTGCCAGGCAACTGGTGGGAGGCTCGTGGGGGGTCAGTGTGTGAGGATGGAAGGGAAGGCAAGGAGGAACTATGTGCTGGGAAAACTATAAACAGGATTCGGCTGCTGCCCCAAGAAGGCCTTGCTGCTGCTGAGGCAAAGCAGCACTTTTGGGATGATGCTTTTAGGAACTAGGAACAGACAAAATGTAATCCAGAGAAGCACTTCCCCTTTAGACAAATCCTGACATGCAGGCATCCTGGAGACCAGCCCTACCTCTGTTAATTCTATGGTTTGTTTCCCTAAATTAACCAATTTCACTATTGTGTGCTTACTCTTAGTCCAACATAGCTTCTGTCACATGTAATTGGGAGAGTCCTAAGTCAAAAGATCCCAGCACTAACACTTAAACTAGGAGAGGTCAGATAGACAGCATTTGGAAGAGGCAGGATCTAAACAGGCATGGAGCTCCCATAGGTGGACATTGGGGGAGACACATCCTAGAAAGAGGAAACAGCATAAGCCAAAACACAGCAACCAGGAAGAATAGAATGTGTTTTGGGCAAAGAGGTCAGTTAGGCCAGAGAATAAGAAAGAAAACAGAGACATCAATCTCCTATCTCGCTGATGTTTGCATGACTGAGGCTTTCTCATGACTCAGACTTCAGCTCAGATATTTTCACAAAGGCGTCTTCTCTGACCACCCTAGCTTGTTTCCCTTAATGCATAGCACGTATGCCATAGCCATCTTCTTCCTTGTGGACTCCATGTTTGTCTCTGTAATCCCACTGGAATGACAACACAATTAGGAAAGTGTCCTTGTGCTTCTTCCTCTCCTCAAGCCTCCAGGGCTCACAAAGAAGAAGGCTGCATGACACAGACTCTCAGCAAGCATCTGTGAAGTAAGCAGCTGATAAGCCTGGCAAGAGAAGATGGAGCCAGATACTGGAGGATGCAGGATCTGGATTTTAGAGGACAGGACTGGACATAAATTTTCAGAAGCACACTGTTAGGAAATTCATCTGGTATGAAGGACGTAGACTACAGGCAGGGACAAAGGGCAGAGAGAGCAGTTTAGAAACCCACTGAAAATCCTGAAGCAATAGGTAACATTTATTTGATTGAGTGAATGAGCTCAACGTATGAGTTTCTGAACTTTCCCCTCAGATGAAAGAAGAATGAAAAATGGTTTGTAACTCTTCCTTTCCTTTTTCTTTCAGAGCTGACTGCTCTGTAGACTTTCATCTTTCTTCAGATAATGTTTTGTAACCATACATGAATAGTGTCTTACACATCAATCTATAACAGCTATTTTCCCCCAGGTAACAGCTTTGAAAAGAGGACAGTGGCTGCTTGATCAGATAATAAGAGCAAAGCGATTCTCGAAGGTCCAGCAATAGAGCCTGTATCTCACAGGCTGTCCCACTCCAGCACCTCCGACTCTGAGCCGGAGTCAGAGTCATATCTTCTGCCACACAAACCTAGTTCTAGTACAAAATATTCCTTTCTCCCTAGATCGTTCATTTAGTCTTCTATTGGTTTGTTGTGTTTTGCATGTTTTCACACTTGATGTAAACGGTACTACATGATATGTACTGTTTGGAAGTTATTGCTCTTATAAAATTTGGTAAAGTTGAAATATATAGTACTATCCTATTCATTTTCACTACAGTGGTTTTTCCCTTGAGTGTGTATACCACCAATTATTTATCTATTTCTTGCTAAGGAACACTATTTTGGGTTTTACATGTGATGCGACATTGAACATTCTTCCAAATGATTCCCTGTACAATTATGAAATAATTTCCCTAGGATAAATGTAGACACACAAACACAAAATTGCTTCAAAGATGTATAATGAATACCCAACTTTACAAAACATTACCAACTTGCAACCAAAAGGATTTTACCAGTTCACATTCCTACTAGCAGTCTGTAAGTTACTACTTTTCCTCATCATTTCCAAATGCTTAAAATTTTGTAAACACGTTACAGAATGACAGACATTTCACTGTTATGTTAATTTATGTAACCCTGATAGTTTGAGAGGTGAGCATCCTTCCCTATCTTTACTATTTGTTTCCTCTTTTTGAATGACATTTTCATCAATTCCTGCCCCTTTTCTTGACTGCCTTTTGCACATTTATTTGTAAAAATTCTTTATAAATTCTTTATATATTATTTGCCAGTGTTATTCATAATTTTTCCGAGTCTGTGATTTGTATTTTGATCAAAATACTTCTTAATTTTCAAAAAGGTTAAACATGATTTTGTATGGATTGAGATTTTTTTCTGTCTAGTGTAAAAAAATATTTTCCAAGTCCTGGGATCATAAAGATTCCTACATTGTCTTCTTCAAGTTTTAGGTGTTGATTGTCATTTGTAGAACTTTAATCCATCTATATTTTTCATTCGCTTTTTTTCTGCCACTTCTCAGTTAAACTGCTCTCAAGTACCCTGCATGTATTACTCTTCTTGTCTACATCCTGATTTTTTATAAGACAACTTAGTTCCCACTTCCTCTGTGAGGCTTCCTCTGACTGTTGCAACTCTCACTGACCTTCTCCACCTGGACTACTAAGTCATTAATCATCAGGTTTGGATTTAATTATTGCTTAGTCTAAGATTATAAACCTATAGAACTACAGCACCAGGAAGTTAACCCAAATGAGTGAATGAAACTGAATTAAGACAACAGAAAGCCGAGAGACTGGAACAGTTCCTAACCTTCTTTGCCATGTGGAAATCGGGCCCAGAGTTTCTAATCATTTGAAATGATACGAATATATTGTTTGGAATCTGTATTTCTATTTTAATAATCTTTATTTTTACATGTTGGAAAGTGATTCACTAAAACAATTTGTTTAAAGCCAAACAATTTTTCTACACTGAATTCATTTCATTGGCTTTTGGTCTGTCTTTATTTTTGTCCAGTCATTTTGTCATTTCTAATCACTACTTGTCTACTGAATAAAAACTGAAACCATGAGAGTAAAAAGATTCCCATTAGAGTCTAGTACAAACCCAATCTCAGAGAAAAGCGCATGATAACTGATCAGGAAATCCACAGTTTCTTGCTGGTTGGTGGGAGATCTTATAACCACACCTTTGAACACAGAGCTATCTCCATAGTCTAAATAGAGGAGAGGTTTAAAAAATAATCTCACTTGTCAATTTAACCAAATGTCTTCCCACACAGTTTTATTTCCATCCAGACTTGTTTACAGAAAACAACACATGGACAGAAACCTCCCCCCAAAGTCCTGATTATCTCAACACCCAACAAGCCAGATGCAGTGTGTTCTAAATCTGTTTTAATGGCAGCAATCTTTGTACTAAAAAGAACAGTTACACATATCTTAGATATACACCCCCATTGTCTTTTAGGGAGTGAGCATTTGATGCTAACTCTATTTCAGACACACATACTGCTGTTTTATTTCTAGAGCTGGGTCTTTAGGATCTAAGTTATATTTCTCCTTTTACATCTAGTCAAGACCTATACAGCTCATTGTCAAGGTAAAATTGACCTGAACCAGGAATTGGGCTTGTCTTGGAATACCCTTGGCCAGGGTAATATCTCTGAACCTCTTTTTCAGAGAGAAAGAATAATCATAATGTCAATTCTAATCTCATAGTATAATATGAAGATAATAAATCTACCCATCCAGCTGATTGCTCAGAGGGTCAAATGAGATGGATATCAAACCTATAAAGTTATCTATAAATGTGAGTATAATAAAATTAGTTTGTAGATATGAGAATATATGGGAAATGTGTGATGACACTCAAATATTATGTGTTATGATTTTTAGGACTTGTTTGATCTGCTATTCATCTATCAGCACTCCACACTCAGAGGGAAAATTTTCAATAGAATTTCCTTTCTCATTAATAAGTCGAACATGTTCCTCCTTTGAGACTACAGTTGCCATCATACCTTACACAATAGCCATATAAGTAAGGGATCTGGGGGCACCAAGCTGGGCCAAACTGTATCCAGAGAGGCAGCAGATAATTCCCAGTGATGTTCCGAGCAAACAGGTAAAAAGTTCCAAGGTCAATTTTTTTTAATGTATCTCTCCATGTCTGTTTATGGCTTCCTCTCTTGTTCTTCTAGGTCTATGAATGATTCTATGTGTGAATCCTTGAATATTTTTATTGTGGGCAAGTCTGGATGCTTAGGATTGTGTTTACACAAGTTAAATGTTATGTATGTCTGTTTTTACATTAAAAAAATACACAACACATACAAAGACTAGAGTTTTTATTTATTTATTGGGGAGGGTAAGTGCAGAGGAGAAGCCGACTCCTGGCTGGACAGGCTGTCTAATGTAGAGGACTTGATCCCAGGACCCTGAGATCATGACCTGAGCCAAAAGTAGATGCTTAACCACTGAGCCACTTAGGCACCCCTGCATGTATTGTGTAGCATACCAACTACCAAATCCAAATCTGTGCATAGCTGTATCTGTGTGTTTGTGTGTGGATCTATGCACCTGTATCATGAATGCATATGTCTATGCTATGTGCTTCTGCCAATGAACATTGTAGAATATGACTCTATGTCTTATACCAGATATACCTAGGGGTATATGGTTTGTCTCTCCAAGCATGTTTGTGTGTCTGTCAATGAAACTGTCTTTGAACTACATGTATATGCTGGAGTTTTTGTGTAACCAAGTAGTATTGAAAATTTTCTACTTGGTCTACAAATGGTCCTAACCTACTCCTTGCTGTTATCAAATATATTCCTCAGAAAGCAATTTGTTCAGTATTTGCCTATAAAACAGAATCACCTGGAAGCTTTAAAATACTGATAAAAATAATTAGAAACAGAGTCTTAATTATTTTTTCCTTTTCTGGGATGAGCCCTAGACTTTAGAAATGTTTTAAGCTCCTTTCTTGATTCTAATATAAAGCTATATTTGAGAACCACCACCCCAATGAAAAGGCTACAATTCATTACAGAAAACTTCAGTGTGCTTTAATAATGTGTGTTTTTACTTAGATCAGGGGGTAGGAAAGAGTACTTAAAAATCCCATGTAGAAAAAAAGACTGATCCCCTTTTTTCCTGCTGTGGCAGTGGAAGCTGCACCAGATTAGAGCCAATGAAACAACCCTGGGATGGCCTATGGAAATAACTGTAGAAAAACACTTCCCAGTCTATCATCCAGCATTTGTTTGCCACTATATAGAGCTCTACATAATTAAAATGACAGAGTGTTTTCTTAATTTACATATAAACACTTCATACCCACTATGGACCTTTGGCAAACAAAAAGATTTATTAGTATAATAAAATAAGTACTACATAAAAATTTAAATGCATGTTTTAGAGCATTTTTTACATAGTAATGAAAACAGGAAGACAGTAAATGGAACAAAATTCATAGCCTTCAAGGATGGGGATCTAAGGATAGGTGGTATATAAGATCTAAAAGTTGGGAAGAAGAGAAATAAAACCACAGATGTTTAACTCTGGAAGGCAGGGCTCCTTTCATCCTTAAATACTATTGCACAAATTAAAAGCCTGCTTTCCTCTAGGATTCAGCCATGTTTACATTCTCAGTTTACACTTTTTTTTTTTTTTTTTTCAGTGAACATCTCAGAAGCACTATTGGAGAGGGACAGCTGTCTGGTGTCCACAAGCCATTCTCTTACTTCCAACTCTTCACACCAGAGAGGCTCTCCAGGGCACTGAGTATTTGATACTGCCACCCATAAACGTGAAGTCAGATGAATAAATTCTTGATTAGGCAAGAGGGAAAAACCAAACTTACAAACATTCTTCGTTATACTCTTCATTAAACTCTAAAAAGCATACTAAGGCACAAATAAATATTTGTAGAATAAGTAAACATACTACTGTTTAACAACTTGTACAACTGAAAGAGCAACTCACAAAAAGCCTGTTCCAATAGAAGCCAATACAGAGCATCAAAGGGAAGATTTGTAACATAAGCATAGTCATTACCATAGGGATGGGTCTTAAAGCATGAGAAGAATGTTACTTCTATGGAGTGACTCAACTGATCCCTTGACTTCCTGATGGAATGGTCCTAAGCCCAAAAAGTCAAATAAAATAACTAAGGTCTGACAATAAATAAATACATAAGTGGGGAAATCCTGAAATCCAGTTCAGAGCATAGGACTCCAGAGCCTGTGTGCTCTGTCAATATGCTATTTATTTTCCATTCACCAGGGAAAAGATAATAGAGCAACTGATGAAGATGCATAGATTGGGGCCAATTTAAAATCCTCTCTTGTGATGCAACTCCCTTTTATCTCATATCCTAATCCATTTGGGTATACACAAGATGCTAATTGACTCCACAACATGAGGGATGCTTTAATCAGGGAGGTATACAACTGCCTTGCAAAGGATTTTTACAAGAAAGATGAGCACTTCATGAAAGGATGATCTGGAAAAGACTCAAGACTATCTAGTCCAGATCTCTCATAAAATATTGAGGAAACTGGTTTTCAATGATGTAAAGTAATTTGTCTGGTCACAGAACTGGTCAGTGATAGAAGAAGAACTAGGACTACTTTTTACCTTACCTGTTACTCTTTTTATTATATCATGGTGCTTTATTCTCTCTAGGATACCTTAAAGCCTACTTAGCAACATAAATATAGGACTTACTGACTTCATGAACCTTTTGCTACAGCATTTGGCCCAAAGAAATTCTATTTTCCAGATCTACAACAAATTCATCCATAAAAAGCTCAGCATAATTTTCTTCCTCCTGTGGGAAATAAAGACTCTTCCGTTCCTTTTCTCTTACTCCCTAATTTGTAACCTGTCAATGTTTACAGGTATTTTTATGCAAATCAGTCACTAAGAAGAAATTGCACTTAGCCTGCAGAACTATTTCAGCTTTTAACTTAGAATGATGGATCGATGTGGTGGCAGGAGTTAATAAATGGCATATGTGCATATCTTATGATGAAGTCAAATCTATGCTAAGAGGAAGAAAATGAAACACAAAAATAAACAAGCTTCTTAGCAATAAACCCAAAGATTTGAAGTTCATGCAATATTTAATCATTTAAATAAGGTCATCATCAGAAGTGACACAAACTGCTAAATTGGTTCTGCTTTCATATTCAACAGCTTTTTATCTAACCTACAATTTTGCTCATTTCTTATAATCCATATACTATCCCCATTACCACTATACATTTCCATATGTAGCTATCTGCAACGAAAAACAAACAAAAACAAAAACAAAACAGACTGACTTACTATTGGAAAATCAGCTTTGAGAAGTAAAAATGAAGGCTTTCCAAAAATGGAAATGAAGACAAGAGAATGTCAGGTTTTGCCATCAGAGACGTTTCACCCCTACCCTGTCCTTGGAATTATACTCTGCTCATTGTTCCCACAGCAAGAGCCATTTTCAAGAACGCAAGCTTGAGAAAACAATGTGTTTTATGGGACTGAACTCAGCTCAGTTCTCTAAATGAACTTTTAAAATTCTGGCCCAGCAGGTATGGAAACTATTCATTTTGTGGCTGTGTAGTTCAAACTTTGTTTGTAAATTCCCTTGTTTGTTGAAACTGCCTTCTACCAAACTAGAATGGCCTCTTCTTTTGGTCTCTGCCTGCCCTCCATATATGGGGGCCTGTTTCAGGTTTCACCTGGGTAGTTCCTGAGTTTGTGAACCAACATCTTGGCAATAATTTCAAAGGTCCTAATAAGAAAAGTAACCACTACGACTGGCAGAGTTACTCAAATAAGCAACATTTGTATGCTTTGACTCTTCGCCCTTAGAACTAGACATTTATTTTCAATAGATGAATCAAATTTCAATGTTGGCTATTATTTGGTCATTTTTTATAAATATTTGTAGAAAGAAATTAATAAATTATCAAAAATAAACTTACAATGAATTTTCTGGTAAGGATATTTTAGTAGAGACTTTTTTTTTATAAAGATTTTATTTATTTATTCATGAGAGACACAGATCGAGAGGCAGAGACACAGGCAGAGGGACAAGCAGGCTCCATGCAGGGAGCCTGATATGGGACTAGATCCGGCATCTCCAGGATCACGCCCTGGGCTGAAGTCCGCGCTAAACCATTGAGCCACCCAGGCTGCCCTAGTAGAGACTTTTAAATTGCTGACATGTTTGAAAGCCATTGGAATGAAACTCAAAGAGCCAAAAACATGCAATTCTTTGTTTATAATTTAGTATTGTTATTAATTATGACAAACTTATCCTTAACTTAAAAATTTTCCCAATTATTTACATATTTGCTTCATGTACATGGAACTTTTTGAAACTAAAAGATTAAATGAGATTAAATGAGAAAAGGTAGCCAAATGCTAAATGAGATTACAGATCACTGAACAAGAATATGGAAAGAAAAATAATTATTAGACATTGACAAATTTACATGACAAATTTCATTGACCAGTCCGGGAAAAGAGAAGCCAAGTGTTTCAGTGACCTCTGAAACACTTTAAATCAGAGGAGAAATTAAAGAAATAAATTAGAGAGAAGTAGCAAAAGTTAAGAATAAAAGCAACTAAATTGTACAAATTTAGGAAAAATTAACTATAATGTTATTACTCAATGTTAATACATATCTATTTGTAGATGTGAGCTTTCAAAAAAATAAAAATAATGGGTTGAATCACTATATTGTATACCTAAAACTAATATTACACTGTATGAAAAACTTAACTACATTAATGTGACAGAAAAGTATTAATTCATTTATTTTTTTCCCCTTTTTTCTATCTGCTCTGTGTTTTTCTTCTGTCAGGGTGATACATGTAAAATTCAACAAAAGAAAATAATCTGCTTTACATTTTGTCATTATTTTCATTGATTATTTCATGTAATGATTAATGAAATAATCGTCATGTAGAAGAGGGGGCTGCTAAAATAATGATGCATTCTGATGTCAAAAACACAAGGTATACCATTGGGTACTAGGTAGATTGGCAGATGAAACCCACCTTTAGCTCTGCTTCTATTTTCTCAGCTTCTCAAACTCTCATAGAGCAGATATAGTTATTCCAAGTTCCTTCCAGGTATACTGATTGAGGATAAAAATCTAATCTATGCCAGCTTGAGAGAATAAGAGTATTAGTTTTAGTAAGAGGCAGTAAGGAACGCATTAGCCTCTAAGCACAGAATAGCCATAAATTAAAAGATCCCAAGTAGCCTGTGACTGCTTTTCAGCATAGTTGTTTGCATTCCCTGAATTCTAATTATACTTCATTATGTAGGATTCCCTGAGGATCTAGGCAAATTGCAACTCAGTTACTGACAACCCTCTTGCCAACAGGCTGCCCAGCTGTAAAGACAGCATGACAGCAAGGAGAATAAAAGACAAACCTCAATCAACTCAAGGGATTTGTCCCTCAAAAGCTCTGGGTGAGCTTAATCTTTGCTACTAAAATTCTATTTGAAATGCAAAAGGGATGCCTACAACTTGACCCAGAAGTAATTACAATGGTAAAAGGAATAGTGGCTCCAGTTAATTAACTATAGAGGCATAGTGTGTGCCATATACTTTTTTTTTCTTTTGCCCATTTCTTGTCAGACGGTTGAAAAAAAGACTTACCTCAAGCATCTTGAGGAATATTGGATGGAAGGGAGTTACTTTTAGAAAAAAAAACCTCACTGGTTTGACCAGTCCATGAAAAGAGAAGCCAAGTCAAAACATATTAAACTTGGACACTTATGAAAATATTTAAAGAAAGACACTTGCTTCCTTGAAACACTACGTCAGAGGAGAAATTAGAGAAATAGAAGTAGCAAAAGAATAAAAGCAACTAAATTATGTATTACTCAGGGTGTTTTTAGCTGCAAGTCACAGAAAAGTTGAAACTCGGCTGCTTAAACCTAAGGATATTCATCATTCATATAACAAGTCATTTGGAGGAAAGTGGTTCCAAAGTGAGTACAGTACCTCAATGATGTAATCCTAGTCCACAATCTTTACCTTCCTGTTGGCTTGTTCCTTTCTTCCCAAAATGACATTTCACACAAAATTCGGAATATAACAGAATTATAACTATATTCCTTTTAAAAAGCCATAGTTGATGAGCAAGTAAGTTGGGAAAAGAGCAAAGAATATTGGTTAGTAAACTACCCATGATTCATTTCAAGACTTTCTCTGATAGAATCATTATGATGATTGAGTCCCCAGTTTACTTGTGAATTTGAATGTGACAAAAAAAAGCTATTTCCAATGGGTTTTAGAGAACAGACAGCCTGCAAGATGACCCAGAAAGAAATTATAGTAATTTTAATTCACATTACCATATCCTGTAGGTATAACACAAATGCTTAACCTAAAGTTTTTCCAATGTGTTATTTATTTATAGTTTGTTTACAGAGTACATTGTTGTGTGTAACATCCATGGAATGCATTCTGGGCTATATTCCTCTTCTGCTCATTAGGTCAGATTACAGACAATTTTTGGTTGAATACTTGGTATTTTCCTAGGAGAGATTGTTTAATATTATTGATTAAACCCACTTATTGCTCACCATGATGCCTATCAAGATTGCTTGCTATATTTTCTTTTCTTTCTCTCTGAACAGAGTATAAATCAGGAATGAGTAAGCTACAACACAACTCTCATTTAATGAAGATCTAACAAAAACATGAATATAACCATGCAAAGACAAAACAGAATGTAATGCTACTAGCATCTATAATTATAATGTAGGACCAGTTAATATTGTTTAAT
Organism: Canis aureus; assembly: GCF_053574225.1. NCBI lineage: Eukaryota > Metazoa > Chordata > Mammalia > Carnivora > Canidae > Canis > Canis aureus. The sequence goes on along the minus strand of NC_135639.1, from coordinate 20,774,577 downwards.
GGAAAATACTGTTTTCTGAGGCTTGGAGATTACAAAAAGTAGAGACTGCCAATTTACCTGTTAATTTCAGTAAATAGTTTCATGTGATTTCACTCTTGCCTCAAATATCTACTCTACAAATAGTCTAAGACAAACAAAACAGTCATAGAAACAGGGAAGTTGTGGAATTGCAATCTCTCTCTTCTGATACCTTTCCTCAACCTTTATTGTTTACTATTCTAGACTTGTCAATCCCTAGGTAAACCAGAGTCTGGAAGGTATGGAAGGGCTCTTATATTGTCCCAGGTTTCAGTAATAGCAATCCCAGCCTTCATGACCTGCAGGTTGATAGCCAACACAAATTAAGTTCTCACCTGAATATGCAAACCCTATTTAACAACAACAACAAAAAGTCTCACTACTATCATTTGCTGGCTTAGGGGACAGCAAGATCAAAATTTATGCAAATTAGTCATAGTTTTACAAAACTTTCAGGGTTCCAACACAACCTATGTAGATAGCCTCACTACTAATCCAATGTCTCTGGAGGGGACACCATCTAGGTATTGTTTAAGCATTTAATGCACACTCCAGCACACTCTAGGACCAGAGTTCTTCATGATTCATTTTTTTTTCCTGCAAATACACAAATCCAGTTCTCTTTCTTTAGCTGTCAAGAAGACCAAGCAACATTGTACTACATTTATTATAGCAACTAGGATGGAAGGTAAGAACTTTACAGTGTTTGCATGCTATGAATACACACACACACCTGGTTCCTCTAGAAACTTCTAGTTCCAGAAGTCCCTCAACTAGAGGTTAATTCTGATTAATCTAGAAATTACTCAGAAATCCCCTCTCCTTTATCTTTCCCAGTTGTCTTCCTCCACCTGGTATTGGGTTATGTGGGCCTATTGGAGAATACTGACATGGCTGGAATCCCTCGGGTCTAGGAGAAACCTAGTACACACTTGTCAGAAAGGAAAATAATGGTGAGGATAAGGGAAACCAGCTTTCAATGCCTAATGGATGAAACTTTCTAATTAATACCACCTTCCCCAGAGATTCCACCAGTCAAATCCATTGGTCCATAGATCACCAAACACAAAATTTATCTATTACCCTTAGAATTCCCCCTGCATTCCCTTCTCATAAAGTGCTGCCTCCATAGTCTTCAGAGAGCACAGTGGCTAGTGAAAAAAAACAAAAAAACAAACAAACAAAAAGCCACACCCACTCACACAATTTCCCCATTTTAGATTTGTCCCAGAGAGGTTGGTAAGGGAAAGGCAGGGGGACTAAGTGGGGGTAGGGTGGGGCAGGATATGCAAGCCCTACAACCAGGTTGCCTGAAGTTAGTGTCTCCACCAAAGAGAAGCTTTCACTGGCAGTTAAAAACTCCTATTTGGGGGCATGCCTTAGAAAGAGAATTACTATAAAGTCCAGTAAAATGTAACTGTCAAAAGTTTCACCACATTGAAAAGTGATAGTTTTGTCTGCACCGTGCTATCGTCACAGGACAAAAACGTCAAGTAAAAAGCTCCTCTTGCTTTTGACCCTGGAGAACTACAGATTCCAAATAACAGCCAGTTATTTTCTGGAAATCAGAAATAGCTTTTGGTAAAAAATAGCCTCTTCCCCTATGAAAGTACTGGGAAACAACTCAGGATCAGAACATATTTTAGTCCCATTTGAGGTGTCCACTTTCATCTCTTTGTAGTTTCTAGTGACACTAATCTCCAGGTCTCTGATTAAAAACAGTATAGGTAAGATTTTAAAAATTTCCTCAAAATGTCACCAGGGCTTTGGTACAGCCATTGCTAATTTAACCATATCATAAGTCATTAGCTGGGCAGTGATTTCTTTAAAAAATTTATAATTCCTCCTTTTCTTTTAGTGTCACTTCATTTTATCTTCACAAACCTCTTAACACATCTAATAATTAACTTATATAGTAAATAAAGTGCTCCAAATTTATTTAATGGCAATATTTTAGGTAAAACATCCTTTCAAGGCTATATCATATATAAACTCTTTTTGGCTTAGTTTCACCATTTTCTTATACATTTTTTATATTGTTCAAATTCTTACTAACTATAAAAGAACTTCAGTTCATACTCTCCAAAAGAAATCCTTCACTGCTTGAGACTTTCATAGCATATTATATATTCTTTTCTTATATTATTTATCAATTGCCTCACTATAGAGTTTTATTTTATCTTCTCTACCAGAGAGAATGCATCTTCTTTGAACATAAAATTTGACAAGTGTTTATCTTCTTAGCATCCTTCATGTCTAGAGCAGAGTCTGACAAGTAGATCTAATCTATCTATTCTTGCTCAATCAGAATTTGTAAATGCACTAATTTAATAGTCAAGATCATGTTCACAATCAGTCACCATCTAAACTTCAAACTATAGAAAAGTAATATAGTTTAATGAATAAAATTTAAATTTTATTAGTAGCCTTAGGTCTGGGTTTCTGCCTACTTACGGTGAGAGCTTAGTTGGGTGATTTAACCACACCATGTCTTAGTATCTTCCTTTATAAAATGAGACTATGAACAAGGCCTGATAAACTCCCCCCCACCCCCGCCATGATTCACAATGAAAAAAAGAGATGGTCTAAGAAAAAAAATACTGTTGTTCTTTTCAATGGGAAGGAAAGTAAAAAAAAGCCAATGCTTTCTATATAAAAATAATATATCAAAAAATAAAACTAGACCTAGGTTTTTCTCAAGTGTTTGCCAAGGCTGAAGAGGTTCTACATTTGGCTGTGGATTAGCCTAGAGGAGCAGAACAAACAAGAATAGTGACAATGATGTAACCCAGAAACCAAGACATTTCTACCTTTCAACTCTCCTGAATTTCTAGTGATGATGGGGGAGGGCCATGAGGGAAAGAATGAGAGAACAAAATAAGGAGGAAGGGGGAAAAAGGAAGCCTCTGAAATAAATAAGGGATAATGAATAATTATTTCACTCAATTAACAGAAAATTGGGAATAACGCTTTAAACTAAAACCCAAAATGAACCGGAACTTAGTTTAGGATCTGCCACTGACTTACCAGAGGAATTTGCCCTAAGACATAACTTGTCCCTTAGATTTCATCAGTTAGATAGGATATTTTATAGTTTCTTCCAGCTCTAATATCATAGGACTTTGATGCCAATATTTAATCCCATGAAAATCTAGTAACAATGACGTGTGAATAGAAATGTTTCCCCAGGTCCTCTAATTATAAAATCGTGGATCCAGATTGTTCCAAAGTCATGTTAAAGTCTGCTATGAAGTACTAAGCTGAGATATGAGACCTCTTAAGAAGGGAGGTATTGAAAGGAGTGGGGGAAAGAAAGAAGGAAGCATAGAAGGAAGATGGGAAGGGAACAGGAGAATGAGAAGGGAGGACAGCTGAAAAATTGGACACTTGACAGAAGTCATCATGGAATAGGGTCTTTAAAAATAATTACACCCAATTTTCCTTTCTATTCAAGACTGTTCAACGACATGGGGGAAAGGAAGATTCAACAAGAGAAACAGTGTGTGTGGGAGGGGGGGGTATGTAGATACATACCTGCCGATATATACCTGCAGATACATACCTAGCAATATATATAAATATATAAAATATATATATTTTATATAGTCATTCTTTAGTATTTCTGGAAAGTGAGCATTAGAAAAACCTATTACATAGGCTACAATTAGGACTCCAAGTTATTCACTACAATTATCATCCACCACTTCCAGCTTCCTCCTGTCTTTGGGAGATGCTTACAATAAAATAAGCAAGCCTAATTTGATTTTTTTTTAAATCATGCACAAAAAAATAAATAAAAAATAAAAATAAAATTAAAATTAAAAATCATGCACTACACATACACACATTTTGTCCTCATTTTCAAAAATGGAAAAAGAAGTCCATTCCAATTGCCAAGTTTGATGAAATTAAAACAAAATATAAGGTTTGTTTGGACAAACATCAGTAACGAGAGCTCTTATCTGGATATATTCATACTTGTTTAAAATATTTATCATTGTGACAAACATTAAAGGTGTTTCTATATTTTGTTTCAGGTTTCTTTGCTTGACCATGTCTGGTAGGATACATTTTCAGCAACTTAAAAATACAAAAAGAGCTTTTTATCATAATGAGATGTAATTAAAAATCTGAACAGTCATTATTTTAGGAAAAGAAAGATTCAAAACAGAATACCTGAAAAATAATTCAGCAAGGAACACCCAAAATAAAATTCTATAAAAAAATATGTACATCTTGGGATGCTGGGTAGCTCAGTGGTTGAGGCTCTGCTTTTGGCTCAGTGCGTGATCCTGGAGTTTGGGGATCAAGTCCGGCATCAGCCTCTCCATGAGGAGCCTGGTTCTCCCTCTGCCTATGTCTCTGCCTCTCTGTGTGTCTCTAATGAATAAATAAAATCTTTAAAAAATATATGCACATAGTTTGATCCAGTGATTCAAATTAATAATTTTATCCTAAGAAAAATATTAGGCAAGAGTCAATGATATAACACTAAAATTTCTCATTACAGCTTAATTTAAAACCATAAATTAAAAAAAAATAATAAAACTGTAAATTATAGAACCTACAAACCCAAGAGTACAATATTAGCTTTGGTATATTAATGTTTTTTTTTTCCAAAATTGCATAAAATGTGATTTAATAACACTATAAAATGGCTATGGTATTTTGGTAAAATGGGAGTGGGAAGAAGATATAAAATAGTATGGTATTATGGAATTTTTCATTAAAAAATGCATTGATTGATTAATTGAGCACAATCAGAAAGCTCATGATCTTATGAGTTTAAGCTGGATCTGATGGATTTAGCTGTGGGAATTCTCCTTGTACTCAAGTAGGGACAGTGTCTTGTCTACTAAAATCCATAACATTCACACAAAGAAATAGCATCTGTAGCAATAGCAACTACAGCTGTAACGGGATATCGAGAGCAAGAAATAAAGTAAGCAAATGTTGGTAAGAAAACCTATAACAAAGGTCTATGGAGTCCAGTGAAAAATACCAGAAGAATAAGGAACATACAAGATGAAGAGCAAATAGTGCTCAATTCTACCAACAGGGTGAGGACCATTTGTCACAGAACCTGGGTAGGGTGGTCTGCTCTCGTCCTCCTTTCTGCATTCTCAGTTGCTTATTATGTGCCCAGCACTGTCATTTACTCTGGAGGACACAGGAGGAGAATGACACTCTGGTGTTGCCTGTAAGGGTGTTTTAGAATAATGGGTGGAGGTGGTATACAGGGTGGGGAGTGTCAAGGAATATTCATTTGAAACAAGAGAAATAGTTAAATGCAGATCTAAGGAATGATGTTTATGTTTCTGTGACACTTTTGATCTAAAATTTATCAAATGGAATTTTATCCCACATTAATCTGGTGGGTTATGCCAAACAGACATTATCATGCCCATTTTACAGATGAAGAAATGCAACTTGTTATCCTCAATGATAAAAAACAAAACAAAACAAAACAAACAAACAATGGTAATCTTTCACAGCACAGGAAGAAAAACACCTTTCTGTGAGCTGGCCATAATTTGGAAAGTCCAGATAGGTAAAGCCATAGAGCTAGAACATAAATTCTAGGTGGGTAAGGACTGTAACCATCGTATGCATTACTGAATCATCAGAACTGAAACAATAAATACTCTATAAATTCAGAATGAAGGAATAAATTAAAGAAAGAATATATGAAAAAATGCAGGTAACTGTGGATATCAACCAGGTGTGGACTCCTGCAGATTAGAGTCCATCCTGCACTCTCTGGCTAAGATGTCACTGAGCAGCAAAGAGCCCCGTGGAGGACTTTAGGCCATGTGGTTTGGTGTCTGCCCACAGAGATGTGGGAGGAGTACTCCTTTTTTATCTCCAATCAGCAAATATTTACCTAACACTCACTGTGGGGCAGGTACTGCCTGAAGGCTTGGTTTTCTGGCCTAGTTCTGGCCCTCTCATGATTTTCCAGAACCCATAGGAAGGGCTTTTTGCCCCCAACAACCTCCTTTCCATTTAGGCCTCCAGCCAGGAGATGAGAAGTGCAAAAAGGCTACTCTCAGAACCTCAAGAGAACATGAATTCCTTCTATTGCTAAACTGACACATGAGCTTTCCCTTTCTCTTTACCTACACACAGGGACCTTGAAATGGGATCACTCTCTGGCAGGAAACATAGAGGTGTGAGTATCCATTTTTCCCTACTGATGCCAGATGAAGAGTCAAAGGAACATGGAGAGTTGGAAATAATTTTACAGTCCCAAACCTCTCCTTCAGAAGTAGATGCCTGGGAGAACAAAAGGCTTATCTTAGTCCCTGACTAGCTCCTTCCCCATTTTTCATCCACTATGTAGTGGACCCTTGAAAAACACAAGTTTAAACTGTGTGGGTCCACTTATATGGAATTTTTCATCATTAAAAATATTAGAAAAGCTTTCAGAGATTTGTGAAAATTTGAAAAAAAACTTGCAGATGAATTGTGTAGCCTAGAACTATTGAAATTAAGTAAAAGTTGATATGTTATGAATGCATAAAATATATGTAAATAGTAGTCTATCATTTACTACTATAAAATATACAAAAATTATAAAAAGTTAAAATTTATCAAAACTTATGCATATATAAGCCATACATGGTACCATTTGCAACCGAGAGAAATATAAACAAATGTAAAGATGCAGTATTAAATTACAACTACATAAGATTAACTGTAGTACATACTGTACTATACAATTTTGTAGCCACCTCCTTTTGCTATTGCAGTGAGCTCAAGTGTTGTGAGCAGTGAGCTCAAGTGTTGTGAGCATCCACTTAAAACTCCATGTCACACTAATCATCTCCACATGAACAGTTTGTCTCTAGTAAATTGCTTATAGCAGTAAAAAGTGATCTCTCATGGTTTGCGCATATTTTTCATTATGTTTAGCATAATACCGGTAAGCCCTGAATAACACCATGAGACCTATACAAAGTGTCATTAGTGATTCTGGAAGTGCTCCCTCCCAAGAAGCAGAGGAGTCATGACATTACAAGAAAAAGTTGAATTGCTTGGTATGCAATTGATAGACATCTACAGCTGAGGATGCCTGTCATTGTAAGATAAGTGAATCCAGCATAAGGACCACTAAGGGTGGGAAGAAGGAAAAAGAAAAGGAAATTTTGTGAAGCTATCATTGCAGCTGTATCAGCAGGCATGGAAATCTTGCACTTTTTTTGAAATACCTTTTCATCTCCTATTGAAAATGCAGCTTTTATATGGGTGCAGGATTGCTCTAAGAAAGGCATACCTATAGACTAATATAATTAGAGAAAAAAACAGTCATTATATGACAACTTTAAGCAAAAGCAAGGCAAAGGATCTAAACTTGGAGCATTAAATGCCAGCAAAAGATGGTTTGATAATTCTAGAAGATCTGGCTTAAAAAATTCAAGATATCGGATGCAGCTCCTGCTAACCACGAGAAAGAAAGGGAGTTCCCAGATGCCATTAAGAAAACCACCAGGAAAACAGATATCTGCCTGAACAGATTTTGATATTTATTTATTTATTTATTTATTTATTTATTTATTTATTTATTTATGAGAGACAGAGAGAGAGAGAAAGAGAGAGAGGCAGAGACACAGACAGAGGGAGAAGCAGGCTCCATGCAGGAAGCCCGACATGGGACTCGATCCCGGGATTCCAGGATGATGCCCTGGGCCGAAGGCAGGCGCTAAACCCCTGAGCCACACAGGGATCCCCTGAACAGCTTTTTAATCAGATAAATATATGCTATTCTGGGGGGAAAATCCACAAAGAATTATTATAAGGAAAAGAGGCAAGCACCAGGATTTAAGCCAGGAAGGCATAGGCTATCCATAAAGTTTTGTGCAAAGGCACTCAGGTTTATACTCAGGACTGCCCTGCTCCATAAAACTGCCAACTGAGCTTTGAAGGGAGGTAAGAAACACCAATTGCCAATCTTTTGGTTGCACAACAAGAAAGCCTGGACAACAAGAACAATTTTTTTTTTCTGGATTGGCTCCATCAATGCTTTGTCCTTGAAGTCAGAGAGTACCTTACCAATACAAGACTGCCTTTTAAAGTCCTTTTGATATTGGACAATACCCCTGGCCACCCATAACCCTGTAACTTCAACAATAAAGTGGTCTACTTACACCCAAACACATCTCCAATTCAGCTTCTAGATCAGGTAGTCATAAAGGGCCTTTAAGGTTCATTAAACACAATATTCTATGGAAAGGATCGTCAATGCTATGGAAGAGAATGCTGATAGAACATCATGAGAGTCTAGAAGGGTTATACTATTGAAAATGTCATCATTAGGGTAGGAAAAAAAAACAACAAAAATTCCATCAAATCTGAAACAATAAATGTATGCTATATCCAGATGTTGTGCATGACTTCATGGGACTTAGGACAGGACCAATCAAGGAGATCATGAAAAAGATTGTGGGTATAGCCAAGAAAAGGTGAGGAGTAGAGAGTTTCAAGAGATAGATCTTGGAGAAATTCAAGAGCTAACAGACCCTACACCTGAGGAATTAATAGAAGACACTTTGGAGATGAGTGTTTCTCAACAGTGCCAGATGATGAGGAAGAAGATAAAAAAGCAGTGCCAGAAAACAAACCAACATTAGACAATCTGTCAGGGGGGTTCCAATCATTCAAGATTGCTTTTGACATCTTTTAGGACATGGGCCCTTCTAGGATCTGAGCACTGAAACTTTAGCCAATGTACTATGTAGAAATATTTTTAGAGCAATTAAAAATACCAAAAAGTCATACAAATTGGGATGTATTTCCATAAAGTTTCACTGAACGTGCCTGCTTCCCCTTCCACTTTCACCTTTCAACCTCTGTCACTCCTGAGACAAGACTAATCCTTCTCCTCCTCCTTCTCCTCTTCCTCCTCCTCCTCTGCCTACTTAACATGAAAACAACAAAGATGAGGACTTTTAGGATGATCCACTTCCAGTTAATGAATAGTAAATAACCTTTATGCTGTATAGTTAATAAATTTATCTATTCTCTATGTGTGTGAGGGTCTTCATGTGAAAATCCAGTAACTGTACAGCAAGAACTGTGTGAGATGCCATGTCACCATCATCATCACCTAAATATTTATTGTACAGATCTTGTGCAGAAGTTAGATAGAAGTGGACAGCCTATCATTAAATAGATATAAAGTGAGTGATATTTAATATAAAAGTAATGATGTGTTAGTTTTCTTACTGTTTTATAATTTTGCTTTCGAATAATTACATTACCATACAGTATGCCTCTCTCACACAATTGGAGAAACTGCATATTAGCCTATTAACACATAAGTGTTTTGTTCTGTTTTAAGTAGGCTCCATGCCCAGTGTGGAGCCCAACACAGGGCTTGAATTCAAGAACCTGAGATCAAGACCTGAGCCAATATAATGAGTTGGACACTTGACAGAGCCACCCAGGCACCCCAACCGGTAAGTATTTTTTAATATATGTAACTATTAGTAATTCCAATACTGTATTATGAATATGACAACTACTGTATGCCACAAAAATTTTATAAGGATTCACTCATTAGTGTATAGGCTAGGCTACCATGAAGCAATTGTATTGATTACACTAGGCCACTATAGCAACCATATTGTTGCTTTGTTATCAATGCATGAATTAAACCTATACGTACGAATTTCTTTTTTACATTATCTTTTCATTTTTATGTCTAGTGACAGTGATACATAAGATTTACAGTGTTTTGTAAGATATATATGAGACCATACTGATGTGACTATTGACAGACAATTCATCTTCCAAGTAAACAATGTAAATTTGCTGTATTAATAAATACAGTACTGTATCTTGTCTTCTGATTCTCTTAACATTTTCTTTTCTTTAGATAAGAATACAGTATATGATACATGCAATAAAAAATATGTGTTAATTGGCTGTGTTATTGGTAGGCTTCTTTTTATTATTATTATTGGTAGGCTTCTGATCAACAGTAGGTTGTTTGTGGTTAAGTTTTGGAGGGAATCAAAAGTTACACATGGAATTTCAACTGTACAGGGTGTTGGCACCCCTAGCCACCATGTTGCTCAAGAGACAACTGTATTCACCCTCTCCTTCCCACTCTGCCCCAGAAGCACAGTGATAGAGCAAGGAGTCAGGGAAGCATTCACCCTTTCAAAGGCAGCTCCTGCTCTCCAAGAACGTAGGACTTTGGGATGGGGTGAATGGGTGACAGGCAGTGAAGAGGGCACTTGATGGGATGAGCACTGGGTGTTATACTCTATGTTGGCAAACTTATATATATATAAAGAACACAGGACTTATTTAAAATGAAAATGCTTGTGGGGGAATGGAAGTAGCTGCTTCCAGCCTTGCTCTCCAAGGCATAATGGACCCCTGGCTACTCCCTAAGAGCTAGAAAAGCATTAAAGATGTAGGAAATGGGATCTTTAAAAAGCTCCCCTGTCAACTGTTATTTTACCATTTATTTCTAAATACAGTTTAACACTCCACACTAACACCACAAGTAGAGCATATAAAATGCCTGCTCCTGTCAACAGGACAAATGGGCTTTGGAAGGGAGGGGGAAACACATGGGAGCTACTTGGGCCACAAATGTTAATTCTCCCTTTATGTGGCAGGAGAGTTTATGCATTGGCTTTGGGGCTTTAGGGAAAAACTGATGTATCTGGAGCTAAAGCTAAGATGTTAGGGACATGAAAGAAAATGAAGAAGGAGACTGGACAGAGTGGCAGGAGGAAAGAAAACAGGTTTCTGACGTTAGGGGGGTCATGAAACTAGTGAGCAGTCATTCCAATTCAATACAAAATCCTACTCTTTACTGCCAAAGTTGGACAATAAAATATCACCTCCTCAGGACTGTATGAAGCTTTTAAATTTCTTCAAAGGATTTCCAATGCTGCAATTTCATATCATTCTCACCATAACCCAGACATATGAAACAGCTTTCATTATTTTCCCTTGAAAAGACAGTACAGGCTGAAACACAATGTGATTTGCCCAAGGTCACTTCTCAGAGAAAGGGGTAAAGCTGAGTTAACACCTATATCTCTTGCCTCCCAGATCTGTGTTCCTCCACTAAGGCAGGGGATGGCAAACTACAGCCCTAGGGAAGATGTGGCCTATAACCTCTATTTGTCAACAAAGTTTTATTAGAACAGAGTGACAGCCAGACCAACCCTTCTTCTGAGCCACAACAGCAGAGTTGAGTAACTATGATAGAGACCTTATGGACTACAGAGCCTAAAATATTTATTAAGTAGCACATTACAAAAAAAGTTTGATTCCTGCTGCATACCAACCCACTACCTCCAGGGTTATTACATGGCCCTTTTAATCCAGAGGTCCAACACTGATAATGGCTCAAGGGGAGGTTTGAGACAGAAGAATTTGCTCTGTTACATCTATTGTGACCCAGACACTGTCTGGAGTGACTCACTTATAAACTTGTCTAAGTTTTTTCAGCCTCAGCTCATAAATTGAGCCAAGTGCTCACTATATCCAAGGGACACTTTGTATGACTTGCACTTCTTCAGTAAAGAATTGCAGCTCTAAAAATACACTTTTTCTAAAATTGTATATATGGCTTATGATTTCACATATTTGAATCTGGTACCCTCCCACACCTACCCTGCACATGCATCTTCTCAGCCTGTTTCTTAGCTCAGTCCACCCTCTCTGATTCATCCTCCATGGCCTAGCTGCTGGTCTCTCACTCAGGACAATTTAATTTCTTTCTTGTGGACTGTGAGACTCTCACTCATCTGTATAAGGGGATTCATTGTGCCATTTCCCCCATAGATTCAAATACTTTATCTCCAGGGATTCCAGGTGCTCTTCCTCTGGGGGTGGAGGGCATGCAGAGAGAGCGATGAAGGATTCAAGGGAAGCCAGAGGAGAAGGTAGAAGGGAAAGTAAAAACAAAGGGATAAATTTTTCCTGAATTATATTCTGACAGTGATGTTTTCATTTGTTTTTTCCAGCAGATTACATGCTCAATGAAAGAGGACACCATCCCTGCTTGGTTCACCGATGACCCTTCGTCTCACATAGTATCTGACACTTAATTTGTCACTGTACATATGTGTGGAAAAATGAATAAAATTAAGCAGATTCAGGTCTTGCCAAGGATTGAGAAGGATAAATTTTACCTCAAATACCATTTTTTTTTGTGCCAGCAATTATGACCATTTATCTAGCAGTAAATTGCTTTGTCTTCAAAAGAAGCTCAGGCTGGAATTTAAAACCAGAGTCTCAGCAAAGGGGAGACCCCCTCTGCTCTCAGCAGGGAGAAAGCAATACCGAAACAACACACCATTCCCAGCAACTGCCATTTCTTTTCAAATAAATTTTCATTTATAGAAACCAGCCTTCTCCTAGAAACCAGAAGTCTAGATAAAAATCCAATTCCCTTAAATTTAAATTTAGTTCCCTTTGCTTGCATTTATGTCAGAGGTTTTGCTTGTTTTTATACATAGACAAAAATTCTGAAGAGCACATTAGGTTACACATGCATGAAAGGTTAAGCTTTGTAAGGCTGAATGGTAAAACTCGGTATTTCCTTTTTTTTTTTTTTCTCTTTTGCACAAGTAAAAGAATCTAATACTTATTTGTCCCGTGTTTTGTTTCCCAGGATCTTTTATGAGACACTTCAGCAGTAGAGCAGGCAACCAAACATTTACTCCTCGAAAGAGGAAAACTAGTGATGGTTATCCCTCAAGTCAAATGGCCAACTGAGCTACTAGGGCAGTCTGGGTGTGGTGGTAATGAGCTTAAATAAGCACAAATCAGGGAGTATTAGCCTGCCATAAATTAACCTGCAGATTGGCCCTGAGTAGATGCATCTGCATTGGGTCATTACCTGCCTTTTCTGGGGTCACCTCTAAGCATGCATCATTTACCATGATTCCTAATTACAAAAGCTAGCTTTCAGCCAAGGCAAATTAGGTCTAGGGTCTGTGTCCCACAATTTCGGGAGTGCCTTTCCTATCAACTAGAGACAGCTACATTAGGATTCAGAATATATTTGGGAGAAAAAATAACTAAGTCAGATGCAGTTAAACTGAACTGAACCTAAATATCTATCAACAAGTTGTGGAAAAGTAACTTATGGTATGTCTAACATCTAAAATAAATAAATAAATAAAGGAGGCATATTCACATTAATAGTTGCCAGGCCAGCCATCTATCTGATTAATCTGGGGTCTTTTAAACAGCCCCAAACTAATTGAATCAAAATCTACAGATGTGAGTGTGGATGTGGGTATTGTTTTCAAAGCTCCTTAAATAATTATAAACTGTATCCTGTGTTGAGAAACATCAATGCTAACTTGAAAAAAAAAAAGAGTTATTATTGAATAAAAAGTGAAGTTTAGAAACAATAAGAAAAGCATGATTCTATTTTGTTAAAAAATCAACCAAGTTTATTGTGGGTGTATATTTTTGAAAAAGCAATGAAAAAAACTGAAATATAGCAAAATGTTAAGTTTTGACAAAGATGGGTTCTTAAGTACACTCGTGTCCATAATATTGCTTTCTAATACTTTACATGTGATAGTATTATTTTATTTTTTAAAGAAAATTATGTAACATTGTTAAAACACATTAAACTCATTACCGGATACTTTTGTTTTAAGATTTTATTTATTCATTAAAGACAGAGAGAGCGTTTGAGCATAAGCTAAGGGAGAGGCAGAGGGAAAGGGAGAGGCAGACTCCCAGCTGAGCATGGGCTTGATCCCAGGATCCTTGATCATGACCTGAACCAAAGGCAGAATTTAACAATCTGAGCCATCCAGGTGTCAATACTGAATACTTTTTGAAAGAGGAGCATTTGGGGTTTTTACATATCAGTGTATTCCTTTTTGTAATTTTAAATTTAATGAAATACTTATTTCTGCTCCTTCTGTCAGAAAGCTAAGGCTGAAATAAGAACAGATAACCTGTGACCAGACCACCTTCTATCCCCAAAGCAAAAAGGAGAAATTGAACTCTCTTCATTCCCTGCTGGGTGTCTCAGACTAAAAAACTCTTCTGGGCTTTTTACCTTTTGGAGGTTGCTTTGAATGCTCAGCTTACATCCCGTAGTTATCCAAGTAAGAAGGGAAGGGCAGCAAAGACAAAGGGCTCAGAGTACATATCCTTAGGGGCTTTCTCACAGCCCTGACAAAGCCCCCAATATAGGGATCATCTTCCCACTTGTACCTGACCCTCTTGGCAGTCAGCTTCACAATTTTTCATGTCATGTCACTAAAGACTTGCAGATAGAATTCTAGAACAAGGTACTGAGACAAAGAGAGGACAGAACTGAGTCTAAGAAAAGACAACTGGTGCAGTATCTCCAGAATTTGTTAAGCTATTTGAAAGGGAAGAGAATGATATTGATATTTAATTTAAAAAGTATGCAGGTAAAACAAGTATCAGTTCTTCCAAGCTAAAAAAAAAAAAAAAAAATCATTGAAAACCTATTTATTCACAGTTGGGGTATATAGCAGTCCCACCTTTTCTATGGTTTTGTTTTACACAGTTTTCAGTTACCTGAAGTCTACCAGGGTCCAGAGTAAATGATCTTCTTTCTGATGTATCATCCAAAGTCAATAGTAGCCTAACACTACATCACAATGCCTACATCATTTGCCTCACCTCTGGTTATCATGTAGGTATTTTAGAATTTCACATGATCACAAGAAGATATTTTGAAAGAGACCACATCCACATAATTTTTATTAAAGTGTATTGTTATAATGGTTCTATTATACTATTGTTATTCTCTTATTGTGACTAATTTATAAATTAAATGCTACCATAAGTGTATATGTATAGAAAAAAAAAACACAGTAATATAGTGCTCTGTACCATCTGTGGTTTCAGGCATCCACTGATAGTCTTGGAACAGATCCCCAGTGGATAAGGGTAAACTGCTCTGATCTGATACCCTGGGCCAGTGCTGGCAATAATGTATACTGACCTGATTGGTTAAAGTGGCAATATGATAATGTCTAACAAGAGCCATACAAATCAAATCCTTTTGATTACATTGATGACATTAATTGCAATGTTATTGATACAAGGCAGGTTCTAAGCAGATGAGATTATTTTAACTATCCAGTCAAAAGTGATTCATGGGATCCCTGGGTGGCGCAGTGGTTTGGCACCTGCCTTTGGCCCAGGGCGCGATCCTGGAGACCCGGGATCGAATCCCACGTCGGGCTCCTGGCATGGAGCCTGCTACTCCCTCTGCCTCTCTCTCTCTCTCTGTGACTATCATAAATAAATAAAAATTTAAAAAAAAAGTGATTCATGGTGTTTTCCTAGAAGTAGTCTTTTTAGGCAACAGGGAAGCTAGTAGAATAGAAACTGCTATAGTTGAAAGAGCCTGTTTATGGTCAACAGTCAGAACAAGTTCAGGCATTCTTGCTACCTTTCAGGACCTTAGGATACAGTCAGCTTTCCCTTTAACTAGGCTGCTGGAAGCACAACAATAAAGCATCTGCTGGTTCTTTGGAATCAGGTGGGATAGTGAGTTGAAAAGAAAGCTACACTTGGATTGTTTTGCTAAAACTTGAAAGTAGACCTTCAGTCTGTGCTAGACTAAGAGGCAAGTGGGAGTTGGGGCCCTGAGATCCACATTTTAACGAAGTCCTTAGGTAATTATGATACATTCCAAAAGTAAAATAATCTTTCTGACCTAATGATCTGATATCTACTTTTTCTGAGAAAGAACATGACATCATTTGTTATGTGTATATAACTATCCACTGAGCATAGTCAACTCCTTTCCATCATTCACATTTCAGTCAAAATATCCCCTCCTTAGAAAGTATTTCCTCAACAATCTGGTATAATGTTTCCTCTTCTGTCACTCTGCATCATGTCACCCTATTTTATTAAATATACATAATTTATCATCATCCAAAATTAATTATTCATGTCATGTATTTCTGGTTTCAGCTCCTGTCCTATCTGTTCTGTGGAACTAAATGTTAATATTTGTTGAACGAATATGTTAGTGAGTGAGTGAATGTGTCAGGTAATTTTTATATGTTGATTAATAATCTCAAATCCTGAAGAGTCTGCGAAGTGAAGTGACTTGCCCAAGACTATTGATTTATTTATTAGCCAAATTAATAATAAAGTTGAACATTTTCTCTTTGCCTCCAAAGTTCATGTTATTTCCAGTACCCTGCACTAACTCATAGATAATGATTTATCTATTAATAGATAGATCAACCTCCATCTACTGACTGACTAGGCCAACCTCCATCTACTGACTAGGCCAACATGCACAAGGGAAGCTGCTGTTGCATCTGTGTGCTAGGTACATACCACCTTTTGTGTTTCTCCTTTAACAGATCTGGATCCCATAAATACTGGGCTGAGATTCAGGAATTGGGTCACTGGGTCATCTGTTTTGCTACTACTACTAACACAGTGATTGGCATACAGGTTGTGCTCAAAAACTGCTGCTGAACCCAGTTGCAGTTCTGACAATGGCCAACACAGTACAGCATTTTACTACATGCTGGATATTTTACATGTATGCAGTATCTTCCTTGATTCCTGCAATAGCCCTGGACATGTAAAAACAAACAAATAAAAATTAAAAAAAAAAAAAAAGACTCACAAAGCCTTTCCTAAGAATGGCTAGTAGAGTTTAGGCTGAAAGTTTTCTTTTCTTTTTATTATTTTTCCAACTTCCAAGTCTTTCATTTAACATTTCTACTTGGTGAACTACAACTCAACCTTCTAGACCCAACAAAAACTTAACCACTTTTGTAATAATTTCTTAAAGAGATTTATAACTGGTTTAGTTATAAAATCTAGGAACCACCAAGATGTCTTAGAATAAGGTAGTGGATAATCAAATTGAAGTACATCCATACAATGGAACAATAGTCAGCAATAAAAGGGGATGAGCTATGAATTCATGCAAAAAACACAGATGGACCTTAAAAGTATTTTCCTAAGCAAAAGGAGTAGGACCTGGGGCTACATGTTGATGACTGCATTTATTTGGCATTATGGAAAAGGCAAGACCACGAGATGGAGAGCTGATCAGTGGCTAACAAGTGTCACAGAAGAGGGAAAAGGGGACTACAAAATAGCAGCACAGATCACATTTTAGGGTGATGGAACTGTTGATGATACTGGCTGGTAGTATGCGGTTCCATTTCCTAATTGGAGTTTCTGATTTGCTCTCTTCTCTTTCATTCCAAGATATTTCTTTCAAGATATGAACAAATATAGAAGTCAAAAGGGTAAGGTATATTTTCCACTGGAAACTTGGAAAGCAATGAATGTCAGAAATAATTCAAGCCCAAAGTTCTTTGAGTCCTGGCTTAACAAGTCTTACATGTTTCAAAAATTTAAATTTTCTTCTTAAATACAGAACTTGGATTAATTACTTAAAGCAGCAGGGAAGTTATTTAATTAGTATAAGAAGATTCAAGTTCAAATTGCAGGATTAATTTTCAGAGTTATGATATGAAAGATATGGTAATTGAGTTAGGAAGTAAAGGCAAAGTCTCTCAAACCTGAATGGAAAGAATTTCTGATTCAATTATTTGATTAAACCACTCCTGGGAAAGATATACAATCATAACCTCTGACAAAAAGGCTGAATTGTAGGGTAAACCCTGTGGATGATATCATGCTAAATATATTATCACGATTTGCCTTAATGCAATATATACCTATGTACCAAAAAATAAAAATGAGTAGGTCATTATTTTAAAATGTGCACAACTTTTAACAGAAGGCTTAAGTAACTAAAGTAACACTTTTCTGAAAAAGTTTCTGGCAGTTACATTACAACCGAAAACACAGGGAAATGTAGCAGGCTGCATAATCTGTGCTTTTCTGAGGAAACAGACTGGAAATAAATTTGCTTGCGTAGAAGCTTTCTGGATTCTTGGATTTGAAGGAGAGGAGGATGAAATGGAGATGAAGATAAGGTTTTTTTTTTAATCAGGTTTTATTATTTGTAAGAAATATGGGTATAGTCTGCAGTTCATAGTGTCTCTCAAATGCAGAAAGAAGCACCCATCTCACCTTTTCTCCTTTCCCCCCTATTCATAGCTGGCTTTAACCTTCCTCTGCCCCCTCCATCTCTTGGCCTCTTGGCCCATCTCCCTTTCTCTATTCACTCTGCACAAATTTTTATTTATTTATTTATTTATTTATTTATTTATTTATTTATTTATTTATTTACCGGACTAGTAGACCATGGTTTGTTTCTGTACGGAGCCTCTTGTTTGCTCAACCCTATGCTGGTCCGCCTGAGCTCCTCCATCAGGAAACTGAGGGCTTTGTCCTTGCCTTGCTGATTCTGCGCAGGGCACTAACTGGTGTTCCTGTGCCCTTCCCCATCTCCACTCGCTCCGGATAGAGGGGGCACTGAGCGAGGCAGGGGTGTCGGGGGAGCCCTGCCTCGCCTACTCAGGCTGGGATTTCTTGAGCCTAGAGCCGGACCCTGGGCAGTTAGGTGCAGCGGTGGGGTTTGGGCCCGGGTGTGGGTGTTGGTGGCAGGAGAGCAGTGCGCACGGATCCATTACCTCCTGCGCGTAGAGGACCAATGCGCCCAGAGCGGACCTGGAGAGACGGCCCTGCCGCCGAGCCACAACCTCTCCCACCTTTTCCCAATGTAGAACCCCAGGGAGGTCCCAAACCTGGGAGCCACCGCAGCGATCTCCCCTCAGAGGTCTTAGAGGAGGGCTCAGAAGGATCCCGAGTCCCTTCAAATGGAAGGGGGGTCGGTGAAAACAGTTCTGGGGCAGGCGGGGCCGCCTGAAGAGGACAAGCCACCACCAGGCAGAGTTGGAGGTGTATGGAAAGCACTGGTAGAGGGGCTGTGGGCTGGCTGGTTGGGCGGCAGGAGGGAAGGAGCTGCGACCTGGGCTGTGTGCGGATTGCAGGTGCCACCACCCCCAGTGACTTCCTCTCTGAGGAAGCTGACCCCACATCCACCCCACCCTTTCTCTCTTAGTTGCCGCCTGTCCCCACCAGGAGCTGGTCTCCAGAGCTCCAGGAACTTAGTCGATACCATTAGTTTGCATGCTGGATATGTGTGGAGGAGGTAGGGATGGTGTCTTTTCCGCTCTTGGCTTTTGGGAATTGACACCTTGATTTGACCCAGAGCACAGTCTGAATGACGTAGCCCAGAGGATATTCTAGAAATGCCAAGCAGCAACAGGGTTTGTGTGTGCATGTGGCGGGGGGAGGATAATGTGAGGTCCTGTGTGTTGTTTGACTGCAACAAACTGAAATGCAGTTTTTGAAACCCTAGTATATCTTGATTTAACCAACAAACATTGATGCTAAAAAATACAAGACAATGACAATAAAGTCATAATACTATTTCCAGTTTCTAATAGAACTTTGTTTTTCTTAATACCTACATGGTAACCTTACAGAAAATCTAATTACTCTCAGAGTAATTGTTTATCATCAAACATGAAAACTTTTAGATGATATCTAAGAAAAAAATTAGTTACGAGAAATAGTATTTTCTAAAAATGATTGCAACAATTTCACTCATCCCATGTGCTCTACCTATTGTATGACTTTGACATTCCCTTCTCTTAATCAGGGCAGACTGTGGCTATGACATAAGTGACATTATATGACTCCTGAGGTTGGATAGAGGAAGATAACACATTCTGTCTGGTTCTCTTCTGACACATGCTTTGGCACTCAGCCACTATGCCATAAGGAAGAGGAACAGAGGCCCTCAAAACCTAGCTCCAGCTGACAGCCAGTGCCAACTTGCATGCCCTCGATAGCATTCGAGCTATCTCAAGTGGGGATGCTGAACCCCCAGTGAATCTGCCCCAGCTAATGCTGTGACAAACAGAGAAGAGCTGATCCTGCCAGGGTCTGCCCAAAGGGCAGATTCCTGAACAAATAAATGAGTGTTGTTGCTTTAAGCCACTAAGTTCAAAGCTGGTATGTAACACTAACGGAAAACTGACACATTTAATTGCTTTACAAACGTTTACAACAATCTTTATTCAAGAATCCTTCCCCTAAACTGCTGCAGGTGTATTAACAGATCCCTCCCCACGCACAGGACTGAGAATGACATGAGGAAAAAGAAAAAATCAGGGAATTGAAGGCCAAGGGACAAAGCTGATTTTGAATGAATTCACTTAATTACCTAATCCTTGATCATTATTAATCTTGCATAAACCCAAATTGTTTGTCTAATATGAAACACTTTCTGCAGAAAGATGAAAATATAGCTGAGATTTTGTGTCTCCATAGTGATTAGACCTCCTACCTTCCCAAGCACGCTGGCCTCAATAATTTCTTAAAGAGGGAGTGTTTGAGATCCATTTGATGTCAATGTACTTAGACCTAGAGATTTTTTAATGCCTTGTGTTGGTTATTCATTTGAGAAAAGGTTCAATAAAATATACATTAGCTTTAATTTTTGGAAATCATTACATTTAATTTTATACATGTCTACAACCCACTGATCTATGTCAATATGCAAAATAAATACATCACAAATTCTCCAAATCAACTCCTCTTGGCCAATCATGTTGGAAAGTGAGCTACTCAAATTAGACAGTTTTGAGTCCATTAGCCTACTAATTTTCCTCTATAGACTTCATTGATAGACTCAAAATGAACTGATAGACTTAAAATGAATAAGCATTCAATAGGAAAACCATTGATACTATAAGCCAAGAACTAGCAACAGTCGTGAACTTCTGTAATAAATTGCCACATTATATATGAGAAAAATATATTAAACTCATTGGCTTTTCAAGCTCAGAATTGCTACCACCCTAGCTGAAGCGAGCCTCAGTTTTCATCTGGACAACCACAGAAGCAGCACTGGTGCACCTCCTGCCTCCACTGCTACTGTGCTCATTTCCTTAATACTACAGTTGTCTTTAGCATGGGTCACATTAACTCAGCAGCACCACAGGACAATGGATGCAGGATAAATATAACAGAAATGTTAGGTATACATACTTTTGTTTAAAACAAGTAGAAGGGCAGCCCAGGTGGCTCAGCGGTTTAGCGCCGCCTGCAGTCCAGGGCATGATCCTGGAGACCCGGGATCCAGTCCCACATCAGGCACCCTGCATGGAGCCTGCTTCTCCCTCTGCCTGTGTCTCTGCCTCTCTCTCTCTGTCTGTCTCTATGAATAAATAAATATAATTAAAAAAATAAAATAAGTAGAAATGTACTTTTATTAACATTTTTTATTTGATTATATATTATATATAATCATATATATATTATCATATATATATATATATATATATATATATATATATATATATATATAATTTAAAAAGAAAATGAAAGGTCCAAACTCCAATGTAGTATTTGGATTAGAGATGACTGGGAGAGGAACTATATCTCCCAAATTTTATATAGGAACTGCTCAGTCATAATTTTAATTTAGTTCCCCAAACTTACACAATTACACTTCTCTAATCAAATGGTCCCCACTAAACCAAGTTTAAGGGTTTTTTATATTTTATGGTTACTCTCTCCAGTTTTCAAAGTAAAATGTAAAAAATCTTTTATTTAACTTAAAATGTCTTCTTATGAATACATATATGCCATGTTACTTGCCAATTGATTTTTTAAAAAGTTTTTTTTTTCCTTTGGAAGCCATTCACTTGATACTGTCGTTACTGATGAAAAACTGCAAATACAGTTTATAGATCATTACATTTGTAATCTTCTTTCCCCATCATCATTTTTCTTTTTCCAGCACTAAGCTCTTCCTGAGTCAAGTGAAGAGCTATGGTAACAGAGATAACCAAGAATATTTTGTGCTTTGTCAATTCAAATAAATCCTGAGCTAGTAAATGACAAGCTATGTTGTTAGCAAGGATTAACATCCAGTTATGTCTAAAAAATGGACTCTGTATTCATAATCACTGGTAGTGCTGAGAGTGCTTTAAAGAATAATCTTTTTAAAAAAATTCATCATTCCTTTGACATGGCTTGATGAATCTTTTTTGCATATCTTTTTTTCCCCTCAGTTTTCTATCATTGGTTCCATTTGAAAGTAATCTGAAATGCAAGATACTTTCTCTGCCTGATACCAATTAGGAACCAAAACTTGTGTAAATTATTATAAAAATGTTGTAATTATAAGACATATGTGATTCAGGGCAAGATTAAGCTAAATTAAGAGTAGGGCAGCCTATCAGAAGAACAACAGCAAAGGGAAAATGATGTAACTTAGAGTTACATGAATAGTTGAGCATGTAATTTTTTTCAACACAATAACAAATTGAAATGGCTGATACCTTTTCCTTTCAAATAGTCTGTACAGTCAGATTTGTTTGTACAAAGTAACTAAAAGTGACCCAAACAACATATGAAAGGGTCTAGACATAAGAGTTGTTTGTTGTTGTTGTTGTTGTTTTTAATTTATTCATGAGAGACACACAGAGAGAGAGAGAGAGGCAGAGACACAAGCAAAGGGAGAAACAGGCTCAAGGCAGGGAGCCTGATATGGGAATCGTTCCTGGGACCCCAGGATCACGATCCGGGCCAAAGCCTGGAGCTAAACCGCTCAGCCACCCAGGGATCCCTAGACATAAGAGTTGTAGAAGCAGTAGCAACATTGCAGCATAGTTAAGGGCCTGGTTGTTAGAAAGACGACCTGGGTCATATCCTACCTCCTTCACTAACTGATTAGGATACAAAACATTTGGAGATACTTGTCCACAACGCAGCACAAAAGATTTTTTAAATGTAAACTATGTCACGCTACACCTTTGCTTAAAATTTTTCAATGGGTTCCCATTCCACACAATTAAATCCAAAAATCCTTACAATGGTCAATGGAATCTTGAGTTAGATGAATCCTGACTATCTTCAGGGAATGATGCCCACTCCCCTCACAATATGCTCCAGCTGTCTTTCTCTAACAGTTTTGTTTTGTTTTTTGATGTTTTAACTATTTTTCTTTCTCATACATTTGTGCATGCTGTTCACCTGCTTGGATACTTTTATTCATATTCTTCACACAGCTCTCCCCTCTTAGACACATCACTGGGAATAGTAAATGCTCCTTTTTGGCAATTCCATATCTAACATCTTAGCTAACATAGATTCCTCACCATTTTTTCCCTATTTCATCCCTTTATTACTTATAAAATTTATTAAACTGTGCAATTATTTCACTTGGTTCTGTGTTTTGTCTATCTTCTCTACTAGATGGAAAGCTCTTGAAAACAGAAACTGTGACTGCTTGCCAATCTGCTTTGACCCCAATGCTTCTCTCACTATCTGGTATGGTCACTAATGGCTGACTGAGTGATACATAAACGGCCTCACAATCTACAAAAATTATTACTACCTATTTATTAAATGTTCACTATGTGCCAGAAACTTGCTGTATGTTCTACATGCATTATATAATTCATTTTTACAAAAACTACCTGAGGCAAGTCCAAGTATGCAAGGAATAATAGTACTTTTAATTACTACTATTTAATACTAATGATGCTCAAGTAGTATTAAGTTAGCAACTGGCCACACAGCCACCTAGTAGAAGAAACTACATGGAGCCTCAGGCAGGTTTTCCACAATACATGCTTCACTATTACCAGATAACTATTGGGCAGTTAATATTTCCAACCCTCTTACAAACATTGTGGGTCATTTTTAACTATTTTGTACAAACAAATATGACTATGCAATGTATCTGAAGGGAAAGATGTATTTGCCAGTTCAATTTGCTTTATGTTGAAAGGACAATAATCAAGTAAATAACATGGTCACTGATAATGTAATTCTACAGTGGGAGCATTAGGTAACATCATCCTTATTTTGCTGTGCTTCTTCTTACAGGTCTATACTTAATAGGCAATTTGGCTTTACTTGCATTCAAAAACATAGTATGTCTTATAATTAGAATAATTTTTTAAAATAATTAACAAAATACTTGATTCCCAATGGGCATTAGGCAGAGAAAATGTCTTGCATTTCAGATCAGTTTCAAATAGAACCAATGATAGAAAACCAGGCAAAATAAAGATACTGGGTGTAATCAAACCATGTCAAAAGGATGATGGATTTTAAAAAATATGCTTTAAAATACCATCAGCACTACTTGTGATTGTGTATACACAGGTCCTTTTTTTTAGACATCATTAGATGCTAAACCTTACTAATAACATAGCTTGTCATTTACTAGCTCAGGATTTATTTGAATTGACAAAGCACAAGATGTTCTTGCTCATCACTGTCAATATAGCTCTTTGCTTTAGTCTAGAAGAGCTAATGCAGGAAAAGGAAAACCGATGATGGGGAAAAATTACAAATGTAATGATCTGTAAACTGTATTTGTAATTTTTCATCAATAATGATGGTATCAAATGAATGGCTCCAAAAGAAAAGAGAACACTTTTTTTTTTTTTTTACTTTTGGTAAATTGTATGGAAAATGCATGTTAATATAAAGATTTTCCAAGTTAAAAAGGAAATAATGCTTTTTTTTTTAAATTTTGTTTTGAAAACTTTAAAGCGCAATCATAAATATCTAAAATTTTAATTTGGTTTAGAGGAGACAATCTGATTGGACAATTATAATTGTGGAAGTCTGGGAAGATAAATCCCTACATGAGATTTTATAAATATGTTCCCTCTTCCAATTATCAGAGCTGATTGGAGATAAGATCTTTACTACAATTCACAAATGATGTTAACCAATAACATGCCTAAGTTAGTTTCTTTTTCCCATCTATTTATTACCTCGACATCTAATAAAGTCATTGCTGGACCTATTATACTGCAGGAACAGCTTCTCTAATTCTTAAATACCCGTAGCCTTGACTATAAATCACATACTAAAATATATTAAAAATGAATTTCAACCACACACAAGACATGAGAATTTCTAAAGCAAGGTTTTAAAATCATCATATGCAGAAGTTAAAAGGTGTGTCAACTATACTCCAAAAGAAAGGGGGGGGGGGAAATTCTGTAAATCAGTTCTATAATGTTTGGATTCCTTAGCTAGATAAAATATATAAAAAGGGATTAGCAAATGGAAAAAAGAGAGCATTTTGTAAGAACTATTTGAGAGGAATTTTTGTCTAGAAAGAGCTATTCCTGGGCATCTAGGTGGTTCAGTCAGTTAAGCATCTGCCTTCAGCTCAGGTCAGGATCCCAAGGTCCTGGGATCAAATGCCACATTGGGCTCCCTGCTCAGCAGGGAGTCTGCTTCTCACTCTCCTTCTACCCCTTCACCCTCCTCATGCATGTTCTCTCTCTCAAAGAAATAAACAAAATCTTAAAAAAAAAAAAAAAAAAAAAAAAAAAAAGCTATTCCTATGCTCTGATTTGCTCACCACCTTGAAGGAAAATAGAAGTCCTAACTGTTTCATCTCATTTCTAGTGTAAGACATCACCCTGGTCTACTCCTTAGATATGACCCCTCTGTAGCTGTTGTGACTTTCCCCACAGACAGAAAGAGAGCCAAGAAGTGCTACTTCGTAGAGCATCTAAGAGAGGGCTGCTACCTTGTAATCGTCTACCTCCAAGATTTGGTCAGAATAAGGGATATCTAGGTATTTCTTACAGGTAGATGGAGACCATCTGAAAGGAGAAGACCCAGCCTGGGTTCATAATGGGTATTGTCCAATTGAGTCACCATAAGGGATCTACAAATACCTGTAGAAAATAACACATCTACTACTTGCTCAAGTCATCTGAACTGTAGTTGGAAAAAAACAAAAAACAACCCTATAAACTATACAGTGGAAGGAAGGAAGGAAGGAAGGAAGGAAGGAAGGAAGGAAGGAAGGAAGGAAGGAAAAAAGTTAGCTTTAAAAATCTTTGAGTCCCAAAGAGCATGAGAACAGCTTGTTATTGTACCAGTCAAATGAAAAATTTCACTTGCCTTTACCTCACCCTTCCCAGACCCTGACAGTGTCAGAATGTGTCCAGGAGGTGAAGTAGGGGTAGAAAAGCACAGATAAAGAATTAAACAAGAAGCTGATCATGCTCCCCTTCCTACTATAGCCTTCCATTCTCAATGAAGTTCTTACTGAAGAAGGAGAGGTTTTAATATTAAGTAAAATTCAGAGTTCTAATTAATATTTTGGATTGGACATTCTGATTTCTGAAATGAGACTTAGTGACAAAGTGGATGTAGAATATTCTCCTGAAAAAAAAAAAGAAAAGAAAAAGTGAGTTTACAGGCATTAGGTCTTGAAGAGCTTTTATCCAACATCAGAGGAAGTTCATCCTGACTTGAATATAATTTTAAAAGATGGTAGAAGATAAAAATAAAGTTGTATTTTGATGATGTCAGTTGTCATACTTCATCAACATATGGCTTTACATGCATTCACACTTACGAAATTTGCTTCAGTTCCAAGCCATCTAGAGAAGCAGAGCTAAGCCAGGTCTGTACATAGAAGCCTATTCCATGGCAAGTCCATGTGTGGACACAAGTGCAGTTGTGGTAGGAAACACTGAAATTAATTTCAAAATCATTTGTAAAGCTAAGAGGTACATTCACAAGAGCAATGTGAAGTAAAGAATCTAGACTCCCAATTTTGATCTAGTCCTTTCTTGTAGCCATAGGCCTGTTACCTTTTGCATAGACATTAGTTTTTGCATCTGTGCAATTATAGACTGAACTAAATTATCTTTAATAATGATGGACTATAAGCCTATGAAATGTGCATTCAAAAGAATTAATGAGTAAATGATAAACTCAGTCCTGTTTTTTTCCACTAATTTGCAGTATGACCTTTGCAAGTTTCCTAATGTCTCTATGCCTTAGTTGACTTTATATCTATATATCAATTGATCAATCAATCGATTCCCTTTGTTCCTATAAGGTGGATGTACAACTCAAATCATCATTATTTTTAAAAATTCCAAACTCTATACAAATATAGGATCCAATGGAATTAAGATATTATAAAATTGTATCAGATGAACACTGATTCATTTGAAATATTACAGAATGCAGCCTAAGAGAGGAGAGGTTCAAAACTATTCACGTTCCACTCCCACATTCCATTTTTCTCCTTTTCTAGATAGCATATCCCTTTATGATTACATACACAAAAGTTCAACAAAACTTCTCTGCCACCAAGTACACAACTTCACAATTCTTATAACTGTACATCATTTAATCAAACCATGTTAATAAAAAAGCAGATGACAATAATTTTGATCATTAAATGAATTAGAAAACTATTTATTTGCTCTAAATTTTGAAAGAAAAGAGATTCTACCTTCAACAAATTAGGAGCTCTTGGTAAAATGCTTTATTTTAATTATTTTTGTTTTTAAAGGGACATCTACCATTTGACTGCTGGAATTATCATAATATATGAGGCTAACATGTTGTAAAATGTGTTTTGCTAGTGGATTTGTGATCATTGCTAACACAGATATTGGAAAATCTGTGGATGTGGGATAAACAATGATGTTACATGCACAATATTCTCTCACTTGATTTATTAAATAATAATATCCTAGATTTTTATTTCACATATAATTTTCTCTTGGCAAATGACTCATTTGCAAGTTCAAAATTCCGATTTTGAAGTGGCTCAGCAAACTCCATTACATTTTTATCTGACTTTTTTCTTTTTTCTTTTTCTTTTTTTTTTTTTTTTTTTTTTTTGCTTTCTAGTAAGATTCTCAATAAGATGGAAAATTGCATATTATTTCTCTAGAATTTTGAAATATCTGGGTCTTATTTCTTTTATTTTTCAAAGAAATGGAAAAAAATTGAGCTAGTAAACTATCATTTCTTTCAACCAATTCCTCCTCCTTTAAATTCCATGTTAAAAATATGATATAATACTGTGAGATGTATTTCTTTTTTTATGGCTTAGGTCATGTCTCCTTGAAGGTTGTTGATATTTATTACTATTCCCAGAATTTTATAGTCTTTTAGAAGTAGCTGTGTTTTTTGGTAATTGGTCAATATTTTTAATTAATTTTGTGGGAAAGGTTTGGCATGTATATGTTGCCTAATATTACTGGAATTATCATTTGTTTAGAATTCTCAAAATTTTGAGCTATGATATATAAAGTTTATTCTCAGCTTCTCAATGTTGAGCTTTTCTTCGCTTTCCCAGTTTCTCCTATACTCCTACTCTCCACTGAAGAGACCTAATGTCAACCTTAAAAGGCTCAGGTTGATAGAGTTGCAGTATGTTGTAGGCCTTTGCTACAGGGTTGGGTCCTTCTTGCTGAGAAGACTACAGTGCTCTCTTCTCTCTTTCCCATAAGCAAGAAAGACCATTGCTGTAATTCCCAGAACTAAATTTTGACATTGATTAAAAAAATAAAAATTTGGAGTGCCTGGGTGACTCAGTTAAGTGTCTGCCTTCGACTCAAGTCATGATCCCAGGACGGTGGGAACAAGTCCCACATTGGGCTGCCTGCTCAGCTTGCCCCTCTCCCACTCCCCTTGCTTGTGCTCTCTCTCTCTCTCTCAAATAAATAAAATCTTTAAAAAAAATTAAATAAAAAATTAAATGACAATTCAATGACAATTGTTAAATACAGTAAGGTAGACTACTCAGGACCAGTGCTATGGGACTGTGCAATGGGAAGGAAGTTTGGGCTCAATTACAAATATAGCATAAGCAAGTGGGACTTTACAGCCAAAGAGCAGGATTTAAGAGCAATAGATGGAAGATTACTTAAGAGGAACATTAGAGGCAAAGAGGGTTCTGACTAAAGCAACATAATAGGATTCTTGCTGAAGACAAATCAAGATGATAAGACATCACCTGGGAGATGGTAAAGAATAAGGAACCTGATCAGATATTGATGGTGATCAGATATTGAGGGAGGGTGGTTTTAGTTAAACTGACTTATCAAGGTTCTTTTTTTAAAGATTTTATTTAGGGTGGTGGAAGGGGAGGTGGGCGGGGGGTGGGGGGTGACTGGGTGATGGGCACTGAGATGGGCACTTGACAGGATGAGCACTGAGTGTTATTCTATATGTTGGCAAATTGAACACCAATAAAAAATAAATTCCGTTCAAATGTTTTTAAGGTTACTTCTTGATAAAACAGTTATTAAGACCATGATAAAAAGAGAACCTTAAAAAAAGAGAGAGAGAAAGAGCCTTAGAAGAAAATATCTGTGGGGTGCTTGGGTGTCTCAGTTGGTTAAGAGTTGGACTCTTGATTTTGTCTCAGGTCATGACCTTGCAGTGGTGCAATTGAGCCCTGTGATAGGCTCCACCTTCAGCATGGAGTCTCTTTCAGATTCTCTCTCCCTCTCCCTCTGCCTCTGTCCCTCCCTCATGTCCCTCCACCTGCTCACACACATACTCTCTCTCTCTCTCAAATAAATAAATACAATCTTAAAAAAAAAAAAAAAAGGAAGAGGAGACTATTGGCTGCAAGACCAACTGGAGGACTAAGATTCAAACTTAGGTTTAGGGATTTAAAAAATTAAGATTCAGGAATGAACAGGAAAAGAATTTCTACCTATAAGGAAGTTACAGCCCAGCAAAGGGAGGACAATGTTCTAGATGGCAGATTGTCCCGACATAAAATACAGAAAACTAGTATTACTAAATAAACTAGTATAGTTTTATAAATTTATAAAAACTAAATTTTATAAATTTATAAAACTCCAAGAAGGAAAAAAAGATCACCTGCCATTGAGAAATAGTCAATAGGAGAGCACAATGGAAGAAGTTTTATTAGAAAGATGGACTATGAGGATTATGTAGCAACTATGAAAAAGGAAAATTAGTTCTAAGGGGTGTCTGGGAACAGGTGGAGGCTGGCAGTGCAGGTGGTAAAAGAATTCATCCAAGGCAGAACAAAGGAGATAGAAGAAAATTGATACACCACAAAGGAGCAGTGGGCAGGACAGCAAAGGAGAGACTGTCTTTGAGGAAGCAGGAGGTGGGGAGTGTAGTTATGGGGGGGAAGATGAAGAGGTATGAGAATGTACAGAATATTCCTTTTTTGGTACCTGTGTCCAGATGTAAGTGATCCATTGGTTAGGGCTCATGGATATTTTGAGGTGGGTCTGTTTGTATTCAGCGGGGGATAGGAGGCACTGTGGACCCTTCTACCTAACTCAGATTTCTACTATTCTAGTTGCCTTAAAGTGACCTCTATAAGTTCCAAATTCATCAGTAGTAAGTTTCATTTGGGTTAATTAGTATCGTGGATCTAGCAAAAAAAATGATAAATTACTTCCTCAAGAGATACTTTACTGAGTTTAACTGGAAATAATTAAAAGTAATAGGCTAAGAGCCTTAATGAAAATGCCCTGGTACTTCATGGTACTCATAAACAAATGGTGGTCCAAATATATGTTTTGTAACCTCTGTAATTAGGATTAAATGCACAAATTGAATATGATTCTTATTTATAACACTTTAGCACATATAAGAGTATTACATAATCCTATTGTATGAAATTGGACTTTAGTGTGAAATATTGAGATCTCATTGTCATTAAAATAACCTATGTTAAGGAAATGGCACATTCATGTACTGATTCTATGCAAACATTATACTATTTGGTTAGGAACAAAATTGCATTCTTTTGAAAAAAATGTACTCTAAAAACTATAAAACGTTGATGAAAGAAATTAAAGATAACACAAACAAATGGAAAGATATTCAATGCTCATGGATTAGTAATTCATAATGCTAAAATTTGCATGCTACTCAAACTACATATTCTTTTTATTTTTTTTGCATTTTTCATCTCCATGACATTTATTTTTATTTTTTTTAGTTATACTTTATTGGAGTTCATATTGCCAACATATAGCATAACACCCAGTGCTCATCCCATCAAGTGCCCCCCTCAGTGCCATCACCCAGTCACCCCCAAACCCTGCCCACCTCCCTTTCCACCACCCCTTGTGTGTTCCCCAGAGTTAGGAGTCTCTCATGTTCTGTGTCCCTTTCTGATATTTCCCACTCATTATTCCTCCTTTCCCCTTTATTCCCTTTCACTATTTTTTATATTCCCCAAATGAATGAGACTATATAATGTTTGTCCTTCTCCGATTGACTTACTTCACTCAGCGTAATACCCTACAGTTCCATCCACGTCGAAACAAATGGTGGGTATTTGTCGTTTCTAATGGCTGAGTAATATTCCATTGTATACATAGACCACAGCTTCTTTATCCCTTCATCTGTTGATGGACACCGAGGCTCCTCCCACAGTTTGGCTATTGTGGACATTGCTGCTAGAAACATCGGGGTGCAGGTGTCCCGGCGTTTCACTGCATCTGTACGTTTGGGGTAAATCCCCAGCAGTGTAACTGCTGGGACATAGGGCAGATCTATTTTTAACTCTTTGAGGAAACTCCACACAGTTTTCCAGAGTGGCTGCACCAGTTTACCTTCCCAACAACAGTGCAAGAGGGTTCCCTTTTCTCCACATCCTCTCCAACATTGGTTGTTTCCTGCCTTGTTAATTTTCCCCATTCTCGCTGGTGTGAGGCGGTATCATTGTGGTTTTGATTTGTATTTCCCTGATGGCCAGTGATGTGGAGCATTTTCTCATGTGCTTGTTGGCCATGTATGTCTTCCTCTGTGAGATTTCTATTCATGTCTTTTGCCCATTTCATGATTGGATTGTTTGTTTCTTTGCTATTGAGTTGAATAAGTTCTTTATAGATCTTGGAAACTAGCCCTTTCTCTGATCTGTCATTTGCAAATATCTTCTCCCATTCTGTAGGTTGTCTTTGAGTTTTGTTGACTGTTTTTTTGCTTTGCAAAAGCTTCTTATCTTGATGAGGTCCCAATAGTTCATTTTTGCTTTTGTTTCTCTTGCCTTCATGGATGTATCTTGCAAGAAGTTACTGTGGCCAAGTTAAAAAAGGGTGTTGCCTGTGTTCTCTAGGATTTTGATGGAATCTTGTCTCACATTTAGATCTTTCATCCATTTTGAGTTTATCTTTGTGTATGGTGTAAGAGAATGGTCTAGTTTCATTCTTCTGCCTGTGGATGCCCAATTTTCCCAGCACCATGTGTTGAAGAGACTGTCCTTTTTCCAGTGGATAGTCTTTCCTGCTTTGTCGAATATTAGTTGACCATAAAGTTCAGGGTCCACTTCTGGATTCTCTATTCTGTTCCATTGATCTATGTGTCTGTTTTTGTGCCAGTACCACACTGTCTTGATGACCACAGCTTTGCAGTACAACCTGAAATCTGGCATTGTGATGCCCCCAGCTATGGTTTTATTTTTTAATATTCCCCTGGCTATTCGGGGTCTTTTCTGGTTCCACACAAATCTTAAGATCATTTGTTCCAACTCTCTAAGGAAAGTCCACGGTATTTTGATAGCCATTGCATTAAATGTGTAAAAATGCCCTGGGTATCATTGACATTTTCACAATATTAATTCTTCCAATCCATGAGCATGGAATTTTTTTCCATCTCTTTGTGTCTTCCTCAATTTCTTTCAGAAGTGTTATGTAGTTTTTAGGGTATAGATCCTTTACTTCTTTGGTTAGGTTTATTCCTAGGTATTTTATGCTTTGGGGTGCAATTGTAAATGGGATTGACTCCTTAATTTCTCTTTCCCAGTCTCATTGTTAGTGTATAGAAATGCCACTGACTTCTGGGCATTGATTTTGTATCCTGCCACACTGCCAAATTGCTGTATGAGTTCTAGCAATCTTGGGGTGGAGGCTTTTGGGTTTTCCATGTACGGTATCATGTCATCTGCAAAGAGGGAGAGTTTGACTCTGCTTTGCCAATTTGAATGCCTTTTACTTCTTTTTTTGCCTGATTGCTGAGGCTAGGAATTCTAGTACTATGTTGCATAGCAGTGGTGAGAGTGGACATCCCTGTCTTGTTCCTGGTCTTAGGGGAAAGGCTCCCAGTGTTTCCCATTGAGAATGATATTTATGTGGCCTTTTCGTAGATGGCTTTTAAGAAGCTGAGGAATTTTCCCTCTATGCCTACACTCTGAAGAGTTTTGATCAGGAGTGGATGCTGTATTTTGTCAAATGCTTTCTCTGCATC
The DNA here is from genome assembly GCF_053574225.1 of Canis aureus. NCBI lineage: Eukaryota > Metazoa > Chordata > Mammalia > Carnivora > Canidae > Canis > Canis aureus. The sequence continues at coordinate 20,741,571 of NC_135639.1, read as the reverse complement.
TATTGAGAGGGTCATATTGTTCTTGGTTTTTCTCTTGCTGATATGATCAATCACATTGTTTGCTTTATGAGTGTTGAACCAGCCTTGCATCCCAGGGATAAATCCCACTTGGTCATGGTGAATAATCTTCCTAATGTATTGTTGGATCCTATTGGCTAGTATCTTGTTGAGAATTTTTGCATCCACGTTCATCAGGGATATGGGTCTATAATTCTCCTTTTTGGTGGGGTCTTTGGTTTTGGAATAAGGTGATGCTGGCCTCATAGAACAAGTTTGGAAATTTTCCATCTCTTTATATCTTTCCGAACAGCTTTAGTAGAATAGGTATGATTTCTTCTTTAAACGTTTGGTAGAATTCCCTGGGAAGCCATCTGGCCCTGGACTTTTGTGTCTTGGAGGTTTTTGATGACTGCTTCAATTTCCTCCCTGGTTATTGGCCTGTTCAGGTTTTCTATTTCTTCCTGTTCCAGTTTTGGTTGTTTGTGGTTTTCCAGAAATGCATCCATTTCTTCTAGGTTGCCTAATTTATTGGTGTGTAGCTGCTCATAATATGTTTTTAAAATAGTTTGTATTTCCTTGGTGTTGGTGGTGATCTCTCCTTTCTCATTCATGATTTTATTAATTTGAGTCTTTTCTCTCTTCTTTTTAATAAGGCTGGCTAATGGTTTGTCTGTCTTATTAATTCTTTCAAAGAACCAACTCCTGGTTTTGTTCATTTATCCACAGTTCTTCTGGTCTCTATTTAATTGAGTTCTGCTCAAATCTTTATTAACTCTCTTCTTCTGCTGGGTGTAGGATCTATTTGTTGTTTTTCTCCAGCTCCTTTAGGTGCAAGGTTAGCTTGTGTATTTGAGTTTTTCCAGTTTTTGGATGGATGCTTGTACTGCAATGTATATCCCCCTCAGGACTGCTTTTGCTGCATCCCAAAGATTTTGAATGGTTGTGTACCTTCATTCGCATTAGTTTCCATGAATCTTTTTAATTCTTCCCTAATTTCCTGGTTGACCCTTTCATCTTTTATCAGGATGGTCCTTAACCTCCACGTGCTTGAAATCCTTCCAAACTTCTTCTTGTGATTTAGTTCTAATTTCAAAGCATTATGGTCTGAAAATATGCAGGGGACAATCCCAATCTTTTGGTATATGTTAAGACCTGATTTGTGACCCAGTATGTGGTCTATTCTGGAGAAAGATCCATGTGCACTTGTGTATTCAGTTGCGTTTGGATATAAAGTTCTGTAAATATCTGTGAAATCCATCTGGTCCAGTGTATCATTTAAAGCTCTCGTTTCTTTGGAGATGTTGTGCTTAGAAGACCTTTGATTGTAGAAAGCGCTGCATTCAAGTCACCAAGTATAAGTGTATTATTATCTAAGTATGTCTTAACTTTGGCTATTAATTGATTGTTATACTTGGCAGCTCCCACATTCGGGGCATAAATATTGATGATTGTTAAGTCCTCCTGTTGGATAGATCCTTTAAGTATGATATAGTGTCCCTCTTCATCTCTTACGCAGTCTTCAGGATAAAATTTAGTTTATTTGATATAGGGATGGCTCCCCTGCTTTCTTTTGAGGACCATTTGAATGGTAAATGGTTCTCCAACCTTTTATTTTCAGGCTGTAGGTGTCCTTAGGTCTAAAATGAGTCTCTTGTAGACAGCAAATAGATGGGTCTTGCTTTTGTATCCAGTCTGAAACCCTGCACCTTTTGATGGAGTCATTTTTTTTTATGATAGACACAGAGAGAGAGAGAGAGAGGCAGAGAGAGAGAGAGAGAGAGAGAGAGAGAGAGGCAGAGACACAGGCAAAGGGAGAAGCAGGCTCCATGCACAGGGAGCCCGACATGGGATTCGATCCCGGGTCTCCAGGATCGCGCCCTGGGCCAAAGGCAGGCGTTAACCCTCTGCGCCACCCAGGGATCCCCGATGGGGTCATGAAGCCCATTCACGTTCAGAGTTACTATTGAAAGATATGAATTTAGTGTCATCATGATACCTTTTCAGTCCCTCTTTTTGTGGATTGGTCCCTTGGGCTTCCTCTTTCTATTACAGAGTCCCCCTTAATATTTCTTGGAGAACTGGATTGTTGGTCACATATTCTTTCAGTTTCTGCCTATCTTGGAAGCTCTTTATCTCTCTTTCTATTCTGAATGTGAGCCTTGCTGGATAAAGTATTCTTGGCTGCAAGTTCTTCTCATTGAGGACCCTGAATATATCCTGCCAGTCCTTTCTGGCCTTCCAGGTCTCTGTGGAGAGGTCTACTGTTAATCTAATATTTCTCCCCATATAAATTAGAGATTTCTTGTATCTCACTGCTTTAAGGATCTTCTCTTTATCTTTGAATTTGCAAGCTTCACTATTAAATTTCGAGGTGCTGAGCGGTTTTTATTGATTTTTTTTGGGCGGGGGGGTCGATCTCTCTATCTCCTGGATCTGTATGCCTGTTTCCCTTCCCAGATTAGGAAATTTTTCAGCTATGATTTGTTCAAATACATATTCTGGACCTCTATCCCTTTTGGCGCCCTCGGGAACCCTAATTAAACGTAGATTTTTTCCTTCTGAGGCTGTCATTTATTTCCCTTAACCTATCCTCTTGATCTTTTCATTGTTTTTCTCTTTTTTCCTCAGTTTCCCCCTTTGCCATCAACTTGCCTTCTATGTCACTCACAGGTTCTTCTACCTCGTTAACCCTAGTCATTAGGACCTCTAGTTTGGATTGCATTTCATTTAATTGATTTTTAGTTGCTGCTTGATTAAATCTAAATTCTGCAGTCATGAAGTCTCTTGAGTCCTTTACGCTTTTTTCTAGAGCCACCAGTAGCTTTATAATAGTGCTTCTGAATTGGCTTTCTGACATTGAATTTTAATCCAAATTTTGTAACTCTGTGGGAGAGAGGACTGTTTTTGATTCTTTCTTTTGAGGTGAGTTTTTCCTTCTAGTCATTTTGCTCAGTGCCGAGGGGCCAAAATCAAGTTGTACTTGATAGAACCCGAACTCTTCTCACTGTAGCATTCCAGCTGTTCTTTCTTTAAATCTCGGGCCGAATTTGTAGGTTTTCAGGATGATTTGAAGTTATCTAGGTAATTTGGTGGGGCAAGGTGACTTTGGGACCCTACTCTTCTGCCATCTTGCCCCTCCTCCTTGCAAACTACATATTCAATGTAACTCCTGTGAAACACTATTTTTCACAGAACTACAAAAATAATACTAAAATTTGTATGGTATCAAAAAAGACCTCATTAGCCAAAGCAACTTTGAGGAAGAAAAGCAAAGTTGAAGGTATTACAATCCCAGATTTCAAGATATACCACAAAGCTCGAGTAATCAAAACAGTGTGGTACTGGCACAACAACAGACATTAGATCAATGGAACAGAATAGAGAGCTCAGATATAGACTCATGCGTATGTGGTCTATTAATCTACAACAAAGGAGGCAAGAATATACAATGGGGAAAAGATAGTCTCCTCGATGAATGATGCTGAGAAAACTAGCAGCTATCTGCAAAAGAGTGAATCTGGACCACTTTTCTTTACACCACATACAAAAATAAACTCAGAATGGTTGAAAGTTCTAAATGTAAGACTTGACAAACAAACAATAAAACTCCTAGAAGAAAGCAAAGATAGTAATCTATTTGACATTAGCCTTAGCAACATTTTTCCAGATATATCTTCTCAAGCAAGGGCAACAAAAGCAAAAATACACTATTAGTACTGCAATGAAGGAAAGCAACAACAGAACAGCATACCTACTGAATGGAAAAGATATTTGTAAATGAAATATCTAATAAGTAGCTAATATTCAAAATATAAAGAACTCATACAACTCAACAGTAAAATAACAAAGAACTTAATTAAAAAATTAGCAGAGGAAAAAAAATTAGCAGAGGACCTGAATAGACATTTTTTCTAAAGAAGATTTACAGATGGCAGTAAACACATGAATAGATGCTCAACATCACTAACCATAAGGGAAATACAAATCAAAATCACAATATTTCACCTCACACCTGTCAGAATGGCTAGCACTAAAAGACTAAAAGCGTTGGTGAGAATATGGAGGAAAAGGAACCCTCATACACTTGGTGAAGATGCAAATTCATGCAGCTATTGTGGAAAACAGTATGAATCTTCCTCTAAAAATTAGAAATAGAAATACCATGATTCAGTAATTCCACTTTTGAATATTTATCTGAAGAAAATAAAACACTAATTTGAGAATATATATGTACCCCTATTTTTATTGCAGCATTATTTACAATAGCCAAGTTATGGAAGCCATCCAAATACCCATCAATGGGTGAATGAATAAAGAAGATGTGTTTATATATACAACGGTACATTACTCAGCCATAAAAAACAAGATCATGCCCCTTGCAAGAACATGGGTGGACCTAGAGGATACTATGCTAAGTGAAATAAGACAAAGATGCCATATGATCTCACTTATATGTGGAACAAAAAAATAAAACAAACAGACTCTTAAATACAGAGAACTGGTGATTATCAGAGGGGAGATGATTGGAGGGCTTGGTAAATTAGAGGGGATTAAGAAGTGTAGACTTTCAGTGATAAAATAATAAGTCATGGAGATGAAAAGTACAGCATAGGGAATATATAGTCAATAATATTGTAATAATGTTGTTCAGTGACAGATGGTGACATCACTTACCATGGAGAGCACTGAATAATATATAGAATTGCTAAATCATTTTGTCATATACCTGAAACTACTATGAAACCAAATGTTAATTATATTTTAATTTAAAAAATGCATTCCCTCTATTTGTCTTTCTCTCTAGATATCTGGATATATAATATATAAATAAATTATATATGTATAAGTAACATATGAATATATATATTACACATATTACAAATATATGTGATATTTTGAAGCAGTAGTGATATTCTGGCGATGGTCACCTGTCATCCAGAATAGAATTTGGAAACTCAGTAAAGCTGACCCAGATGACAATGGATCTGGCTACCAGGACATCTCTAGATCTCTAACCTATAACTGAATGAATTTATTAACTATCAGTATTTGTATCAGCTTTCAACTGAATTAAACTGTATCTACCAATAATCTTTTCTCACTTTTTCATTATTTTTACCACATATTATAACTCTAAAGGTCCAAAATCTAGCAGTACTGGTTGACTGGCAAAGACTAACTGAATATTGATTTAAAGCAGTCTGTTTCTTTAGAAATTGACATCTCAGTTGAATATGGTGACTAGCAAACATATACTAAGAGATAAATCAAGGAAAATGTGTTATTAGTTTATATTCAAGATTAGCTATGCAGTCCTGCTAGTTTTAGTCCTTTATAGTATGGTATCGAAAAATATTCCACTAGTTTTCTTTCCTGACTTAAATAATGTCTGCTTATCATTATGTAAATTGAAAACTCAATTGGAGCAAAGATTATGCTTGTTTTTTTTCAATGTTTTATCTTTATTTTCTAGTAAAATATCGAGAATATAGTTTTGAAAATAAATTTCTAAACATTCTATAGAATTGAATAGGCTTTATCTCCTAAAATCAGAATTTATTAACAATATTGCAATGGGAGAAAAAAAGGAGAATTATGATAGTGAAGTCACAAGGAAAAAAGAACCATCTCAGAGAAATCATGACAGAGACATCAGTAACTTTAGAGTCACATGATTAGGACAAAAAAAATACATAAATAGCTTTAATAATTTAAAAAAAGACAGGCTCTTGTCCTGTGCCACTTTAAGTCATGATTAATACCACATATATTTTTAAGGTATTTGAGATATAATTTGTATCCATAAAATTCATCCTTTAAAGTGTAAAATTCTGTGGTTTTTTTTTTAGCATATTCACAAACTTATGCAAATGTCAACATTATGTAATTCTGGACCTTTTTTTAAAAAGATTTATTTATTTATTTATTTATTTATTTATTTATTCATGAAAGACACAGAGAGAAAAGCAGAGACAGAAGCAGAGGGAGAAGCAGGATCTGTGCAGGGAGCCTGATTGAGGACTCAATCCCAGGACCCTGGGATCACAACCTGAGCCAAAGGCAGATGTTCAACCACTGAGCCACGGAGATGCCCTAGTTCCAGCATATTTCATCATTCCATAAAAAGCCTCTTGGGTAGTTTTCCATGGTGAAATTTGACAAGTTCTTTATGTATTCTAGATACTACTCTCTACAAATGTATTATCTGGAAATATTTTATGCCATTATCTATTTTTTTCTTTAAAAAAAAGATTTTATTTATTTATTTATTTATTTATTTATTTATTTATTTGAGAGTGAGGAAGAGAGAGAGAGCACGAAAAGCAGGGAGAAGCAGAGATAGAGGGAGAAGCAGATTCCCTGCTGATCAAGGAGCCTAATGTGAGGCTTCATCCCAGGATTGGTGATCATGACTTGTGCTGAAGGCAGACTCTTAACTAGCCACCCAGGTGCCCCTGCTTTTTTTTGTTTGTTTGTTTGTTTTCATTTTCTTGATAACATCATTCAAAGTACACATGATTTAATTCAGATGACTTTCTTCTCTTTCTTTTTTTCTTTCTTTCTTTGTCTTTTTGCTTGGGCATTCTGGGGTCATGTCTTTTTTTTTTTTTTTTTTTTTAAGATTTTAATTTATTTATGCATGAGACACAGAGAGAGGCAGAGACACAGGCAGAGGGAGAAGCAGGCTCCATGCAGGGAGCCCGGCATGGGACTCGATCCTGGATCTCCAGGATCACACCCTGGGCTGAAGGCAGGCGCTAAAACGCTGAGCCACCCAGGCTGCCCCTCTGGGGTCATATCTAAGAAGTCTTTGCCTAATCCATGGTGACAAATACTAATGCCTATATTTTATAGTTTTAGTAATAATGCTTTTAATACGTTTTGAATGAATTTGTCTGTTATGTGAAGTTGTTATGTTTAGTAATAACACCTTTAATATGTTTTGAATGAATTTATGTCTGTTATGTGAATCCAATTTTGCATTTTGCATGTAGAAATCCAGTTATCTCAACACCACTTGCTGAAAAACCTATTCTTTCCTCCATGTAGTGTTATTGGCACCTTAGCCAAAAATAAATTGACTTTAAACGCAAAGGTTTATTTCTGAACTCAAAATTCTATTTTATTGATCTATGTACCTATACTTATGCCAGTACCACACAGCCTTAATCACCACTGTTTTCCAGTAATTCTTTTAAATTAAGAAATATTAATCCTTCAATGTTACTCCTCCCCTCCCCTCCACAAGATGGTTGTAGATCTCCTGGTTCCACAGAAATTATATAAAAATTAAAGGATCGGGGATCCCTGGGTGGCTCAGTGGTTTGGTGCCTGCCTTTGGCCCAGGCTGCAATCCTGGAGTCCCAGGATCGAGTCCCACGTTGGGCTCCCGTCATGGAGCCTGCTTCTCCCTCCTCCTGTGTCTCTGCCTCTCTCTCTCTCTCTCTATGTCTATCATAAATAAATAAATAAGTCTTTAAAAAATATGTCTTTAAAAAAAATTAAAGGATCAGTTTGTCAATTTCCAAAAAAAAAAAAAAAAAAGAAAAGAGAAGAAAAGTAAAGTAAAGAAAAGAAAAAACTGGGATTGTGATACAGACTGTTTTGAATTTATAGATCAATAATGGGACTGGCACTATCTTAACAACATTAAATATTCCAGTTCACGAACATGGTATGTTTCTCCATTTATTTGGGTTTTCTTGAATTTATTTCAATGATGTTTGGTGGTTTCAGTGTACAAGTCTAATATGTTAAATGTATTTATAAGTTATTTTTTTTCTTTTTGATGCTATTCTGAAAGTATTTTAGTCTTTTTGGAATAATCATTGTCAATGTATAGAAATACAGTTGATGTTTGTATAGTTGTCTTGTATCTAGCAACTTATCTGAAGTTAGCTTTAAAAGTTGTGTGTGAATTTAAGATTTTCTATAAACAAAATGATTTCATCTGTGAAAAGATAACTTTTTAAAAATTTTACAAGATATATTTCATTTATGTTCTTGCCTAGTTGATCTACTTACCGCCTTCAGTGTCATGTTCAATATAAAGAGCAAGAGTGGATATTCTGGTCTTGTTTCTGATCTTTAGAGGAAAGCTTTTAATCTTTCACTGTTAAGTATATTGTAAGTCATGGATTTTTTATGAATGCTTTTTATTAGGTTGAAGGAGTTTCCTTCTATTTAAATTTGTTGAGTTTTTTTTTTTTGCATGAATGGGGGTTTGATTTTGTCAAATAATAATTGTGTAATTTTTGTCTTTTATTTTTGAATACAGTATATAGTAATGTTTAATTTTTGAAGCATCTTTGCACTACTGCTCACTTGGCTATAGTTTATAATCCTTTGTATATTTTGCTGAATTTTAGTTTGTAATTTTGAAGAGTTTTGAGTTTAAGTTCTGAAGGGATATTGGTCTGTAATTTTATTTTCTTGTAACACCTTCGTTTGCTTATTAGTATCAGGGTAATATTGGCCTCACAAAATAAGTTGAGAAAAATCTCCCCTTCAATTTTTGAAGAATTTATGAGGGTTGGAGTTAATTTCCCTTCAAACATTTTGTTAACTCTTCAATAAAACCATTCAGTCCTAGCCATGTCTATCCATCTCAGCTTTGCCAGACTGTGGATGGGGTGAGACTAAAGTAGGTCTTTTGTTTGGTTCCCTTAAAGATGGAAGAAGCTGGTTGCTCCCTCCATGCCCCCTTTTCCAGCAAGAGGAACTCTTTCAAGCTACATTATTACCTCTTGGTGCTGAACAGTGCTGTCCTGGAAAATAAAATGATGCAGGCAAGTCAAGTCATTCTTTATTCATGTTTCATGTGGTTATTCTCAATTTTTCTGTCCCACTGTGTTGCTAAAGTTTCTTAAGTGGACGGCTGAGCACTTCTGAAGCTATTTTTATTCACAGATATCTGTGTAATCATGGACTTTGTTGGAGAACGGAAGCTGGGGTTTCCCATTATGCCATCTTATTGATACTATTCTCCATATAAGAGTGGATACATCTTTTGCTTAGAAATTATTTGTAGAATTCTCTGAGATTATTCTCTTGACATTTGCTTTTTATCATGTTATAATATTGCAAATTCATAATTTCCAGTTGAAGATTAGGTGGAAGGAAGCTACTCAATTTCATAATTAAGTTGATTTTGAAAAATGAAAATGTTTTTTCACTTGAATTCATGTCTAAAATACACTGATGAGACTATAATTTAAGTCTGGAAATTGAAAATTGAGCACTGAAAATTTGTGTGAGAATGATGATTTTATTTCTTATTTTAAGTCTTGTCAGTCAAGGAAGGTTATAAAGCAACTATTACTTGTGCTTCAAGACAATATTAGTTTTTAAATGGAAATGATTTTAAGCCAATATAAGTTTAACTATAAGCTCTGTTTTGTCTTGACATTGTAGGTTGAAATCACTAAGAAGTATTATGAAGCCTCAAACAAGCTATTTATTAAAGTCAGTCAGTGTTTAATAATGATGGAGGACAGTTTTCATTCAGAAAAATTTCAAATTTTGACCTGACATAAAAAATTATGATAAAATGTCACCACTGGTAAGACAAGTTGGGATACCCAGCTTATATTTTTGACAAAAATTCATGGAACAACAATGTTTAAGACCACGAGAGCAGATGAAATTTACCATTGACACTACTGATTCAATACCATAGAGGTGATTAAAATATTATCCACAAAGGACATGCTGATGAATAATATAATAAACATAAACTTTAGATATTGTACATTCTTACAAGCTTTATAAATCTTCCCCAAATAATCTTTTTTAAAGCATTGTCTAAACCTCTACCACAGTCAGTTAACACATCATAGTAGATTCTACTTCAGGTTTTAATGAATTAATGTTGTCTTAACTTTGAAAACATTGTTGCCTATAATTATTCCATGTCTGTTATGCTTTAAGAATAAAGTCTATTTCTTCAATCACTTCAAACTCAGTACTGAGCCCTGGAAAAAAAGAAATTCTTTTAATTCATCAAGAGTCAAGGAAAATTAGTCAAAAACAACTTTTAATTTACTACTTTTACTTTAATTTACTACTGATATTGCTCCTATTATTAATTTACTACTGATATTGCTCCTAGTTTTCACAAATCTTTATTATTTTTTTCACAGACAGCCAAATATTTTTTAACAATTTTGTTCCCTCTAAACACATTTCTTAATTGTTGTTGCAGTCAAACATGATTTAATGGCCTCACAATTGTTAAAATGTGTTTTTTTGTTTAGTAACAAATGAGTCACCCACTTTAGTTATCATCTCATTTTTTAATTTTTTTGGAGAAATTATGCTATCTATAATGAGATATTCTGCTTTAAATGTTCTAATTTTTCTAAACATTGCTTTACTGTCAGTAGAGATATTATGGCGAATATTTAGTGTGGTACTGTCAATGTATATTGTATTCTTATAAGAATAGCTATATATCGTTGCATAGTAAACATAATACTTTGACATCTAATTCAATAAGATAATCCTCACAACCACATTACTTTTTCTTCTTTTTCTTTTTATGTTGATATTGTATTCACTAATAATAAAAATACAAATAAAATATCTTGATATGACATACTACATTTGAGTGCAATATTTGAGGCTCCAAAACAACAGTTATAATTGCCTCGCTCCAAATTGTAGTGTGCCAAGCAGCAGTGCAAAGTGATGAGAACATTCAGAATGAAAGACACGGCATAGGGAATATAGTTAATGACATCATAATAGTGTTATATGGTGATGGATTGTGACTATACTTGTGAGTATAACATATAGTGTTGTTGAATCACTATGTTGTACATCTGAAACTAATGTAACATCATGTATCAACTATACTTCAATTAAAAAACAAAACAGGGGCAGCCCCGGTGGCTCAGCGGTTTAGCGCCGCCTGCAGCCCAGGGCGTGATCCTGGATATCCTGGATCGAGTCCCATGTCAGGCTCTCTGTATGATGCCTGCTTCTTCCTCTGCCTGTGTCTCTGCCTCTCTCTCTCTCTCTCTCTCTGTCTCTATGAATAAATAAATAAAATCTTTAAAAACAAAAAGAAAACAAAAAAAGGCAAAGACAAAACAAACAAAAAAAAAACACCAATGGGAAGATCACATTTAGGTCTGTTAGAATTACTCAACTCTGTCATTATAGCAGACAAGGACATTACATAATGACCATAGCTGTATTGCAATAGAATTTTATTTATAAATATTTATATCTGAATTTAGTATAATTTTAATGGATCAGGAAATATTATTCTCTGATTTTGTTCAGCCATTTAAAAATAGCTCACAGGTCATACAAAAACATATAGTGGGCTAGATTTTCCCCTTAATCTAGTTTGCAGACCCTTGGTATGGATTTTGAGGTTCGCACTCTTGCATCCAACACTTTTATTCAGCAAATGAGTTCTTGAATAACATGTGTAAGGTTTGATTTCCTCATCTATAAAATTGGAATAAGAGTAATAACTATGTCATATGGCCATTGTTAAAATCAAATAATTTTATGTTTGTAAGATGCTGAGTTTGGTGCCAGGTAAATAATAACATACATTGATAATTATCATTATTTTGGGTTTTTCCATCTCTGGTGACTCTAGACTTAAAGGTTAATTTAGTTGGTAAATTATTCATTAGCCTAGAGACAAAGATGTTTGTATTCTGGAGGATATCCTAGAAAAATTAAATGCCAAATATTCAAACTTCAATTATTATTTCATCTTTGTTAGTTTACAGATGGAGGAAAAACTTGCTTAAAGTTGATGAGAGTTGAGAATCTGAGGACACATTTATGGACAATGTATAATTGATTCACCTTGTTATTTATATCAAGAATCTACAGGGTGGGAAATCTAAAATAGACCATCCTTTTCAATCACAAGAATGGCTAGGTTACATCAGGGAACACATCTTTGGCTCAAAGATCCATGGGATTTGAGCAGCTTTAGCTAAAACTATCCCAATACATTTAGCAACTATATACAAACAAATTCAATGCACAAATTCTTCAGTTTGCAAAATTGTTATTCTAATAGCCTTAAGTTGTATATCTTTACTATGTAAAGTGATTGGATAGAAAGTTAGTTACTGCAGTATGTTTATTTTGAAATATTTATTAGGTCTTAAATGGAAAATAAAAATGGAAAGATTGTATTTATTATTTTCTATACGGAACAATGATTCTTGAAAAGGAGGTTTCAAGTCCCTATTTATTTGTGTAAATTGCCACAGGACCAGGTGCAATCCTTGGTTTGATCATACGAAATATGATTATACATTCAACTCAATTACTGTTGAAGGGAGGATAGGCTAGTCTCCAAAATTAATGATACCTACAGAGTAACCTGGGAGAGCTCTACCTACAGTAAGTCACACTCTGTGACTACCCCAAGTAAGTACACAATGTAGTAAAAGTAATGTCTTCGATATGCAAATAAATCTCCAATGAATCTCAGAATTCCCACTTATAAGCACATCGTGTTTTTTCTATATAGGAAACCCATAAGTTTAGCATATACTATGTTCAATTAATATTATGATAATCAATAGAGCAGCCAAAATAGAAATATCCATATTTTGCAATATACTATAATATTCAGCAAGACTACGGGAAGTTTACAGACTTGCTTTGTTAAACCCTGTTTAAAGTCTATTTCATATCTACTTACACTAGTCTAATATAGCCCTACCAGTGATAATAGTTTGAATGCAAATATATTTGTGCATCCTTCATTACCTGAAGCCTAGCATAATTTGTTTATAATCAGTTTACATCAAGTGGATTGTTCTCCTACATTTCAAATACAGGGATGGGAGTGGTTGCCAAAACAATAAACTTGCAGAGCTTAGTCCATTATGGTATCCAGGGAAAGACAACGGATATGAAATGTAAATGCATATTTTAATAGCTCAAGTCCAGCCTAAATTGGTACATTTACTTTTCAATTGCATTTAATTACTCAAGTGGTGCTATTACCATGATCATAACTGCTTTAATTTGCTAGTGTCAATAAATGTCCTCCCCACCAAAAAACAAAACAAAACAAACAACTGTGGCTGTAAATATAAAATAAAGGTGATAATTTGCTCTGAACACCTACTAGGAGGGTAATTAATTCAGGCAGCATTTCACTTAAGAAGCTTGAAGCAGTGTGTTAGTCAGAAACTGGATACCTGAAACTACCAATGAAGATATGGAAAGAATGTTGAATTTGAAAACAAGCTCTGCCACTGAATTCTTACATAATATTAGAACAAGTCACTCCACCTTTATGCAATTCATATCACATGCATTTTTATTTAATATTGTCATGACTGTGCTTAAGTTGTCTCCTCTTTGAAGAATGCCCTCCTCCCAGTCTTATACAGGTGATGTCAGCATCATAGTGGCATGAGTTGCTCCTTTTGCTCCTTTTATCTCTCTACTTTGATTTACAATTAATTGAACATCCATAACTAAAAAAAAAAAAAAAAAAAAAGAGCACCTCTGCATAGTGTATCAAGATGCCCAAGATATCTGCTCATCTGTGCACTTTAAAGTGAGTAGATTGGGCTTTGGAGGAGACACTAGAGCAAGGGAAGCAATAACAGAGCTGATGGTGGCAGAGATGGTGATGGAAAAGAAGGTGACAACTGGTCGACCAGTGAGTGAGCACAGCTTTTCTGGCAGAGGAGGTGGAGGGTGAAGGCAGTGAGTGGGTATTTGCCTGGCCACAAAGATTACAGCTAGAGTTGCTTCTTCAAGGAGAGACCACAATGACTTGGGGGTGGGAGGAAGGAAGCAGGTGATAAGCAGATTTCTCCCCAGAGACTGTACAAGCCAGAAGATAGTTGAAGGACATATTCAAATTACTGAAGAGAAAACTGTCAGCAAAAAAATGTTCAATCTAGCCAAGTTATCCTTCACATAAGAAAGAGAAAAAAAGGGGATCCCTGGGTGGCGCAGCGGTTTGGCGCCTGCCTTTGGCCCAGGGCGCGATCCTGGAGACCCCGGATCGAATCCCACGTCAGGCTCCCGGTGCATGGAGCCTGCTTCTCCCTCTGCCTATGTCTCTGCCTCTCTCTCTCTCTCTATGTGACTATCATAAATAAATAAAATTAAAAAAAAATTTAAAAAAAAAGAAGGAGAAAAAAAGACTTTCCTAGACAAATGAAAGCTGAGGGATTCACCACCCCTAGGCCTGACTTACAAGAAATGTTAAAAGGAGCTTTTCACTTTGAAAAGACAAAAATAGGGATCCCTGGGTGGCGCAGCGGTTTGGCGCCTGCCTTTGGCCCGGGGCGCGATCCTGGAGACCCAGGATCGAATCCCATTTCGGGCTCCTGGTGCATGGAGCCTGCTTCTCCCTCTGCCTGTGTTTCTGCCTCTCTCTCTCTCTCTCTCTGTGACTATCATAAATAAATAAAAATTAAAAAAAAAAGAAAAGAAAAGACAAAAATAAACAAAATTCTGATTAAAGTGATAATGAGCCAGAATTAGAATACTGTAACTCTATTTTAAAACAATATATTAAACTCTAACCATAGCATAAATTTAAAATAAAAGTCTTGATGAACATAGTTGTAAAAATCCTCAACAAAATATTAGCAAACTGCATTCCACAATACATTAAAAGGATCACTGACCATGGTCAAGTGGGAGTTATTCTAAGGATGAAAGCAAGGATGGTTTAATACTCACAATGCAAACAACATGAAACACCACAGAAAAAAAAGTGAAAGATAAAAATCATAGGATCATCTCAATAGATACAGAAAAGGCATTTGACAAAATTCAACAATTGTCTGTGATAAAAATTCTCAACAAAGTGTGTATAGAGGGAACATAACATAATATAGGCCTATATGGCAAACCCACAGCTAACATTATACTCAGTAGTAAAAAACTGAGAGCTTTTCCTCTCAGATCAATAATAAGACAAGGATGTCCATTCTTGCCACTTCTATTAACATAGTACTGGAACTGCTAGCCATAACAATCAGACAAGAAAAAGGAATAAATTCATCCAAATTGGTAAGGAAAAACAAAACTATCACTGTCACATGAAGATGAAATTATGTTATACATAGAAAATCCTAACAACTCCACTAAAACCTATTAGAATAAATGAATTCAGTAAAGTAGCAGCATACAAAATTAATATACAAAAATTTGTTGTATTACTATTTACTTATAACAAAGTCACAGAAAGAGAAATTAAGAACACTTCCAATCTTCTGGGACAGCTGGCAGAATAGGAGGATCCTCAACTCACCTTGTTCCACTGATACAATTAATAGCACCTACAACAGTGTAAATAATGCAGATCACAATCTGAAGACTGGCAGAACAGACTCTCCACAACTCAATGTAGTGAAGAAGCCACACTGAAAAAGGCAGCAAGGGTAGAGATGCAGTCAGGAACCAAACTGACCTGTGGGATGCTGTCAGTGCAGTGAGGGGAGAGGAACAAAACCTACACCAGGCATCTCAGGCATGAGGAACCTGTACTGGAAAGACAAATCTCCATATTTGGCTTTGGAAATCAGAGGGACCTAACTTCTTATAATCAGGAGGGCTTAATACCTGGAACTTTAAAAACCAGTGGGCTCAGCTCTGGGAAAGCTAGAGTACAAGAGGAAATTTAGTCCATGCCCTTAAAGAGATAAGATATCAAACAGCTTCACAGAGATAAAGCATAGAAGCAACAGTTTGAAAAATGCCTGGGTCATACAGGAATATTTACTTACTAATCTCAGAGCCTGTGTTGAAAGAACAGGGATCTTTAAATTTCTTCAAGAAAAAAAAAAGAGCTGATGGGACTCATTTCCCTCCCTTGCCTCCTAACTTAAATACTCTGACACTTGTTCACCAAAGTGTGAGCACTCTCAAATATGCTTGCTAAGAATGTGCTTGCCTCCATGCATTACTACAAATGTACTCCTTTCAAATCAGCCAGGATTCACAGGAATTTTCCCTAGTGGCTGCAGGTCCTCTCCCACAACAGACCTGCATGGACATTGGTAGCAAGGCAATTGCCCCTTACCTTCTACCTCCACTCTCCTGTGGACTCACCCCCTCCAGTCCAGTGGCAAGATATTTCTAAAGCAGCTTTACTTCCCACCTCACAGCATACTGGTGCATACATTGCTGGCATCATGCATCCCCCCCCCCCCCCACATTCTCCTATGGACTTCTACCCTGAAACATGCCCTTGACAAGCATCCATCCAAAGTGATACCACAAGTCTGGCAGTGTGCAAGCAACCTCAATCAGGGAAAGCAACACTCCAAAGAGACACCTGTCCTCAGGAAAGAGGATGATAAACAGACACCAGTCCAGCTAAGGCCTGAGCAGTGAGCTGGGGCAGACATCTGATCTGGCTGTGCATCTCACCCACCAATGAAAGCTTCTCAGGAGACAACACAAGAACACCCTGCAGTTCAACACTATCACAGCTCTGGTAAATGCCTGGTCTGACTTAATTCAAGCCCAAGGCAGCCCTAGATTGGCTACTAATGCAAGCATGGATGAACCTCAGCAAAAAGACACATGCAACATGCACAGGAGATACCGCTAAAGTCCCAGGTCCTGGTGAACAGGGGGCATTGTGCTGCAGGGCACTACAGGACCTCTTCTTCATATGACCACTACTTTCATGAGTGGGAGACATAGCTAACCTTCCTAACATATAGAAACAGAGATAGAGAGTTAGACAAAATAAAGAAACAGAAGACTATGAATGAAAGGACAAGTAAAAATCACAGCAAGAGAGCTAAATAAAATGGAGATAAGTAATTTGCCTGATAAAAAATTTAAAGTAGGGACACCTGGGTGGCTTAGCAGTTGAGCATCTACCTTCAGCTCAGGGTGTGATCCCAGGGTCTTAGGATCAAGTCCCACATTGGGCTCCCTGCAAAGAGCCTGCTTCTCCCTCTGTCTGTGTCTCTGCCTCTCTCTGTGTTTCTCTCATAAAATAAATAAAATCTTCTAAAAAATTTAAAGTAATAACCATAAAGATATTCACTGGACTTAAGAGTAGAAGACCTCAGTGCAACCTCAACAAAGAGATAGAAAAGATTAAAAAAAAAAAGGAACCAATCAGAAATGAAGAACTCAGTAACTGAAATTAAAAATACACTAGTGGAAAAACAGAACAAAACAAAACAAAAATACACTAGTGGGAATAATGATAAATTAGGAGAAGAAGAAAAATGAAATCTGTGACATGAACAACAGAGTAATGGAAAAAAATAGAGCCAAACAGGAGAGAGAAAATAAATAATAAAAACTGAAAACAGATTAAGGAAACTCAGCAACACCATCAGGCATAATAACATTTGCATTACTGAGATCCCAGAAGATGAAGAAAGAGAAAAGGAGACATAACATTTATTTGAAGAAATAATACCTGAAATTTCCTGAATCTAGGAAAGGAAACAGAAATCCAGATGCAGGAAGCACAGAGATCCCCAACAAAATTAACCCAAAGAGTTGACACATAGTAGTTAAATGGCAAAAAGTAGTAACAAAGAGATAATTTTAAAAACAAAAGAAAGAAGTTACATATAAGAGAAATTATATAAGGCTATCAGGTGATTTTTCAGCAGAGAATTTGCAGGCTAGAGGAGGGTAGTATGATATATTCAAAGTGCTGAAAGGAAAAAAAAAACACACACAACCAAGAACACTCTATCCAGCTAAGCTGTCATTCAGAACAGTAGGAAAGATAAGAGTTTCCCAGACAAACAAAAGTTAAAGGAATTCATGACCACTAAACTAGCCTTACAAGAAATAAAAGGGATTTTTTTAAGTGGAAGAGAAAGGAGTAAGAAAAGCAGGGAGCACAAAAAGCAGTACAGTTAACTATATCTTTAAAAATCAAAGGATTCACAAAATAAAAGGATGTAATGTATGATACCATATACCAAAATGTAGAGGGAGAGGAGTAAAAATTTAGTGCTTTTAGAATGGGTTCAAACTTAAGTGAATGTTGACTTAATTTAGACTTCTGTATGTATAAGATGTTATATATAAACTTAATGGTAACCACAAATCAAAAACCAGTAATAATATTACTGCAAAAAATAAGGACAAAGAAACCCAGGTATATCACTAAAGAAAGCCAGCAAACCATGAGAAAAGAGAACAAGACAAGAAACAGAGAATACCAAAAACAACTATAAAACAAGTAAAAAAGGACACCTGGGTGGCCTACTGGTTGAGCATCTGCCTTTGCTCACATTGTGATCCCAGGGTCCTGGGATTGAGTCCCACATTGAGCTCCCCAAGGGAAGCCTTGTTCTCTCTCTGCCTATATCTCTGCCTTTCTCTGTGTGTCTCTCATGAATAAATAAATAAAATCTTTAGAAAAAAGTTTTTAAAAAAGTCAATAAGTACATAATTCTTAATACAATACAATGAATGGGTGTTTGGGTGGCTCAGTTGATTAAGTGTCTGAATCTTGATTTCAGCTCAGGTCATAATCTCAGAATCATGAGATCAAGCCCTGCATCAGGCTTCAGGATGGCTGTGGAGTCTGCTCAAGATTCTCTCTCTCTCTCTCTCTCTCTGTACCTCCTTCTTCATGCATGGGCTCTTTCTCTCAAGAATGTGTGTATGTATATATATATATACATATATATATATGAATATTACTATATAAATATATTTTTATATATGAGTAATACATAATATATATGAATGTAATTTTATATATATGAAAACTATACATGAATATATATAATGGAATATTACTAAGTATATATATTTATAAATACATACATTTACATATAAATATATATAATGGAATATTACTAAGCCAAAAAATGAATGAAATCTTGCCATTTGCTACAACATGGATGGATCTAGAGAGTATAATGCTAAATGAAATAAGTCAGTCAGAGAAAGACAAATACCAAATGATTTCATTCATATGTAGAACTTAAGAAACAAAAGAAATGGGGATCCCTGGGTGGTGCAGCGGTTTGGCGCCTGCCTTTGGCCCAGGGCGTGATCCTGGAGACACGGGGTCGAATCCCACGTCGGGCTCCCGGTGCATGGAGCCTGCTTCTCCCTCTGACTGTGTCTCTGCCTCTTTCTCTCTCTCTCTCTGTGTGACTATCATAAATAAATTTAAAAAAAATTAAAAAAAATAAAATAAAACTTAAAAAAAAAGAAACAAAAGAAATGAACAAAGGAAAAAAGAGGTAAACAAAAAAGAGACTCTTAACTATAGAGAACAAACTGATGGTTACTAGAGGGGAGGTGGGTGGGAGCATGGGTGAAATAGGTGAAGGGGATTGAGATTACCCATTAGGATGAGCACTGAGTAATATATAGAACTGTTGAATTACTTCTACGTTGTTGGCGGTAATGTGAACTGGTCCAACCACTACGGTAAACAATATGAAGGTGCCTCAAATAATTAAAAATATAGATCTACCATATGATCTGGCAATTATACTTCTAGGTATAAACCCAAAGGTTTATGAAATGGAAAGAAGAATTTTTAAAAATATTTTATTTATTTATTAGTGAGAGACACAGAGAGAGAGAGAGAGAGAGAGAGAGAGAGAGAAAGGCAGAGATACAGGCAGAGGGAGAAGCAGGCTCCATGCAGGGAGCCTGATGTGGGACTAGATCCCGGGACTCCAGGATCACACCCTGGGCTGAAGGTGACGCTAAACCACTGAGCCATCCGGGCCACCCTGGAAAGCAGAATTTTAATGAGTTATATGAACCATTGTGTTTACTGTAGCATTATATACAGTAGCCAAGACAGAAACAACACCTATCAACAGATGAATGGATAAAAAAGATATAGTACCTATACAGAATGGAATACTATTCAGCCATAAGAAAGGAAGATATGTTCCCATTTGTGACGACATGAATGGATCTTGAACACATTATGCTAAGCAAGATAAGTCAGACAGAGAATGACAATTACTATGTGATATCACTATTATGTGGAATCTAAAAATGTTGAACCTGTAGAAAAACAGATAATCAAATGGTGGCTACCAGGTTATGGGGTGAGGGGACCAAGGCAATGGTGTTTAAAAGTACAAACTTGGAGCACCTGGGTGGTTCAGTGGTTGAGTATCTGCCTTTGGCTTAGGTTGTGATCCCAGGGTCCTGGGATTGAGTATCACCAGGCTCCCCACAGGGAGCCTGATTCTCCCTCTGCCTATGTCTCTGCTTCTCTCTCTCTGTGTGTCTCTCATGAATAAATAAATAAAACTTTATAAAAAATAGAAATAAAAAATAAAAGTACAAACTTATAACAAGTAGAAAGTAAGCCATAGAGATCTAATACAGAATGTAATGAATAAAAACAATATTATAATTATGTAATGTGATAAATTTCATTACATCAGCAATCATATTGCAATATATAAATACATCAAAGTAATATGTTGTATATCTTAAATTTGCACGTTACACATAAAATTTATTCAATAATTATGCAAGTAAAACATAAAATGTCAAAATAGTTTTCAAAGAAAAAAAAAGAATAATTTTCCTTTCACCCACAACCACTTGGTAAACTCTCTCATTTGAAGCTTTAACTCAAACATCATCATAATAAACATCCTTCCTTATCTTTTCAGATTAGATTTAGCTGTATAAAGCACTCAAAGTATAAAATTCCACATAAGCAGGTATTTTGTTTTCTTTTTTAGCAGTTTAATTATGTCATTTTGTTGTCTCTTAGCCTTTAGTTCCTGATGAGGAGTTATTGGAATTTTTATTTTTTTAATTTCTATGTAATACATGATTCATTCTTTCTGCTTTTAAGATCGTTTTTCTCCATCTTCAGTGTTCAACAGATAATTATGATATATCTTGATAAATTTTTGTTTGTTCATTTGTTTATTTATCCTGCTTGGGTTCTACTATACTTCCTGGATCTCAGAGTTGTTCTTGATGAAATTTGGAGACAGAAATGTAAAGTAATATAGCATCGCTTTATTTTTTTCATTTTTCCCCATCGTCTTTGTCACATATTTCTTTAATTCCAGCTTCAAAAATATAATATGATGCTCATTTTCTTATTTTTTCTCCATGTCTTTCTTTTCCTGTGTTCTCCATTGCTTAGTCTTCATGCTTCTGATTCATTTAATCTATTGTATTTTTAAGTTACACTGATTTTTCCCTTCACTATCTCTCCTAACCTTCTAATATATTTATCTATCCATCACTTCAGCATACTTTTAACTCACTTATCAAAGCTATTTTAAAGACGTTGCTAATTTCAACTTTAGAATAATATTCTTCTTCATTGTGACTGATACTTTCTGCTTTCTTTTCATGTCTAGTATTTTTTAAAATTTATTCAAGATCTTCCAGGTGATGCATCAGAAAGACTTTGTTTTTGGCAATCATTTTCTGAAAACAAATGATGTTGTTTTTCTATCAGCCAGTTAAGTCACTGGCACATCAAATTGACCTTGTGTAGCAGAGAGTGGCAAAATACAATCCTGGACCAAATCTAGACCATCATCTATTTTTATAAATAAACTTTAATCAAAACACAGCTATGCCCATTTAAACATTATCTGTGGCTGCTTTGGAGCTAAAGTACCAGAGATGAGTCATGACTACAAAGATTGCATGGCCCACAAAGCCTAAAATATTGAATAACTCACATTTACAGAGAAAGTTTATCAATTCCTCTTCTAGGGAATAAGCCTGACATGTATTTTGGAAAATAAAAGAATATTCCCAGATGAGTTTAATGCATAGTCTTGTATATAAACCACTCTGTAAACATATCTATAAGATCTCTTACATTTCTAAGATTCTTTAACTCTATGTATCAATGTGGATGTTGGAGTATAATTCATGAAAGAGCATGCAACTTAAATTTTAAAATAATGCCATAAAATCCACACTTTCCCATTAGTTAAAAACAAAAAGTCATTCAGGAAGCCAAAGAATAATAATCTCAAAGATATTTAAATATATCTATTCAGAATATATCTATTCATATACATATGGTCTAATATTCAGAGCATATTGATCATACTTTAGGTTTTCTTTGTTTGTTTTCATTTTTGTTTCTTTTGCTTCTTTCCCAAACTGACTATTGTCTGCATGGCTAAGCACTTAGCCATAGGCAGCAGAGATATCACAACCAGAGAAGGCACTCAACATAATTTACTTTGGAACAATGTACAAGAATTTTCAGATGTCAATTTCAAGGATTTTGGACATAAATGAGGTGGGAAATGCTCATTAATCAAGCCCACGCTGCCTATTTCTCAAAGGACATAGAATCAATATAGGTCAAATTTTCTATTTCTCCAAAGCCTATCTCACTAAGCACCTTGAAAGAGACTTTATGGGCAGTTTTCTGTAGATTTACTGCTTGGCATGCGAGAACATCAACCTCTTTAAATGCTGGGCAGCGAGAACTTTAAATTGTGAAACACATATGCCTGATTGAAGGGTAAAAACAATCAAACACCAATTCTATTCTATGAGAATTCATTCTGTAGTAAGATAGTGATGTGGGAAGGTGAATTTTGAATTTTCATGTTGCACTATTGATTTTTAGAAAGAATAATTCTATCATTCTCCATCCCTAAAATAAATACATAAATAAACAGAAACAATACCTTTTACCAACACAAATGATAAAATATCACATGAAAATATTTGTAATATGAGAGGAGAGTTACTATACTAAATACTTAAGGAGCTCCTATGATCAATAAGGAAAAATAAATATTATGGCTTCCCATTGGGTAATCCAAGATAATGTCTCCATCTCAAAATCTTTAGCTTAAAAATATCAACATAGTCCCTTTTATAAGTATAGTAACATGTTCACAGGTTTTGCAAATTAAAACATGGGCATTTTTGGAGGTCATTATTCAGTCTACCATATATACAAAGAGGTAAATTTCTCTGAAGTCCCAATTTCAACTATACGAAAGGTATTAATATTTCAATTCTTACATTGAATAAAAACATACTAACAATGACAGAACAATTTGAGCAACTTTAAATTAAGGATATAATCCCATGGACAATTTCTTTTAAATAGCTCAGAGATGTGAATGAATGAATCCTATGTCATTGTAGGAAGACTTTTCTCTCTGAGATATCTACTTGTTGCAATCAAATGTACCACATACTGAATAAAAATGTCATTCAAAATGACTTTAAAATTGGCTTTGGAGCTAAACCTAATACCTGAGGGTGTGATAGCTGTGCATATACTTAGACTTCCCCTCTTTCTAGGAGCTCTTAGCCTCAAGTTTTCTCTTCCATGTACAGAAACTTGTGGAGTCATTTCCAATAATTCATAGATTCTATTCTCTTCAGTGTGGACTGAACTTTCATGATAGGTTGCCATTGTGTAAAATTCTTTTTTTAATATTTTATTTATTTATTTGAGAGAGAGAGTACAGCAGGCAGAGGGAGAGGGAGAAGCAGGTTCCCTACTGAGCAAGCAGCCTAATGTGGGGCTCCATTCCAGGACTCTGGGGTCATGACCTGACCCAAAGGCAGACACTTAACTACCTGAGCCACCCCGACACCCTGTGTAAACTTTTAATAGTATTCCCCTAGAAGTTTTTCTCTCCTGCTCTGCCATATGAAACAGATATATAGACATACATCAAAAACTTCAGGACACTTGCATAGTTTAAATGTCACCTCTTGGGAAATTGTGGTAGTATGTAAAAACATGAAATCTAGTTCCAAACAGCCTTAGACATGTTTCTATTTCTTTCTTTACTATTAAAAATAATATATATATAATATTACTCTACCACTCTACCATTTTTGTAAGATAGATTTTCCCCCCAATCTGGAATAGGACTTTAACAGGTGAACTATCCCCTTTTCTTGACATGACCTTAGGTCTGATGAATAAACAAGATGCCATCTCTGAGGACTTTGAAGCTCAGAGTGGTTTAATAAATTTTACAAACTTGAACAGCTAGTCCATGTACAGGGAGAATTCTAAATTAGGACTTTAAGTGCCTCAGTAGCTCAAAATATTATATTGCTTCCTCTCAGAAATATTATGCTTGACCTTTAACCTACACCATAAAATCTTTATAGGAAGGGATTCTCTCTTCGATTCAGGGTCACATGTATCTCCTAGCTCAGGGCTGAGCAAAATAATAAACAATGCCTGATGCACTGCAGAACACACTGATTCAGTACACCTGTCATTGATGTTGCCTTTAGGAGAATGAAACATCAACCCCGAGAAAGATGGAGGAAAGTAAAGTATGAATATGCATGTGTGTATATGTGTGTATGTGTGTATATATATATGTACATATATACATATACATATATACATATATATGAAAAATGAAATATTCATATATACATATATATGAAAAGTATGAAATATATACAGAATATATATTCTAAATGTATGAAATACAAACACACACACAATCACGCACACACACATATGTTTTTCAAAGTGAGCATAACAACTTATATCCAGCCCCATAAATATAACTTGTACCCAGCCCCATAAATACAAACACACAACCTAATGTGGATAAAAGGACAAAACTCTCAACTAAACCAAAAAAATTATATAGGTATTTAATTTCATAAAAGAGGATATATAAATTGCCAATAAAGCAGTGAAAATGTGCTCAGCTTCATTAATTGTTAGGCTAATGCAAACAAAATCACAGTACACAAAATATCTACACATTTAAGTGTTAGTAAGAATGTGGAGTAACTATAACTCTTAAACCATACTGGAAGGAATTTATTTATTTTTTATTTTTTTGTTAAAATTTATTTATTTATTCATGAGAGACACAGAGAGAGAGAGGCAGAGACACAAGCAGAGGGAAAGGCAGGCTCCATGCAGGGAGCCTGACATGGGACTTGATCCCGGGCCTCCAGGATCACACCCTGAGCTGAAGGCAGTGCTAAACCGCTGATCCACCCAGGCTGCCCACTGGAAGGAATTTAAATTGTCATGTTCACTATGGGAAACTATGGCAGCTCAATGGCATTGCTGACCACATTTATTTACTTCAACCATTGATAATGGATTTCACCATCAAGAGGCAAAGTATGAACTCTTGCTTTTCAATTCTGTGTTCACTTATCTGACTTGCTTTGGATGGTGTTAGCAAATGTTACAAGAAGAATCTTGTAAAAGCACTTGCAGTTTCTACTTGCGCCTTCATATCTTTGCCTTTGTAATGAAAACATGCCTTCTGTTAAACAATAAAAATGCAGAAGCAATTAACATACTGTTGTCCCAGCCAAGGCTAGCCTAAATCAGCCAAAACCAATCTGTCCCCACACAGATAAGCCAGTTCATCCATGGATTGTAGAATAATCTAGGTGAACCCCAGGCGACCCCAGTGGAATACACTACTGAAAACTATTCAATGGCATTACATTGTTATCCAGGAAAAATCCATACTCTGTAGTAAAGCTTGGAAGATGCTACCTAATTTAGCCCTTTCCTACATCTTCAGTTTAGTTATCATTCTCTTATTTTTCTCTGTTTTCTTTTTCTCCCAGTTTTATCAAGAAATAATTGACATATATCACTATAGAAATTTAAGATAAACAGGATGATGGTTCAACTGACATACGTTGTAGAATGTTTATCACAATAGGTTTAGGTAACATCCATCTTCTAATATAGATACAGTAAAAAAATAAAGAAAAAGACAATGAAAAAGGATATTTGTGATAAAGCTCCTAGGATTTACCTCTTTAAAACTTTCCTACATCCTACAGTAGTGTTAGCTATAGTCATCACGTTGTACACTACATCCCTAATACTTACTTATCTTATAACTGAAGTTTATACCCTTGACCACTCTCCTGCAATTCCTTCTACCTCTCTCTATACCTTCTGCCCTTGGTAACCAAAAGTCTGATCTCTCTGTGAGTTTGGGTTTTGTTTGTTTGTTGTTTTGTTTTGTTTTTTAAATTCTAAATATAACTGAGATCATACAGTAATTTTTTTTATCCATCTTACTATTTCACTTAGAATAATGCCTTCAAGCTCCATCCATGTTGTCACAAATGGTAGGATATTATAATTCTTTATGGATGAATAATATTCACATCTACTTTATTCATTCACACATCAGTGAACACCTAGATTTGTTCCCATGTCTTAGCTATTGTAAATAGTAATGCTGAGAACATGCAGGTGCAGACTCTTTTTTAGAGTTAGTGTTTTGGTTCCTCTTGGACATATTCCCAGAAGTGGAACTGTCAGATCATATGTTAGTTCTCCTTTCTTATATATCCCAAATACAAAAATGTAAAAAGCAATTATAATTTGTCACCTTTATTGGATTTCTTGCCCTTCTGTTTTCATATATGAGCCTTGGTAAAGAACAGACCTTCTGTAAACAAGATAGGTCCAAATATCGTGTCCATCCATCACTTACTCTCCTCTGAGTTTTTACTTTCTTATAAACACTTATTTATTTTTCAACATGCAGATCATTCATTTTCAAAGATCTTTTTTCTGTGATGCCCCTGCCATATTCACCTCATTCTTCGTCTACCTTAGTCCCATTAAAACTTGTATATCCTTTTAAACAACTCTTAACCAATACCATGATCATAGTTTATCTCTTCCTCTTTCTTCAGAGGACTGTAAGCATCTTGGGGGCAGGCACTGGGCCTAATTCACTTTTGAATCACTAGTTCCAGCATCTAGTCCACTGAAAATGTTCAGTGCACAAGTTTCCTTCTGTAGATTTTGGAAATAGCAAGCACCTTTACTAGAGAAGAGAATGAATAGTCGTAGAGGGAAAGGTTATCAGGATTGAGAGTTCTTGGCTCAGTGAAGGTTATTCACTCAATTGTCTTCTACATCAGTGCCTGGAAGAAGTATTTTGCCAGCCATATGATTTCTAGCTAACATGTAGAGCTGATATTCAAAGTATTCTACCAGGATCCTGGATCTAAATAACTGAGATAACTGAGATACTGCCAAGTCTTGGCTTATAACAAAAACAACTGATTTTGATTCTAGCCTCTTTTTGTAGTTACAAACTCATTTTCCCTCAAATAATTCTATGTAGCACTCTTCTTCAAATATACTAACTGATCATTTATTGTGGAAAAAACTGCCACTGAGAAACCAACATCTTGGGTGCATATGAGAAGTTACCCTCATCAAAACCATGATGGAAAATTGAAGGCCTCATTTTAATGAACCTGCCAGTGTTTCCACTTTCCAAGAGAAACATTATGATTTTCCCATCTAGAATTTCAAAGCAGTCTCTCATTAGTTTGGCCATATTTCTCTTTCAAGAAAGATTATTACCTTCAGAGTTAAGAATATGATATTCTTAACCCTGAGGCAACTTCTTCAATTTTAAGTTTAGCTTTTGCTATAGAGGAGATTTATTTCCCTTCATTTAATTTTTTCTCAGAATATAATAAAATTAAGAATCAATTAGAGTACACATGAGGGGTTCAAATATACTCACATAGATATAGATAGATGATAGATACATAGATACACAGATAACAGGAAGATAGATGATAGATACTTTTCCCAGACGCTCAGCAAAATTATTTGTCCCACAAAGGTCATTTTCATAAATTCCCACTTGTGTGTAGATAATGGCATTCTTCTTTGTTTTGCTCAGGATTAGTTGGCAGTTACTAGTGTAATTTTGTAAACACATGTGAAACTCAGATTTTGGCTGAGTTTCATTTTGATTCTCATATCCTAGTCCTTTTCTACTCTTTTCTTTGTTTTTTAATATGACTTAAACCACTTCAGGAATAATTCCCTTTCCTATGCTGTTTTGATTCAGAGGATATAGATAATATACAATACTTACTTTTGCAAAACTTTCCACTTTATGGACAGAGATAATTGAACTGCTACTTATGAAAACATATATCAATGTTGCCTGAATATTTTGATTTTACACTCTACAAAAATAAGATATTCAAGTAACAAATTCCAAGTGGCCATACTCATTGATTCATGGGATGCCAAACATTACTTTAATGTAATGAAAACATTTAGAAAGGAAGGCCAGTTGTAAGGTATATTCAATAAACTCCCAGTAACTTACCATTTCATATTGTGTTGTATTTTTGTTTTATAATGTCTCATAATGAGGCATACTGATGGCAGAAGTGCCTGATTCTAATCAGGTATTTAAGGACACAGAACTATTTCATCATGTAAGTATAAATATACCATATAATAGGAATGCGGAGCATCTGCTAAGCGTGAAATATGTTTAATAAAAGGTCATAAAAACATGAGATAATTGGTAATAGTTGGTATGCTCTAGCTAGTTGACTAGGCAGTACTGAGACATGTTCCCAGATGCCCAACTTTAATGGAGATTCTCAGAGAAGCCTAAATTTTACTTCTGGAAAATTAAGAAAAACAACTGTTAAGGGAGAAATCCTTTATGACCAGTATTCTTGATTTTCTCCAATGAATTCTGTGTAATCAAGTAACCTGTACTTCATAGTATCTTTGAAGCTGATATTATGTTCTGTGATACACAGCATAGTAAGGAAGGTTTAAAATTGATCTCACAATGTGGTCTAAGGGAAGAAAATGGATGACTAATTTCAGGATAAGAATATTCTTTATAACCAAAATAGAAAAGCACATGCTCACTTTTGGAATGGCATGAGAAATCATCAAAAGAGGTAGCCTAACTGTGAATGCAAAGCTTTCAAGTAACTAGGTACCCAGGAATGAAGTGCATATTTGTATGAAGTAAAAAATTTCCTTTCTGGAACAACACAATGTACAATGGAATGTATATAATTTTATTATATACCCACAGGAATAAACTAATAAGGCACACTGAACTACAGAAACAATTTAAAGAAAACATGAATCCTCTTTCTTATGACTTCAATATTACTCACTGTCTTAAACTTTTTTTGGAAAATAAAAGCTAAGTACAGAGAAAACATTAATGTAATTTACGTAATGTAATTCTTTTTTTCAGATTTCAAATTTTTAATTTATTTTTTAGTGGTGTTCAATTTGCCAACATATAGAATAACACCCAGTGCTCATCCCATCAAGTGCCCCCCTCAGTGCCCATCACCCAGTCACCCCCACCCCCGCCCACCTCTTTTTCTACCACCCCTTGTTCGTTTTCCAGAATTAGGAGTCTCCATGTTCTGTCTCCCTTTCTAATATTTCCCACTCATTTTTTCTCCTTTCCCCTTTATTCCCTTTCACTATTTTTTATATTCCCCAAATGAATGAGACCATATAATGTATGTCCTTCTCTTTTTTTTGGGGGGGGGAATAATTTATTTTATTTTATTTTATTATTTTATTTTATTTTATTTTTTTAATCTATGAAAACATGATTTTATTTATTTATTTTTTTAATAAATTAATTTTTTATTGGTGTTCAATTTACCAACATACAGAATAACACCCAGTGCTCATTCCGTCAAGTACCCCCCTCAGTGCCCATCACCCATTCACCCCCAACCCCCGCCCTCCTCCCCTTCCACCACCCCTAGTTCGTTTCCCAGAGTTAGGAGTCTTTATGTTCTGTCTCCCTTTCTGATATTTCCCACACATTTCTTCTCCCTTACGTTATATTCCCTTTCACTATTATTTATATTCCCCAAATGAATGAGAACATACACTGTTTGTCCTTCTCTGATTGACTTACTTCACTCAGCATAATACCCTCCAGTTCCATCCACGTTGAAGCAAATGGTGGGTATTTGTCATTTCTAATGGCTGAGTAATATTCCATTGTATACATAAACCACATCTTCTTAATCCATTCATCTTTTGATGGACACCAAGGCTCCTTCCACAGTTTGGCTATTGTGGACATTGCTGCTAGAAACATCAGGGTGCAGGTGTCCTGGCTTTCATTGCATCTGAATCTTTGGGGTAAATCCCCAACAGTGCAATTGCTAGGTTGTAGGCCAGGTCTATTTTTAGCTCTTTGAAGAACCTCCACACGGTTTTCCAGAGTGGCTGCACCAGTTCACATTCCCACCAACAGTGTAAGAAGGTTCCCTTTTCTCCACATACTCTCCAACATTTGTGGTTTCCTGCCTTGTTAATTTTCCCCATTCTCACTGGTGTGAGGTGGTATCTCATTGTGGTTTTGATTTGTATTTCCCTGATGGCAAGTGATGCAGAGCATTTTCTCACGTGCATGTTGGCCATGTCTATGTCTTCCTCTGTGGGATTTCTCTTCATGTCTTTTGCCCATTTCATGATTGGATTGTTTGTTTCTTTGGTGTTGAGTTTAAGAAGTTCTTTATAGATCTTGGAAACTAGCCCTTTATCTGATACGTCATTTCCAAGTATCTTCTCCCATTCTGTAGGTTGTCTTTTAGTTTTGTTGACTGTATCCTTTGCTGTGCAAAAGCTTTTTATCTTGATGAAGTCCCAATAGTTCATTTTTGCTTTTCTTTCTTTTGCCTTCGTGGATGTATCTTGCAAGAAGTTACTGTGGCCAAGTTCAAAAAGGGTGTTGCCTGTGTTCTCCTCTAGGATTTTGATGGAATCTTGTCTCAATTTAGATATTTCATCCATTTTGAGTTTATCTTTGTGTATGGTGAGAGTGGCCTAGTTTCATTCATCTGCATGTGGATGTCCAATTTTCCCAGCACCATTTATTGAAGAGACTGTATTTCTTCCAATGGATAGTCTTTCCTCCTTTATTGAATATTAGTTGACCATAAAGTTCAGGGTCCACTTCTGGGTTCTCTATTCTGTTCCATTGATCTATGTGTCTGTTTTTGTGCCAGTACCACACTGTCTTGATGACCACAGCGTTGTAGTACAACCTGAAATCTGGCATTGTGATGCCCCCAGCTCTGGTTTTCTTTTTTAAAATTCCCCTGGCTATTCGGGGTCTTTTCTGATTCCACACAAATCTTAAAATAATTTGTTCTAACTCTCTGAAGAAAGTCCATGGTATTTTGATAGGGATTGCATTAAACGTGTAAATTGCCCAGCGTAACATTGATATATTCACAATATTAATTCTGCCAATCCATGAGCATGGAATATTTTTCCATCTCTTTGTGTCTTCCTCCATTTCTTTCAGAAGTGTTCTATAGTTTTTAGGGTATAGATCCTTTACCTCTTTGGTTAGGTTTATTCCTAGGTATCTTATGCTTTGGGTGCAATTGTAAACGGGATTGACTCCTTAATTTCTCTTTCTTCAGTCTCATTGTTAGTGTATAGAAATGCCGTTCATTTCTGGGCATTGATTTTGTATCCTGCCACGCTACCGAATTGCTGTATGACTTCTAGCAATCTTGGGGTGGAGGCTTTTGGGTTTTCTATGTAGAGTATCATGTCATCTGCAAAGAAGGAGAGTTTGACTTCTTCTTTGCCAATTTGAATGCCTTTAATGTCTTTTTGTTGCCTGATTGCTGAGGCTAGGACTTCTAGTACTATGTTGAATAGCAGTGGTGAGAGTGGACATCCCTATCTTGTTCCTGATCTTAGGGGAAAGGCTCTCAGTGCTTCCCCATTGAGAATGATATTTGCTGTGGGCTTTTCATAGATGGCTTTTAAGAAGCTGAGGAATGTTCCCTCTATCCCTACACTCTGAAGAGTTTTGATCAGGAATGGATGCTGTATTTTGTCAAATGCTTTCTCTGCATCTATTGAGAGGGTCATATGGTTCTTAGTTTTTCTCTTGCTGATATGATAAATCACATTGATTGTTTTATGAGTGTTAAACCAGGCTTGTGTCCTGGGGATAAATCCTACTTGGTCATGGTGAATAATTTTCTTAATGTATTGTTGGATCCTATTGGCTAGTATCTTGTTGAGAATTTTTGCATCCATATTCATCAGGGATATTGGTCTGTAATTCTCCTTTTTGGTGGGGTCTTTGTCTGGTTTTGGAATTAAGGTGATGCTGGCCTCATAGAACGAATTTGGAAGTACTCCATCTCTTTCTATCTTTCCAAACAGCTTTAGTAGAATAGGTATGATTTCTTCTTTAAACGTTTGATAGAATTCCCCTGGGAAGCCATCTGGCCCTGGACTCTTGTGTCTTGGGAGGTTTTTGATGACTGCTTCAATTTCCTCCCTGGTTATTCGCCTGTTCAGGTTTTCTATTTCTTCCTGTTCCAGTTTTGGTAGTTTGTGGCTTTCCAGGAATGCGTCCATTTCTTCTAGATTGCCTAATTTATTGGCGTATAGCTGTTCATAATATGCTTTTAAAATCGTTGGTATTTCCTTGGTGTTCGTAGTGATCTCTCCTTTCTCATTCATGATTTTATTGAGTCTTCTCTCTCTTCTTTTTAATAAGGTTGGCTAAGGGTTTATCTATCTTATTAATTCTTTCAAAGAAGCAACTCCTGGTTCTGTTGATCTGTTCCACAGTTCTTCTGGTCTCGATTTCGTTGAGTTCTGCTCGAATTTTAATTAACTCTCTGCTTCTGCTGGGCGTAGGGTCCATCTGCTGTTTTTTCTCTAGCTCCTTTATGTGTAAGGTTAGCTTTTGTATTTGAGTTCTTTCCAGTTTTTGAATGGATGCTTGTATTGCGATGTATTTCCCCCTTAGGACTGCTTTTGCTGCATCCCAAAGATTTTGAACGGTTGTATCTTCATTCTCATTAGTTTCCATGAATCTTTTTAATTCTTCCTTAATTTCCTGGTTGACCCTTTCATCTTTTAGTAGGATGGTCCTTAACCTCCATGTGTTCGAAGTCCTTCCAAACTTCTTGTTGTGATTTAGTTCTAGTTTCAAAGCATTATGGTCTGAGAATATGCAGGGGATGATCCCAATCTTTTGGTATCGGTTCAGACCCGATTTGTGACCCAGTATGTGGTCTATTCTGGAGAAAGTTCCATGTGCACTTGAGAAGAATGCGTATTCAGTTGAGTTTGGATGTAAAGTTCTGTAGATATCTGTGAAATCCATCTGGTCCAGTGTATCATTTAAAGCTCTCGTTTCTTTGGAGATGTTGTGCTCAGAAGACCTGAAGATTGAAGTCACCAAGTATAAGTGTATTATTATATAAGTATTTCTTCACTTTGGTTATTAATTGGTTTAAATATTTGGCAGCTCCCACATTCGGAGCATATATATTGAGGATTGTTAAGTCCTAATGTTGGATAGATCCTTTAAGTATGAGATAGTGTCCCTCTTCATCTCTCACTACAGTCTTCGGGGTAAATTTTAGTTTATCTGATATAAGGATGGCTACCCCTGCTTTCTTTTGAAGACCATTTGAATGGCAAATGGTTCTCCAACCTTTTATTTTCAGGCTGTAGGTGTCCTTCTGTCTAAAATGAGTCTCTTGTAGACAGCAAATAGATGGGTCCTGCTTTTTTATCCAGTCTGAAACCCTGTGCCTTTTGATGGGGTCATTAAGCCCGTTCATGTTCAGAATTACTATTGAGAGATATGAGTTTAGTGTCACCATGATATCTATTCAGTCCTTGTTTTTGTGGATTGTTCCACTGAACTTCTTATTAAAGGGGAATTTTAAGAGTCCCCCTTAAAATTTCTTGCAGAGCTGGTTTGGAGGTCACATATTCTTTTAGTTCCTGCCTGTCTTGGAAGCTCTTTTTCTCTCCTTCCATTTTGAATGAGAGCCTTGCTGGATAAAGTATTCTTGGTTGCATGTTCTTCTCATTTAGGACCCTGAATATATCCTGCCAGCCCTTTCTGGCCTGCCAGATCTCTGTGGAGAGGTCTGCTGTTACCCTAATATTCCTCCCCATAAAATTCAGGGATTTCTTGTCTCTTGCTGCTTTAAAGATCTTCTCTTTATCTTTGGAATTTGCAAGCTTCACTATTAAATGTCGAGGTGTTGAACAGTTTTTGTTGATTTTAGGAGAGGATCTCTCTATTTCCTGGATCTGAATGCCTGTTTCCCTTCCCACATTAGGAAAGTTTTCAGGTATAATTTGTTCAAATACATATTCTGGCCCTCTGTCCCTTTCAGCGCCCGTGGGAACCCCAATTAAACGTAGGTTTTTCTTCCTCAGGCCGTCGTTTATTTCCCTTAATCTGTCTTCCTGGTCTTTTAATTGTCTGTGTCTTTTTCCCTCAGTTTCCCTCTTTGCCATCAACTTGTCTTCTATGTCACTCACTCGTTCCTCCACCTCGTTAACCCTTGTCGTTAGGACTTCTAGTTTGGATTGCATCTCATTCTATTGATTTTTAATTTCTGCCTGATTGGATCTAAATTCTGCAGTCATGAAGTTTCTTGACTCCTTTATGCTTTTTTCTAGAGCCACCAGTAGCTGTATAATAGTGCTTCTGAATTGGCTTTCTGACATTCAATTGGAATCCAGATTTTGTAACTGTGTGGGAGAGAGGACTATTTCTGATTCTTTCTTTTGAGGTGAGGTTTTCCTTCTAGTCATTTTTCTCAGTGCAGAGTGGCCAAAAACAAGTTGTATTGGGAAAAGGAGAGAAAGAAGGAAAGAAAAGAGAAAAAGAAAAAAGAAAAAAGGAAGAAAAAAAGAAAAAAGAGAAGAAAAAAGAAAGAAAAAGAAAGAAAGGGGGAAAAGGGTGGGGGAAGCAATCAGAAATCAAAACGAAAAAAAAAAAAAAAACACGGAGGAGTATCTTCTGCTTCTGTATACTTTAAGTCCCTTGACTTTCCCTGGAACTTGTCCGTCTAGCTGGTCTTCTGGGGGAGGGGCCTGTTGTGCTGATTTTCAGGTGTTAGCACTTGGGGGAGCTGCTCTGCCCCCTGCCTGGTGCAGGGCTCAGTGGGGGTTGTTTACCCCGTGAGGCCCCAGGAGCAACAGCCCTAGTGGCTGGGCCAGCTCATCAGCCCTAGAGTCAGCCCCCGCAGTAACTCCGGAGCTCTCCGTCTGCAGGGCCTGGAGGCTCCGGGGCGGGGCCGCTGATCTGCTCAGCTCGGGGCAGGAGCGTCCTCGCTGTCCTGGGCCCTCCCGGCTCCTGCCTGTCCCGGGGGAGGCCGGATCCTGGGCTGTGTCCCGGCGCCCTGTGCTCCGGAGCCTGCGCTGTTGGATTCATGCTCCCGGCCGCGCAGCCCCCTCCGCGGAGCCGCCCCCCAGCCCCTCAGAGCTGCTCCGGGTCCCGCCGCCCGCGCTGCAGCCCTTAGGGAGCTCGGCGCACTCTCCCGGGGCGCAGGTGTCTGTTAGTGTCCCCGGGAGCCCGAGGGCATCCCCGCCCTCCTGGGTCCTGCTCCAACTCCCTGCGAGCCCCTTTCCGCCCGGGAAGGTCGGTGCAGCTCCTGCTCCTCCGGGACGGGGCTCTCCTGTCCTGGGGACACTCGCCCCGGCCTCAGCCCTGCTCCTCGCGGGGCCCCTCCCCCTTGGAGGCCTTTTGTTTCTTTACTTCTTTTTCCCCGTCTTCCTACCTTGATAGAAGCGCGAACTCTTCTCACCGTAGCATTCCAGGTGTTCTCTCTTTAAATCTCAGGCTGAATTTGTAGATTTTCAGGATAGTTTGAAGGTTATCTAGGTAATTTGGTGGGGACAGGTGATTTGGGGACCCTACTCTTCCGCCACCTTGCCCCTCCTCCCAATGTTTTTCCTTCTCCTATTGACTTACTTCACTCAGCATAATACCCTCCAGTTCCACCCACGTCGAAGCAAATGGTGGGTATTTGTCATTTCTAATAGCTGAGTAATATTCCGTTGTATACATAAACCACATCTTCTTTATCCATTCACCTTTCGAGGGACACTGAGGCTCCTTCCACAGTTTGGCTATTGTGGATATTGCTGCTAGAAACATCGGGGTGCAGGTGTCCCGGCGTTTCATTGCATCTGAATCTTTGGGGTAAATCCCCACCAGTGCAATTGCTGGGTCATAGGGCAGATCTATTTTTAACTCTTTGAGGAACCTCCACACAGTTTTCCAGAGTGGCTGCACCAGTTCACATTCCCACCAACAGTGTAAGAGGGTTCCCTTTTCTCCGCATCCTCTCCAACATTTGTGGTTTCCTGTCTTGTTAATTTTCCCCATTCTCACTGGTGTGAGGTGGTATCTCATTGTGGTTTTGATTTGTATTTCCCTGATGGCAAGTGATGCAGAGCATTTTCTCATGTGCATGTTGGCCATGTCTATGTCTTCCTCTGTGAGATTTCTGTTCATGTCTTTTGCCCATTTCATGATTGGATTGTTTGTTTCTTTGCTGTTGAGTTGAATAACTTCCTCACAGATCTTGGAAACTAGCCCTTTTACCTGATACGTCATTTGCAAATATCTTCTCCCATTCTGTAGGTTGTCTTTTAGTTTTGGTGACTGTTTCTTTTGCTGTGCAAAAGTTTCTTATCTTGATGAAGTCCCAATAGTTCATTTTTGCTTTTGTTTCTCTTGCCTTCATGGATGTATCTTGCAAGAAGTTACTGTGGCCAAGTTTAAAAAGGGTGTTGCCTGTGTTCTTCTCTAGGATTTTGATGGATTCTTGTCTCACATTTAGATCTTTCATCCATTTTGAGTTTATCTTTGTGTATGGTGTAAGAGAATGGTCTAGTTTCATTCTTCTGCCTGTGGATGCCCAATTTTCCCAGCACCATGTGTTGAAGAGACTGTCCTTTTTCCAGTGGATAGTCTTTCCTGCTTTGTCGAATATTAGTTGACCATAAAATTCAGGGTCCACTTCTGGGTTCTCTATTCTGTTCCATTGATCTATGTGTCTGTTTTTGTGCCAGTACCACACTGTCTTGATGACCACAGCTTTGTTGTACAACCTGAAATCTGGCATTGTGATGTCCCCAGCTATGGTTTTCTTTTTTAATATTTCCCCTGGCTATTCGGGGTCTTTTCTGATTCCACACAAATCTTAAAATAATTTGTTCCAACTCTCTGAAGAAAGTCCATGGTATTTTGATATATGTAATGTAATTTTCAATGAGGCCAATGTGGACTAGTAAAAGGTCGACTGTGTCTTCTCCATCCATGAAATAGTCTTAGTAATAATCAATATCTAATCAGTAGTTTCTGTCAGGTAGGATAAAGGTTCTGTTAGGTTTGGATAAAGACCAAACCATGTTGAAAAACAGACATGGTAACCTACAACCACCATATTTGTGACTGAGGTATGACTACACTTTCAGGCTTAAAAAACTTAAGTAACTATTTAAGGTAAAGTTATTTTAAAGGGAATAAAGGAGCATTAAATACATGGTGATCAGATACGTCAATTTGTCTCTATTTTTTTGTTAAAATTATTACAATTCATGAAATGAGGGACTGTATATAACTAAGAAATAAACCAAACATTTGAGCCATCAGCTTTACCTTCTCCTTTATCCAATCAGTCACCAGTTTTAATCCAGTTTAGCACCTATTTATTGGGAGTTTAATATGTATCTCACATGATGACAGGCAGAAATCTTTTCTCTGAATTGAGCCTTATAAGTATGTATTCCCTTTATACTCCTCTTGCCATATGCTAGCAAACTTCTAATTGGTTTCCTTATCTTCTTTCTCTCTTCTCTTATATATTATATTTATTATCAGAGGTTTTTGTCAATCTATCTGGAGAGCTAACACTTATTTTGCACAGTAAAGAAGACATCAATGTGTGCCAAGACTTTAATAAAGAAAGAAATATCATGATGTGTCTTAGAGGCCATAGGATTTTCTTGTTGATAACATTCTGAACTGCAGACCCCCAAGTCATCAATAATAAAATAGCAGAATTGTATAACACAATGACCCATTGTTCTTTCAAGGAAGATCCTTTTCCTTAAATTTAATAGTTTATTTAATCATGTACAATATATTCATAGTTCTCTAGTCAATATGAGTGTGCTTGTGTATATGTGTGTGTATTGAACTTACCTCAGCTATTTGTGATTCTGCAACATATTATACGCGTCACTGGCCATTTCTAGTGCCATCTTCAAGAATCTCAGCTAAAACAGCTGGAAGCAACAAGATTGAACACTAATTTGTTGATAATAAGTAAAAAGAGTCAAGGCCAAAGCCAACTTTTATAACCTGGAGACCATTTCAATTTAGCAAAATTTGGTCTATTTACGAATGAAAATCCCTTCACATTTGACTTCTACCCTAAAGAAAAGAATAAATTAAAGAAGTGAACAAAATTCTCTGCTTATCACATAGATAGCACTCTGCCTTGCTGCAACTGTGGAGATATTGAAAATTAAAATGTTTAACACTGCAGGCACTGCCCCTATTTCCTTCTGAAACAGGTCATTTTGTTTATGTTTATGTTATTAGGTTTGTTTTTTCATATTCATTATGGAGTTCTGTGTGGCTCTAAGGACAGCATTCATTAAATGTGGACAGTCAGCCTACAGCACTAATAGATAAATACTATTCTGTTTGAAAAATAATACTTTTATTTTTGTTGTTGCTTCACTTCATTTTGTCTTTGCACTTGCCCCTTGATTTAATTTACTCATATTCTCATAGACCCCCATCTCAGTGGCAAGGGGGTAAAAGACAGCCATAATATTTTACTGTTTGGAGGAGAGGACATTATAGAATTCCAGTGCTTGAATACCTGGCAAAGGTACTAACTATTAGCCTCTTCTGAGATTATTGCCCACCTTATGCTTTACCAGATCCCTGTCTCCAACAGCAGATTTTTGTAGCAAAGTAAAATACTATGGACGGACAGTGTACCTATGAGTTAAGAGATTTTGGAGCAAACCACCAAACACAAATTTCTGCTCCTTTACTTAGCCCTTAATCTCATGGTTACCATTTATTTAAATTTTTGAAGCCTTACTTTAATTATGTATGAAACAGTAAGGATGAGTGAGCATACCATGAAATAAATATAATGCAAATAGCTCGTACCCAGAGCAAAGCATTTGCTCAGTAGATGTTCGTGATCTGTTTTTTCTTCCTTTTCTGACAATCCTGGGGATATAAGAGGCTTAAGGAAGCCTACTCCAGTGTTTCTGCAGACAGGTGGTTTGAACAGAATCACCTGGATCTGCTTAATAAGAAATACATGTTTTTTATTCATTCATATATGTACCTCATACATACTGAACTAGATTCTGTGCTTACTCCATGCCAAACCATCCTTCTGGGTGAATCTTATGGGCAGCCAATTTTGCAAACCACTATCTCATTCCTCCAACCCTAAATGGCATTGCTCAAATCCTCTTTCCAAAATTGCTGCCAAGTATTTCTGTAACTTCTGTTTAAATACTTAAAATAGTGAACTCAAAATGCCTCTTGAAGTATCTGTCTATATAAACAGCTTTAAGAAGTGATTCTTTCTCCCAAGACCATATTTCTCTCCAGCATCCTTCATCCACTGATGCAAATTCAAACCTCTAAGAGTCTTGCAGAAAAAAAAAATCAACCTCTCTTTGTATCTGATAGCATTCATCTATTTAAAAACACAGCTGCCCCACAAGTCTTCTCTCCTCTAGACCAAGCTCACCAAATTGCCAATCCCCAGATCCCAAATTTGTGTTTACCTAATCCTTGCCAAATATATTCTACTTCCAGATTCCAGCTGCCTGCATACTCCTCTACTCAGACTGCTGGACTATCTTTGGAATTTTTCATTGATTTAATCTAATCTCTCCTTTACTTGGAAAAAGAATACCCAAAATGCAAATAAGAGCCCATTTGGACTTGTCTGTCACTGCTACAAAAGTATCTTCTAGTCTTTTTCTTTTTTTAATAAAAGTGCTTTACATCTCAACCTTCTTATGAACTGCTCAAATTCAATAGCATGAGTTTTATTATGAACATTTGAGATTTTAGATTGAGGTAGAAATAGGTCTACAGATGGTTGTGAGAATAGTCATAGTTGAGGCAATTGAAGCCCTAGGAAGTCATATGCCTTACCAAAGTTGATATAACCAGTATATATCCTTGTTCTCTAGTATAGTAACTGTTTCTGAAAATAAGATTTCCTGCTTATATAGTACAGATACCTCAATCCAGAAGCTTCTAGGCATGTTTTGTTGATCTTCGTAACTTAGTTCTTTTTGGCTGTTGTTCTTTTAATTTGAGCCTTTATTTAATCATTAGAAAGTGTCCACTATACTAAGGATTCATGGATTTTTCTGAAAAAAATAGAAATCTTACAACTTTGGGTCTGCATTCCCAGGCAGTAACAATGTGCTAGATCTTCCTTTAGATTAGGCTTATATTTCCTGCCTGAACTTTATAGGTACTTAAGTTTGTTAAGTTCCCCATGGAATAGTATTATATATTTTTATAAGCGCTTTCATATCTTCCATTTAACATGAAATATTCATATTTACAATGAAATTGAAAAGGACTGGAATAAACATATATATATGTATATATATATATATATATATATATATATATATATATATATATAATTTGTATGAAGATATACCTAGGTCCCCTAATATGTGCCAGGAGAGACTGAAGAGTGTATAATAGTTCAGCTTTGCTGGAGTAAAATTTCCTGGTTTAAAATCCCCATTTTGCCATTTGCTGGCTATTAACATGGGCAAGTCATTTTATGTTTTTGAGACTTGGGATCTTATGTCTATAAAATAGATGAGGTAATATCCATGTGATAGAATTTCAGAAAAGATTAAATTAGATAACTAATAAAACTGTTAGCTTAGTTCCTGGTATATGGCAAGTACTTAACAAATATTTGCCACTAATATTTTTAATTTAAGTACTAGAACCTAGACTTTTCAACATCTAATGTGAGGCTTTTCTCATTGTATAAAACTGTTACACTCACTCTCTCCTATGTGCCCCCTTAATTCCTAGTTTCTGAAGTGAATTCCTTGCTGGACTGCTAATGACTATTGACTCATGACCAAACACTAGTTGTCCCTCTGAATTGTATCAAAATTCTGCCTTAATCCAAGATCTTTGCCCTAAATCTTCTCATACGGGAAATGTAAAAAGCACTCCATGACCTGGTAACACATCACATACCCAGCTTGGATCCTGGTTGGAACTGCATATTTTGTACTAATGTGCCCCAACATTAAGGCATTAAAATAGGAATAATATGCTAAATAAAGTAAAAATTGGTAGGGATCACAGTTGATGTTATTTCCAAATTCATGAACAAATAACTGTATACCTCCGTGGGTGTTAAGAGTGGTTTTGCCCCTACTAAGCTTCAAGTTGGAAAATCTACTTGTTCCAAAAATGTAGATCAATCACCTGTCTTCAATCTCAGGCAGCCACCTTTCTGCAGACTTCATACTTTCATCAGTCTTTCTTTCTCCTCTCTCTATTTTGGGCAGTTTTGATTCTCTGTCTTAGAATAGATATTTGGGGGCTGCATGGCCACTGAAAATTCAGGCTGGAGAAGCAGAGCTGTAGGCATTTTTTGAGAAAGTACTTTCTGGTGCCTTAAAGTTCTATATAAATAGAAGAGTTTAGAAGATCTGTAGAAGCATTTCTCAGAGTTTGGTATTTGACTCACCTTCTTTGGAATCACAAAGATACATTTCTAAATCCATCCAAAACGAGTTGAATCACATCTCTTGATTTGGAACCCAGGAATCTGCCTTTTTAACAAGTGAGACACACTGAAATTGTGTATGTGCTAAACACTAAGAAATCAATAGGGAGATATAAGCAAGAGCTTGAAAAATGGTTATAGTG
Source organism: Canis aureus (assembly GCF_053574225.1). Classification (NCBI taxonomy): domain Eukaryota; kingdom Metazoa; phylum Chordata; class Mammalia; order Carnivora; family Canidae; genus Canis; species Canis aureus. Next base: position 20,700,055 of record NC_135639.1, on the reverse strand, counting down.
ATGCAGAGAGGATTCAATTAACTCCAACAACAGGTGTGGAATACCACTGAGGACTCTAGAGAATTCAGACTATTATTCCCAGCCTCCTCATATGAGTTGTTGACTAAGGCTTTGGATATAAAAAGAACTCAAAATGTGAAACAAGATAAATACAATTAAGTATTTTTTTTTTACAATTAAGTATTACCATGAGTAATTTAGGTGAAAAGTACTCAAAGTGTTTCAAGGATGGGTGAGACAAGTGTGGAAATAAATTATCAGGAAGAGTAACACGATAGGACATAAAATATAGATAAACAAGTGGGTAAGGGGAAGGCCAATATAGGTAAATATGAGGAGGTGGTAATGAATGTAGTATATAAAGTTGATAGAGAATTAGATGGGCAAATTCTAGAAGAAGGCTGGTAAGATCTGAGATACAGAATTCCAGAGCTTCACTGTGGTGCCACAGGTCACATGTAATTACTGGAGCCACATTAGAATCCATCTATGTCATTCCAGAACAGCATGAATTTAGCTCTAACATTGAGCCCTCAGAGTTCTCTTCATTTTGACTCAGACTCAGCTAGAATCATCGACATTACTTTTTAGAAGGAGATGACAACGCAGTACAGACAGAATCTGTCATTTGAGAAGCAACCAAAATCTCTCCAGTATGGAGGTTACTCAAAATATTACAAATGCTAAACTCGTTTTTTGTTATTCACTAAACAAGCCTCAATTGATATACTGAAGAGCTGAGTAAAATAGCATTTGCCTAGCTTGATTTTTATCAATTATTTCAAAAATACCACAGTTTTGGAAAATATATCCTGTGTGCAATAGTTTGTTTAATTTAGTTCACTGTTTTGTTTTGTTTTGTCTTCTTAAAAAAAGAAAAAGGGCAGCCCGGGTGGCTCAGTGGTTTAGCACCACCTTCAGCCCAGGGCCTGATCCTGGAGACCCGGGATCAAATCCCACGTCAGCCCCCCTGCATGGAGCCTGCTTCTCACTCTGCCTGTGTCTCTGCTTTTTTTTTTCTCTCTCTCTCTCATGAATAAATAAATAAAATATTTTTAAAAGATAAAAGAAAAAAACATATTCAAAGAAATAGAGTAAAAAACTAATTACCAAGAGATGGGAGTGGGGGTGGATAGGGAGAGGTTGGTTAAAAGGTACCAATTTCAGTCATAAGACAAATGAGTTCTGCAGATCCATTGTAAACCATGGCAATCATTGCCAACAATAGCGTGTTGTATAATTGAAGCTTGCTAAGAGAAACTTAAATTCACTCATCATAAATAAATAAATAAATAAATAGTGATGGATATGTCAATTACTTTGCTAGCAGGAATCCTTTCACAATGTATATGTGAATTAAATCATCACAATGTATACTTTTAGTACATTACAGGTTTATTTGTCAATTATACTTCAATAAAGCTGAGAAAAGTACATATTTTACTTGAATTTTCTTAGATTTTACCTAGATTTCTCTGTTCCACAATTGCATCAAGAATACCATATAATATTTATTCACCATGTCTCCTATAACAATTTCTCAGACTTTTCTTGTTTATGATGACCTTGATAATTTTGAGGAGTACTGTTCAGTATTTTATAGAATGTTCCTCAATTGGGTTTTGTCTGATGTTTTTCCTCATGATTAAATTGGGGTTATGGGAGGGCAGACAGAGAGATAAAGTGACATTCTCATCAACTCATATCAAGGGTATATATACTATCAACATGACTAATGATTGTGAGGATTGTGTCAAACTGGAGACGTAATGGCCCTCTATAATGGGCAGCTATTACGGAGCTCCATATAATGGCTGCTCTGGGAAAATCTTGCCCTATGTTGCCTGATCTTGATTTTTCAACAGAAGCCAGAAATCTTAATGTTTATGTGAAAAATCCAACTTTTAAATATTGACAACTAATTCAAATTTAGAACAATCATGTGGCCCATACAACATTCCATGGTTGTATGGGCCAAATAAAATATGTTTGTGGGCCAATGTCATACTATGGTCACTGGTTTGCAAACTCTTGCAAATATACAGACATCATTAAGGTTTTTATTATTGTTTATGTATAATTGATATATACCATTACATTATTTCAGGTGTACAACATAATACTTTGATACCAGGAAAGGGTATAGTTAACCACAATACGTCTAATTAACATTTGTCACCATATATAGTTACAAAAAAGCTTTTTCTTGTGATGAGAATTTTCAATATCCACTCTCTCCATACCTTTCAAACATGTGACACAGTATTACCAACTATAGTGGGCTTTTAAATCTCCATTAGGTCCTCTCTTGACTGGGACTATAAATCAATGCTTTAAAACTCAAAGTTGCCAATTAAAGAGCCTCCCAATTTAACTCCACTGTAAGTCAGAAGAGCTTTTTAGAAATTGATAATTATCCACTAATGCATCAGCTTTGCAACTCTGCTTTGCCTCTTCTAGGTTTCTTTAAGTAAGAGACCTCCCACCCATAAGACTTTTGAATCTCTCAGCCTTGGTGCTGGTTCTCCTGTCATCAAACCATCATTTTACCCTCTAAAATTAAATACATAAAACCCAGTTTCTAAATCCTCAGTGCTACCTACAGAATTATAACAACAATACTTTAGATTGATTTTTTTTCACGTTAAGCTATGTCAGATCAGGCTTCACATACGTGAACCCAATGACTGGAGCTAAAGGCTAGTATATAAAATCAGGATATAAATAAATACTTATATTAACATTCTTTATTCTACCTGTGAAATAAAGTTATAACATGACAACATCAGGCACACATCCATAATAATGTGTTAATACAGAATGGAGATTAACTTCTCCAATAAAAAGAGTGGACAGAGCAGATTTAGAAGGCCTAGAATCTTTATCTGGCCCTTTACTAATATTATTATAGGGAGAAAGATGAAGAGTACGTTTTAAGAACAGAGTCTTAGAAAGCATAGTCCCACAGGAATAACTAACCCAAGGTCCTCACACAGTTTCCTTATCTATAAAATGGGAGAAAATTCATGTAATTGCTGTCAGAAATCATTTAGAAATTCTATATAAAGTATGGCACATAGAGAGGAGGCAATCAACTCAGAGGCTTGAGAGTGAGACATTTTTGGGTTTGAAATTTATCTCTGATTATAACTTGGACAAGCTATTTAAATTGAGCCTCAATTTCCATATCTATCAGGAAGGTAGAATGCTAGGCTTGGAAGACTCAGAGAGGGTCTTCACCCTCTCCTGCAGCAAACATCTGATGTGCATGCCAGAGCCGTGGTTCCCTTCTTCAATGCATTCCATTTCACTTTCCATCTGCTTAGGTTTCTTCACAGCTGCTCTTTCGTTGAAGGTTATCTTTCTATATTCAAGCATGCTTATGGATTTTTTCAATATGCTTTCTAACATTTTAAAAGATTTGGAGTAAATGAAGGAGGCTGTATTTTACTCTTAGTTCTTTATGCTGAATCAATTACAAATGTGTTTCAAATGGATATTATCCTTAATTCATACCCTTCCCTAAGAATGTGGTGTCATTCCCTATAAGGATTTTCCTCTAATTGCATGTAACCATTTCCTTATAAAATAAGATTAGTATATGTTGTCTACAGCTGTTCTGTCCTTCTGCTAGAAAGAGTCTCTTATCTATATCCTGATCAACTGGCTCTTTCAGAATGAGCTTCTTATGGAGTTCGAGTAAAATTTTCATCCTACTGCTGTTATTTGCAGAGGGCAGGGCAAGCTTATGTTGTCACAAGTTCATGACTAATTGCCCCAAATTACGCACCAGCAAAAGCTGCACACGGTTAATAAACTGAAAATTATTGAGTTAGTGTTTGCCTTCCTGAAAACAAGTACCAAGTTTGGCAGAGTTCTGATTCTTTCTTGTGAGATGATTAAAGATTGTCAACCACTCATCCATGAGTATAAACTGTCTCAGTAAGCTGAGCTCTGCCACAACTGCTACTAAGCACCTGATACCAAGCATGATAAATCAGCTCAGGGTCAGGCTGCCAAACATATAAGCAAAAACAGTAGCATCCACATACAATAGCAGAAGAAACTGTACAGCAACCTCTAGCTCAGTGATTCCTGAAACAACTTCTCGGGCAAAAACTCCAGAGCCATGTTGCCATGTAGACGTATACACATACACATATATGTACACATTTATGTTATATACATATACATGTTATGTATACATGTATGTTATATATGCATGTTGAGTTTTATATGTAACCTATAACATTTTATGTCAATATACACTACTATATATATAAACATCTATTCTCAACCCAACACTGAGTAAAAGTCTAATTATTTCATCTAGGAAGATAGTGTTAGAATCCAACTAAGAGTTCTCTTTGAAGTGAGTTCTCTCAATGTAGAGAGATTATAAGAGGACGAAGTTGATTTAGAGATGGCCACAGTCCATTGCCCAAATCTTTTATGTCATTATTGCCAGCATAAAAGTTTCAGTAATTCAAGACCTAAGCCTTTACAAAGTGTCTCCAAACCAGAAAAAAGACTGAACATGTGTTGTTTGGTTCTATTAAAAATAAGGTTCGAATTTATGTTATCCCTTAAAATTCTCCACTCTAACTTTAGAGGTTTAGTTCATGATTTCAAAGACCTGGAGAGCTAGATTTCCCTACTAATGAGTTGAAATCCATAAATGAAAGGTATCAATGAGATGGCCTAGAGTTTATAGGAAACGTATTTTCAGTCTCCTGAGTTAAGTGTCAAATTCACATACCTTCAGCTATGAAGGTATATCAAGATAATGTCCAGGAGGCAGCTATTCCAACTCTGCATGAGGGAAGGTCTACTTTTTTGGATTCACTGCACACAAGGCACCCATTCAATTATTCACTCATTTATATACCTGTGTGTTTATTCTTACTAACCACCTACTAAGTGCTAAGTGTAGAAGATATCTGGACAGATCAAGTTACTTTTTAGAGATACTAGTTAAGTCATTGGTGATAAGGAATTGAAGCCAGGCAGCTTCTCTAATTAAAAAATACCTCCCATTTTCCCTTCATCATCTTTTTTACTGAGGCCTAATATTTATAAATATCAATTCCTTAATTCCTTTGAAAATATATGGAATGTTCTAGATAATACAAATAAAAGGAGATATTTCTATATCTGGGGTGATACAACAATATCTTTGCAAAAGGCCACAAATAGACTTAATCATCCTTAGCCTCCTGGAGTAAATGTGTGTGGTTTGTTTTGTTTTTTTTGTTGTTGTTTTTTTTTTTTTTTTGAGTTTTTCTTTAGCTATTTGAGAGTTATACATTTCTAAGGGTAAAGTTTTGAGATAGAGAGATCACTCTTCACTGCAATGAAAACTATAAGAATAACAGGAGGCCTGTGGAGAAGGAGTGAAACCTAAAGAAGGAATTTTTTTCTCTCCCTTTTTTTAACTTTTATTTTGAGGTGTCTCTGGATGTTAAATAGGTGGTGTCAAGCAATTAAGCACATATGCAGGCCAGAATTGCAGGACTGATGTTCCTGGAGATTCGGGTATCAAAGTTCTGAGCATATATGTTGGAGCAGAAGCCAAGCATGTGGATATATTGACCAAGAAGATTTTTAAAGTTAAAAGAGATGCTCACAAAATCCTATGAGTTGGATATTATGCCCCTATCAACAGAGGAAAACAGTCCCAGACAAGTTATTTAAAATTCTCTTCAACACATGATCAGGGATACAGCTCAAAATCCATTTATTTGTATTTCAGCATCCTTTAAGCCATGCCATGCCTTGAGTCAACAAGTATTTGTTTAGTATTTACTATGAGCCAATACACAGGAGTTACATAGAAAAAACAAAGTAAGGTTAAGGCAAAGCCCTTCAGTCTGAAATAGTGTTGCACATACACTAGTGGATTGGTTGCTAGTGAAGATACTAATTCCCAACCTTGGATGTTCTTGCTCTATTTTTGAGCTTTCTAAGCCCCAGTTATTTATACCAACCCCCTTCATTATCACTTCCTTAAGGAAGTCTTCTCATAGCACCATAGTAATAATTTTGAAGCAAGTATTTTTAAAATAAATTTGACACATATAACATTAATTAAAATTTTGTCTGTACATATCTGAACTCTTCAACTAGATAGAAGAGTCTTCGAGGATAAGAACTCTACTTCAAATGTTCTTAATTGACCTTCTCCAATACAGGAGATAAGAGGATACTTATTGGAAGAATAAAAGAATAGGCATTTTAAACGTTAAAAGTGATAAATAAATAAATAACCAGAAGCATTTATTAATGACTTTGTTAATGGGTAAAAATTCCGGATTAGGGTTAAAGAGTTGTGAACTCTAATCCAGAAATTGAGTGAAGGAACAAATTATAACTACCATGAAACCTAGTTGACACTATTTGTATAAGATGCAAGTAGATCTATTTTTCCTGAGCTTTGGTGGTAATGGGGAAAGCCAAAATAATACTAATGTATTCTAAAATCAGTATTTTTTTTAGCACTCCATCCCCTGTCAGACTCATTGAAATGTTTCTAATGTAGATACTTCAATAATTCTGCATTGTGTCTGAGTGGCTGTAGCTTACAGAAGTCTTTAATCTTGGCAAATACTCATTAAAATGAAAGGTCAGTGGAGCCCCTGGAAGACAATTCTGTTCAGGAACCCAATTAGTTCAGTTCCAACCCATGACCTATCTTTCTGTACTTTAAGGCTACTATCATATTCTCTTTTGTACTTTCTTGGTCTGAAATTATGTTTTAGTAAGTGTAATATCCATGACCACAAGAAGAATTTAGTTGTAAACAACATCAGTATCACCTGCTTAAAAATTAATTCTAGGGAAGAAGGCAGCTACGTAATTAGAGAATCTCAGAACAAAATATCCAACCACTGGGACATGTCACTTGCTTGAGGAAAAAATTAAACCTTCCCATGATGGTGAGTGGCATGCATAACTTTCTCCATCATAGCAGTGAGGTCCTAGTGAAAATAGCATGGGCTCTTGAAAAAGTTACAGTGACATGATGTGTTATGGAAGGTGATAGGTTTGGGTCTTGGTTCTGTAATGTATATAACCCCTTCCTCATGACCAAAGAAAAGAAAAGGCAGACAAGATCTAGTTATAAGAATATAGTAGATAGAACTGGTCTTTAATGAACAGTGAAATCAGATCCAAACTCTTAGTTTCTGTAGAATGAATCCCCCCTTAAAGCCCATTTCACACTTAGTGATGCTACCTCCACGTTCCTCTACTTGCTTTTCCAACCCTCCATTTGATTGAAAGGGCCTATAACTATGTGACTTCCCCCTAGAGTATATCCATCAATATTCATTTTTTTATTCATTTTGCTCCCAATATTTGTTTACCACTCTGACAGATACTATGGGGAATGCTGCCCTCAAGGACTAAGTAGGTTAGCAGGAATATGGTGAAAACAATTTTTGTGGCTCACTAACTATTTAACAGGCCCAGCTATGGAATAGTTCTTTTTAATATAATGTCTATCATGATGGATTACTCATGATACAAATATCCTTGTTTCTATATAATGCAAAAGTTGAGATTTAATGAAGTTAAGGATTTTTTTTTCAAGATCACAGATTACTGGTAGAGCTTTGTTTTGAACTCAGTTCTGCTGACTTCAAAATTCATGCTCTTTCTGTTACATTATGTGTTAATAAGTAACTATAACAAAGGATTTAAAATAACAAAATACTAACAGTAATAGGTGAAAGTGGGGGAGATCAGAAGAGATGCAATTAGGATGGTTTCTTTGTTCAAAGCCATATCCCTGGTACCTGGTATAACATCCTTATAGCATTAAGATTTAATATATATTTATTGAGTATATGTTCTGGCTAATAATGGCAGGAAAATAGTTTCCAATGAAGTTTGTGTGTATGCATTTATGTGTATGTGTCTGTGTGTGTGTATAAGTGTGTGTGTGAAGGAAGTAGAATTTGAAATTGACTTCAAAGAATGGGAAGGATGTGGGTATGTATATATTAGGAATTAAGTGATTTGAAATGCCTCCCTATAGCACAGGGACAGAATGAGCAAAATTTCAAGGCAAGAAATAATAAAGCATTTTGAAATCATGAATAGTCAAATTTTATTAAATTCTTAAGAAACAGGAAAAAACTCATATTAGAATTTCAGATCTCAGCCTACCTATATATAAATAAGAAGAATGATGCTTTTAGGTAAGAACCATCTTATTATACCTAGAACTTTGCCATGCAAGAAGTGTCACAGATAACTTGATCTCTGGGGTTCCCTACACCAGTAGTTCTCACTAAAGTCTTCTTGGGGGACCCCAGGTAGTCTCATGAAATGGTCAGGTACAAGTGAGACATCTATTTGAAGCATGTATTCATCTTTAAAATGCTGGTGACATTGCATTTATTTGTGTTTGGTTTATTTTAAAAATGCTCCCCTAAGATCATAGAGCAAAATTAACACTGCTGGTAAAGTAGGCCATATGTACCTATAACTTCATGTCCCCTGTGACAAACTGTCTATATAACATCAAAGACCCAATATGCTGGTTGGAATCTGCTTGTATAGGGATTGAATGTGCTGATAGATCTTTCAGGAAAATGGAACAAAACAAAACAAAACATGATAGGATATTTGCTATTTAAATTTAGAGATACTTAAATAATTTAAACAACTTTGTTTAGACATCTTTGACATAAATATTGTATATGTTTAAGGTATATGTATACATTGTGAAAAGATCCCACAATCAGGCTAAATAATTCATCCATTGCCTCTATATACTTAAGAATGTGTGTGTGTGTGTGTGTGTGTGTGTGTGTGTGTGGTGACATTTCTTTTAAGATCTAACCATCATCTTGGCAAATTTCAAGTATATAAAACAGTGCTGTACATAAAATTTCCAGAACTCCTTCACCTTGCAAAGCTAAAACTTTGTACCCTTTGACCAACATCTCTTCCTTTTCCCCTTATCCCAGCTGGCAACCACTATTTTAGTCTTTCTGTCTATAAGTTTGACAGTTTGGGATTCCTCATAAAAGTAGGATCATACAGGGCAGCCCTGGTGGCGCAGCGGTTTAGCGCCGCCTGCAGCCCAGGGCATGATCCTGGAGTCCCGGATCGAGTCCCATGTCAGGCTCTCTGCATGGAGCTTGCTTCTCCCTCTGCCTGTGTCTCTGCCTCTCTCTCTCACTCTCTCTCTCTCTCTCTCTCTCTCTCTCTCTCTCTCCATCTGTATGAATAAATAAATAAAATCTTTAAAAAATTTTTTTAAAAAGTGGGATCATACATTTTTCTGTGTCTGGCTTAACTAACTCAGCATAATGTACTCCAGGTTAATTTTACCCATGTTGTTGCAAATGGCAGGATTTCCTTTTTTAAAAGACACTGAATTATATTCCATTGTGTGTATGTGGGTGTCACATTTTATTTATCAATTCAACTACCAATGAACACTTAAGTTGTTTCTGTATGTTGGCTGTTTTGAATAATGCTGCGATTAATATGGGAATACAGATATATCTTCAAGATCCAGACTTCTGTTCCTTTGGATGTATATCCACAATGAGATTGTTGAGTCATTATGATAGTTATAATTTTTTGAGGAAATTCCATACTGTTTTTCATAATGGCTGTACCAATTCATATTCCAACCAATAATGTCTAAGGATTCCCTTTCTCCACATTCTCACCAATTCTTATAATTCTTTGACTTTTTGGAATTACCGTTTGGAAAGGTATGAGGTGAAATATGACTATGGTTTTGATTTATTTCTCTAATGATTAATGATGAGCACCTTTCCATGTACTTATTAGCCATTTTCATGCTTTCTTTTGAGAAATGTCTATTTATGTCCTTCGTCCACTTTTTAAAAATCAGGTTATTTGGTTTTTTGCTATTGAGTTCCTTACATATTTCGGATTTTAACACTGTATCACAATTATAGTTTGCAAATATTTTCTCCCATTCTATACATTGCCTTTTTATTTTGTTGGTTGTTTCTTTTAGTGGTCAGAAGCTTTTTAGCTGGTCTATTTTTGCTTTTGTTGTCTGTGATTTTGGTGTCATAACCAAAATTTGTTGCCAAGACCAGTATCAAGAAGAGCTTTTTCTATGTTTTCTTCTAGTAGTCTTACAGTTTCAGGTTTTACATTTAAGCCTTTAATTCATTTTAAGTTGATTTTTATATAGGGATTGAGATAAGGGTTCAGTTTTATTCTTCTGCATATAAGTATCCAGTTTTCCCAATGTCTTTTATTGAAGAGACTATACTTTCCCCATCGTGTGTGCTTGGTATCCTTGACAAGGATCTATTGAACATAAATGGATGGATTTATTCTTGGACTCTAATCCATTCCATTGTCTCTTTGTTGGGTTTTATGCCAGTACCATACTATTTTGATTACTATAGCTTTGTATATTTTTTGAAATCAAGAAGTGTGGTACTGTCAGCTTTGTTCTCCTTTCTTAAGATTGTTTTGGCTATGTGGTTTCTTTTGTGTTCTGTATGAATTTTAGGATTTTTTCCCTATTATTGTGGAGAATGTCATTGGGATTTTGATACAGATTCATTGAATCTGTAAACTTTAAGGAGGTAACTGATTATGCTGTGGGCTTACAGAGGTTAGGTCTGGAAGTGGCAAGTTTAAGGAAAACTAGTGTTTTTTTTTGCTCCAGATCAGTTGATTTCAAGATCCAAATTAAGTTGTGTTAGGATCAAATTCCAAAGGTAACAAGGAAGCAAGAAAGTAAGCAGATAAAACACTGTTATACAAAAGAAAGTATAAAAGGGAGCACTATGGAAGAAGACGTCAACACTTCCAGGTACATGTTCTTTCCAAAGCACACTTGTTTGTTTTTTATTTTTTAAACCACATGCCCAGAGAGAGGCTGTATGAAGAGGTCACATCACTTATAAAGCAGCCAGGGGAAGAGCAAAAACTGATAACAATCATACAAACAAAATACTTTCAGTGAGAAGAGTTTAAGTCAGAGGTTCACTATCTTTTTGGCTAAACATCATAACAATACTTGGTATTTTCATCGTGTTTTTAAGAGAAACGATTGGATTGAATCAATAAGTATGTTTTCCTTAACTTCCTTTCTTCTCTCCTCCCTCCCTTAAAGACATTATGAGCACTTACTATGTGCCAAGCACTGCTAGAAATACAATGAATAAGACACTTCCCCATCCTCAAGAACTGCAGAATCCAATAAATCAAAGGAGACAACAGGGAAGAAGGTGGCCCATGACATGAAAGAAATGGAAGAGGATGATCTGGGAGTAAGGTTTCCAGAAAAAGGAGTAATTACTTCATATAGCGCCCCTGGTGTCCTAAAAAACTATCAGGTGATAAGATTGGGATTCTTATTTCCATTTTAGGTGAAGGAATTGCGGCTCAGAGAAGTGAATAAACTTGTCCTAGATCACACACCTAAAATGTATTAGATTCAAGACTACAAACAGCAATCTAACTTCCTTTCATTACCCCACACATTGTCTCAAAAAAAAGCATAATTAAATATGCTAAATTCAGGACTATCAGAATGTAGCTACAAATTATACCTGCTTTCATCTAATTAAAATATTCAAAGCTGATGGAATCTGATTTGTGAATTTTGAATCAAAAGAGGTTATTGATGGAGGGATAATCTTAAACTTTAACATCAACTATTAATATTCTTTAATACAAGCCTCCTTTTTCTTTTCCAGATTCTACATCATCCCACTTCGCTGCCAGAAGAAACAATTAGTCATTGCATAAATAGATCAATATTTGTCCATACTATATTTGATGAGATCCAATCTCTGGTGCTCCATCTGCACATTGGCATCAAGCATGCCTCATAAAATCAGCTGGAGGCACTCCCTTAGTTCTTCAATTGGGGAACAGTTTCAGCAATAATTATTAGCATGACTAACCTTACACAGCCGAGAAGTGGTGGTGCAGGGTTCAAGCAAGTCTTTGTGAATCTGAAGCCATTGTTCCTTCCACTCTATCTATCATGGTCCATTATATCTTTATACTTTATTATTTTTGCAGTTACAGTTACAGCTAGAGACCTTAATGCTGTATATCTGGGAATCTAGACATCCTCCCATCTACCACTTCTTTTATATAAAACTTCTTGATTCTAAATAAATAAATAACTGAAAATGACTCTATTTTCTGCTATCTGATGCTTCATCCCTAAACTTCACTCCTGTAGATGAAGCAGCAGTGTTGTGATAGCTGAGCACACTCACGGGGAATAGAAACAACATGCATGCTTTTCCGAATGGGACGACTATGAGGAGTGTGTAGAAGCACTTATTACTCATATTGTAGCTTTTTTTCCAAGTTGTTCTGACTATAACAAGGTCTGATTTTGAAGATTTGTTTACATGACCTGCCCCTACTTATGTGAACCGTTGACTATCTGTGTATTAGTTTCCAAGGAATGGATTGAACGTGGACATATAATTTTACCACAACTGTCAGAATAAAGAAGGGGGTCTTGCAAAGCAAAATTTAATACAAATAAATAAACATCACTCATATTCTGTAGATAATATTTCTTTGGTGGAGAAGTGGCTGACAGTAGAAGTCCCCCTCCCTCATCACCACTATTATTTTAATTTTCATATACCATTTTTAGCTCTTAAAATAAAGAATATATAATGGCAGAAAAAAATGAGACTCATAATGAGTTAGAAACACAAATTAGTTCCATAAAATATTTATCTGCAGTAAAGTAGGGTTTAATAGTATGCTCGCATAAAAAAAAAACATAAACAGGGCATTCTATTACGTACAGATTCTCTATAATAGGATCTCTCTCTCTCTCTTTTTTTTTTTTTTTTGCATTTTTATTTGAATGTCCCAGTTATGGGTAATGAAAAAGAACCTGCAAAAGTCTAAACCTATTTTTTTTTCTCCTGCTCTATTTTCCAAAAGCTAAATTTCAAAATGTAGTAATGATGGATACTTAGCACTACATAGTAATTTGGTTTATGCATCTATATTCATCATTCTGATAATTTTCTAAAGAGTTTATTTATTTAAGAAAGAGTGCATGAGTGGTGAGGGGAGGGGCTGGGGGAGAGAAAGAAGCAGACTCCCTGCTAAGCAGGGAGTCTGACATGGGGCTCTATCCCAGGATCCTGGGATCATGACCTGAGCTGAAGGCAGATGCTTAACTGACTGAGCCACCCAAATGTACTCATCATTCTAAGAATTTACTAATGACTCTAAGGAATTAATTTACTTTCTTTCATTCATAAAATAATATTTATGAATCATCACAATTCCTTCACAGGATTGTTGGGGAGAATAATAAGCCAGGATATGTATAGCATCCATCCATGACTTGAGTGAAGATTGAGAAGAGTGTCTGGCACACAGTAAGTGGTTAGTAAACATTGAGTGTTATTTCCATGATCAAAGATTGCAGAGGCCTAGAAAATATGTTCCACTGTGTTTTTTGTCATTTAATGTCATTATGTAACAGTGAAATTTTCCCAGTCTCCAGGCGTTGTGATATCTGATTTCTATCATAGGTTTTGAAATCATTTGTGCTCTTTGGTCTCTATTTTCTTTTTTGCAAGACTTCAATTTTTAGAGCAATTTTAGATTTACAACAAAATTGAGAAGTAGTTACAGACTTCCCATATACTCTCTACACCCACACATGAATAACCTTCCCCATTATCAGCATCACCACCAGATGGCACAGGATTTTACCAAGGATAAATCCACATTGACACATCCTAATCACCCAAAGTCCATAGTTTACCATAGGTTCATGCTTGGTGTCATACATTCCATGTGTTTGAACAAATGTATAATCATATATGTCTATCGTTATAATATCATACACAGTATATTCACTGCCCTAAAAATCCTTTGCTTCAATTTACCAACCCCCCCACCTCCACCGGAAACCACTGATTTTTTTTTTTTTTTTTTTTACTGTCTCCATAGTTTGACCTTTTCCCAAATGTCACATAGTTAGAACCATACAGTATATAGTTCTTTCAAATTGGCTCCTTTCACTTGTCTTTCACAGGTTGATAACTCAAATCTCTTTAGCACTGGATAATATTCCATTGCCTGAATGTACCATAGTTTATCCATTCAACTACTAAAGGACATCTTAGCTGCTTCCAAGTTTTGGTCTTTATGAATAAAGCTGTGATAAGTATCCAACTGTGCACAGGTTTTTGTCTGAACAAAAGTTTTCAACCTTGGTCTAGTTTAAAATATTTAGTTGGGAAGTTTCATGGTTCAAACACTGTCACTTTCCTCTCTGGTGTCCATGATGGTCAGCATTAGCCAAACCAAGCAGTTTCTAAACTGAGTGTATATAGATCTCAGGGTCTTTTTTAACACATGCTCTGAACAGCCACTTAATAAATGATTCCAGTCAGTACATGAGATGTAACCTACTCGTCATTCCTTTCCTGGAAACATTGCCTAATGACATCATTCTAAGCTGTAGTTTGAGAAGGGAGTTAAACTGTAGAGGGGGCTAGTGTCATGAAGAGGACAACGATGACTGATGCTCCTTTTAGTACCTGCTAAGCCCATTCCTTGTCCTGAACACTTGTTCTTCATTACTCCAGCATGGTGATTTATAAGAACATAAATTAACACATTTCAGAAACTTTCCAATATGAGATTGCGATAATAAAATATCCAGATTCATGCAGTTACTACTGTAAACATAATAGCACCATTTAGCCTCCAAAAGGTGGGGGAAAGAATACAGATAATAACAGCTGACAGTTTCTTTTAACATGTGGTGAAATATTACTGCACCCCTGCTCTCACTTATGGGAAGGTCAATTAACCTTAAATCTGGAAAATTACAGGAAGAAAGAAAAATGAATAAATGTAGAATTTATGTTGAGGTAACTGGAAATTTTTGTATGTTCTTAGCATCAGATCCTTTATTTGAAGAGTATGTAAAAGTGAACATTCTCTCAGTGTGTCCTTCTAAGAAAATAAATAACTCTAAGTTAAAAACAATGTTTTCTCTTTTTTGTATATTTTTTATTGGAGTTTGATTTGCCAACATATAGTTTAACACCCAGTGCTCATCTCATCTAGTGCCCCCCTCAGTGCCCATCACCCAGTCACCCTGTCCCCCCACCCACCTCCCCTTCCACTATCCCTTGTTCATTTCCCAGAGTTAGGAGTCTCCTTCTCTGATATTTCCCACTCATTTTCTCTCCTTTCCCTTATAATCCCTTTCACTTTTTCTTTTCTTATATTCCCCGAATGAATGAAACCATATAATGTTTGTCCTCCGATTGACTTACTTCACTCAGCATAATACCCTCCAGTTCAACCCACGTTGAAGCAAATGGTTGGGTATTTGTCCTTTCTGATGGCTGAGGAATACTCCATTGTATACATAAACCACATCTTCTTTATCCATTCATCTGTTGATGGACACTGAGGCTCTACATTTTGGCTATTGTGGACACTGCTGTTATGAACATTGGGGTGCAGGTGTCTCGTTCTTTCACTGCATCTGTATCTTTGGGGTAAATCCCCAGAAGTGCAATTGCTAGGTCAGAGGGTAGCTCTGTTTTTAACTCTTTGAGCAACCTCCATACAGTTTTCCAGAGTGGCTGCACCAGTTCACATTCCCACCAACAGTGCAGGAGGGTTTTCTCCACATCCTTTCTCCACATCCTCTCCAACATTTGTTGTTTCCTGCCTTGTTAATTTGCCCCATTCTCACTGGTGTGAGGTGGTATCTCATTGTGGTTTTGATTTGTATTTCCCTGATGGCCAGTGATGCAGAGCATTTTCTCATGTGCTTGTTGGCGGGATATAAAATCAATACCCAGAAGTCAGTGGCATTTCTATACACTAACAATGAGACTGAAGAAAGAGAAATTAAGGAATCAATCCCATTTACAATTGCACCCAAAAGCATAAGAAACCTAGGAATAAACCTAACTAAAGAGGTAAAAGATCTATACCCTAAAAACTACAGAACACTTCTGAAAGAAATTGAGGAAGACAGAAAGAGATGGAAAAAAAATCCAGGCTCATGGATTGGAAGAATTAATATTGTGAAAATGTCAGTGTTACCCAGGGCAATTTACACATTCAATGCAATCCCTATCAAAATGCCATGGACTTTCTTCAGAGAGTTGGAACAAATCATCTTAAGATTTGTGTGGAATCAGAAAAGACCCTGAATACTGAAAAAGAAAACCAGAGCCAGGGGCATCACAATGCCAGATTTCAAATTGTACTACAAAGCTGTGATCATCAAGACAGTGTGGTACTGGTACAGACACATAGATCAAAAAAAAAAAAAAAAAACAAACCCAATGCTTTCAAGTATGAAATCAAAGTATGGAATGAGAGCTGAGAGGGTCTCTATTAACTTGCCATTCTGAAAATCAGGGGAAAACAGACCTGGATTACTACTCTCAGCCACACCCCAGACTTTAAGGAGTATGACAGATAAACTTGTAGGAAATACCAACTCTCAGCTCCATCACTCTTATCCAGATTGTAGGTTTCTCCTTTGCAGCATCTTTCTCTTTTGTCTCCTCAAACTTGTTGATGTTTATATCAACCTACACTTCACCTGGATACATACCTGTTGTCTTATCTTTGCTATTCGAAGTATGGTCCTCAAACCAGCAGCATTGACATTACCTACAAGCTTGATAGGACTGTGGAATATCTGGTCCAAATCAAGACTCCTAAATCATAATCTGATGTTTAACAAAATCTCCTTGTGACACAGTGCACAGCTCTGTTTTTGGACATAGCTCAAAGTTTTACTCTCACCCATGACAGCCTTGCCTTTCATGCCCTCCCTGTTCACTAAATCTTATTATTTATATTTTTCTCCCTCTCGCTTTTCTCTATATGATTTCATCAAAAACATTTAAGTCTGAGGGAAAGAAATCTTGTGAGAACACTACAGAAGTTCTCATTCTAGGTGAAAACAAATATCTCTTTTCCAGATATTGAGATATGAAGCTTTCATATCTGTCTTCCACCACCAATTCTAAAGCCTTCCTATTCACTGCTCAGAGAAGGTTTTCCCTGCTACATGATCTAACTTGTTCCTAGTGCAATTTTTCCTTGGCAAGTCTTGCTCCCACCTCAGAAATTATTAAGGACAGCTGCTCACCATTGTATTCTCCATAAATCCCTTAGCTTGAGTCATTGCTTCATGTGTATTCTTCTCCATCTTATGAAATGATTTGACTAATTCCACCACCTACAGTTCCTCGTGCAGATCCACTTTGCTCCCCTTCAGTGGCCGTCAGGCTCCTTCCAACCTCTTTATAATTTTAAGGACACAGGACACACTTCTCCATTCCTTCACTCAATCTAACCCCTTTGGTGAATTCCTAACAGTTGTTTATAAGAATGGGGAAAATTAACAAGGCAGGAAACAACAAATGTTGGAGAGGATGCGGAGAAAAGGGAACCCTCTTACACTGTTGGTGGGAATGTGAACTGGTGCAGCCACTCTGGAAAACTGTGTGGAGGTTCCTCAAAGAGTTAAAAATAGACCTGCCCTACGACCCAGCAATTGCACTGCTGGGGATTTACCCCAAAGATTCAGATGCAATGAAACGTCGGGACACCTGCATCCCGATGTTTCTAGCAGCAATGTCCACAATAGCCAAACTGTGGAAGGAGCCTCCGTGTCCATCGAAAGATGAATGGATAAAGAAGATGTGGTTTATGTATACAATGGAATATTACTCAGCCATTAGAAATGACAAATACCCACCATTTGCTTCGACGTGGATGGAACTGGAGGGTATTATGCTGAGTGAAGTAAGTCAATCGGAGAAGGACAAACAATGTATGTTCTCATTCATTTGGGGAATATAAATAATAGTGAAAGGGAATATAAGGGAAGGGAGAAGAAATGAATGGGAAATATCAGAAAGGGAGACAGAAATAAAGACTCCTAACTCTGGGATACGAACTAGGGGTGGTGGAAGGGGAGGAGGGCGGGGGGTGGGGGTGAATGGGTGACGGGCACTGAGGGGGACACTTGACGGGATGAGCACTGGGTGTTATTCTGTATGTTGGTATATTGAACACCAATAAAAATTAATTTATTAAAAAAAAAGAATGCTTGTATACTCATGCTGAGCACAATCCCAGAATTAATAATGAGCTAGAAAGCATATTTGTGTGTGTGTGTGCGTGGGCGTGTGCGTGTGCGTGTGTGCGTGTGTGTGTGTGTGTGTTTATGAATCCTGGAGCCTTTATTTCATTAATGCCTGCAGAGAGACCTTGAGATCTTTTGGGAATGATAAACGGTCATTCTCATTATAAACCCCCAGTGTACCTCCTTTTGCCCCATTACCTCAAACTTTATTACTTTAAGTTATGATCATCAAAAACCACAGGGAAATAGGAAAAGCAACCTCCATTTAAGTCATGAAGGCAGGAAACCTACCACTTTCTCTTTGAGTATGTGATAAGGGATTGAGAATGTAGCATTCAGGAGATACATAAAGCCTGCATTATATTTCTTTAAGAAGATAATTGGCAGAGCCATCCGTCACAGGGTTATTGCAAGGTTAGAGGTTTCTCTCTCTGAAGGTTTATCTCCTTGAGATGAAAAATAACAGGAAAAGGATGTAAAAGGGAGTCAGAAAGACAAACTGAATAATTGACTAATTGATAAAGGGGAGAGTGGGAAGACAAGAGAAAGGGAAAGGGCAACAGCTCTCTGGAAAGCAGCCCGTGTAAATAAAATGAATGGTGTTTGGGTAGGGAAGAACATCTCTTCCCAGCTTCTAACACTTGAATAACTCTAAATCAGTCTTAGTGAGACAGCACTGGTTTTAGATGTTTCGTAATAAACATTGGTCTTTTTCTGCTTTATCTTTTGCTTAGCTTATTTAGAAATGTGCAAGTTCCCTTTCATGAAAGTAGAAAAAAAGAAAACTTCTCAGTTATACTGATGTGATAATTGATTTGGTAAGGAGAGTCTTTGAAACAAATGAAAAGAAAAATAAAATTCACCCTGAATAATTTCCCCAGTTCCTCTGCTAGAGGGACTCTGAGCTGCACTGCAGTCTAACTTTGTCCCTTCCGTTTTTCCACACTAAAATCAGGACTGTCTTGATTACAGTGACAAAAAATCTAATTTAAGCTGTGTCCTCAGGACCTTAAGCAAACAAACAAACCAACTGGGAAAATGCTGTCAGGTAAGGCTATATCTAGAAGTTTAACAAAATTATTATGCATCTCGTTCTTTGTAACACTTGCCTCTGCATCCCCCGCTTGGACAGTGAAATGTGTACATAGAAATTGGCAATTTAGAGTCATGTATAGGTTGTTTTATAGTGTAGTCTGTCTCTCTGTAAAATTAGAATAATAATGCAAATCATATAGAGCTTATATGGGAGAAATAAAGTCTCTAACATAAATAAAACTTAATTATGTCATGCAAAGAAATATATATCTTCCCAGATCAATCCCTTTAGTTCCAATCCTATCTTCCTAATTCAATATATGATGCATAGGTATAACTGGAAAATTCACAATGTAGGTAGCTCTCTCATCTCAACTACTGTCTTTTCTTCAGATACTGACCTTGCCCAACCCAACAATAAACACGCCCTTTCACTTATCTTTTTTTTTATATGTTTCATCTGAATGATCCATATTTATGAATAATAATAAACTACCATGTGTTCTTGACCTTTCACATTTTTTTTTATTTCACAATCCAATAAGGACTGTATGCATTGTACATACTGTTTTGCACAGTCATCTGTAATACGGGGATAATTAATCCAACCTCATAGGGCTGGCATGAGGAAAATATAGTCAAGGGAACTATATAGATAGACAAAGAGATGGGAAATACATATAAATACATATATATTCTGCCCATAAAGACAGAGCCCAAATCTGTCATGTTGCTATTGTTTTGGTTCTTACCACCATGAGCTTATAAAGCCAGACATAGAATATGATAAGCCAACAGGTACTGAATATGGGCATATGAATAATCAATTCTACATTAGATGCTACTTCTATTGCCATTTCTTATGATGACATGTTAAAATGACTACTACCATGAAAATTCGCTTGCAAAATTTCCTTTCTCAAATTGAATAGAAAGTTAAAGGTTTTAGTTTTTAAATGTACAACTCAAGGTCACAGGGAAATGTTTGGAAGCATGTTAAATAAATATATGAAAGTAGAGCAATGTATGCAAATTCTCAGTAGTTCTCCCTCTGCTTCTAGCCTCTGAAAATCCTTATAAGTCCATTCAAAGGGCAGGTTGGAGTGGGAAAGGAGTCTGGGATCCCTGGGGAACTCTACAAGAACTGCCTTCTTTCTCACTGAGTAGAAAAATGACAAACTGAGCATTTGGTAAAGACAGAAAACAAAGAAAATTAACTGTTACTATTGTCAAAAGCTTGGGCAGGAGAAAAAAATTAAAGCAAATATTCCTTACTCTATCATTTGTTTTCTAACTAAGGGTATCAGCAGAGAAATGACCATATATTTTGGAGCTTTTTTTTTTTTTTGGAGCTTTTATTTGCTTTTTTACTGTGAGAAAATATTTCTAAAATGTAATGAGTCATTGGAATATTCAATCCTAGAAATACATGGGAATAATTGAAAAATATATAACATAGAAATGAAGAAACGAGGCAACAAAGTTCTTTTAAAAGTGGGGCTTTTAAGATCTATTTATTTATTTGAGATAGAGTGAGTGAAAGATAAAAAGAGCAAATGACAGAAAGAGAGTGTGCATGAGCTGGAGTGGGAGGAGTAGAGGGAGACAGATAACCAGGCTCTCCACCAAACAGGGGTCTCAGGGAACCTGATTCAGGGCTTGATCCCAGGATCCTGGGATCTCGACCTGAGCCGAAGGCAGATGCTCAACTGATTCAGCCACCCAGGGGCCCCTTAAAGTGGTTTAAAAGAGCACCAAAGGGAAACATTATGAAGTTTGATGCCCAGGTTTTGGCAGCTTTATCATGGACAAATTTGGGATCTATTTTCACTGGATAGAGGTATAATTTAAGGATGGGCATTAATGTATATGGTGGGTATGCGTGGATGTAGGGCACTCATATATAAAATAGAAAACATGTTCTTATTCTATTGCTTAATCTAATAATGAGTCTTGGGATGCCTGGGTGTCTCGGTGGTTGAGCATTTGCCTTCGACTCAGGGTGTGGTCCTAGGGTCCTGGGATCGAGTTCTGCATTGGGATCCCCACAGGGAGTCTGTTTCTCCTTCTTCCTATGTGTCTGCCAGTCTCTCTCTCTTTCTCTCATGAATGAATGAATGAATGAATGAATAAATAAAATCTTTTTAAAAATTTAAAAAATAATGACTCTTAAAAGATTCAGTAATTTCTTTCATTAATTATGTTCAACATGAGTGAATACAGAATAGCGGTGGAGGATATACACTTTGGAGTCAGACTAAACTCACTTTGGGACCTGCTTTCCATCATTTGCTACTTGTGCATCCTTAGGCAAACTCTCTTTCAATTTAATTTTTCTCATCTATGAAATTAGATAATGCTAGTAACTTTGATTGCAAGATCACATGAGAAAATACATATAATGCCTTTAGCATCGGGCCTACAACATAAAATACACTGAATAAATATTGGTGGTGATATGGATGTTGATGGTTAAGGTAATTGTGATGATGGTAATAATGTTGATAATGATGATACCAGGTTTTTTTGTTTTTTTTGTTTTTGTTTTTTTTTTTGATACCAGGTTTTATATCTTAAGAATGACTTATCCCCTTAATTTTTTTTTTGAGACATGGAAACTTTTTAAAGTGCTCTTTAATGTCTTAAAATGGCAAAGGCTTTATAAAAAGTCCCCTGAAATCCACCAAAAACATTCATGAGAAGCTGTAGAGGCACAGAATTCCAGGACCGATCAATGTTAGGACTAAAAGGAACTAAAGCCAAACATTTTCATTTAGTAAACATTTTTTTTAAATTTTTATTTATTTATGATAGCCACACAGAGAGAGAGAGAGAGAGAGAGAGAGAGAGAGGCAGAGACAGAAGCAGGCTCCATGCACCGGGAGCCCGACATGGGATTCGATCCCGGGTCTCCAGGATCGCTCCCTGGGTCGAAGGCAGGCGCCAAACCACTGCGCCACCCAGGGATCCTCCATTTAGTAAACATTGAAAGTGAAGGTCACAATCTGGTTGACAGCATCTATGACTCCAGACTCCTAGCCCTGTACACTGTGAACTATAAGACACTGAATACTATGCAACATCCCACCATATTCCCAAACACTGTTACAAACCCCTTAAAAGATGGATTTAATAGAGTTAGCACTGTAAGGCCATAAATGGAATCACTGCTTGTAGAAATAGGGTGGGAAATGACAAAGTGAATAGGCCATAAGAACCCTAGTGGGTATCTATCCTGTCTAAAGAAAGAGAAGCATAGCTGTACATATTTAATACATGCCTATAGAATACATGGTTTTCCTTGGTTATTTATGAAACACAACAAGTATTTCATGGGATACTCACATCAATGGTAACATAAAGATTTCATACTCTCTATTTAAAACATTGACTTTCCCAAGTCAAATTCTTGCTGTAAAGAATTCTAGCTTTTAAGAGCACAAAGCAGGTAGTATTACAAAATTAACATTCTGTCAACAACAATGTAATCAATAATTCAGGCAAGGAACATCTAAGGATAGTAGAAGTTGGTGAAAGTCTAAAGAGAGAAAAAATGTAATCTTTTTGTAGCACATCATATATGCTTTCTTCTACAATCCACACTGTGATCAAATGACAACTTTTACAAAGGTGACTATAGAAGTTCTGAGCAACAGCCTGGAGCTATCCAGGAATTTAAATTCACCATTACACTCTCAGAACTGTGTGCCAGCCAGGGAGAACTGCATTTACAGTGGCAACTTTGAGACAGAATTTTGTCATTCCTATAATATGAGCCTGGCTTGAAATGCCTGGACCAATCCAGAATATCAGAGAGTATTCTCAATGAGCAGGTGGCAAGCTGTGGAATACACACTGAATGCTACGGTATCCTATAATCCGAGCTGGAGTGGTAGCGACAGTTTCTCCATGTCAGATAAAAATATTCAAGACTTGATAATTCTGCCAGAGATAAAATGTAAGAGTCTAACATACACATATTCAGCAACATGTCCCTTCCTTGTCACCTGAGCATTCCCTCCATTACCCACCAGTTCTGTCCTATTAGCCCCATGATGAAAGGAGCAGTCTGCCTGTCTAAGCCTGCTCCTCTGTTTACCGTGAAATGTTCCTAGTACTTGACAAAACACATCAGTGAGAGTCTGCACACCTCCGTAGGCCTCCCTTCCTGCTTGAATGCACATCCACAAATCCAAACAGTGTTAAAGGATATTGATGAAGTGCATGCCTTTCTAAGAATGATGGCCCAGGAGGAAAACAGAAACCATGCATAGTAAGCAATCAGGAAATGTCAGAAGACCTTAGAGAAACCCTTCAAACACACCAGAGCACTGAGACAAACATCAAAACTAATGGAGTGTTTGTAAAGAGATGTGTGTTTGCCCAGAAAGGGAAGTGGGAAGTGAAGTGAGAAGCCAAGCAGGACTGTGTGTGTTACTTGGAGGCTGACAGTGTGATAGGGGAAGACTACATCACAAGCTGCCAGTCTGAAAAAAAGAGGCTGGAAAGGAATTTGAGTATGGAGTACACAGTTGATGTTTTTGCCTGCAGTGTATTCATTTGCCCTTCTGGTTATAGTCCCTTGTTTTCCTAGGTGATTTATTCTACACTATTTTCTTAACATGTTGTTGAGGTGGGAAGGGGTTAATCCTGCCTGAATATCAGGCATTAAAATGTCACTCAGGAATGACCAAGAAACATGGCATATACCCCTGAACACAGTGATTGACTTAGGGATAGTTACATGACTCAAGCCAGAGCAGCCTGAACCACTGAAACAGAACTCTAGATCTTTAATTGCAACTCTTGGGATACAGAACATTTCTTTCTGCTTAACTTAAATAAGGTTCTGGGGGAAACAGAGGCCAAGATGGGATTAGACATACAAAACACACACACACACACACACACACACACACACACATTAAGGAAAATAAATAGCTGGGAAGGCTGAGAGACAGGGAGACAGGACTCTACCTAAACTGGTTCTTACCAGGCTGCTGTGGAACAATGCCCCTTAGGGAATTTAGAAGCCCTTTTGTCTGAGAGGAACTACCAGGGGATCATCTTAAACTTTGCAGAGTTTAACAAAGGGTCTTACAGCTATACTCTTGATTTGCATTTACCAGGAGCCTCATTTGAAAAATCTTTTAGTTCCTAGAAAGACTAAAGATAAGAAGCATTTTACTAACTGTGCAAGCACTATCCTTTGTATATACTTTGAACCAAAAATAAACTTGAAGACTAGTTTCCTTCCTTAGTTCAAGATGAAGTCCACTGAAATTTGTAATATTCTGCATGGAAAACATCTTTCCAAGGCTCACAAATTCAGTAAGTAAATTTCTTATCTTCCAGGTGAGTGACCAAGATGATAGTTTTACTTGCATAATTTGAATTGTCTTTTTTCTTCAGCTAATATTACCTTTACCTCACTGCCTTTTCTAACTTCAGTAAACCATTTGTTCACTATTCTTACAGCCTTGACTTCACTGGATTTAGTTCAAAACTGGATTTAATTACTAAACAAAGTAGATCATATTTCTAGCTTAGGCTACAGAGGCTACAGAGGAGGCAATACAAATGAAATAAAATTAATTTGCAACACGCTAATCAAATGAAGAAATCTCAACATTTCCCTAGAAAGCTATTATTCAGTCCCATATTTATTTTTTTCCCAAAATTACTGTTTTCCACGAGGATCACTCCAACAGTAATGAAGCAGAAAAATTATGCATGTTAAGAAATTAACGTGCTCCGTAATGGGTTATAAACTTGTACCTCTTCATTGCTCATGTACTTTTGATAAGCTTGACAAATTTTAGGCCTCTTTAATTTAAAATACAGCAGTTTTAGTTCTTTAAGTTACAGTGGAAATAATTTCCCTATCTATCATTAGAATGGTTCAATGTAGTCATTAATCTACAAAATATCATACAGAAAGTGATTTTTTTTTATCTACTCCAATCACTCACTTAGTGGGCTTTAAAAAGAAAAAGGACTATTTTCTGAGGACTTCAAATCTAGACTTGAGGCAAAAACTTTCATAAGCCATTATAATTATAGAGGCAAGATTTAGAGATAGAGCTGCTATTATCATTAAATCTTCACTAGCCTGGGTAAGACCATTGCCATGGACAGAAACCACACACAAAGAAATCAGAAACTTCACATTGCAGTAAGGCATGCAACCCTGCCTCTAGGGCAGCAAGAGTTCATTTTTTCATCTATTCAATGGGTCCTGTGGACCCACTCATCTTTCTCTCGTTCTTTCTCTTAGTGGTACCAGCAGTTATTTGCCAAGCAAATGAGACAGGTTTGAAAATATACAAATTAACGGGACACCTGTATGGCTCAGTGGTTGAGTGTCTGTCTGCCTTTAGCTCAGGTCGTGATCTAGAGGTCCTGGGATTGAGTTCCACATTGGGCTCCCCACAAGGAGTCTGCTTCTCCCTCTGCCTGTGTCTCTACCTCTCTCTGTGTGTCTCTCATGAATAAATAAATAAAATCTTTTTAAAAAATTATTAAAAAAAGAAAATATGCAAATGAAGAACCAGCTGTGGAAGTTGTATCTACTTTTTCTTAATGTGTTCTGCCCATGGTCCTTTTTTTTTTTTTTTAAATGATCACTTATTAAAACTATTCTCTATTTCCCCAAAGAGCACTTGGATTAATATTCAAAATAAACTGTAGTCACAGAGAAGTAAGAGGAATTTGCAATTGTATAGTAATAGATTTGTCAGTCCACAAGTTATGTGGGCCTAATGGATGCTCCTCATGTATGATTTCCTAATAGTAACGCATCATAAAGGAAAGGGCATTAATAACCAATAGGCTGTCAGAATTCCAGATTGTGAGGCTCAAGAAACAGACACAGTTACCGTACTAATAGAAAGCATGAACATTCAGGACCCCTCCCCACCTTACAAATTTAGAGATAATGGAACCCAACTGTCATAAGAAATGCCATGAATCTCATCACTATGAAACCATATTGTGAACTTGGAAAAAATGGTGTTGGGATGTTCAAAGAAGTGAAACTCACCATGTTAGTGATGGAAATCAGTACTACCTTCTACCTACAGCAGACATGACTAATTATAAGACTTATATATAGCTGTGTAACAAAACACCCCTGAACTCAGTGGCTTGAAGCATTTACTAGTTTACAAGTGTGCAAGTGAGCTGGGTAGTTCTGAGTCTGAGCTGGACTCACATGCTCTAGGCCCTGTCTGCTCAAACATTTGTAGTCAGCTCAAGGCCAACTGAACTAAGATGGCTCAGCTGGAAGAACTGCTCTTCGTATTTGCATGGCCTCTCATTCTCCAGGATAGCATGGACTTGTTCAAATGATGGTAGTGGTGAAAGTTTTTAAAGCAAAGGCAAAATCATACAAAGTCTCTTGAAGTCCAGGCTCAGAATTCAAAACAAAATTGTTTTCACCACATTATATTGGCCAAACCAAATTTTTTTTTTTGAAAGCAAGTAATTCTTATGTTTTTATATGTACTTAATTCTATCTGCTTACATTAGGACGTCTAGGGGTGTTGTGTTTGAGTCTAACCTCAGTCACCTGTAAGGAACACATGGCTTTATCATTAACTAGCAGTATGAAAGTCTCACTAAGAGATCATTATTATAATTTCTGGGTAAAAAATCCTCAAAAAGTGCTAATACTGAAAGATTAAATAACACAAGCTGATCTGTGATGTTGGCCAAACCAAATTATAAGCCATCCTGTACTTAAAGAGTGAAGTATTAGACTCTGAAAGTAAAAAGAAACAAAAAACTGTAGCAATTTCTATAAATTTTAATCTAGCAAAAAACCCATCCCTGGTAGGGAATAAGGAAGCTTCAAAATCCTCATGAGCCCAATCTTCAAAATACTTCCAATTTTTCAACAAATTTATCAGCCATGGTTTTTGACAATATCTAATGTTAGATAGATAGTGGTACCAGCAGTTATTTGCTGGATAATTTATGACTTGGATAATCACATGATATGATTAATATAACCTGATAGAATAGTATGTACAATCATTTGGTAAGTTAGGAATGAATAGAAAATGGTTTGTATATAAACTATCTCAAATATTATCTTCTGATTTCTAGAATATGTGTTGTTTAAACTATACATTTATCCCTTTATCATGTACAACCATAAGTGCTTCTCTTTTGATGTAGCAAAACTAAAATGTGTGTGATACGTGATATTTTATAAATTATAGTTTTGTTTTTAAAGGATTTTATTTATTTATTCATGAAAGACACAGAGAGAGAAAGTCAGAGATGTAGGCAGAAGGAGAAGCAGGCTCCAGGAAGGGAGCCTGACATGGGACTTGATCCTGAGACAGAGGATCACTCCCCGAGCCAGGGGCAGGTGTTCAACCACTGACCACCCAGGCGTCCCAAATTATAGTTTTTATGTAAACTAACTGCTTTGATCTTTGAGGTAGGCAAAACAGGAATTATTCTCTTTTTCAAATTAAAAATATAGGGAAGCCTGGGTGGCTCAGCGGTTGAGCGTCTGCCTTTGGCTCAGGGCATGATCCCACGGGATCAAGTCCCATATCAGGTTCCCTGTGAGGAGCCTGCTTCTCCCTCTGCCTGTGTCTCTGCCTCTCTCTGTGTGTCTCTCATGAATAAATAAATAAATAAAATCTTTTTTAAAAAATCAGAGAAATTTAGTAATCTTTGAAAATCATACATTTAGTAAATAGAGGACCTATAAATTTAAATCCTTACCCAGCAAAGTTGGTTTTTGTACACTCTATATATTGGGAAATTGGCCCTAGAAATTGGTTTTAAATTAGCCACCTACAAGGTTGAAAATTGAGATAATAAGTGACATTTAAGATTATTTATAGTTCTAGCACTTAAGTATCTTATGGCTGAGACTGGAGAATGTTCATCCAGTTTTTCCAAGGTTTTTGATATGACCAATATGCAATCAAAGGCCACCTTGCCAAATCCAAAAACTGCTCCCAGCCTTAACAATATCTCAAACTTTCCAAATTAGAACAACCAATACATAACGCAAGAATATATGATGGAATAGGAAATAACTTTCTGGTCCTCTGGGTGTTTGTTTTATGTACTGAGGTAAGAACATTTGAATATTTTCTTAGCTGTCTTATGGGAAACAGCTACAGATATCATTAGGCACCAGAGAATTACCTGAATTTACTACAACTGCAGGAATCATGATCGAAATGATCACACCCTGTGATCATGTACTTTGTATCATCAAAATGAACCACACCATTAGTGGCACATTGCCAGGTTGTGGTGTCAGGAAGAACCTCAGGTTAAAATTTATAATTTGTGCCTTGTCTCCACATCTAGCAGACTGGAGAGTGAGCTAATATCAAATCTCAAAAACAAACAAAAAGAATTTAGAAACTATAAAAAGAAAATTAAGGTAAAAATAAGTACAAATAAAGAAATGAAATACAAATCTATTATAGAGGGATCCCTGGGTGGCGCAGCGGTTTAGCGCCTGCCTTTGGCCCAGGGCACGATCCTGGAGACCCGGGATCGAGTCCCACATCAGGCTCTCAGTGCATGGAGCCTGCTTCTCCCTCTGCCTGTGTCTCTGTGTGTGTGTGTGTGTGACTATCATAAATAAATAAAAATTTTAAAAAATCTATTATAGAGATATGCATATTTGAGAGGAATTTGAAGAGAAGTCCTGGGGTCCTCATTGGTACAAGATTACTAAGGAATGGTAATCTAATCAACAAAAATATACTCATTTCCAATTACAGTCTCACCACCATCTTCATTACTAGTGTGTGTAATTACTTAAATAAATTATTTGTGTAAAGCATTGAACTAGTCAGGATTCATAAATATCACCTTTATCCTCATGACCAACCCTGAGAAGGTGCATTATTCCCAATTTATAAATAAAATTGGGAAATGTGCATTTAGGATTCAAACTCAGGGCTGCCCGATTCCCTGATTTTGAAGTCCAGTCTCTTATTGACCACATCCCATTCTCTTTCCAGAGCCATCAATCAGGCTATTTAATTAATCATTAAATGAAGTTGGTTGCACTTCAAAATGTCTGTGAACTCCTGTGTTTCTTTCTAAAACATTGTGACAACACTCAAGCATGCCCTTGTCTCTTACATTCCCCCAGCAGGCTTCCCTTTGGTCTTTCCAATTCCAGTGATTCTTCATTCTAATTTTCCTAACTAGTAAGGTTGCATCCCCTCCAGAAACAGCTTCTTCAAACTTAAAAACTAGTCCTCACAGGCTCCTACATTATATTGGTTTCAGTGCCTGAATAATGTCAGTGCAGACATTTTAACCTGCCATTCAAAGCAAAAGACATCTTTCCTATACTCTCTTCTCTAGCTAACTGTCCAGGGAGGATTCTTTAATACTTCAGCTAAGAAGTTCCCAGGATACCAATCTGCAAGGAACACAAAAATATATTTCAAATATAAGAAAGAGGAGTACTGCATGTGGTTCACAAGAGTATTTTGTGAAACTATTTGGTGTGGCAAGACTTTTAAAGGGCAAGCTGAGTTATAAAATATGGTGGTTGAACTTTGTTCTAAAGATTTTGTTGTGCTGAGATCAGAATGCACATTTAAGGTTCAGTGAATAGTAATAGAGATGAAGTAATTCCATAACAGTCCAATTTCTTAGCCATTCTCTTTAAAGATTATCAGTGAATCCCATTAAATAGAGAAAATGGATATTAGTTGAAAGGAACACCAATGTATTTACCTTCCCTGACATCCTCCTGTCCTGTCAACCCGGTCCAGTTGCACTGAAAATCTAATTTGCCGTTGGAGGTGCTTTACAAGAGAATATGACCACTGGGTCAACCAAGAGCTGGACTGAGCAATAGGAGGCTCCTCATTCCTTCCTCTATCCTTGCAAAGTATGCTCTGCTCACCATTCCCACAGTGGGAACTCTTTACAAGGATGCAGCCGTTAGAGAGCAATGTGTTGTTGATATCTGGATGCTAGATGTGACTGAACCCAGTTCAGGTCTCAATATGAACTTTAAGATTCTAACAGGCAGTTGTGGAGATCTACTCATCTTGCAACCAAGACAGGCCCAAGACAGGCCTCATATGTAAGTTTCCTTGTATATAAAACCTGCCTCTGGAGTGGTTTGCCTCTTTCTTCCATCTCCTCTTGCCCTCTATATAGGGATCCAGTTTATGAACCAACACCTGCCATAAAGAAGAGGAGTCTTTTATAAGGCTTTCTTTACCATACTATTCCTTCTTCTTGGAAGCATTTAAACTCTCCCTGCCCTTCTGGCACCCATATCTAAATTATCTTTCTTATATTCGTTACTGAACTTAAAAGAAAAAAAGCTTTTTCTGTTTGCCCTGAGCAAGTTTTGCTCCTTCCTCTGGAATCTGCATTCAGTTCATACCTTTATAATATCACTTACTATTTTGATTTTAATGCACTTGTTTACAAGTCTATTTCCTGCAATAATCTATGAGTTACTTGAGGGAAAGTATAATTTCTTATTTGTCTTTGAATTCCCAATTCCTAGTTCACTACCCATCACTGGGGATTGGCTCAGTAAATGTTTGTTGATTTAATTGAATGAGTTTTCTGAGAGAGAATCTGGATTGTATTCTCTTTCCAATTTTATGAAATGGGTTCCAGTCCCAACTGAATCACTAGGCAGGTGTTTAACCTTGGGCAATCACTCTACTTCTGAGGCTTAGTGTTTTTGAAAAAAATAAGAATAATGCCAAGTGTTCTCTGTAGTTCAAATGATTATTTCAAAAGTAAAATGGGATAATGTGTGGGAAAATGCTATAAAAATGGGAAAAAAAGCTGCATGTGAAATTGCTCTTCTCTAGTATTTAACATCATGCAAGCATACCATTAAATACTTGTTAAAATGAATGATATAGACCCATCGTTGATGAAGGCTTATGCCAGAGCAGAAGACATTAATGTGAAATCCCAAGGTTCTGTATCTATCCAAGAAGAGGAACAATATGAAAATATCATATTCTGGACCCTTGATTCTTTCAAAGAAATTGCCAAAGAAGTGTATCCATTTTCAATGGGTGCCATAGTTTAGTTCATAAGCACGTTTTTGAGAAACTCTACAAAATGGCATAAAGTTATAAGAATTGAATTTGAAAAGGAAGACTAAATTGGGCAATATCAAAAGAGAGTGAAGAGAAACATAAGCTAGTAAGGGTTTTTCTTAATATAGAATAGGTCACTGAAATAAACATTTTACTTTTTGTCTACACAGACATCCAAGTGAGACAAGTAGGCATAATAAACCAGTCATCTAAAAATGATTCATCAAAAAAAATAAATCAATAAAAATAAAAATAAAATAAAAAATAAATAAAAAATAAAATAAAAAATAAAAATGATTCATCAGTTGGCAAACTCTAAGACCATCTCATAATCATTCATTCACTCATTCATTCTATATACCCTACAATGTTTACTTCTTTAACACATAGCTATAAAGCACCTATTGTGGGGAAGGTTAAGTGGTAGATATTAGAGATATAGCATTAGATTAATGCAGTCCTTGCCTTTAAATATTTCATAGTCTAGAAGGAGAGAGTGAAGAGCAAATGAGCAGTGACCAGAGAGTGTTAATAAGTATGAGGTTCTTTGAGCGCAATATATGGACCACCTAAGAAGTCTTGGTACCATAAAGAATATCCAATAAAAGAATTTTTCTAAACTATATCTAAAATCCCCGGATTTCTCATTAAAAATGCCAATTGTAGGGCTATAACATAGCCTTTCTAAATCAGAACCTTTCAAGTCTGGGCTCCAATATATGCATTCTAACCAAGGATCCTTATTGCTAAGGGAATATGAGAAACACTATCCTAGATAACTGAAGTCTAAACTGAAAACTTCATCTAAGTAGGAGTTAATTCAATTGTTGTTTTCTTCTTCATTATAATGTAATAACTAGAAATCTGTGTCAAAATGCAGGTCAATGAACCTGATATACAGAAATAGCTCTGAATTAAATATAAATTATTGGTTAATTTTTAGAGCTAAAATTACTTTAGCTTTAATTTACTTACAGGTAAATTTTTTACTCACTTTATAGCACATAACCCATCAACATAGAAGGTCAATAGTTTAAACTCTGCCATCAGACTGCCTGGGTTCAAACCTGAACTTCGCAATTTATCAGGTATGTAGTCTTAAGGAAGTCATATAAAATCTCTGTGCATCAGTTTCCTCATTCGTAATTTGAGTGCAATAAAAATAGGTCCTACCTATCCTGCAGTTTAGATAAAGTAAATGGCATAAATACTGTGAATACCATCTGGCACATAAGTACTTCAAGTGAGGGGTGTCATTATTAATCTCATTCTGGGGATGCCTGAGTGGCTCAGTGATTGAGCATCTGTCTTTGGCTCAGGGCATGATCCTGGGATCTGGAATCGAGTCCTGCTGATGCACGGGAGCTTTCCTGCGGGGAGCCTGCTTCTCCCTCAGCTTGTGTCTCTGCCTCTCTCTCTGTCTCTCATGAATAAATGAATAAATCTTTTAAAAATAATCACATTCTGTTTGTTTCTTCTCTGGACCTAACCAGGATTCAATACTCATACCAGGTCAATTCCCATTTGTTGTCATATGTTTTCCTGCATTTAATTTTCTTGTTGTCTTTTCAAGTGGTACATTATGAAAACTGAATAACATTTTATTGAGGTACATAAGAGAGGGATCTGATCTTTCAATATTTGTTTCCCTTGTAGTGTTGGTCACATCTTTAATCTACATGGTCTTTGGAAGTAAATCAATTTTGTTCTTGAGATAATATATCTAGAAATCTGATGCTTAATTTTATTCCCTCATAACAACAACAACAGCAACAACAAAATTTTCTTCTCCTTAGGTAGCACACTATGCATCCTTCAAAATAAAGAAATTGGAGGGGATCATTTGCCAAGAATATGAATATTAGAAAGAAACCTTCCCAATGTACTGGGCACAAATTAGCATCCCCTCCTTTTCTTCACCCACACTCTCAATTACTCACATCTGATTGCATCAACTTCTCTCTCTCTCTCTCTCTCTCTCTCTCTTTTTGCCTTCACTAGTTGGTATCCATGGCTCTTCATAAAATAGCTTATTGAAGTTCTCTACATTTTGTAAATTTAATTTGCTTCCACAATTCTCCATTATGGGTCTTGAAAATGGGACCTTGACAATTTCCAGTAACATTTTATACCTAACTACTCTAAAACTCCACCAATTAAAGTGCAATTAAATGAGTTTAAAATTATATAAATAGAACATTTAATGATCCTGTCCAAGAGCATTTTGGATACATTTTTATAACATGCATTACTTAAAAAATTAAAACATTTTAGTTACTTAGTGGAGACATATTTTAAAGCTATGCTTAGAAGTACATTTAAGTTAAAATATAGTTAAAAGTTAAAATAGAATCACAGTGTTATCCTGCTCTAAAAGCCCAGTAGAAATAAATATCTTCTATATACTAAGATATATATGATGGCACCCATATTGTTCTGAAGGAACAACAAAGATTGCAGCTCAGTAAGAATGTCCAAATAATTTAAGTTTTTCATTGAGGCTAAATGTCTTAAAGTCATCATAAGCATATAGGAGCATTATATTATATATATTTTTAATATATATAACAAAAAAAGTCTTCCTTAGTTTGGAATGTTCATAAGTATTCCTGGAAAAAGTTTAAAGCAACTGGTACTGTTTTTCCTGGAGAAGAGATAACTATTGAGCATTTCAGCTGAAAGTACCTTGATAAATATTATATTGTTCACAAAGTTAAAATTCTGAATTAAATTCTAAAATATTATGATTATTATAATTACCAACAGTATCAACATCGTTTCATGTTATGCTGTTTAAATAATTCAAAATGCTTTATTGGAACAAAGTGAAAATAATGAAGAGGGAGAGAGAGGAAAGGAAGAAGAAATCAAGGATTTTCAAATATCCAAAATGTAACATCATGACAAGTGTTAAGGGAATACAGAAAAGCAGCAATGTCATAATGTAGTTGGAAATATAAAATTGACAAGTCTGACATATTGCGTGCACCTCTACGTACTAAAGAGTTTGCAATTCTTGAGCTGCCATTAACTAGCAAGAAAACAGTAAGAGAGGCAAGGTTTAACATCAAAACATGACAGAACTCATCATACAAGCTTCTATATAGTATCCAAATACAATAACTTAAAGCAAATTATAAATAACTCAAAGAAGCATTAACCAGACCACATCACAAGATGTTTTATAGGTATAAAATACATATTGTATTTGGAAGACTTCATACCAATAAGAAATGTAAAATGTCCCATTAATATTTTGATATTGATCACAACTGCATAATAATATATTTTATGTACACTGAGTTAAACAAAATACATAAATAAAATTATTTTCACCTAGTTCTTTATTATGGTGACTATTGGTGAATTTAAATTACATATCTGGCTACCTTAGACTTCTGCAGGGTGTCACTGCTTACCCCAGAATGGCTTACTTTGATGCATGGAACAGTGATAAATATGAAACACTAGCTTTTAGGAAATCAGGAGAAAAAGAGGAGATAAGAATAGAGATAGAAGACTTCCTACGCACATGAGGCTTGAGTTGGGAAAATGGAAAGGGAAAAATGGTACAGCACTGAACTAAGTCATAAAGAAATAAAGATGGCAATGAGTTTAACATAGGATGATGACTATTTGTTCACCATTATGATCACATCAAGCAACATCTGCAGAAAAGCTAGCAAGGAAATTAGGTTTGCGTGATTTTTTTTTTCAAATGAACACAATGGGATGGAAAAATAGTATTAACACAAATTTCTGATTTAAAATGATAATGAGCAACCAACACTAATCAGAGAATTTCTTTGAACTGACCAACCTCTCTTTACAATTTGGTTTTGGTTTTGGCTTATTTATTTAGTTTTTAAAATTTATTTTCATAAAAACACAGAATGAGATTTACCCTCTTAACAGATTTTTAAACGTCTAATATGGTTGTTAACTATAAGCACAACTGTGTATGTCACATTTCTAGAACTGACTCATCTCACATAATTCAAATCCTATGCACATTGATTAGCAACTCCTTATCTTTCCTCCTTGCAGCCCGTAGCAACTGCCATTCTATTCTTTGTTTCTATGCATTTGGCTATTTTAGATACTTTATATAAATGGAATTATGCATAATTTGTCCTTCTGTGACTGGCTTACTTCACTTGTTATAATAATGTTCTTCATATCCATCCATGTTGTTACATATTGCAGGATTCCCTTCTTTTTCAAGGCTGTATAATATTCCATGTATATATCACATTTTATTTATTTATTCATCTGTCAATGAAAATTTATGTTGTTTCCATATCTTAGCTCTTGTAAATAGTGTTGTAATTAACATGGAGTAGTAATATCTCCTTGAGATCCAGATTTTAATTCTTTTAGATAGATACCCAGGAGTGAATTACTGGATTAAATGGCAATTCCATTTTTAATTTTTTGAGAAAACTCCATACTATTTTTTATAGCAGCTGAATTTTGCATTCCCACCAACAGTGGACAAGGGTTCTAATTTCTCCACAACCTCCCCAACACTTGTCTTTTGTCTTTTTGATAATAGCCCTTCTAACAGGAATGCGATGATAGCTCATTTTAGTTCTGATTTGCATTTCCCTGATGATTAGTGATGTTGAGGCCATTTAAAAATCTTTGGAGAAAAGTATATTCAAGTCTTTGCTCATTTTAAATTGTTATTAGTTTGTTTTGCTTTGTTATAAATTTGCTATTAGTTTTGTATTAGTTTGTTTTTGAGTTATAAGCGTTTCTTATCTATTTTAGAA
The DNA here is from genome assembly GCF_053574225.1 of Canis aureus. NCBI lineage: Eukaryota > Metazoa > Chordata > Mammalia > Carnivora > Canidae > Canis > Canis aureus. The sequence continues at coordinate 20,664,014 of NC_135639.1, read as the reverse complement.
ATTAACACCTTATCAGATAAATGGTTTGCAAATGTTTTCTCCCATTCCGTAGGTTTCCTTTTCACACTTTTGATTGTTTCCTTTCTTGTACAGAAGTTTTTTAGTTTAATATAGTCAAACTGGTCTAAGCTTGCTTTTGTTGCTTGAGCTTTTGGTGTCATATCTATGAAATCATTGCCAAGACTGATGTCAAGGAGTTTATTCTCCGTTTTCTTCTAGAAGTTCTATGGTTTCAGGTCTTACTTTTAAGCTTTTAGTTCATTTCAAATTAATTTTGTGAGTGGCATGAGATAGGGCTCCAATTTCATTTATTTGTATGTGAATATCCAGTTTTCCCAGCACCACTAAAAAGACTATCCTTCCCCCATTGACTATTTTTTGCTTCTTTGTCAAACATTAGTTGACAATATTTGTGTCTGCTTATTATTTTTTGTTGTTAAATAAATGGTTTATTTTATTTTATTTCTCCAGTAACATCTACTAAGTTGAAATCTTCAAAATGACTTCTTCATTCAAAGTCTAGGATCTGGGCTGGATTGGTTGGACCAACTGGAGACTGCATAGGCATCCCTCTGTCTGGGCAGCCTCTTCATATACTATCTTGCTTGGACTTCTTCCTTATGTGGTGATTTCAGTATACCTCTTCCCTGGAGCAAATTTTTCAGGAAGACTAAATAGAAACCACAAAGTTTTTAATGACCTAGCTCCAGAATAAACAAAATAGTTTCTGTGAACTCTTTATCAGGTGAGTCACGAAGGCTAGTCCAAATTCAAGGAAAGAGTAATTATACTGCATCCCCTTAATAAAAGGATTAGCAAAGTATTTGCAGTTGTATTTAACATACCATTTGAAAGGAAATTATCTCTAACTTAGAATTATATATGCAGCTTAGCTTTCAATCAAGTGTGAAAGTAGACATTTTATACATACAGTGACTTGGTGTTTTGTTCTAAGACATTATTTCTCAGGAATCTACTGAAGAGCTATTACCCACCAAATAAAAGAAGTTCATTGATAGTGAAAGATAGAGAATCTAGGGAACACTGGTTTGAGGTTTATTTCACAATCAACCAGCCCAGATTTCAATAGGTGATTCAAAACTCAAGAGAGAGCTCCAGGGAAGTGTTTTTAAAAAAAGAAAAAAACAGATGAACTGTTAAGACATATTTGAGTGTTTTTGGTGGGGAGAGATAATAAGCATTTAATAGGTGCAGTAGAACAAATTATAGGCATATTAAAATTTATAAAACTGGTCAAAATAACAGATAATAATGAAGGGAAAACAAGATGTTCCATAAAAAAAAGAATACAATTCTGTATCTACAATATACTTAGTCATAATAATATATATAATGAATATTTATCCAAAAGTATTTGGAATAAATCCACTGGGAGAATGGGAGAATCTAAGTGGATATGAGGTGCTATATAAGAATGTTGTATTTTTTTTAAAGATTGTATTTATTTATTCATGAGGGACACAGAGAGAGAGAGAGAGGCAGAGACACAGGCAGAAGGAGAAGCAGGCTCCTGATGTGGGACTCCATCCCGTGGGATCATGCCCTGAGTCAAAGGCAGACACTCAACTGCTGAGCCACCCAGGCATCCCAGAATGTTGTATTTTTATCTATTACTATAGTATACCAAACACTACTATATATATGTTATATATGTGACAACTTGATAAAGTAAGAATTTTTTTAAATCACTGTAAATACATTATTTGGATATACAGATATCTAAATAAACAATTAAAATAAATTTTAAAAAGATTACCTCTGGGAAGAGGAACTATGGCATAAGAAGTAATGGAGAAAGATTTCCTATATTTTGTTGTAAGCATTTTGAATTTTAATACACATACATACACACAAATGGAAAAATGAGACACATCCTGACTCTATAATCTAGTTTTTTTTTCATTCTAGGGTTTAAATATTTTTGACATATTCAAAAATAATTACAAAGTGAAAAACAGAAGATTTTGACAGAAATTATCTCATAAATGATTTAATATGTTCTCTAAATCAAAGAATGGTAATAGGTTTCTATACATAATGCTCCTCTGGCAGAAGCATAAAATAACAAATTTTTAAAAAAGAAAATTCAAACTTAGTAAATTTGTATGTGGAATGATAGACATGGAGAATTACATTTTGTAGCAGGAATCCAGTCCTAGGAAACATCTAACAAGGTAAATGCCCCTTTAGCTGAAGAAACTAATGAATGATGAACCCAGATTGTTGGTAGGTGAAATAAGGTTCATAACACATTTGTGGGTGTGGCATGCTTCTGAGAAAATGGGACTGAAGAGCAGTTAAGTCACTTAGAAGACGTTCCAAATGTGTTGAAAGAAAGAAAGAAGAAAGAAAGAAGAAGAAAGAAAGAAAGAAAGAAAGAAAGAAAGAAAGAAAGAAAGAAAGAAAGAAAGAAAAAAAGAAAGAAAGAAAGAAAGAAAGAGAAAGAAAGAAGAAAGAAGAAGGAAAGAAAGAAGAGAGAAAGAAGAAGGAAAGATTATAGAAAAAGAAGAAAGAAACAAAGTATTACAGGTAAGCCCCATGGGCTATGTGTGTTCATGATTTGATTAGTTTTATGCTGAATAGTATTAATGGCTTGATGTGATATAATTAATGCCCAAATACAGTAATTATAAAGTGATTATAATTAACCCAACAATTAAATTTATGAGAAAAATGAGATAAAGGAAATAACATGCATACTTCATCAATGAAAATATTACTTAATGAATAATTAATCACACACTCCAAAAATAATGGAGTTTGTAGAAAGTCTTCACACTGTTACCTCTCACAGCAGGGATAAAGATGAATCTCTAGCATGCATTTGCCAAGCAACTGATTTCTTCCATCACTGCAGAAAAATCTTTATGTGGAGCAAGTAAGCACAGACATGAAACTCCCGCCTGTCTGGCTGACCCCATTATTTATGGAATATATCCAAATCATGAACTTCCTGTTCATGATTTGGATATTTTACAATTGCTACCATTTTGTAATCATGTACTGCATAGTAGGTACTTTGTGTATGTTCTCTTAAATCATTAGATTCTCTTAGAAATTCTGCAGGAGATATTATTTCCCCCATGTAATTTCTGGAAAGATATGAGAAAACTGAGACTGAGAATTTAAGTCACTTGCCCAAGGACTCAGCAGGCAATGGAAGGGTCAGAATTTGACCCTTAGTCATCCTGATGCCACAGTCTTTGTCTTTCTAACCACTTCTGCCACCCCTGTTCTATACCCCCAGCCTCAGTGCTGTTTACAACCCATCTTCTACATTCATGAAGACATCCCTAATAGACTGCCTATGGCTTTAAATTAAACTGTGTATCTCAATCACACCCTCAACCAGGGCCTCCTAATACCTGCCTCCGGATCTGGAACCTCTGAAGAAGGAGGACAGGGGCTGGAGCAGAAAGTACAGTGATAGGACAGTCTGTGGGTGGGGCAGAAACAGCTGACAGCATGTGTCTAGTTCACTGATACATCTCTTCTGCCTTTGGGGTATAATGTGCACATGCTCTGTGACTAGTGGCCTTGTGTCCTATCCCTTAAGAACTGATTTAGACCTTTTGAAATAAAGGCTTCCTTCTCCAAAACTGCATTTGCCCACCACTTCTGGCTGTTTTAATTCACACAAAAGACAGTCCTTGGCCTTTCAGATTCTGGGTTGCTTTTATATTTTTGTTTACTTGACTTGGAGAGAGAATTTTTTCATTTTTCAGTTCTCAAGTTTTTGTTAAGTTCCAGAATATGTGTTGACCACTGTATCTTGGACATAGAAAGGTCTGAAACCTCAAAGAGCCACACCAGTGAAAGAAACTGCTGTTATCTTCTGAGTGCCCTCTGATATTCAAATTTAAGAGAGAGCAACAGGTATGATCCACTCAATCAAAGCCCACCCACAACGGCAGAGAACAGAGATTCTGGAAGGAGAATGAGACAGGGTAGGAGGTGTCTATGGAATGTACATGGAGAGGAGGAGCATATTTCAGCTAATTCAAGGAATGGATTAAATCCTGATACTATATCAAATTAAGGTTCAGCTGGCAACTCTAATATCCCACATCTTACCTGTTAAAAGAAAGCCATCCCAGCAAGAGAATTCAACTAACAATGGGGAGTTCCTCTCTAAATAAGCCAGACATTTGAGTCCGTTTCAAGTGAATAAATGTTTTGCTGCCCAGGATAGGATACTGGGAACTTAGAAATGCTCAAATGAGAACTATAAACAGAGCAAAAATTCCATCAGAGAAATAGCACAAGATAGCAAACTGGTCACTATGACAATTTTCATCAAACTAGCTAAATTGGCCTTTGGATGATGAATCATAAAAATGAACCATAGGGGCACCTGTGTGGCTCAGTCCATTGAGCATCTGAATCTTAATTTCAGTTCAGGTGGTGAGATGGAGCCAAGCATCAGTCTCCACATTCAGCAGGGGTCTGCTTGAGATTCCCCCTCCCTCCTGTTCACCCCTCCCTACTGCAAATAAATAAATAAGTCTTTTTAAAAAATGAACTACATAGAAAGAAAACAAAAATATATAAGATTTTTGAAATTCTTTTACACATGTGATTTCATAAGTATGTGTTTGTAGAGGTATTGATAACTGAGTACAATTTTTTTTAATTTTTTTTAATTTTTATTTATTTATGATAGTCACACAGAGAGAGAGAGAGAAAGAGGCAGAGACACAGGCAGAGGGAGAAGCAGGCTCCATGCACCGGGAGCCCGACGTGGGACTCGATACCGGGTCTCCAGGATCGCGCCCTGGGCCAAAGGCAGGCGCTAAACCGCTGCGCCACCCAGGGATCCCAACTGAGTACAATTTTGAGAAAATATGAGATTTTAATGAAAATTCTCTCCAAAATTTTACAAGGAAATTATTAGATATTAAGGAGGAGAAAAGCCACCAATTATATGAAACGCCTCTAAGAACTTAATGCTGACTTATGTTAGCAACATGTCAAAAATGGGCAAAGAAGTATTCCCACATCTCTCTCTTTCTGGCAGACACTCTCAGGTGGCAGAAGCACCATTCATTCTGCAATCACCTTCTGGGTCTACAATCGCCAAAAGAGAAACATTAAAAAATAAAAATGTGGCAGCCTGGTGGCTCAGGGGTTTGGCGCCACCTTCAGCCCAGGGCGTGATCCTGGAGACCTGGAATCAAGTCCCACATCAGGCTCCCTGCATGGAGCCTGCTTCTCCCTCTGCCTATGTCTCTGCCTCTTTCTTTCTGTGTCTCTCATGAATAAATAAATAAAATCTTTAAAGAAAAATAGTAAATAAATAAATAAATAAATAAATAAATAAATAAATAAATTGCACATTTCCAGCTTTCTTAGTAGATTGGGGGAGGGAGGGGATGTGACACCATTCTTGCCAATGAGATGTAAACACAACTTCCTGCTGGAATGTATTTATGAGGATGAGAGGCACAAAATCCTCTGGAAAGTGTGAGGTAACAACCGTAAGGATAAAATTCCAGTACACTAAGAATAAGAGTCAACAGAGAGAAAGATCCTTGATAGTATCACGGAGAAACTGCACCAGCTTTGCACTGTTGACATCTGGAATCTTTTTTATTTGAGAAAAGGAATATTTTAAATGTTTTGAGCCACTTGAAGAATAGGAAAGATTTCTGTTCCTTGCAACCAAAGGGATTCCTAACCCATACAACCTTTAAAGTATTATAACTTACTCTCTAGCATAAAGGTGGTTTTTCTCTTATGCAAAAGAGAGCTGCTAATTGGGTTTTATTTAGAAGAAATCTGCTTAGACCTGTGGCAACAGCACTATGTACAACCCACCCTGAGACAGGACTGGATCTAGAGCACCCATGGCTACTGTCCTCACTCACTCTGAACCTCTTGCCTGGAGCTGTTGGACTTCCATCAAGGCCTGGGTTTGATGGGAAAATCCCAGGCCATCCGGCCACTTCCCAGATCTATGGAGTGCCCAGACCTAAATTTTTTAAAAATCTGTTTAAATAAAAATGTGCTTCCCTTTTTTCTTCCTTATTTTTTTATGGGTTGCCTTATCTCTAAAAGAAACTCAAAAGTATAAGGACTTCGCCTCATCTTGCAATAAAATCAACCTCTAACCTAGAGGCTAGTCAGGAAGAGAATCCTCACCATGGCAGAGATGAGAAAAGGAAGTTTCTTCAAGGAAGAATCTTGTTTGGGGGGGTTCATAGATCAGCTTTCATGGGTCAATCTGTCACTCCTTTCTGAGTAGAGATCCTCCTCCATTACAAAAGCTCCTGGTTCCAAGTTTAATTTGATAAAGAATGTAAATGGCTTCTTTACAAGAGTCTATAAGGATCTTAGAAGTAAAAATCCAAACTACTGATTATGTGGGGAGATCCAAAGGTATCTATACATACTTCTCAGGGGGAAAGGTGTACTCAGAAGGGGAAATACTCAAGAATAAAGAGTACAATAAAGAATTTCAGGGCACCTGGGAGGCTCAGTCGATGAAGCACCTGCCATCGGCTCAGGTCATGATCCCAAGGTCCTGCGATGGAGTCCTGTGTTGGGCTCCCTGCTCTGTGGGGAGTCTGCTTCTCCCTCTGCCTCTCTCTCTCTCTCTCTCTCATGAATAAATAAATAAAAACTTTTAAAAAATTTCAGTGAGAGTCTCCTAATTGGAGACCAAGAAGAATCCAGAATCTGACAGACACAGAGGACAAGCACTATTTTTCCAAAGCAGAGAGCAGGGGGCTTGTCTCTTGCCAGACATGAAGACTCAGCCTCACCTTGTAAGGCTCTGGCTTAAGAACCAGGTCCTCTTTCTAATCTCTAGTCCTTGCATTCCTTATTTATAATTCAAGAAACAGTTGCTATTCAAGATGATGCAAAAGGAATAAAACATTAGCTTATTTAATTTTTTTTGATTCACCCAGCAAGGAAAACAAATAGCTTGGTAAGTAGAAAGAAAAAGGAAAGAATGTTGGTTCTTTAAAACATTTTTTGCACATATTTCATATAAAAAATCCTATCAGGCTTAAAATGAAATATAAATCTTTTGTGTTCATGAACAACAGTCTAATGCATTCTGAAATGAGGTAATTTTATTCTTCAACCACACTACTGAATAGAGAAATCACAAATACTAACTTTCTGTAACAAATATTAACAATTTCATAAAGAGGCACTAGATTAATATTTTATCAAAAATGAGCTGAGTATTTTCCTGCAGTATTTCTTTTCATTGAGGCAGAAATGTTTTCTGACTTGACAATCAGTCTAAAACAGATGCTTCATTATATGCTTCCTATTTTCCAAACCATAACTAAGTTTATTTATTAAATAGAAGCTATTAAGTACTGCCACTGAATATGTTGATTTTGAATTTCTCTCAGGGAATTTCTTCTTTTACTTTATTAGTGTTAATAAAATCATAGTATCTTGGATAATTCAATTTCAAATTATTTTCTACCTAGATTGCTTTAGAAACTAAAAATTCTTCTAACTTGGAACATAAGCATTGTTCCATTGGACAGGGTTTTTTTTTCTTACTGTAATTTTATAAAATAAATATTTGAAAAAGAGACTTAAGGACCAGCAAGAGTTATAGTGTCTTCTCACTCATTCTTTCTCAGAAATAGAGTAATGACTTTTCTTAAAGGAGTTCATAGTGAGTTTTGTTTGCACATCACATCTGAAGTTAAACATGTCTTTGGGAATAACTTTAATTCTCTGCTAGAATTAGAAAATTCAAGATTGTTTCCTTCTGCCTATGCTCATCAGATTGGAAGTCTCTCTGTAAATCACACATTTACTATTATTACAAAATACTGACACAGCTTTAAACAGTGTTAATAAATGTTTCACATTGTCAAAAATAAAAGCTTAATGCCATGCCATTGCATTCAGTCTTCTGCCAAATATTTACTAAGCATCTGCTATGTTCTAGGCAATGTTGTATATATACTATTATTTCAAACATAGATTATTGTTCTACCCATGTATTAGAGAAACATATTTCTTCATCACCAATAGTTAGAAAAATCAACGACTTAAAATGAGCACAATCATGCAATCTTTCTTGTACTGTATGTGTGTGCAAGCATACACACACATGTGCATTGTATATAGAGAATTGTATAATTATTAACTCTTCTGTGTGGAATAAAGACAAATTCTATTACCAGTAAGTTACTTAACTTTTCTGGACTTCATTTTTACTTCTGTAAACTGGGGGATAACAGTTATCTTAAAAATGTTGTGACAGCTGGAGATAACACAGCTTAAGCTCCTGTTGCCTCTCACAAAATGTTACCTATTTTTATCACCTTGTGAGAAATATTATTTGACTTCAATTCTGCCATTGATATGGCTGCAGAGATGTCCATCCCTATTGAATGATTTGCAACAATTTCCTGTATAAGAAACCTATCAGTCATCTCAAACTCAGAAATGAGTCCAATTGTCAATTACTGTTAAAAAAATATATAAATATGCCTCCATCCAAGACTGATCCTTTTAGGAATACACTCAAGTAAAATGTCTGTACTAAGACTTTGCCTTTCATCATCTTCCTGGGGAGGACATTCAAAGTGACAAGTAATTTAAGCACACAGTTGTGATTTCCCACAATCTTTTAGTGAGAGAATGAGAATATATTATTTTGAAAAAAAAAGTTGTTTTATTTTTGCATCAGAGAAAAAAATAATACCAATGAAAACCAGTTGCACATCTCCTCTAAAATATTTATTTAAAGACACACACTAAAAAAATACACACACTTATTCTATAACTTTAAACAATGTTATTCTATACATGTTTAAGATAAATATTCTCTAATTTTTACTTGTCATAAGACTTAAAGTAAATCAATTCTTCATTAATTATGACGGAAGACATTTTGAAACAAGTTGTTTTTGTTTTTGTTTTTGTTTTCCAACTGTATTATGGTGGGCCAATGCAAGCAATTAAGCAAAAGCTGTCACCGAAAACAATAGTCCAGCCACTGAGACACAATTGCAAATAATCCACTGACTAATTTTCCATCTGTTCTTCAAGTCCACGTTATTATAAAATATATATATGTATATATATATATTATATATATTTATTTACTAAAATAACTCACCAGTTGGGTTCAATAAATTATAATTCTATTGATACACAACAATGTATCTTCAAAGATTAGCTGCAACTATAGGAAATTCACAGATGGTCCCAGAGGGTGATCGGTGTATGAAGCAAATTCTGAATATAAATGCATAGATATTATCCCTTCAACACATGCAAAAATATCTTCTTTTTTTAGATTTCATTTTTTTAAGATTTTATTTATTTATTCATGAGACACAGAGAGAGAGAGAGAGAGAGAGAGAGAGAGAGAGGCAGAGACCAAGCAGAGGGAGAAGGAGGCTCCATACAGGGAGTCTGACATGGGACTCAATCCCAAGTCTCCAGGATCACACCCTGGGCTGAAGGCAGCGCTAAATCGCTTAGCCCCCAGGGCTGCCCTAGATTTCATTTTAATTTATTCATCAGAGACATAGAGAGAGAAGCCGAGACATAGGCAGAGGGAGAAGCAGGCTCCCTGCAGGGAGCCCTATGCAGGACTTGATCCCAGGAACCCGGGATCAGGACCTGAGCCAAAGGCAGGGGCTCAACTGCTGAGCCACCCAGGCGTCCCATTACAATAATAATGTATGGCATGTGATGTACCATGGATAAGTATCAGATGCTCCAAGCAGCAGCTGATACTATACATAACATTATCTGGAGGAAGATATGTTTTATATGACAGTGTTCTATTGATGTATTAAGACACAGAGGTAAATTCGCATGCAAATTCCTGTCAAGAATAAAAACAACTTCAATCTTTAAGACCATCTTTTAGAAATAAAAGTAAGTTATCTAAAGGATGATATTTGGGCAGAAGCTTAGGCTGCATATACAGACATATACAGACAAATGCTACGGTGGTTAGCATTTCTTAAATAATTTTTCTCTAGACCCAAAGAAAATGTAACTCTTTCCAAAGGTATATCAATCTTACACATGGTACTCCTGAATTATTATCTATGCCATAGACATAGTGGCCTGCCTCACATAAATAGGAAATAAGTCAGGTTTCATGTCATTAGCTTTTCTCTGGACAGTCTTCTGCAATAGGGTATGTGTTCCTAAAATCTGGGTAGGGCATTAGAGTTAGTTACTTGTCCAATGACCCAGTACTCAAATATGCCCCTTGTTTTTATTTCTACTTAACTAAAATAATAATTCTTACAGGTTACAGAATAAGCAAAACCAATGTGTTTTCATGTTTAAGTCAACTTTGTATACTTTTGATAGTTGAACTTTAAATTTAAATTCCCTTCCCCCACCATAAATTATGGAGCATATATTGCCATCTAGTGTTCTTCTGAAATAACACTTCTGCCAGGATCATGAAATAAAACATGTTACAATAGATGAAGGGATTGTAAAAAATTTGCAAGTAGGTATTTTGGATTTGCATAATGTAGCAAAAAGCTTTTAGCTGAAATTCATAGAACAATCAATTAAAGGTGCTCAAGATCAATGCTTTCATCATTTCAACTAAAGAAGATCCAGAGAGTTCCAGATTTGGTTAATTAGGAAGAATAGTAATATTATTTATGACCCAAGTATTTCCATATTACTACTCCGCATCTTTAGCATGTTGGTCTTAGTCCACAGGCATATGCCCTCATAATCACAAAATGGCTGCCACTCTTCCTTGCATCATATATTCACCTAAACATTTCTGAAAGAAGATGTAGAAAATGTCCATATGCATCTCTTTTCCAGACCTTCCCATCACCCACCGTTGTATACTTTCCCTCAAGACCCATTGCATGGATTAAGTCATATTTTTATGTCCTAAAACCAAAGAATCATATGAAAGCAAGTGTACTCTGTGGCATTTTCAGCCTTTATATCATGGACTTTTAGCAAAGAGGAACTGGGTGTCAGTCAGCTGTATTGGAAATGCATAATAAGAAAAGAGAAAAAAAAGTTCAGGAAACTTTTGGTTTAAATGGTACAAGGAATGAACATTATCTTTCAGATTTCAGCAATCTGTAGAAGGAGTCTCAGACATATTACAGAGTGTGTGTATAGGGGAAGTGAGGGCACTTAGGAAGAGAGATTCTAAATGAGATAAACCTAGAAATGACCCAATAAAAGCTTTTCTATGATACAATATTACATTTAGCTAGACACTGGAAATGACCCTCAAAAAGCCAGAGGAGATGAGTTACTGAGATCCTGCAAAATACAGAGTGAATAGTCCACTCATTTTCCATTTCGCATTGGTATGCCTTGATTAAATAGACAGGAAATTCAACATTAAAGGATACCTTGACATACAGTTCAGGATTTGCATGGCAGTTTGGCATAAGAGAGTTCTGAACTCCTGTGGTCTTACACTGCATATATGGTATGTGGGGCATCCAAAACCAGAAGCTTTGCTCTAGGATTCACAGAGCAAGAGTATGGATGTGAAAAATGGAGCCTGAGGAAATCAACATGATTTCTATTAGATATAAGAATTAGGTTATTTTTCTGTAGATATTCCATATTTAAGATTTTGGTGTTCTATTCCAATGACTGAAAGTATCATTAATCTAAGTTTCTTTTCTTTGTTTACTTGTTAAGGTCTGGTGACTGAAATATATCTTCAGATAATTTAAAATTTGAAAAAGTATTCATGCATATTTTGATATAAAAAATCACAGAATCATACAATAACATGTTTATTGGAAAGAAGAGTAATTAAGACAAATAGTCTCATTTCATATAGCAGGAAATTTAGTCAAAGAAGGACAATATCTGATCAGTGCCTTCTAAAGATACAACAGGAGACCTGGGTCTGAAGTTTAGATATCTTTACTCCAATCCAGTGCTTTTCCCATTACTTTATCTCTGAAATTGCACAGAATATTTGTTACTATTTGGGGCATTAGAGACAAACTTTCATGTGAATGTTGGCCCGGCCACTTAGTGGTAATGTGCTCTAGAAATTAAAAATTATGTCACTGAGTTTTGGGTCCATCATCTGTCAAATGAGAATATAAATAGGAACTATCTTACAAGAAATTTGGGAAAATAAGATGTAACCTCTATAGCATGGTGTTGGAAGCTTACATGTATGGTACTTAACAAAAGTTAGTCATTAGCTGTGCCAGGGCCCTATTTTCAGGAGATGTGTGTGACTCTTGGAGATGCTGTGGGAATTTAGAGCCAATCTAATTTACTATTAAGCATTCATATTACATCATGTGGCTTGGTATAACTCTGCAGTCAGACCCACTACCTTCCAACACTAGTGCTGACATTTTTATTTTTATAGTCTAAGTAAGTTTGAGCAGTCTTTGCCCTCAGGTCATGCAACTCTCAAATGATCACCATAAGAGCATATATCTCATAGGGTATTGTGGGAATTAAATGAGTTAATATATGTAAAGAGCTCAAAACAGTGCTTGGCAAAGAGTAGGTCCCATATAATTGCTGTTTTTGCTTTTATATAATTAATTGTGACACCATCTTATTGACATCTTTAGGCTAGTTCCAGAAAGGACATTTTGAACTGTTTCTATTTTGTTTTCATTGAAGTACAATGCCCCTTAGTTCTAGGAACCTTCAGTCCCCACAACAATCACACTGTGTACTAGGGGAATGTTGACTCAGGATGATCTGTCCTGGGAAGTCCCCTTCTCAGCAACCCTTGACCTCTTGCCCAAAATTCCTGTCAGTCCAGGCTATGTCACACAATTGCTGCTTAGATTCCTCCTCTATAAACAACAGCCTTAGATCAGAAAAGTGCCCAGACTTCCAGAAAACCTAGATATTAACTGGGAGAAATGCAAACCATCTTAATTATCAAATGGTTCATATAAATATACAAGAAAGTATTAGAGAAAGACTCGTAGCAAAGCTCAACCTTGAAGAAACTAGAGACTTTAATCTCTGCTATTTCATAAAGCTACTAAATAGCACCTTCCTTTTTTAAAAATCCACACTAGCACTACACTATGTTCCACTTTGAAATGAAGCATAAAATCCATTATAAACTGATTACTCTTTTACATTAAAGAGTGAAGCACCATTGCCATGTTTTTCTAAGTTTCTCTCTGCCTGAGGTCAATGTGGTCAGGAGTGAAATTGGACAGCGGACCTCAGATGACAGGAGTCACAGCTGCCAGATGAGAGCAAACATATTTCCATCTATGGCTCCTGACATATCCCCATTATGCTGTAGAATTTCTATATTCAGGTTATTGTAAAATGAAAGTGGATTTTCTCCTGATTCCCAGTATTTTGAAACAAAAAACACTAAAAGAATCTTTTATTTCATAATATTAGTAACAAATATGGCCTACTGTTGTTGTAAATAAAAATTTTAGGACTACATAACACTCACTGGTTTATGACTGCTTTTTTTCCTACAGTTGACAGAGTAGCTGTAGCAAACATTATATGGTATGAAAAGCTGAAAATATCTGTATCCCTACAGAAAAACTTTGCTAACCATTATTTAAAATGGAGTAGCATGCCTTTTATCCAGAAATTACAGTTTATCCTATGACTATACCTTAAGGAGTGAACTGAACAAGTGAACAAAGATATAGTCCTTTGTGATGCTGTACACAATAGCAACAAATTTGAAAAATCTAACATCAAAAATAATTTATGAACATATATAATAAAACATATAGAAGACATATCAAAATGAATTTTAAAATGTTAAAAAGTGTAAGATAGATCTGTTCAGTTTGATACAAAAGCACTTGAACAACAATGATAACATAGTGGCACACCAAACTTATTGAATGATTAATATTAGCCAGGTACTATGCTAATCCTTTTCATCTATTATTATCCTAAATTTATAGGTTAAAATACTGAAGTTTGAAAAGACTATATGCTTATTCAAGTCATACAACTTAAAAGTGGCAAAGCTGAACAGTTGTTGATCTGCCTGTTTGCTCAACTCCAAAGAGAGAAAGAGAGGGAGAGGGAGAGAGGTACCTATGAATAGCTTAGGGGTTTGAAAATCACTGGCCACTTCAAAATATGTTCTGTCCTATAAAAGCAACTGCAAAAGAACTTTTTCTTGCTGAATGACTTGAGAGTGAGTTTCTGATGTCCCCACAACAGGATTGTGTTATTCCTTTAAACAAGGACATTCTTCTATATAACCATAATACAACGATCATGATTAAAGCCAGAAATTAACATTGGTACATTACCGCCATATAATAATTAGATACCAATTGTCCCAAAAATGACTTTATAGCTCAAAGGTCCTATGCAGAGTAATTTGCTATATTTCATTTTTATGTCTCTTTCTGCTTTGGAATATTTCCTCAGTCTTCCCTTGACTTCATAACTTTAATACTTTTAATGATTCCAGGCCAGGGATGCCTGGGTGGCTCAGCAGTTAAGTGTCTGCCTTTGGCTCAGGGTGTGATCCTGGAGTCCCCAGATCGAGTCCCACATTGGGCTCCCTTCATGGAGCCTGCTTCTCCCTCTGCCCATGTCTCTGCCTCTCTCTGAATAAATAAAAAAATATATTTTTAAAAATAAAAAATAAAGATTCCAGGCTTGCTATACTACAGTCCTTCATGTGTTTGTCTTCTGTTACCACGATTAGATTAGATGCATGTTTAGTTCTCTTTTCTTCTTTTGTCATCTGAATGATTTTAATATATCTCATTATTGATAATGTTCACTTTATCATTACAAATGATGTTGTTGATTAAGTGATGCTTCTCCACTGGGAAGTTAACTCTTTTTTCCAAGTGTTTTGTTTGTGAAGAGTGTCTTTGAAACTATGCAAAGATCCTTTTACTCTTCAAAATTATTTGTTCATTTATTTGTACACAGTTGAATTTATGGCTTCCTATTTTATGCAATTGGTTGCAACCTGCTACTAGCATTATTTATTTATCTTGATGCCCAAATTCTTTTTCAATTTAGCACAGGGAGGCCCTCATAACTGGCTTTTGTGTCTTTTTGACATATTCCCATCATTCTTTGTGTATTTTGTTACTTTTTTTCTGGCACAAAAAGATATCCCTTGTTCCTACTAGTGGATAATTTATTCAGACAACAAGATCTGGGGATAAGGTGTACTCATTTTTATTGATATCTCGCTGCTTCAAGACCCTCTTAATGGACAGAGAAAAGGAATACTTAAAATCAAACAACATATACACATGCACACTTCCACAAAGTCATACTGATACTTCAAATTCCAATCTGCCGAAACTGAAAAGATACCTTTTGAATATTGATTCTTTTGAATCTTGAAAGGAATCTTTTCAGTTTTGTTCCTTTTTTTTTCTTTTTTCTTTTTTTTTTTTGATATTTTATCTACCTTCTCACAGTCAGAAGCAAACTCCCATTATCCTCAATTTATTTTCTTCCATCAATCATCCTATATATAATAAATCTTTCACATCTTCTAGTCACCAAATTACCCAGTGTGAGCTCCAACATGTTATGCAGGGTCATGTCCACCAGGGAAGCCCTTATCTTCTACCCATTTGATATCACACACTCCAGTGTGGGTTCCTCCCACACACACCATGGCATGTACACCCTCCCTTCCCTGCTTCACTTTTGATCTTGGTGCTAGGCAGCATGCTTCCTTTCCCTTTAGCACACGTCCTTTCCTCATCCTGCCTAATATCATATCTGTAAAACTTAATTGTTCATGAAGGAAAGAGTAGGGGGAGAAATGGAAGGAAAAGGAATGGGAAGAGAAAAAAATAAAACAAAAAACAAAATTCATACCATGTAGTGTAACACTAAGTGGGCAAGAGAGTGGGACAATATGCCTATAGATTGGAAATTCTCCAAGAGCTGAGAAAATTAGAGCAATTTGGAGCAACAAATCTAGAAAGATAATGAAATAGTAGCCTTGCTGGATAATAAAACATTCACCAGAAGAGATGGTTGAGGAGTTGGGATAAGAAAATATGTCTTATCAAGCAAACCTTTGACAGCTTTGAATACAGAAAGAGGCATCTGCCTAGCAATACTCTGCACTGTAGATATGGTGGCTATGCATCATGGATTTACAAGATAGTGGCATTTGTAGATAGTTTATATTCTTCTCGATTAGTTTTGTTCAATAAAAGTACAACTGAATCTGCTATTAAGTGTTGCTAAGCCTGTGTGTGTATATGTGTGTGCATGTTTATGTGTGTTTAAATATCAGGACAAAATCTTTTGTCAGATCATATGATCCTATTTTTTCAGCTTAGAAAATAACCACATAATTTTGATTTGACAATTGACTGTGGAAGAATTATACAAATACAAGGAGAACCTAATAATGATCAAAGGTCTTCTAAATTATTCAGCATCTATATCTAAATCTCACCCACGGCTCTATATTCACTTCATGACAGAAACACAAAGGGCCCATGCTACTTCTATGGTAATTATTATTGTTATTATAAAATGATAATAGCTTACCTTCATATATTAGCCTTTGTGCTGTCAAACAGTATACAGCCCTAAAATATGGATACCTTCATTACCACTTATAAAACAGGAAACGGACTAATCAGATATATATTTTTTAATGCACAGCTTTTAAGGGTCCTTGCTCTAACCATCAAAGAACGCTACTACTACCTCACTATGCTGCCAAAAAATGATACGGGATTTATAAGTGTTTTATGCCATTAAGAGTAAGCACTAGAGGAAAGAAAAGTTCTCCACATGAAGCCTCTTAGGATATTCATCTCTTATTTTGTTTTTGGGTTTTTTTTTATTTTTAATTTTTTTTAAGATTTTATTTTTTATTTGACAGAGAACACACACAAGCAGGGGGAGTGGCAAGCAGAAGGAGAGGGAGAAGCAGGTTCCCCACTGAGCAGGGAGCCCAATGCAGAGCTCAATCTCAGGATCCTGAGATCATGACCTGAGTCAAAGGCAGACTGACTGAGCCACCCAGGGGCCCCTCATCTCTTATTTTTAAAGAGAATCTGCAGGCAGTCTTGAGGTAGGATTTGGAGACCTGGGTTCACAATTATGCACGGTGGTTAGCAGGTGGCCCCAGGAGTGGACCACCATGCTCAAAACTCAAGTTGGCAACTTACTTTGGGCCTTTAGCAAGTTATTTACTTCTCTGTACTTCATTTTCTCACCTATAAATGAGCATGTAATAAATATCTCCTTTCTTATGACTGAATGAAACAATAGATAAAGCACTAGGTGTAGTATCCAGTGCATGATTAGTGCAACTAATTTTTTATTGTTATTATTACTATTGATAATAATGTTATCGTGTAGCCTCTGGCTATGCATTATATCTGCTGCTTTTTTTCCTAAGCTTAATCAACATCAGTGTTAAAGGTTGAAACTGAAGGAATGATAATTCTTGACAAATATAACTCATCCTTAATTGTGAGAGCTTCTAAAATTTTACTGCATAGAATCAATCAGTTCAGCTAATATGCAAATGTATCATGAGTACCTCCTACATGTCAGATGCAATCCAAGGTACTAAAGATCCAATAGGAAAAGACAAATAGGTTCCTTGCCCTCATTGAACTTTCCATCTTGATTGCTCTTAAGTATGCTTCATACCCTGAGTAACTAAAGAAAGACTGAGCTATGGTGTCTGTTCTCTGTCATACATTCTGGCTGGAGACATGAGAATCACACAAGACATAACCAGAGAGTGATTTAGTGTTAACCATATTATATTAACTTTTAAGCACAATGGTCCAGAGATAGATCAGTCTAACCCTGAGAGAATATCTACCTCTGAGCAGGTTCATTGGAAAAGAAATAAGATTAGGAAATTTCAAATAAACAAGTGTTCAGTTTGAAAATTGGAAGCATTGAGGGGACTGTTAGCATTAATTTTTTCTTGTTATTATAAGGTAGTTCAGATATGGTGAGAGTATCAACACATTCAATGAACATCAGTACATATATTTTGCAATTAAAGAAATAAGCATCATCTATCAATTGAAGCCTTCTGTGAATTCTTTCTCCATATCTATGATTATCATATATATGGGTCTGATCACATGCCTAGTGGGCTATGCTTAACTTTTTCTGTGTCTTTATGGATAAATTATTCGAATACTTCAAGGGTAGGAATGGCCAACCACTTACAAAAATGCTTTTTAGTGAAGCAAAATACTTTTAGGTGAACTAAAATGGTGGCTTATTGCCTGCTTTTGAGATGATTCTAAAGTTCAGAGTCAAGCAAAGGTCACCTATCAGGCAACGTGTCAGACACATTCAGTACATTTAGTTATTTAATTGTCATCAAGTTTTTACTATTATCTTCCTTTAATAAATATTGAATCAAAGTTCAAAAAGATCACTCTTGGGCACATAAATAAGTGGGGGACTAGATAAAGGTTTACGTTCTCTCCATATGTTACCAACCTGTCCATAGGGGTATTGAAAGCTTAGGCTCTGCATTCTTTTTTCTTTTTTAATACTTAATTTATTGAGTTTGAGAGAGAGACAATGCATGTAGCAGGAGTCAGTGGGGAGGGGCAGAGGGAGAGGGAGAGAGAGGGAGAATCTTAAGCAGGCTCTAACCTAGCTCAGACCCCAACACAGGACTCGATCCTACAAGATCATGACCTGAGCTGAAATCAAAAGTCAGATACTTAACTGACTGAGCCACCCAGATGCCCCAGATCTATGGACAGACATTCTTAATGGCGCTTAGCACCAGCTTTATCCTTCACTATGCCCACACTATCTTTAAGCCTTAATTTCTACACCTGAAAAATAGGGGTGATAATAATCCCCATGTTTTGGAGTTGTTTAAAATATTAAGCAAAATTATTAATTATTAAATAAAATTATTAATCTGTGATGTTTGGTACACAGTATCTGGTGCATGAAGATGCTCAACAAATAGCAATTGATACTATTCTTCCTCAAGAGAAAAAAAAAAAAGGTTATTTGAAAATCTTTTGCAAACTGCACAGTGCTGACCCTCAGAGTTTGCCTGGAAAGGGCATAAATTGGATGAGAAAGCATTAATTATCTGTAAGAACTCAATTAACATATTCATACATGTGTTTGACCTCCAGATGACCTATCTGTGATTACCATGAACTAACCTCTGACCACATGGGTTTCTTTCCCCCATTTCACTGTCATAGTTCAGTATGTCTCACCCATTCCTCCACAGTGAAAATTGTGTTCATTTTCAAAATAACCTCAGCGGGAATGCTGGAGAAAGCTCTGACCTTGTGGGGTAGTCTGAGTAATGTGACTTGAGCAGCTTCATTAATGGATTCATCCCCAGATTACAAATTAAGTTGACAATCACTTCTTTCTTCATCTGTTGTCAAAGAGGCAATGTTACATTGTTAAGAGTAGAAATCTGAGTTCTTGTTACCTTCTGAAGGAACCTGTTTAGTGTCTCAGCTCAGAAAATAAAAAAGTAGACTATATTAGAAGTGTAGTTTGGTGTGATGCCTCTGTCACCCTAAGCCAAAAATGATTAAGATGTAAAACTTACAAACTATTTGAAACTAATATTTTTTTAAAGATTTTTATTTATTCATTCATGAGAGACACACAGAGAGGGGCAGAGACACAGGCAGAGAGAGAAGTAGGCTCCTTATGGAAAGCCTGATGTAGGACTTGATCCCAGGACACCAGGATCATGACCTGAGCCAAAGGCAGACACTCAACTACTGACCCACTCAGGTGCCCCTGAAACTAATATTTTTGAAGTTAAGAATGGAAAAAAATAAAATGGACTATTCCTTGGCAGACCAGGGCAATTTCAGTTGTCTCCAGTTTGCCATAAAATAATGTGTTTGCAAAGAGCTCTTAGAGCAAGTTTCTCCAGATTCAGATCTGAGGATTTTGTTTGTTCTTTCCTGGAGGAAGACTAGTGTGTCCTAAAGAATCAACTTGTATAGAGTCTTTGGCAGACTCACCAATTCAGGTGCCAATGAAAATATTTTTGAATCAACCCAGTGACATTTTTATAAGGAGCATGAAAAATTCTATATTAAGGGAGCCAACTTCCACAAACCCCACAGGCCTTTCCTTCAGCCAAGAATAATATTGAAGTGAACAGAGCATTTGACAGGACAAGGTTTGAAGTGTTCTTTCATGTGGGGACTGCAGAAAGACTTATCAGCACATCCCTGACCTTTCCCTTAGACACATTCTGATGAATATATTTCATATTCTGACTTTGGAAAAGACTTGTTTGAATTTTCCACCAGGATGGGTGGGACAGTAAACCATTGGCTGATGGAAATGGCTGGGACCACAGACCTCTGGTGCACTCTGAGTTTTACTCCTGCAGCTCACAATGAAGGCCAGTTGAGCTTCTTTACCTTGAGGCTCTAAGAGAACCTCTCAGCATAGGCATCAAGGCCCATTTCTGCACAATAATCCTGCCTGCCAATCTACCCTTAACTCTGCTGCCCTGGACATGGTCCAGCTACATTGCTCTTCTGTCTGGTTCTTGGGTGTATCATGTTTATTGCATGCCTGATCTTCTGTACACTCTTGCCTTCCCTGAATACTCTCCTACACTCCTCTTAATTCAACAAACCCTCCTCCATTTTTATAAAACTGGCTTTTTCTCAGCCTTCAGCCAATATTTCACTTCTTCAGTGAGGATGTCCTTGTATTTCAACATATGTTTAAGCCCTTTGTGTTCCCTTTTGTTGTAGCTTATTTAGTTTCCAACAAATCTTTGATAGATCCTCTACAAATACTTCTACTGATAGGTATCTTACTAGGTATCTTACTAACTACTCAAGTTGGCTTATTTCATCTTGACCAGGTTTTATCATTAGAAAGTGATTGTGGACCAAAAATAGACCTCACTGAGGAAGTGACATTTAAGTTGAGAGCATGGCCTATAGCAGCTAATTGAAAGGATCTGTGTGTAAATTCCAAGCATTAAAGAGCATATGCAAAGATCCTGAGATCATAAAGAACTCATCACACTGGAAGAATGTGAGAAAGATAAATACTCCTGGGATGGAGAAAAGGAGGCTAGAAAATTTGCCAAATATTTATTTTTTCTATTTTTTTACTTAACTCTATATAAAAAGATAGAAGAAAAATGATATAATTTGATGTGATTTTTAAAAAAGAATCTGTAACTTAATGTTGGTTGCATTAGAAAATTGAAAGAATAAGCCAATCTTAGAAACATCCCTCAAATTCCATCTTTCTCGCCAAGCCCACTGATTCTGCCTTAGTTCAGGCCCTCATAACATTAATCTTTACTAGTCTAATATACCAATCTATAATTTATGTCTTTTATGACAGGTCTTCCAGCTTCCAGCTGTGTATGTGTGTCCCCTTCTTCTCGTTACCAGCAAAATCATAGGAAGTTAAAGAGTTGATCCAGAGTAAAAATCCTGGATGCACGGCCTATCAGTTTTGTAGCCATTTGGTGAGTTACTTACTTTCTTTTGCCCTCAGATCCATCATCAGTAAAATGAGACCGATATTATCTAGACTAGATATTCTAGTCTATATTTTACCCCATAAAGCACCTACTATTGGACTTAGATATATAAGAGGAATATAATAAGTAGTGGTTCTTCTCTTTTCATTTTAAAAATCTCATTATAAAAACTGGATAGTATAAGTCCTTCTGATAAACAGGACTGTAAAGGACTAACCTCAGACTTGACATGGATATTACTCCACAAAGAGGCCATATATATAGCTCTATAACCTGCTCTCCAAATGACTGATTTTCTGTCCTGTCTCAACCCTCTAGGCACATGGCTCTTCTCACTGGTCCTAGATCTCTTCACAACTCCATGTCCTTTGTACACATTATTCTCCCTGTACAGAACATTCATCCCTGTTTATTCACCTGGAAAACTGATTCATCTTTCAGGATCCAGAGACATTGACCCTTCTCTGTGGAGACTTACCCAGTGCTCTTGAAACAAATTAAACACTACCCTTGTCTGTATCCCCACAGCCCTTTGATAATAACTTATGATGTTTGTTAACAAGCTGTTTTACATTTTGTCTAATTTACATGATTTCATTAGACTATAAACATTTCAAAAGCTAGAAAACCAAGATTTCCCATTCCCCACATAGGTATCCACACTGAGTGCCCATCGTGCTGAATGTACATTTATGTTTATTTTAATCACAAACATTGTTGAGTACCTGACTGATCCAAAAATTGGAATTAAACATAGAAATAGCAGTAGCTGAAGCAGAGCTAAGCCATTTAGACTTAGAAGCTTTGAGTTATTATTGACTTTATAATCATGAGGAAATTCTCTCTCTGAGCTTCAGTTGTGTCATCTTTAAAATTAAGGTCTTAATAATTCCTGTGTCATAGGATTTCTGAGGCACACAAATAAAATAAGACTGTGATTGGGAAACTCTAAAATTTAATTCAGATTATTGGTTGTTTTTGAGACACCATCCTACAACATTATGGAAGGTACAATCTAATTATGGCACTATAACGAATAGAAAAAGTCAAAAAGGAAAACATATAGAAAAATATACATTAAAATACACTTAAAATGTAGACAAGTTCCGGTTCAAGTTGTTGATATGTAATGATCCTGAACTCACTTCCTCCTGCTAACATACCAAATCCAACACCTCTGTAAACAAAACAAAATGAAAATCTAAACACCAACTGAGCAGGGGTGCCTGGCTGGCTCAGTCAGTAGAGTGTGTGACTCTTGACCTTGGGGTTATGAATTCAAGACCCATGTTGGGGGTAGAAAATACTTATTTTTTTTTTAAACTGGCTGAGCAATTTGACATTAGGCAAAAGAAGGAAGATCCACATCAAAGTAGATAAGACACAATCTCCCCATAAACCCTATCTCTGGCACAGTGACCTGGGAGGGAACTCAAAAACTGGAGCTTCTTGGGGAGAAATGAAGGGTTTGAACCCCACATAGAGAACACCTAACTTTTAAGACCTGCACCTGGGAGATAAGCCCCCAAAACATTGAGCTTTGCAAATCAGTAGGACTTGCATCTCTAAGGCCCACAGGCTAGAGTGATCTGAGGAACCACTCTTAAGAAGCTTCTGTGCAGGACTAATCCACCTCAGAATGTGGCACAGAGCCAGCCATTGAAAGGTTCACATGGTGCCTTGGGGGATAGACTGAGAGGCAGGAATCTGATTTCACACATATTTGGGGACTTGCAGAAATACAACAGAAATGCAATACAGA
This sequence comes from Canis aureus, assembly GCF_053574225.1. Taxonomy (NCBI): domain Eukaryota; kingdom Metazoa; phylum Chordata; class Mammalia; order Carnivora; family Canidae; genus Canis; species Canis aureus. Next base: position 20,640,798 of record NC_135639.1, on the reverse strand, counting down.
AAATCAATACACAGAAAGATAGGCACACAAAATACATCAATATTTGTACAACAATAACAATTCGAGGCAAGACACATGTGATGATATGATTAGTAAATTCTATATAACAAATAATACAGAAACCATCTTTTGAGTTGTGATAGTCAAGAGTGTCACCATCTTGGAGGTGGGACTAAAGATCAGGTAAGGTTCAAACAGAGAAGAGAATACTGCCTGTCCTCGCTTTTAGATGCAGTGCCCTCTGAATTTATGGAGTAGTTGCTACAGATTCTCAAGGGGTCTGCTGCTCCATTTTATTCATGGTGGTAGGGAGAGAAGGATGGCTGTAGTTCTGCAATGACAAAAGCTTACATCCTCAGAAAATTATAATTCAAGCAACGTCATTCTGGAACTTGAAATGGAATAAAAAAACAACTTGGGTAAGGACACCTAGAACTCATGGGGTAGGGAGCTGGAAAGTTGAATTGCATTCACATTTGCTAACTGCTTCGAACCCTTCATATCCACCCCTAAAGTGTCCCGTGAACCTGCCCTTTGCCTTAGAGACAGTTTCTGACTCCCGATTATGTTGACTCTACAGGGTGCAATACTGTCTCTGCTCTTTCTGCCTCCCTCAGGAGTGCTCCTACTCTGGAATAGTGATTGGTTTTCTGAACCATGTAGTCGGGCATTTACTTGCACATGGCAAGCCCAGCTGCCCCGAAAAAACAGTCGGTGCTGAAGTGTGATCTTCCTAAAGGGTTAAAAATGCAATGGGGGTCTGAGCAAGGCCCTGCCACCAGGAGCTGAGGGAAGCTTTTGCTAATAGTTTTAGCGAAAATATAGATTTCTTCTAATTTCCTGTCTTCAGCTCCTCATTCACAGCTAAGATCTCTTCCAAATCCCTCCAGTTCCCTGCTCTCCAATTACAAACATAAAAACTCCTTTTCTGTTGCTATTTGACTGAAGTGACATCCTAATCTCTCATAGCCTGTCTGTATTCATAACAAAAGCACACAGTACTCCTTGAGTTTTTCTTCTGCTCAAGCAATGTTCTTTTCTGCTGTCATTGTCCTTGTCAGTCATCTGCTCAAAGGCCCAAAGACAATGAATAAATAATGAACTTTAAAGAGAAAGAAAGGACCAGAAGGAAAACTGTAAAATAAAACGCTGAACATATCTCACAGGTTTTAGATTGGTCTTTTGTATCAATTAAATTAAATCAGCATAAAACACCTTTTTTTCCAAGAAGCAGGGAAACTGTAGAATTATGATTTTAGGGGGAAAAAAAAACATTTTGTTATTTAAATACAGGGCCTACTGCTGTATCTTCTTTCTCAGTGTGTTTCTTCCCTGCATAGAACTGGTTAGAAAATCACAACTAGAGCTAGTGCTTTGCTAGTTTTAAAGAATTAATAAATGATAAGTCCCAGATTGGACAAAGGCTACACAACACAATGTCCCACCATGAAGGCTCCTAACCATGAATCTTAATGTGTGTGTTCAAGGACATGTTGTCTATTCTTCAGAGCATTCTTGAAAAGAACAAAGTATAAGACAAAAAGTACTTGATATGGGCAGCCCAGGTGGTTCAGCAGTTTAGTGCCACCTTCGGCCCAGAGTGTAATCTGGGGACTCAATCTGGGGATTGAGTCCCTCTGCCTGTGTCTCTGCCTCTCTCTCTCTCTCTCTCTCTCTGTGTCCCTCATGAATACATAAATAAAATCTTTTATAAAAAAAAGTACTTTATATGCTATTATATGCTAACAATATCACATATTAGGCTCTTAATGTCTCTGACATACTCAAATGTCATATTTATAGGAGTTCAAAACTGGCTTAAAATATAAAATATTAAAACTATTTTAACTTTTCTTGTTATACACACATACACAGAGATACACACTATTTCATTTTGGCCATCGCACTCAGGAAGCTCACTGTGTAGCTTTATATCACATAATATAACATTTCCTAAGCACAGGTCTTCTGATATAATGGTTCTCCCTTGATTTCCCCCTTATCATTATTACATAATTCTTGTTTTTTCTTTTACTCTGGTTTTTATGCTTTGTTTTTTTGACCTGCTTTTTTATTCTTTTGGATGTTCTTTTAGTTATTCTGTATGTTTTCATATCTATATATTTTAACATATTTTTGAATATGCATGTATTGGTATATGTATAAATATACATATGTATATAAGGACACGTCTACACATTTACATAGAGAAGTGCACCTGATAAAGTATGCAGCCTCATGAATTCTCAAAAACTGAATGTACTAGTTCTACACTGGTTCAAAAATCAGAATATTAAAAGCCTCCTGGAAGTCTCTTCCCGACTCCTTCCAATTATCATGTGTTCAAAAAAAACCACATTTTTTTGACATCTAACACCAAGGAATTTTTTTTGGTCTAGTTTTGTACTTCATAGACATGGAATCCTATAGCATTTATATTTCTATTATTAACTTCTGTTGTTCAACATTATGTTTGTAATTTTTACCCATATTGCTACATGGAGTTATTGATGCTCCAATCTCAGCGTTGGCATATGAATGTCTGATACCTCAGTCTATTTTACTGTTGATAATAATTGGAGTAGTCCCAAGTTTTAGGTGATTACATGTAGTGCTACTATAAACATTCAAGTACATGTCTTTTCTATTGTGTGTGCATATACCTATATTTACTGAATATTCACTATATGTACAGATTAGGTAGATATATGTGTTTTGTAAGTATACACACACACACACACACACACACACACACACTGGGCCAACAGTGGTGAGATTTCTGATTGTTCAAATTCTCTCCAATACTTGCTATTATCAATCAACAGTCTTTTTCATCTTATTCATTGTGTTGGGTATGTATGGAACTTCATTATAATTTTAATATATATCTTCCTAATGACTAGTGAGACAATTGTGATATATTTATTGATCACTGATCTTCATAGAGTGTCAGTTTAAATCTTATGTCCATTTCTCTATCAGACTCTCTGGTCTTAAAAATTGATTCATACCAGAAAAAAATTAATCAATTTTTATATAATCTGGATGTTCAGACATGTATTTCACAAATGCATTCTATTCTATGGGTTTCCTTTTAAAAAATTTTATTTTATATTAGTGTTACATTCACAGAAAAGTTGCAGGGACACCTGGGTGGCTCAGTGGTTGAACGTCTGCCTTTTAGCTCAGGTCATGATCCCAGGGTCCTGGGATTGAGGCCCAGATTAGGCTCCCTGCAGGAGCCTGCTTCTCACTCTGCCTATGTCTCTTCTCTCTCTCTCTCTCTCTCTCTCTCTCTCTCTCTGTCTCTCATGAATAAATAGATACAATCTTTAAAAAAAAAGAGAGAGAGAGAGAAAAGTTGTAAAGATAATACAGGAAGTTCCCATATATTTTTTTTTTGAGATTTTATTTATTTATTCATGATAGACACAGAGAGAGAAAGAGAGGCAGAGACACAGGTAGAGGGAGAAGCAGGCTGCATGCTGGGAGCCCGTTGCGGGACTCGATTCCGGGGCTCCAGGATCATGCCCCGGGCCAAAGGCAGGCGCCAAACCGCTGAGCCACCCAGGGATCCCCTCCCATATATTCCATGACACCTTGTTTCTCTCATTGTTAAGGTTTTATAATGGTTATATCCTCTTCTTGGATCCTTCCCCTTATCATTATGTGATGTAGGTCTTTGTCTCTTGTTACAGTCTTTCTTTTAGTCTATTTTGTTTGATATAAGTATTGCTACCCCAGATTTCTTTTCACCTCCACTTACATGATGAATGTTTCTCTGTCCCTTCACTTTCAATTTGCATGTGTCTTTAGGTCTGAAGTGAGTCTCTTGAAGGCAGCAAATAGATGAGGCTTGCATTTCTATCCATTCAGTCATCCTGTGTCATTTGATTGCAGCCTTCAGTCCATTTACATTCAAAGTAATTACTGATAGGTATGTACTCAATATCATTTTGTCAGTTGTTGTTTTTTATCAATTATATCTCTTTTTTAATAATAAATTTATTTTTATTGGTGTTCAATTTGCCAACATACAGAATAACACCCAGTGCTCATCCCGTCAAGTGCCCCCCTCAGTGCCCGTCACCCATTCACCCCCACCCCCGGCCCTCCTCCCCTCAACACCAAAGAAACAATCCAATCATGAAATGGGCAAAAGACATGAAGAGAAATCTCACAGAGGAAGACATAGACATGGCCAAAATGCACATGAGAAAATGCTCTGCATTACTTGCCATCAGGGAAATACAAATCAAAACCACAATGAGATACCACCTCACACCAGTGAGAATGGGGAACATTAACAAGGCAGGAAACCACAAATGTTGGAGAGGATGCGGAGAAAAGGGAACCCTCTTACACTCTTGGTGGGAATGTGAACTGGTGCAGCCACTCTGGAAAACTGTGTGGAGGTTCCTCAAATAGTTAAAAATAGATCTGCCCTACGACCCAGCAATTGCACTGTTGGGGATTTACCCCAAAGATTCAGATGCAATGAAACGCCGGGACACCCACCCCGATGTTTCTAGCATCAATGTCCACAATAGCCAAACTGTGGAAGGAGCCTCAGTGTCCATCGAAAGATGAATGGATAAAGAAGATGTGGTTTATGTATACAATGGAATATTCCTCAGCCATTAGAAATGACAAATACCCACCATTTGCTTCAACGTGGATGGAACTGGAGGGTATTATGCTGAGTGAAATAAGTCAATCGGAGAAGGACAAACATTATATGTTCTCATTCATTTGGGGAATATAAATAATAGTGAAAGGGAATAGAAGGGAAGGGAGAAGAAAAGGGTAGGAAATATCAGAAAGGGAGACAGAACATAAAGACTCCTAACTTTGTCAGTTGTTTATTTTACAGTGTTTTGTTTTTGGTTTTGTTTTTAGTTATCTCTTCCTTTCTTCTGTTGATCTCTCCCCTTGTGGTCTGATGGCTTCCTTTAGTAGCTTGCTTGGATTCCTTTTCCTTTATCTTTGAGTATCTATTACAGGTTTTTGATTTGTGGTTACCATTAGGGTCACATGTAATATCTTATCCATATAGCAGTCTATTTTAAGTTGATGGTCACTTAAGTTTGAAACTATTCTAAAAGCACCAAATTTTTACTCCCACACACACATTTTATGTATGTGATATCATACTTCAGGTTCTTTTATTTTGTGAATCCCTTGACTGATTGTTATAGATATGATTGATTTTGCTTCTTTTGTCTTTTAAGCTCTGTACTGGTTTTATATTGTAAATATTTATGCACCCAACTTGGGAGCACCTAACTATATAAAGCAATTAATAACAGACATAAAGGAAGAAATTGACAGTAATAAAACAATAATAGGGGATCCCTACTATTTCCCATTTTGTAATCCAGGATACCACATTATATTCTGTAGTTGGGGTTCCTTTTGCTCCTGTTGGCTATAATAATTTTTCAGACATTCCTTATCCTTTTTGATGACCTTGACACTTTGAGAAGAACTAGTCAAAGACTGTGTACCATGTCCTTCCATTGAGCTTATCTATAATTTTTGTGATTGCACAATGGTTATATGTTTGGGGGGAGGGAAATCATAGAGGTGAGTGTCATTTTCTTTAAATGATTTAACAGGTACAAACTATGGACATATCACTTTGATGTTAACATTGATCACCCAGCTGAGATCATGTTTATAAATTTCTCTACCATATTCTTTTCCTTCCTTTACATACTGTATTTTCACTTTACATACTGTATGTCTACTCCATTTTTAAAAATGGGGAAGTATGCTTCATCTTGAGGACAGTATCCACATAAATTATTTAGAACTCTTCATGGAAGATTTTATTTTCCCTAATTTAAATATATATATAATATATATGTTTAATTATAAATATATACTTAATAATAATAATATAAATATTTATTATATACTTTGAGTTATATTTCAATATGAATTCATTTTTTTTTTTTGCTCAAATTTATTTCAGTTTTTTATATTGGGAACTATCAGTTGGCTCCTGTGTCCCTTGATATTTTCTCATCAAAATATTTTTTTTTCTTTTTCAAGTGTTTTTGTTGTTTTGTTGTTTGTTTGCTTTCCAGTATTGAAAGATGCTCCAGACTCATCTTTATATTTCCTTTCCAGCCCTAGAATCAGACATAATCCCTAGGAGTTCTGGTTCCTGCTATTAGAGAATAGTATTAGAAGCTAAGAGCTGGGTGATTGGTGTACTTGTTGCTAAGATGTCTTGCTTCTACATACTCTCAGCTGACACAGCATGGAAATGTGTAATAATAACCTCTGTATATGCACATGCACATAAGCATTTCTATATGCATCTATCTCTATATTAAGCTAGACATTAGTTCATTCTGATATCTCCAATTCTGATCCATTGCCACAGGTATCATTTTAGCTTACTTCTTTTGCTTACTGGTAACCTCTTACTCCAACAACAAGAAAACTGGCTTTCATCAACCAACATCCAGTTATTTAATTGTTCAAATCCAGTAGAAACATTTATATCCTCTTAGCTAACAATTACTTTTTTAAAATTAAGATTACCCTTTGATTTACAATGTACCTTGTATCTAGTCTAAGTCTACCTCCAAGTAACATTGTACTACCTCACATGCAACGCAAGTAGCTTATAGTAGTGTTCCTACTTCCTCCATCCCACTCAGAGTGACAAGTAATTCATTTTCACTTATCCACTTAATACAATTATCCAACATATTGTTACTATCATTGCTTTAAACAGCTATCTTTTAGATAACTATGTAACTATCTTTTAGATAACTATTGTTCTAATTAACAAGACAAATAAAACATTCTATTTGACCTAAATTTATTCTTTTCTGATGTTCTTTCTTTATGCATATCTAAAATTTTGTACCTCTTTTGTTTTCTTTCTGAATGAAGAACTTTTAACATTTCTTGCAAGGCATGTCTGTTAGCTTTGAATTCCCTCTAATTTTTTTGTTGAGAAAATCCTTGTGTTTCAGTTTAAAATAATTTCTCTGGATATAGAATTATTTTTTTAATTTTATTTATTTATTCATGAGACACACACACAAACACACACACACACACACACACACACACACAGGCAGAGACACAGACAGAGGAAGAAACAGGCTCCATGCAGGGAGCCAGATGCGGGACTTGATCCCGGGACCCCAGGACCATGCCCTGGGCTGAAGGCAAGCACCAAACCACTGAGCCACCCAGGGATGCCCTGGATATAGAATTCTATATTGGAGGTTTTTTTCTCCACTCTCCTCAATCCTCTAAATATACTCCTTTGTTCTCATCTTTTTTGTATAGTTTCTAATGACAAGTACACTGTAATTTTAATATTCATAGGTAAGGTTCTCTACAGCTGGCTTCTTTCCAGAGTTTTTCTTTATTTTTGCTTTTCTGTAGTTTGTGTATGTGTCAAATTTTTTATATTCTCTGAACTTCCCAGAAATATACTTTAGAGAATTGTCATTAATTCTGGAAAGTTTTTCCATTACTACTTCAAATACTTCTTCTCTGTGCTCCCTTCTGCTTCTGGCATTTTAATTATATAAATAAAACACCTTTTGATATTGTTCCAAATTTTTCAAATAGTCTGTTCTGATTTTTTTTTAAATTTTCTTCTTTTAGTCTGGGGAGTTTCCATTGACCTAACTTCAAGATCACTGATTCTTTCTTCAGTCTTGTCCAGTCTACCGATGACATTATCAATAGCATTCTTCATTCTTGTTGACTTGTAGCATTTTCTTTTGACTATTTTGTACAGATTCTAGATTTCTGCTTATATTATTCATTTGTTCTTTCATGTTGCCTACTTTTCCATTAAAGATCTAACATATTAATCACAGTTATTTTACATTCCTTCTCTGATAATTACAACATCTGTGTCAGCTTAGTCTGGTTCTGATTATTATTTTCATTCTTCAGTGTTTTTTCTTGTTTGCTTGTTTTTTTCAAGCCCTGTATGTTTTCATAAAAGCCAAACATTATATTAGTTAACAGGAACTGAGGTAAATATGACTTTAGTATAAGGATTTATGTGAATCTGTTAGAAATGGAGTGTTTTTAATATTTGTTATAGCTTCAGATTTCTCCAGTGTCCTTATTTCTGTCTCTCTTGACCTAGGGCTTCCCTAAGTACTACTTCTTAGAGATAGTTTATGCCTTACAACCCTTTCTCCTGTAATCCATTGTTTCTGCATCAGAGCCCTGATGGTGTGGTGGTTAGATGTCTGGTATGGGAAGTGCTCTATAATCCTAAATTATATTCCAGTCTCTTCTTTGACCTGTGTGTCTGAGCTGTTCCCTTCCTGGGTAAAACCCTCCCCACTGCCCTATTTCCCTTCCAATTGTTTTCCATACTCCCAATATGTTTCCATGAAGATCTGACTGCTGTTGATTATGTCCTTTTCCCTTTTTAGATGAGATAGGAAGCCTGAAGGGGACTTAAGTGGTTGGAATTACGTCCTCCTAGCTGGGATAAAGCTTTTTAAAAGTCCTTTCCTATGGAAAATAGTGTTATTATTATTATTTTTTTGTTCTTGCACAGTGCCTTAAAAAGCCCCTTCCATATAGTGCACTATCAGTTGCTACTGAAAAATGAAATTTTTCACTATTTGTTCAGTGCTCTTGGGTAAATGGGGGAGAAAGGAAAAGGCCAAATGGTCCTTACTTGATGACTTTATAGTATTGGCATATAGAATTCCATATTATACTACTTGAATATTTTTTATTCAAGTCCAGACAGACTTTTGGAAGAAGGGGTTGTGTTAGAATCCCAGCTCTGGGTGTTATTCTGTATGTTAGCAAATTGAACACCAATAAAAAATAAATTTATTAAATAAATAAATAAATAGATAGATAGATAAATAAATCAATAAATAAGTAAATTTAAAAAATAAAAAAAGAATCCCAGCTCTGTCACTTCCTACCTGTGAGCCCTTTGTCAAATTAACCGTTAGGCAATATTTCACACCTATAACATGGAGATAATAGTAGTTTATGCAATTGTTCATTTAATCAAGATTTATTAAATTATAGATAGCCATGTGCAAGATAATTTACAAGATGCATTTTTATATGGGATAATGTAAATCTCATATAAACCTTCTGAGTTTGATGTTATTCACTTTACTTATTGGGAGAAACTAGTAAGTATCAGAACTCTCAGTTGTCTCAAATGTTAAGACATGTATCTGCTCTGATTTAAAGTGATTTTTATACAGTATTTTCTTTATTAATATTTTGCATCCTGAATGAGGTTTGAAATATACATTTGTTGATGAGAGACACACAGAGATTTCTAAGAATGTTTATCTAGTATGGGAACTTACCAACTATTAATAACACTCATCAAAATGACAGCATTGCCCTTTTCTATTACCATGTCTTCTATCCCTACTCTCAACTATGCTTGCTTAGGTAAACATTATCCCCTCTCATGGTTCTGTTCAAGGCATATCTGCCATGGGTGAACATAAGAGCTTGTTGTTGGTAGCAGAGTTTTCCATCACTGCCCTAATGAGATAATGTATTTATTTTTATGCTAATAACTCTAAAATGGATCATAAACTATATGATGTGGATGTTTCCATACTCAATATTTCATCTGTAACTGAAAAATAAATTATCTTTTTGCCTCACATCATCTACTTTCTATTTTCTTCAGTGTCCATGGTATTTAAAAACAGTCATCATAATTTATACTAATTTCTTATGACAAAACTACACATAGAAATTGATTAATCTTGTAATAAATTTTTAATCTAATACATTGTTGCTCTTTCCAATCCATTCAAATGTCATGAATCTGATAAATTTTTTCTCTTTATTAATCATTTTTACTTTATCACATCAATAATACTGAAGTTTCTCTTTATCCATGTCTTACAGACAATCCAGGAAATTACATATAATAGGTGGACTGATAATCTAATCCATCATCCTGATGATGATCCCTAAAGGAGAGGGTAAAATATTAATGTTACAAGTAGTAACGTAAGATTAAATCTCCCTGATAACATTATTCAAAGGTAAAGGTAGAAATAGCCATAAGCCATTGGAAGCAATTAAGTATAGTTATAATGATGTCTGCTTCTGCCTATGCTGGAGAAACTAGATCTAGACTAGCCTTTCCAACACAAACAACAATAAAACTGGACAAAATATATGAGTCAACTATTTTTATACACTGGACTACAGGAAGCACAGAAGTGTGCTTTCTGACAGAGGAGAAACACATGAGCTAGAACCCTCATTCCCTCAAGCTTTCTGAGTCAGAGTACTTTCAGACTGGCATGAGTTAGAGAATTAAAAGTTCAGGCAGAACATGGCAGCCTTGTTGCAATGAGGAGACAGAAATTGGGATACTGAGATGACTAGAATTTGTGGAACAGAGTACTAAAAAGAAGAAAGTTGTGTTTTAAAAAAGGAGCTTCCAAAATTAAAAGGTGTCCCATTAGGTCTTTGAATGCTAAACTGTGTGTGTAGAGTGAAGATTTGAAGATTAGCAGAGAAAACCTGCCAGGGAGCTATACATGGGAGGGAGGAATGTACATGGAAGAATGAAGAATAAGGAGGAAAATGTACTGTTTTTGACAGGCCAGCATGCAATGGCCTTGATGAACTCTCAGAGCTGGTCAACTGAATACACCAAAAAGACCACGTTACATGTGAAGCACTTCTACCCCCGAAATAAGGGATTCTCTAGACTTGTCCTAACAAGACTTTTTTTTTTTTTTTTTTGTCCTAACAAGTCTTAAAACCAAGCCATGAGAGTATCAACATATCCATCAGAAAACTAACTATCTTTGAGGCACCTGAGTGGCTTAGTTGGTTAAGCATCTGACTTGATTTTCGCTGAGGTTGTGATATTGGGGTCCTGGAATCAAGCCCCAGGTCATCGGCCTCCTGGCTCAGGGGGGAGTCTGCTGGTCTCCCTTTCCCTTTGCCCTTTCCCTTGCTCTCTCTCTCTCTTTCTCTTACTCTCTCACTCTCTCAAATAAACAAATAAATCTTTTTATTTTTTATTTTTTAAAGATTTTATTTATTTATTCATGAGAGACACAGAGAGAGGCAGAGACACAGGCAGAGGGAGGAGACACAGGCTTCATGCCGGGAGCCCAATGTGGGACTCCATCCTAGGACTCCAGGATCATGCCCTGAGCCAAAGCAGACACTCAACTGCTAAGCCACCCAGGCATCCCACAGGTAAATCTTTTTAAAAAATAAAGAGAATTAACTGTCTTATAAAACAAAACTCAACTTTCATTACAAAAAGGAGAGAAAGAGAAAAGAAAATCCAGCCTCTCAATTATTTGCATACATGTTTTATAATTTGCATACATGTTTTGCATGTATAACTGTTGAAATCTTGATAAGCACTCAGGGAATACAAATTTAAAAGCAATGTCAAGAAACAAGAAAATGTATCCTATAACCAGTAAAAAATAAGCATACATATTTATATATACATAGGTACATGCATTTGTCAAAATCTTTGAATTTCAGTAAACTTTTCAAAATTACAGTATAATTTAGATAAAATAAAATATGTGTATGTTAAGTGCATAGTTTGGTTACTTTTGAGAAATTTGCATATTTATGTATCCTCCTCCTTCCATTAAGACTCTAGACATTTATATCATTGAAGGTGATCATTTTTATATATTGCCAGATTCAATTTGCTAATATTTTCTTGAGGATTTTTTCATCTATGTTCACACTAGATATTTGTTTATAGATTTCCTTTTCTGTGATATCTTCACATGGTTTTGGTATTAGTTTCATACTAGCCTCATGGAATGAGCCAGAAAGTATTCTTTCTACTTCTATTTTCTGGAAGGAATTATGGAGAATTAGTAGCATTTATTCCTTAAATGATTGATAGAATTTACCACTGAAATCATCTTGAATTTTCTTTTGTGGAAGATTATTATTTTTTTATTTTTTAAAGATTTTTATTTATTTATGATAGTCACAGAGAGAGAGAGAGGCGCAGAGACACAGGCAGAGGGAGAAGCAGGCTCCATGCACCGGGAGCCCGATGTGGGATTCGATCCGGGGTCTCCTGGGCCAAAGGCAGGCGCCAAACCGCTGCGCCACCCAGGGATCCCTGTGGAAGATCATTAATACTGGTTTGATATTTTTATAGATAAAGTCCTGTTTAACTTGTATATTTATTCTTGTGTAAGTTTTGGCAGATTGTATCTTTCATATAATTAATCCATTTCATCTAAATTATCAAATTTTGAAGCAGAGTGTTGTTCATAACTTTTCTTTATTATGCTTTTAATGTCAACCGAATTGATCTTACGTTCCTATCTAGTAACAGTCACTTAGGTCTCCCTTCTTTCCTTCCTTCCTTCCTTCCTTCCTTCCTTCCTTCCTTCCTTCCTTCCTTCCTTCCTTCCTTCCTTCCCTTCTTTCTCCCCACTCTTAGTCTGGCTAGAGGTTTACTAAAATTTTTTCTTATCTTTCCAAAGATCTAGTTTTTATTTTCACTAATTTTCTCTATTGTTTTCCTGTTTTCAATATCATTGATTTTTGCTCTAATTTTTAAAATTATTTTTATTCCTCTGACTGCTTTAGGTTTAGATTAATTTTGTTTCTCTAATTTCCTAGCAGGGAAGCTTAAATCATTGATTTTAGATCTTCTTGCCTAATATATGAATCCAATGCTGTGAAGTTCCCTCCAAGCATGTCTGCCACACCCCCACAAAGTTTAATAAGTCGCATTTCCATTTCATTCAGCCCAAAATATATTTTAAAACTTCTCTTGAAACTTCTTTTCTGATCCATGAGTTATTTGGCAGTGTATTGTTTGATTCCTAAATCTTTTGAGATTTTTCCAGCTATTTCTGGATTATTGATAGTTTGTTTAATTCTATTTTGGTCTGAAGACAAACTTGATATGATTTACATTCTTCAAAATTTATTATATTTTTTTCAGTATAGTTGACATGCAATGTTATACCAGTTTCCAGTGTACAGCTTAGTAATTTGACAAATTTAGTCATTATGCTGTGTTCACAATTGTAGCTACAATCTATCGGATTACATCACTATTATAGTATCATTGACTATATTTCTGATGTTCTACCTTTTATTCCTGCAACTTACTCATTCCATAACTGGAGGCCTGTATCTTCCTCTCCCTTTCACCCATTTTGCCCACCTCCTTAGGCTCCCTGCTTCTGGCAATCATCAGTTTGTTCTCTGTATTTATACTTCTGATTCTTTTTTTTTGTCTGCTTTTATTTTCTTAGATTCCATTTGTGAATAGAATTATATGACATTCATCTTGCTCAGTCTGACTTATTTCACTTAGCATAATACCCTCTAGGTCCATGCGTGTTATTTCAAATGGCACAATTTCATTCTTTTTTAAGGCTTTGTAATATTCCTTATGCATTCTATTGATGGACACCTAAGCTGCTTCCATATCTTTGCTATTGTAAATAATGCTACAATAAACACAGCCATGCACACATCTTTTCAATTTAGTGTTTTTATTTTCTTTTGGTAAATATCCAATATTTATTGGATATTATTGTGTCATATGGTATTTCTATTTTTAATATTTTGAGAAACCACCATACTGTTTTTCACAGTGACTGTCCCAATTTACATTCCCAGCATGAGGGTTCCTTTTTCTCTACTTCCTCACCAACATTTGTCGCTTCTTGTCTTTTTTAATTTTAGCCATTCTGACGGGTGTGAGGTAATATCTCGTTTTGCGTTTGATTTGAATTTTCTTTATGATTAGGGAGGTTGAACATCTTTTCATGTGTTTGTTGGCTGTATGTCTTCTTTCGAAAAATGTCTATTCGAGGCCTCTTTTTTTTAATCAGATTATTTTTTTGGTGGTGAGTTGTATAAGTTCTTTATATATTTGGATACTAAACTTTTATAGGACATACCATCTGCAAATATCTCCTTGTATTTAGTAAATTGTCTTTCTGTTTTGTTGATGGTTTCCTTCACTGTGCAAAAGGTTTTTATTTTATTTAGGATAATTCCCTTTCTTTGTGCCCAATTCAATGCTTAGCACATAGTATATACTCAATGATATTTAATGAATGATTTATTGCCACCATAATATAGAAATAATGTGTTAAAGAATATTTAATGCATGTCGATTTAGAATATCTTAATCAAATTCAACTTAAAAAAGCAACAGAAAGTTCCCAATTCTGAACATATTTTATTCCCAGGAAGTAAATCAGAAGTAAAATTAGAGGTTAAATAATAGTTCAACCTCATCTTCTCATCTCTATTATAAAAGATTGATTCCACTATGGATTGATTTGTATTACAAGAAAATAAGATTCAAGTGGAAATATTGGACCTGTTTCTTTTGTTCTTGTTGGATTGTCTGTGGTACACAAACCTGCAGGCCAGAATATCACTTCCAATTATCCCCATGTTTATGAATCACATTAAAATTCTAAGGATGCCAAAAATTCACAAAGAAATATTTCAAACACGTCTCTCCCCAACCTTTCATTAGCTTCTTAAGAATCTGTTTAGTTCACATAAAAAAATCCCTATGTTAAGATGGTGATTAAGAAGGCAGGTACATGGAATAGCTTCTGCTCTATAATTGAAGATACTCTTCATTTTATCTATGGGCTCACATGAGCTCAAACTTCTAAATTCAAACCACAGCCAAATTCTGAAACCAAGCTTCACAATATTTCAAGGTAAAATCTAGAACCATGTTTCCCCAAAAGAAATGGGATAAAAGCTCAGGTTTTTGTTTTGTTTTCTTTAATTTTCCAACTGAAATACTGTTATTATTTTAGAAACAGAATTATTGTTGAAAACTAATTCAGGAAGTGTTTATACTATATCTACTGAGTGTAGGTCACGATATTGATTGCTTCAATGGATTCCATGATGATGAAGCAGAGTCTCTGCCTTTCATGGGTTTTTAGTTAGTTAAGACAAATGTTCAAATACAACTTAGAAAAGCACATTATGAGCAGCCCTGGTGGCTCAGCGGCTTAACGCCACCGTCAGCCCAAGGCATGATCCTGAAGACCCGGAATCGAGTCCCATGTCAGGCTCCCTGCATGGAGCCTGCTTCTCCCTCTGCCTCTCTGTGTGTGTGTGTGTGTGTGTGTGTCTGTGTGTCTCATGAATAAATACATAAAATCTTTTTTTTAAAAAAAAAGCACATTATAATAAAATCCACATGAGAAGCAAAAGTTCCATTTGGATTTTATTGCGTCAGAAAGCTAATTCACCAAGATAATGAAACTTGAATCAAAATATATGTTATGGAGGAAGTGACACTTTAGTTGGGGCAGGAAGGAATGGTTTCATTCAACAGTTAGAGTAAACGAAGCTTCTCACAGAAAATAAAGAACTTGTATGATCTTATTTTTTGCTGGCTGGCATACAGTCACCCTCTTCTTGGAAAAATAACCCTGATTATCCTTTGCTTCACCACTCTTATCCATGTTCTTTGAATAGATTTGATGTTATTGGTGGCATGTAACCTAGGCCTATCATCCCATCTTACTATACACTGCTATTGGTTTAAAAATTTAAAGTTCATCTAGGATTTTTGTTTTAGTGACTGTAAAGGTGACATTCACTTTGGCCATGACCTTGAATATGGGAACATATAAGCCTGAGGCTGCTGTTTTCAATAGATCTTGGAACTACAGCTAACATAAAACTAAGATTCAGGAGAATGAAGAAAACAGTCTAGAAGATGTTGCTGAGACTGAATATCAAATCTACATGGAACTAGCAAGTTCTGAACTTTCCAGGTACATGGATGAGAGAAGTTCTTCCTCTGCCCAAAATAATTTGGGTCAAGTTTTCTGCTGCTTCTAAAATAATGGGTCTAAATTGATTTAGTAAATAAATGCATGAATCTGGAAAATCAGATATAGGAGAAGTAATATCTCTCTGGGAATAGAAAGGTCTCTGTTATGTAGTTATTATTAATAACTGTTAACATCTTACACTCTCAGGGATTGACATTTACTTTTAGTGTCAGACCTCACCATGTATACTTCTATGAAATGAATCTCAAAGAGAACAGAAAGTGAGGCCAATGCAATGAAAGGTCTTTTACTATGACTGTCAATTTTTTTTCCCCTACTCCCCAACCCTTCCTCTCAAGTTGCCTTCTCCACCTAATACATCAGTTAATTGGCACATAAGTCTTGGTTGATGCAAAATCTCTCCCTCATTGATTTCTATTGAGTTATAACTGACATCATAAACTGAGGGTTGGTGGCAAGATTTGATGATGATTAAGATGATTGTATTATTTTTATTTATTTTTTTAACTTTTATTTATTTATGATAGTCACAGAGAGAGAGAGAGGGAGGCAGAGACACAGGCAGAGGGAGAAGCAGGCTCCATGCACCGGGAGCCCAATGTGGGATTCGATCCCGGGTCTCCAGGATCACGCCCTGGGCCAAAGGCAGGCGCCAAACCACTGCGCCACCCAGGGATCCCAAGATGATTGTATTAGACACCATTATTGAGGGCTTCTTATATTCCAGGAATTGCACTAAGAGTGCTATATGTACAATTCTCTCAAACTTTCATTAAAACCCTGTACATTATGTACCATTTCCCTGTGTACAGATGAGGGAAGTGAGGTTCATAAATGGTCATTAACTTGTTCTAATTCCCAAAGTGTCAGAGGTCAAATCCAATAAAATCTACCTGATTCCAAGCCCTCCTCCCAAGCTTCACTTTTTCACTTTAGCAATAATTTGTGAGTTATGGTATACTAGGAACTTTAAGTGCTTACTAAGAATTTGTTTACTGGGTCAATGGAAAGCTTGCCCAGTTGCTTCCACTGGTATGGAGACCAACACACAATATTTTGCAGGTCTAAAGTAGCTTGATAGGTGCCTAGCCAAATCCAGGGTTGTAGAAAAAAGACAATTTATGGCAGAGAGATCAGCATTTGTGCTATACAATAGAATTAATACATAATTACTCTGCAGTATACTGTTCTTGTTGACCACAAATACAAATGATGATTCAGTCTAGAGTGGTGAGCTCCTCCAAGAAACTTACCAAGTAAAGATGAAAACCTTACCACTCTGCATTAACCCTCTGAATAGATCACCATTACTCAGAAAGCATTCAAATCTGAACCATGACAAGGACCCTGAGCTAAAGTCAGCATAAAGGGCTTAGCAGTCAACGATGGTCAAACCAACAATTCTCATCACTGAATATTCTAGGGCAAATATGTCCTGGAGGTTCAGAAGTGTTACTTCAATGCAGTAAATAAACTAGCATATGTTAAAAATCAGTTACAGACTGGTGTTCTTGTGCTTTAGCTTTCTCAATCAAATGGTAGTGTGTGCACTTTTTTGTTGTAGATAGTACTACCATTATTTTGTCAAATAAGGGAAGTGAAGTTCAGAGCAGTTATGCAGCATCCCCCAAATTACCAAGCTAGTAATTTTCCAGGTAGGAATTAGAAGTCTCTTCTATTTGTGACTTTAGAATGTGATGGCAACACAATACATACTCCCACTATATAACTTTAGATTATGTCACAAAACACATGCCCACTGCCCACACACACACACACACACACACACACACACACACGAAGTCATTCTGTTAATGAATACATGAAGTTTATTTTTTAAATGCACTAAGGCATTTTCTTTGTTGGTATGTTTGCCTCTGTTAGTGACTTTGTTTTGGTGCAAAAATTAATTGAGATAGCCTTTTCTAGCTTTTTCTTCCAAAGGAAACCAAGAAACCAATCTTTATGCATGATTATCTAGCTTTTGAGTACTGTGGGTTAGAAAGAAGTGACTTTAAAAAATAATTTTTTTCTTTTTGTTAGACAACAGGAATTTTTATCCATTTCCCAAATTATTGACAAAAGGTACAAAGCAGCCTCATGACCTCTCAGTAAATGTAACATGCAAACTGCTGAACAAGAAGACCCAAAAGGCATTAGATTCTGATTTTCAGTCCTCTTTTTCCATCAGTTTGATGTACATTCACAGTCCTGAAACATTCCAATGGCTGCTAAGTGCATCTCGTCACCACTTTGGAAAAGTCACTATTCTTGGTGCTTTCATCTTCGAGTCTGAAAAATTGGGAAACTCACCTCCTCCAAGCTAAGAACAAACTGCTTTTTTAGAAATAAATGGAGGAAAACATCATCCAGTCAATCCCCTAGCAGTTAACTGGGCTACACCCCAACCATCAATCCTGTTCTTTGCAAATAAAGGGGTGAAAAGTTATAGCAGGCTTTGGAATGTAAATGCTTACAATAGCCAGACAGGTGATTTAAATGAGTGATGTGAGAAAATAGTGAGTAGTAGAGCACATGGTATCAGGAGGTATCCAGAAAATAATTTTGCAAAGTGTCTATACTAGAATTTTTTTTTATTGGTGTTCAATTTACTAACATACAGAATAACCCCCAGTGCCCGTCACCCATTCACTCCCACCCCCCTCCCTCCTCCCCTTCTACCACCCCTAGTTCGTTTCCCAGAGTTAGCAGTCTTTACGTTCTGTCTCCCTTTCTGATATTTCCCACACATTTCTTCTCCCTTCTCTTATATTCCCTTTCACTATTATTTATATTCCCCAAATGAATGAGAACATATAATGTTTGTCCTTCTCCGACTGGCTTACTTCACTCAGCATAATACCCTCCAGTTCCATCCACGTTGAAGCAAATGGTGGGTATTTGTCATTTCTAATAGCTGAGTAATATTCCATTGTATACATAAACCACATCTTCTTTATCCATTCATCTTTCGATGGACACCGAGGCTCCTTCCACAGTTTGGCTATCGTGGCCATTGCTGCTATAAACATCGGGGTGCAGGTGTCCCGGCGTTTCATTGCATTTGTATCTTTGGAGTAAATCCCTAACAGTGCAATTGCTGGGTCGTAGGGCAGGTATATTTTTAACTGTTTGAGGAACCTCCACACAGTTTTCCAGAGTGGCTGCACCAGTTCACATTCCCACCAACAGTGTATGAGGGTTCCCTTTTCTCCGCATCCTCTCCAACATTTGTTGTTTCCTGCCTTGTTAATGTTCCCCATTCTCACTGGTGTGAGGTGGTATCTCATTGTGGTTTTGATTTGTATTTCCCTGATGACAAGTGATGCAGAGCATTTTCTCATGTGCGTGTTGGCCATGTCTATGTCTTCCTCTGTGAGATTTCTGTTCATGTCTTTTGCCCATTTCATGATTGGATTGTTTGTTTCTTTGGTGTTGAGTTTAATAAGTTCTTTATAGATCTTGGAAACTAACCCTTTATCTGATATGTCATTTGCAAATATCTTCTCCCATTCTGTAGGTTGTCTTTGAGTTTTGTTGACTGTATCCTTTGCTGTGCAAAAGCTTCTTATCTTGATGAAGTCCCAATAGTTCATTTTGGCTTTTGTTTCTTTTGCCTTTGTGGATGTATCTTGCAAGAAGTTACTGTGGCCGAGTTCAAAAAGGGTGTTGCCTGTGTTCTTCTCTAGGATTTTGATGGAATCTTGTCTCACATTTAGATCTTTCATCCATTTTGAGTTTATCATTGTGTATGGTGAAAGAGAGTGGTCTAGTTTCATTCTTCTGCATGTGGATGTCCAATTTTCCCAGCACCATTTATTGAAGAGACTGTCTTTCTTCCAATGGATAGTCTTTCCTCCTTTATAGAATATTAGTTGACCATAAAGTTCAGGGTCCACTTCTGGATTCTCTATTCTGTTCCACTGATCTATGTGTCTGTTTTTGTGCCAGTACCACACTGTCTTGATGACCACAGCTTTGTAGTACAACCTGAAATCTGGCATTGTGATGCCCCCAGATATGGTTTTCTTTTTTAAAATTCCCCTGGCTATTCGGGGTCTTTTCTGATTCCACACAAATCTTAAAATAATTTGTTCTAACTCTCTGAAGAAAGTCCATGGTATTTTGATAGGGATTGCATTAAACGTGTATATTGCCCTGGGTAACATTGACATTTTCACAATATTAATTCTGCCAATCCATGAGCATGGAATATTTTTCCATCTCTTTGTGTCTTCCTCAATTTCTTTCAGAAGTGTTCTATAGTTTTGAGGGTATAGATCCTTTACATCTTTGGTTAGGTTTATTCCTAGGTATCTTATGCTTTTGGGTGCAATTGTAAATGGGATTGACTCCTTAATTTCTCTTTCTTCAGTCTCATTGTTAGTGTATAGAAATGCCACTGACTTCTGGGCATTGATTTTGTATCCTGCCACGCTACCGAATTGCTGTATGAGTTCTAGCAATCTTGGGGTGGAGACTTTTGGGTTTTCTATGTAGAGTATCATGTCATCAGCGAAGAGGGAGAGTTTGACTTCTTCTTTGCCAATTTGAATGCCTTTAATGTCTTTTTGTTGTCTGATTGCTGAGGCTAGGACTTCCAGTACTATGTTGAATAGTAGTGGTGAGAGTGGACATCCCTGTCTTGTTCCTGATCTTAGGGGAAAGGCTCCCAGTGCTTCCCCATTGAGAATGATATTTGCTGTGGGCTTTTCATAGATGGCTTTTAAGGTGTCGAGGAATGTTCCCTCTATCCCTACACTCTGAAGAGTTTTGATCAGGAATGGATGCTGTATTTTGTCAAATGCTTTCTCTGCATCCAATGAGAGGATCATATGGTTCTTGGTTTTTCTCTTGCTGATATGATGAATCACATTGATTGTTTTACGGGTGTTGAACCAGCCTTGTGTCCCTGGGATAAATCCTACTTGGTCAGGGTGAATAATTTTCTTAATGTACTGTTGGATCCTATTGGCCAGTATCTTGTTGAGAATTTTTGCATCCATGTTCATCAGGGATATTGGTCTGTAATTCTCCTTTTTGGTGGGGTCTTTGTCTGGTTTTGGAATTAAGGTGATGCTGGCCTCATAGAACGAATTTGGAAGTACTCCATCTCTTTCTATCTTTCCAAACAGCTTTAGGAGAATAGGTATGGTTTCTTCTTTAAACGTTTGATAAAATTCCCCTGGGAAGCCATCTGGCCTTGGACTCTTGTGTCTTGGGAGGTTTTTGATGACTGCTTCAATTTCCTCCCTGGTTATTGGCCTGTTCAGGTTTTCTATTTCTTCCTGTTCCAGTTTTGGTAGTTTGTGGCTTTCCAGGAATGCGTCCATTCCTTCTAGATTGCCTAATTTATTGGCGTATAGCTGTTCATAATATGTTTTTAAAATCGTTTGTATTTCCTTGGTGTTGGTAGTGATCTCTCCTTTCTCATTCATAATTTTATTAATTTGAGTCTTCTCTCTCTTCTTTTTAATAAGGCTGGCTAATGGTTTATCTATCTTATTAATTCTTTCAAAGAACCACCTCCTGGTTCTGTTGATCTGTTCCACAGTTCTTCTGGTCTCGATTTCGTTGAGTTCTGCTCGAATCTTTATTAACTCCCTTCTTCTCTTGGGTATAGGATCTATTTGCTGTTTTTTCTCTAGCTCCTTTATGTGTAAGGTTAGCTTTTGTATTTGAGTTCTTTCCAGTTTTTGATTGGATGCTTGTATTGCGATGTATTTCCCCCTTAGGACTGCTTTTGCTGCATCCCAAAGATTTTGAACGGTTGTATCTTCATTCTCATTAGTTTCCATGAATCTTTTTAATTCTTCCTTAATTTCCTGGTTGACCCTTTCATCTTTTAGCAGGATGGTCCTTAACCTCCACGTGTTTGAGGTCCTTCCAAACTTCTTGTTGTGATTTAGTTCTAATTTCAAGGCATTATGGTCTGAGACTATGCAGGGGACAATCCCAATCTTTTGGTATCGGTTCAGACCTGATTTGTGACCCAATATGTGGTCTATTCTGGAGAAAGTTCCATGTGCGCTTGAGAAGAATGTGTATTCAGTTGAGTTTGGATGTAAAGTTCTGTAGATATCTGTGAAATCCATCTGGTCCAGTGTATCATTTAAAGCTCTCGTTTCTTTGGAGATGTTGTGCTTAGAAGACCTATCAAGTATAGAAAGAGCTAGATTGAAGTCACCAAGTATAAGTGTATTATTATCTAAGTATTTCTTCACTTTGGTTAATAATTGATTTATATATTTGGCAGCTCCCACATTCGGGGCATATATATTGAGGATTGTTAAGTCCTCTTGTTGAATAGATCCTTTAAGTATGATATAGTGTCCCTCTTCATCTCTCACTACAGTCTTTGGGGTAAATTTTAGTTTATCTGATATAAGGATGGCTACCCCTGCTTTCTTTTGAGGACCATTCAAATGGTAAATGGTTCTCCAACCTTTTATTTTCAGGCTGTAGGTGTCCTTCTGTCTAAAATGAGTCTCTTGTAGACAGCAAATAGATGGGTCCTGCTTTTTTATCCAGTCTGAAACCCTGCGCCTTTTGATGGGGTCATTAAGCCCGTTCACATTCAGAGTTACTATTGAGAGATATGAGTTTAGTGTCATCATGATATCTATCAGTCTTTGTTTTTGTGGACTGTTCCACTGAACTTCTTCTTAAAGGGGAATTTTAAGAGTCCCCCTTAAAATTTCTTGCAGAGCTGGTTTGGAGGTCACATATTCTTTTAGTTGCTGCCTGTCTTGGAAGCTCTTTATCTCTCCTTCCATTTTGAATGAGAGCCTTGCTGGATAAAGTATTCTTGGTTGCATGTTCTTCTCATTTAGGACCCTGAATATATCCTGCCAGCCCTTTCTGGCCTGCCAGGTCTCTGTGGAGAGGCCTGCTGTTACCCTAATATTCCTCCCCATAAAAGTCAGGGATTTCTTGTCTCTTGCTGCTTTAAGGATCTTCTCCTTATCTTTGGAATTTGCAAGCTTCACTATTAAATGTCGAGGTGTTGAACGGTTTTTATTGATTTTAGGGGGGCATCTCTCTATTTCCTGGATCTGAATGCCTGTTTCCCTTCCCAGATTAGGAAAGTTTTCAGCTATGATTTGTTCAAATACATATTCTGGCCCTCTGTCCCTTTCGGGGCCCTCGGGAACCCCAATTAAATGTAGGTTTTTCTTTCTCAGGCTGTCGTTTATTTCCCTTAATCTATCTTCATGGTCTTTTAATTGTTTGTCTCTTTTTTCCTCAGTTTCCCTCTTTGCTATCAACTTGTCTTCTATGTCACTCACTCGTTCTTCCACCTCGTTCACCCTCGTCGTTAGGATCTCTAGTTTGGATTGCATCTCATTCAATTGATTTTTAATTTCTGCCTGATTAGCTCTAAATTCTGCAGTCATAAGTCTCTTGAGTCCTTTATACTTTTTTCTAGAGCCACCAGTAGCTGTATAATAGTGCTTCTGAATTGGCTTTCTGACATTGAATTGTAATCCAGATTTTGTAACTCTGTGGGAGAGAGGACTGTTTCTGATTCTTTCTTTTGAGGTGAGGTTTTCCTTCCAGTCATATTGCTCATTGCAGAGTGGCCGAAAGCAAGTTGTATTTGGAAAAAGAGAAAAAGAGAGGAGAGAAAGAAGGAAAGAAAAGAGAAAGAGAAAAAAAGGGAAGAAAAAAACAAGAAGAAAAAGAGAAAGAAAAAGAAAGGAGAAAAAAGGGGGTGGGGGAAGGAAACAAATCAAAAAGCAAAACAAAACAAAACAAAACAAAACAAAAAAACACCAAAAAAAAAAAACACACCAAAAAAACAAAAAAGAACCACCGGGGAGTATCTTCTGATTCTGTGTTCTTTAAGTCCCTTGGCTTCTCCTGGAAGTTGTCCGTCTAGCTGGTCTTCTGGGGGAGGGGCCTGTTGTGCTGATTTTCAGGTGTTAGCAGTTGGGGGAGCTGCTGTGCCCCTTCCTGGTGCAGGGCTCAGTGGGGGTTGTTTACCCCGTGAGGCCGCAGGAGGAACAGCCCCAGTGGCGGGGCAGCTCTGGAAACCTGGATTCAGCTCCGGCAGGAACTCCGGAGCTCTCGGTCTGCAGGGCCTGGAGGCTCCGGGGCGGGGCCGCTGATCTGCTCAGCTGGGGCAGGAGAGTCCTTGCTGTCCTGGGCCTCCCGGTCTCTGCCTGTCCCGGGGGAGGCGGGATCCTGGGCTGTGTCCCGGCGCCCTGTGCTCCGGAGCCTGCGCTGGTGGATTCGCGCTCCCGCCCCGCAGCCCCCTCCGCGGAGCCGCCCCCGAGCCCCCCCGAGCTGCTCCCGCCCCGCAGCCCCCTCCACGGAGCCGCCCCCGAGCCCCCCCGAGCTGCTCCGGGTCCCGCCGCCCGCGCTGCAGCCCTTAGGGAGCTCGGCGCACTCCCCCGGGGCGCAGGTGTCTGTTAGTGTCCCCGGGAGCCCGAGGGCATCCCCGCCCTCCTGGGTCCTGCTCCAACTCCCCAGGAGCCCCTTTCCGCCCGGGAAGGTCGGTGCAGCTCCTGCTCCTCCGGGACGGGGCTCTCCTGTCCTGGGGACACTCGCCCCGGCCTCAGCCCGGCTCCTCGCGGGGCCCCTCCCCCTTGGAGGCCTTTTGTTTCTTTATCTCTTTTCCCCCGTCTTCCTACCTTGATAGAAGCGCGAACTCTTCTCACTGTAGCATTCCAGGTGTTCTCCCTTTAAATCTGAGGCCGAATTGATAGATTTTCAGGATAATTTGAAGGTTTTCTAGGTAATTTGGTGGAGACAGGTGACTTGGGGACCCTACTCTTCCGCCGTCTTGCTCCTCCCCCCCCTATACTAGAATTTGAATTGAGAATTTCTGGGATTCAATCCTGGCTCTTCTTACTAATTGTGTGTGTTTATATAATTATCTAAGCATCTCATGGCTCAGTTATCTCAACAATAAAGTGGAAATAATAAGACTAACTTTAGAGGATTGTTGTAGAAAATAAATAATATTGTCTATATAAACACAGTGCCTGACAAAGAGTCAATACTCAGTAGATTTCCTTCCCTTAAAAAAAATACTACAGGAATGCACATGTTTTCAGTAAAGTCTTGATTGGCTTGACGTCAACTAACTAGAGTAGGAGAAAAAGGATGTTTTGTTCGTCCTAGGAAACGTGAAACCCATATGAATCACTTCCAGAACCTAAACACTTGCCATTTATTCCAGACAGTTAACGTTTTATTTAATTTCTTAACTATAAATCATGCTTTCTATTTTGAAAATCCTAGAGTAAACACAGACTTGTCCTTGAGGAGTATAAAAATCAACATGAACTAGGTATGAAAGCAAGAGAGGACTCTGCATAGATTTTGCTAAATAAACTTTAAAATTCCATTTTATCTAATTGAGCATAGACTAACAAGTAGCTCTAGGAAATATATCAAAGGGCCAAAATGTTTTCCTACAAAAACTAGTAGAAGTAGATAAATAATACTCCAAGCCAAACTAAATAGACATCAAAAAAAAAATCACAAGAGGCAATGCACTAGAAAATTGAGTATATAGAAAAGTGTCTAAACTTCAAAAATGTTAATAAAACAATCATGGGGTACTATTTGATTTATCACAGTGGACATAATTTTTTAATGGAAATAACCAATGATTAGAGAAATTCAGCTGGCCCTCCTGTATTTGTGTTGAGTTTATTATGCTATAAGAAAGCCATTAAGAAATATGAATCCAAGCTTTAAAAGTGTCCAAAGACAGTCTCGGTACTGTTAATCATGGGAGGCTACCCCCTGAAAATAGTCCAAAATTACAGAATAAGCTGTATGTGCAAATATGTAAATATGTTCTTCTTGGCCAAGATATTTAAATGAAATATCTGCATTTTTAATTGATACATGATAGTTTTACAGTGTTAAAACAAAAACTAAACACAAGGAGAAAACATGAGGTGGTACGCCAAGAATTCTTCCATGGTCCCTGTCCTCAAGGAGTCTGTAATGTAATTGAAGAAGATAAAGCCCATATTGGAAAAAACTTTAGGATAATATAATATTATTATGAAATCTGGAGAATAATATAAAGAGAAAAACTTGGATGGTGAAGAAAGGCAAAGTAAAATAACAGATTAATATGTGGATCTTTCTTTTTCATTTTTTAATATTAAAAGTCATACAAGTTTATTGCATAAAATTTAAACAATACAGGATAAAGTAAAACAACAAATATAAAATTGTCTCGATTTCTTTATATAATTCCATTTCCAATGAGTAAGTAGAGATCCATGTAGTAACAGGCAGAGTCTTTCCAATATACCTGTGATTATGTGGCAATCATTTAGACACTAGACCAGTACCATTCATGGCCCTCAGTGAAAAATTACAAGATAAATGTCCATTTGCAAGAACAAACTCTGTCCAGGTATCTCCTACTTCATAGGTGGGCCCACCAACCTGTATCCAGGAGCCCCACCCCCGAGATACCAGTCTATGGAAGGTTTCAGTTCTCATCTCAGACTTATGTTATAGATATTGTAGAATAAGAGCATAACTGTACTATTCATTAAATTCTGTTTGCAATTTATTTTTCAATGGCTTTCAAAAACTATGCACTACCTGATTTTCAATATCCCCCTTACTAGCCCTTTTAATAATGTGTCATCAACTTGATCATCAGTAGACTGGGAAATTACCCTCCAGTGATGAAGAAGTCTCATCAGAGTCCACAGGTGGATTTGACGGGCCTAGAAATCATCTGAAGTCAACTAAAAAATTTTTATCTAATTGCAGGTAACCCCTCTCATTCTGTCTCTCTCTCTCTCTCTCTCTCTCTCTCTCTCACACACACACACACACACACACACACATGCACTCATACACTCACTCACACTCACTTACCTACACATACCCACACACACTCACACACATATGCTCTGACCCATGAGAGAGGATCCACAATAATGAGGTTCAGGGTGGGCCATCCCAGAATAGGCCACTTTCACATATTGATTATTTTGAATTAGAGTTATTTAGGAAATAGCTGGTGCAAGAAGGACTTGCTGATCCTCCTCTGTCCTCCTGAAAGAAGGAAATAAATTCCCCGTGTGAAGGCTACCATCCTTGCACCTGGAGGATAGAAGGCATCCTTAATCCCAGAGACAGGGAATTCAGGGCTAAGAGAGATGTACAAACAAACGTTATTACTTCTTCACTTAATTGCTACCCCAAGCCTAAATCCCTTTGTTAATTCTTTACAAATAATGTTTTCTGTGTTTAAAAGGTATAAAAACTGCCTACTTTGATCACTTTTGGAAGCTTGTTATTTCTATCAGCTCCTGTATGTTCCCAATTAAAATTTGTTTTTCTCCTGTTAACCTGGGCTTTTTAAGATTTTATTTATTTGAGAGAGAGAGAGAGAGTGAGAGAGAGAGTGTGTGTGTGTGTACAAGCATTGGAGAGGGAGAAGCAGGCTGCCCAGCAGGGAGCCTGATGCAGCACTGGATCCCAGGACCCTGAGATCATGACCTGAGCAAAAGGCAGCCACTTAACTGACTGAGCCATCCACCCACCCCTCCTGTTAACCTGTTTTAAGTCAATTTATTAGGCCAGTCAAGGAACCTAGAAGGGGAGCGTCCCCTCGCCGCCCCAACAACAGCTCTCACAGAATCCTGAAAATTTCCGTAAGCCAAACTCTCAGAGCCTTAGGAGCCACTGCTCTAGACCTAAAAAACTAATTTACCATGTGACCTTATGTAAGTCACTTGGCCACACTATACCTCAGTTTCCCCTCCTGCCAAATAATAATTTAATTCTATTGTGATAAATCATCAAAGGATAAAGGTTGAATGATATAAAATGCTACATATACATTAGCTAGTATTATTTCTTTTCCCTTTCTCTTTTCCCTTCTGAGATCTTGTGAAATTTAGTCACGAAGGTTCTTTGTGGCAAAATACATTTCACCCATGACATGCTTTATTTATTTTTCTTTTTGAAGATATTTTAGCATTCTGTTCTCACTGTTGACTGAAAATTGTTATTACAATTTGTCCCAATAGCCAAGAGACATTTTAAATTAAGGATAAAAGAAAACAGTAAATATGCATTTGTGCCCATCAACTTAGAGATGAAAGAGAGTATGAACAGGTAAACATCAAAATGGTCCCCATCATTCTAAGCTGATTTAAAAACCTGGGGAAGTTGCTATTTTAAGAGCAGAGCAGCTTTTCTAAGAAAACAAGCAATACTATACTGCTTCAATATGAACTCCAGTAGCAGAATATTTCTACTAGAAAAAGAGATTCCAGTTAATATGATTTTTCCCCAAAAAAAGAAAGCTCCAGCAAATAGCAAAGATATTACCATGACTGCTCTCATGTAGTGAGAGCTCTGTCCGTGAGAAGCAGCATGTGAGCACACACACACACACACACAAATACATCAAAGCAATAGATGGCTCTTAAGGTCAACACTTAAGGAACATCTGACAGCATGGGTTCTAGGGATTATGGTCTGGTTTGAATTCCCTGCATAAACTCCATAATCAGCCAACATTTAAGAACAAAGTTTTCTTTTGTTAACCTCCTAAGAGTGAATGGGACCCATCTAAGGCTGGCCTGGAAAACACTCAGCTTCTGAAATCCAAGTAACTGGGAGAACTATGGGGGAAAATAGAGCCACTTGACTTCTTAAAGACATAATACTTTTTCTCCATAGTCAGGATGGAGCACCCAGATCTCTTTTCTCACTGAAGACCAAGGAATTATTATGGTTGCTCCCTCATAAACTGCTTTACAGTTAGGGGGAGAACATTTCTCTAAAAATTACATGGAGAGGCTATTACTTCTAAGCAAAGCACATGCTCCAATTTAAAAGAATTGAAGTGAATCCTAGGAAAATTCCTTTAAAGATTCTGTGATAGTTAATTATTTATCAACTTGATTGGGCTAAGGATGCCCAGATAGATGGCCAAACATTATTTCTGGGTGTGTCTGTGAAGGTATTCCCAGAAGAGATTAGGATTTGGATCAGTAGATGGAGAAAATATCTTCCCTCACCATGGCTGGGCATCACCCAATCCATTGAGGGCCGAAGTAGAACAAAAATGCCAAAGGAGGATGATTTCTCTCCTTTCTTCTGCCCATAGACATCTGGAGCTCCTGGTTCTCAGGCTTTGGACTCAGATTGAATTATACCACCAAATTTCCTAGTTCTCCAGCTTGCAAATGGTAGATTATAGGTCTTTTCAGCTTCCATAACACATGAGCCGATTCCTAGAATAAATGATATATGCACACACATACATATAAATGAGATGATACATATAATATCTCCTACTGCTTTTATGTTTCTGGAGAATGCTAACACAGGTTCCATGATTAGAATAACCATTTTGTATTATCTAGTTCACTGTGTTTTTTTAATTTTTTATTTATTTATTTAATTTTTTTAAACTGTATTTTTTTTAATCTCTGCTGTAAAGGTTCATGATGTGGAGGTACTTAAGTAATGTACAACACTGCTAATAATAGGGAGCTCACTAGCGTGAAAAGCTCTGCTCATCATTTATGCATTTATTTAAAAATGTATTAAATTTCTACTATCTGGCACTGTGCTAGGAGATAGGAACACAACATTGGACAAGAAATCTCTCACAGAAGCTTTGAATTTATTGGAAGATACAACTAAATCAGAAGTGACATTATAGCACTTCTTATTTTTAACTGAATACTCATATGCAAATCCCACTCACTGTTGTGGATTAAGCCCTTAGCAATATATACAAGTCTAATTTGTATCCCACAGACAAATCCATCCAGCATTTGAAGACAATAATCACAGCTTTGCAAGTTAAAACTCTCTAATCCATTCAATTTTTGCAAGCATCTACAATGTGCCACGTTATAAAGATACAACAAATTAAATAATAATGCAGCTTCTGCCTTCAAGTTGTCATCCCTCCTTGAATCTACCATTTTTTTTTTATCGGCTGAAGTTCTCCTATCCAAATAGCTCTCTATTTTCCACTTTAAATACTAACAAACAACATTGTTACAAGAGATTTATTTACATACAAAACTAAGTGGCATAGACCTTGCCATGCTGTCAAGGAATATATAGGCTGGTTGTAGAGCCGTGTGTAGGCATTCCATTTATGTCATTTATCATGAATTCACTAAATTAGGAATATAGAATATATCTGGTTGGTATATTTCCCTTTTCTATCACTGTTCAGGATATCTAAATATATGCAAATTTAATAATATGATGAGGTTTGCCTTCATTAAAAACAGCATAAAATGATGTCAAACATTGAGCTTTCAGGGTAGATGTTACATGCAGTCATTCAAGATGACCTAATCCATGGCAATTTATGCTTTATTCCTTTTCCTGGATTATTTCCTGAGACCTAGGGATGCAGTATATTCTGTGAGGCCATGCAACATTTTGAGACCCTTCTAAAACACTAAAGCTTGCGGCTTGCCAGATAAACCCTCTCAGCAGATAACTCCAGGCCAATCTATTAGTCAAAGAACTAATTGTTTTTTATCTTCTTTCCACCCAGGGACGGCAAACTACATAATCCACTTCCAACATTTTCAGAGGAGTGCGGAACACTTTGTTAGTGATTGTGATATTTTTTGTTTCTTTTACTTTCTTGGGGAGAGTCTCTGACTTTCACCATTGAGTCCCCCAGGGCCTCTTTCTCCATTTTCTCGTTCGGTACTCCAGATATTGTCTTGTTTCTTTAACTGGATTACTTTGGCATAATCCTTTCTTTTTTTGAGAATTATTAATACGGCCTAAAACAGATGCAGACACATTTCAGTTTCAGCTTTTTAAATTAACACTTAAGGAATGTTAGGTTCATCCTACTGCATCTCTGAGGCATTTTATTTACTACTATATCCTTAGTTGGTACATGCTGAGCAGATAGAAACACTGAATAATAAATGACTGAACCAGAAGATCAGAAGGTGTATCTTTAATAGTGGCTCATCTCAGAAAAAAATTATCAATCATTCTAAGCCAAGTGATGATTTTCAGCATTTGCTTATATTTTACATAGACATGGTATCTTGTCTGATTTTTCTCTGACAATAACTGTTGAAATACATGTTTCATTTTTATCAATTAAAATGAAATTGATGAATTGCAAGATCATTAACCTGGTTCTATTTTCTCCTTGAAAATCTAGAGTTTGGATATCTGAATTTCTATAGGGTTCCTAATATTTAGGAATGTTTAGGGTAGATATTTGTTGTGCT
Organism: Canis aureus; assembly: GCF_053574225.1. Classification (NCBI taxonomy): domain Eukaryota; kingdom Metazoa; phylum Chordata; class Mammalia; order Carnivora; family Canidae; genus Canis; species Canis aureus. The sequence continues at coordinate 20,609,753 of NC_135639.1, read as the reverse complement.
GGCCAAAAATATTTTATTACAACATGACCTTTTATTAACAGTTCTAGATTTCAGAGAAAAAAATCTCAATTATTTCTGTAAGTTAATATGAAATATTCAATTATATACAATAATATTATCTTTAATAGAATTTCCTTGTATGTATTCAGGATCAGTACAGAGATTGACTTAATTTCAATAGCTTTTTCCTGCCTCACTGGGCACTTTTCAGTTCTCTTTGCTGGTTCTGCTTCTTTTAGCTGACCTGGATCCTTTGATTTTCTCTGTCTATTCACTCCTCCTAGGTAATATCATCTAATCTCATAATAACAATGTATCCCTCATGAGGATTTTCTTTCTAGTTGCAAATCAATATACTTAGCTACCTAATCCACATTTCCCCTTGCATATGCTTAGGCAGCTCTCACTTACATAGCTCTCACATCTAAAACAGAGCTCTTGATTTCTTCCCTCAAATGTATCCCTCCATCACACCAACCATTTTCTTAAACCATCAATGTTAAAGCTATTCTCATTCCTCACTTTCTCTCAGCATCACTACATGACTCATCAGTTCAAAGGAGCTATGACTCTGGGAAAAATTAAAACCAACCATAGTTACCGCCAACATATTAATGAATAATCTACTTCTGAGGGAAATATATTTTAAAGGGTGCTGACTCAGATTGGTAGAGTAGGTCACCTCTAAGGAAAATAACGTGAGCGTTACTGACTGGGAAACCACCTTTACCACCTGTATCTGGGTCAGCTGTTCTTATGCCCAGGTGCTTGGAAAAAATCCAACTGTTTCTTTTCATATTTTGACAAATGTCTTTGATCAGATATCAAAAAGAAGTGCCAGTGAAAGAGGATACATTTCAGATATACTTGGTTCCTATTTCCATGGCTATGCCACCATCCTGTAGAGTTCCTTTCCTGTAAGTACTGGAATGCTGCTGGTAGATTTGAGCAGTTTACTGTGGGGACTCAGCATTGAAGTGCAGATATTTTTGTTTTCCGAGGGCTCATGTTCTAGCATGACAGCAAAGAGAGAAAGACATTTTCTGCAAAAAGAAAAGTAGCTCAGTGAATCCCTGTGCATCAGAGTGAGATGCTGAGGCATGAGGTGGCCCCAGGAGGAGTCCTGGCTAACCAAGGTGCTGCAGGTGGCTGGCCCTCCCTATTGAGTTTGCTGGTGGGAGAGTGGTGGGGTTGGTGGAGGTCTCCTCATCTGCTTCTGTGGCACCCCCCATGCAATAGGTAGGAAGGCTTTGTCTTTACTGGTTTTCTTGGCCATGGGCAAGATTATTTGAAAATGAAGGCATTTTGCTCTGCCAGTGTTTTCACTTACTCTTCCATTCTGTGGCATCCCAAGTGACCAGCACTTTCCCTAGAACTTAGGATGGGTGCTTGAGCCCAGTTGGAGACTAAATAGAAGTATAAATTTGCATGATCAGAATGGCTGACTTAGCATCATGATTGCTCCTTTCATTTTGATACAGAAATAAATTTTTGTGCACCTGGAAAAAAAAACTCCACCATCTTGTGGAGTTATGAAACTTATTTTGCTGATGGGGCCTTGACACATAGGTGTGAGTCCAAAAAACAAACAGGCAATAACAATACCTGAATCTATAGTTGGAATACTCTGATTCTTCTCTCTCAAAGACAACTTTTGTTTTATTTAATGTCTATTGTACCAAAGCAAGAGAATATAAACTGAATCTTTCCACAACATTCTGGGAGAAAGTTATTCTATAAATCAGCTGTGTATAGACAATAAAACCAAGATTTTTTCAAATTAATAAAACTCATTCAAAAGAGAATTTGCAATTCACTTGTTCTTTAATTTGCCCACTTAATAAACACATATTGAGAGCAAAATAGTCATTGAGGTAATAAACCACTCTGCAAGAAGAAGTAGAAGCTAATACATAGTTCCTGTCCTCACTGTGTTCACAGTCCTGCATCAAGAGCACACATGATTACAGAATTGTGAAATATAAAACATAAAATAAAGGCACAGGAGTTTACATATAGTTTACATATCTGGAGCAAAAGTAAGAACAGAAAGGAAACATTTCCTGCAAAACGTGACACTTGGGTCTAGACTTATGACAAGTCAAAGTAGGATAAAATGCATTCTAGGCAGAGTGAAAAATGTACACAAAGGTCCAGAGAGAAAATGTGATGCTTTAAGGGAGACACAAAGGGAGTAACATGTCAAAGCAAAGCTTGCATGGTGGGGAGCATAGACTATAAGGCCTCAAAGCAGCAAGAGCTGGATTTGGAAGAATCCTATGTAGCATGGTAAGGAGTTGAACTGCATCCTCAGATTCAAGGAGCACTGAAGTTGAGCCACTAAGTTTACACAAAGGATATGCATGATCAGATTTGACTTGTGACACAAATTTGACATTTTGGCACAGAAAATAGAATGAAGCATGAATTGCAAAAAGGACTAGAGGTAGAAAACCTAACTAAGGAGCCATTTTGGTAATTCAGACAAGGAGTAACAGGAGCAGAAGCTTACATACTGAACTACATATTGTCAAAAAAAAAAAAAAAAAACTAAAATCAAGGGGTACCTGGGTGGCTCAGTTAAGTATCTTACTCTTGATTTGGGTTCAGGTCATGATCTCAGGGTGGTGAGATCAGACCCAGCTTTGGGCTCCAACCTCAGCAGGGAGTCTGCTTGGGCTCTCCTTCTCCCTCTGCCCCTTCTTCCCTGCTCTCTTTCTCTTTCTCTCTCTCTCTCAAATAAAAATAAATATTTTTAAAATATAAAATCAATGTGAATTGGTGACAGACTAGAAATGGGAGTTGAGAAAAAGGAAGAGTTGAAATAGGGGCCTCTGGATTGGATCATCATAAACCCACAGAGGTTCATTCCCGGAGAGGAAGTAGAGCTCAGTTGAGACAAACTGAGTCATATTAACCTGTATGCATGTTCAGCTAGAAGTCATCAACAGGCCTTAGAAATACGAAATAAAGATGTCTTTTTGAAATATTATTTAACTAAAGAAACAATAGGCTATAATTCAATGCATGAATGAGGAATGGAGAGATCTGCCTTATTAAGTGAGATGAAAGTGTGTCAGAACCAAGTAAATGTGGAGAAGAATAAAGACACAGTGATAGAAGACATAGGGAGAAATTACTAACACATGAAGAAATTAAACTTTCCATAAACCCCTCCTGGAAATAACACACTAAGAAGTCTATTCCAAGCAGTTCTTGCATAAACTTTTATTAAACACATTAAAGAAAACAAAAACTATTCTTGGAAACTATATACTTTTTTTCAGCAGTATATGCATTTAGTCTCCTCTAGTTGAAAATTAGCTGTCTCCAGACCCCTGGATTTCATATTTTCCAATAAAATATAATGAGTTTGTGGTGACATTTTCCATAGCCCCATGGATCAATCTTTGATAATCCTTGAAATTTGATAATTTCTCCACCATAGATGAGACTCCATGAACATACCAAACAGGGACCAGCATTAAGATACCTTCAGAATGACCTGTACATTTGTTCATAAAGTCTCTTTTTAGCAAACAATGACAACTACCAACTATGGGTAAGCATGTCATACATAGCATGTGCTCCCAAATCTGAAGCATTTATGTGGCCAGAATTATAGCTCAATTAGAAAATTTAGTTGCTTAGCACATGGCACCTTTCAGGACTCCCTCTTACCATGAATCTCTTTCTGGCTGATTTACTGAGAGCAAACCCACTAGGAATGCCAGGATGCAGAATTTTTGCAGGATAATAAACTTGAGCTACTCCTAAGATAAAAGATAATGATGGAAGAAGGTTATCATGGTTCATAATGGTGGAGAGGAGACAAAATAGAAAATAGGTAACTGGACCCATAACTATAAATAAGAGTCATCAGCCATCTTGTGATTTTCCCAACTAGTGTAGCACCTAGGTAGGTAAGCAACCACCAGACAGCCCTATGATTAAACTGCAAAGTTAAAACAGAATAAATTTCCAAACTAGACAAATTACAGCAGCTGTGATCACCCATATTTGCCTCATTTGCTTATTGGGATAGGAGAGGAAATATTATTAAAGAGTCAAAGTATGAAGTATGCAAAGACTTAATGGCCATGAAATATGAAGGACAACAATCTTACAGCATCACAAATCTTAACAAATTGTTTAGTTACTACCCTCACCTCATTTCAGAAAGGACTGCCATCAAGTGTTAAACACTAGTGAGAAATGGACTTTGAGTTTGTTTGCAGTCAGTGTAAAGAGGAAACTTGTGAGTTATATGATGTACAGCAGCACACACACTATCATTGCAACTCTCACTGCCTCTAGATCAAAGCACTGTGGAGTGTGCAGCAGATCGAAAGAAGATGATATTCTATATATGTCACTATCATTCTATAGCTGAAAAATGGTAGAAAGTACAAGAATAACCAAACTTCTTTAATATAAAATTAAGAGGATTAAGACAGTTGAATTGAACCAACTAGGGCAGCAACAAACTCCAAAACAGGAATTTTTACCCAAAATTGAAAGGTGGTTACTCAATATGGAAGAATAGTTGAAGACTTACCTGACTTTGTAGCCACAATTGCACACATAGATGATAATCTTCCTCAATAGAATCCTCCTCAAAAGACAGACCAATGACAAAAGCATGAAGTATGTGTGTCACAGTCAGACCAATGATGACCTAATGTCTAGAGCAGAAAAGAATAATGATTAAATACATTAGACACAATTTTGTTGATTGAGGTTAATCATATATTATCAGTAGAAAGGCCTAGTCCTATTCAAAGCCATTAGTGTCCATTAGTAAATTAAAATGTGTTTTCTTTCATTTTTGTTTTTATTTCACATATTCTGTTCCGTTTGACATCAGAAACTCATTTAGATGATATTTCTAAATTTAAACCTAAACATTGAAAAGTGAATTTTCTTTCACAACATTACCTAAACAGATTTCTAATTAATTAATTTGCTGAATGTTCCTCTCTTCCTTCAATCAAAATTAAAGTGTTATCCCTGCATGGAGATCCTAGCCACATCTTTATCAATGATGTTTTGTGAGCCCTAGCTTAATAATGAACTGAATAACCTGTCATTGAGTCTAATTTTTGCAAGTAAATGAAATTTTCCAATTCTAGATTATAAAACAAAATACGTTTTGTAGAGAAAATTTTACTTTTCTTCTATACCTCTAAATCTTCAAGTAACATGTTTACCATTCCTGGCAACCTATATAACCAAATACAAGTAATGCCTTTCTTCATGTATCTTCAGAAGAAAACATACAAAAATACTGTTGGTTGGCTTATTTTGTGTGCATTCATTATCTTCTGTATAGTCTCTATGACCTCAGAGTATATATATATATATATATATATATATATATATATATATATATATGAAAAAAATTTCTTTAGTCATAGAAGTAGGCCATATTCAGAGGGTCACTAAGATCTTGGTAAACAAAGATTCTCAGTCCCTAATACCATTCATACTTGATCTTAACTGAGTTTTCCCCAATGTCATTGTTTGCACATCTTCTGAGAGTGAAACTTTGTGTCTCCTTTCTTTACGATTGAACGAATTCCATTCAAGTGTACTGCAGACTAATTGGACTCTGGCTTACATGCAAGCACAAAGAGCTGTCAGGCAGTGAGGATGTGTCAGGGGTTAAATCAACTGTCAGCCAGGAGAACGTGCTACTCCATCCTTCACTGAGTCCACCAATAGGACTCCCTTTACTTTGCACATACATATTGTATCTAAATATTCCTACAAGAAATAAACTCTAGAAATAAATTCCAGAAATATATAGAGAAGATTTACTTCTGGAAACCTGTGTATTATGTTTTGCCATTCTTATTAAATAAACAAAAAACATACAAATATGGTCAGAAAAGAGAGAAAAATAAATGAACATGGAGACTGGCTCTTGGTTTCACTCTCTTATTTCCCCCTTTATTCTGTCAGAATTGTACATATCAAACTAGATCCCTGTATTCTAACTCTGCTTCTCTGTTTTCATTACCCTTCATGAATCTTTCAGTATTCAACTCCTGCTCAATACACTGAGATGGATGGTACTGTCCCCTGATAAACAACCTGTTTCCCAGTCATTGTCATGGTGTACTCCTCTCTTATTTTCTGGTATATCTAAATTTTATTTTGCTACTCATATATTTAATGTAGTCATTTTTCTTTCTTTTTTAAATTTAAATTTAAATTTACCAACATATAATATAAAACCCAGTGTTCATCACATCAGGCACCCAGTTACCCCATCCCCCCACCCACCTCTTCTTCAGCAACCCTCAGTTTGTTTCCCAGAGTTGAGCCTTTCATGGTTTGTCTTCCTCTCGGATTTTTCCCCATTCAGGTTCCCCTCCTTCCCTTACAGTTCACTGCACATTTTTCAAGTCTGTCTTCCAATGTCTTACTATCAAAGTAACATTTTTATCCAGTTTGCTTTGTTTTGTTTTGTTGTTAATGCATAGTGTAGTGTCATAAATGCTGCAGTCCACTTAGCTGAGTTTTTGAGGTTTTGCTTCCTGACATACAATTCCCTCTGAGTGTTTCACATGAACTGAGAAAGGCAACAGACAAGAGGGATAAAGGCTAGGTGTATTTGTCTAAAAGAAAAAGGTTTAAAAAGTGAGAGAGGATCATCTGGAAAAATGAAAGTTTTCTTTCTTGGCCACCATTACTTCGCTCATTTCTGTAAGCTGTTACTTCATTTTTAATAGATCTTGCCATTTCAGGGAGGAATAAGCCCACACAGAATATAAAACCCTGGACAGATCACTAAATATTTACCTAAAATTAAATTCTTAGATTCTCTACACAGGAAAGCAGACATCAGTGAAGCAATAGCAAGAGCAACAGCAACAGCAACAGCAAGGCTCAAGCTAAATTAAAGTGAATCATCCTTCAGATAACTGGGGGGTTAAATTCTGGGTCTTGCCAGGAATGGATAATCACTGGAATATACTGCTTCAGGAGACATAAAAAAGGAAAAGACTTCTGGAGAAGAAATTCAGTGAACATCAGAGTGTCCAACAATGGATACACACAACCAGATAACACTAGCAGTAAATTTCCATTGAGAAATTACCAAGTGGTGGGCTCCGTGCTAAGCAATTTCCATTTGTTATCCCTCTTAAACAACTTAGTGATATTAGGACTATTGTTATCTCCATCTTACAGATGAGGAAATTGAGGCTTATGCAGTTTAAGTTGTGTAGCTAAGGTAAAAACTAAGTCAGGCAGTAAAATTCTTGACCACTATGCATATAACAGTAGCTTCACATCCTATGGCACTTTGCAACTATGCCTACTTAAGGAAGGAGGAAAGTTTACTGGAGTGTGCATGTCTGTGTGCGTGTGTGTGTGTGAGAGAATAACCAACCAATCAGCAAGAGGCATAGCCTCCTACCATTCTGTGCATTAAGTATGCTCCCTGGAGGAACGAGACATGGGAGACCCGACTCTCATTCCTTTTATTAAACCCAGTCTCTCTCAGAGGGCAATGTTGTGAACTTCTTGGGGATTTTTCTAGTGCCTGAAACACAAAACTTTTTCATATGGTATGGACTGTAAATGAGCCAACTGTTTCTTCAGATGCTCAATCACAGAAGGATCCATGGGGTCCACTGGGAGATGGCATTTGTGTCTCCAATGTGGAATTTTCTTAAGGGATTTTGGAAGCAATATAACTTTAACTCATGCACCCCTTTAAAACTTAGGGCCAGAGTAAAAGCAGTTCCTCTCTGCTTCCAAATAGTACAACTCCTGCTTTCTCTCAGAAACCACAGGCTCTTCTTGGTTGCTCTTATTTTGCTCCAGTTATTCTTAATACAAGCCTCTAGACTTCTGGGTAGCTTAAGATAATGTAAAACTATTGGTAATTGCTCTAGAAACAAATTAAAAGTGCCTCACCAGGACAGATCTATTTTCAAGATAAAGCTGACCGTAAGTAATCATTTTGAATAATCCAAGATAGCCTATTTACTTGACCTAGGAGAGTCTCATCCTTACTAGAAAAGTGGATGAGTGGACAGATTTCCAAAGTAGGCTAAGATGATAAAGATAAAGACAGAGGGACAGAGTGAGAGGTAAGGTATGAGGGGCTGAACAGGAACAAAGATTCATACAAATATAGAAAGATGCTTGCCTTGTTTCCCTCTATTCCTAGCTTCGTGCAAAAAAAAATAATATAAAAGAAATATAAAGTAAAAGAAAGAAGTATGCTTGAATTATTGCTGTGTCACATATTGGCTGTGTATCCATCACTTAATTTGTTTGAGGCTCCCACTCCACATTTATAGAAAATTATCAGAATAACCACTTAAGAAGTTTACGGGGAAAATAAATATCAAGTTATTAGAGTAGAGATATTCAACAAAAAAGTTGCTGCCTCTACAATTCCCTCCCACATCTTATTTCAGGAAATAAATGATGGCCATTCTAAGGCACATGCTTGAAATGTGATTCTGTGGGATCCACAGTGGTAATAGTGATGGAGCCACTGCTGTGCTCCCCAGTTCCTACTCATGGATGTGTAGAGTTATTTTCTCACCAGGTCTGTCTCTATTTCCAGAATGCACACTTCATTTTTTTTTTCTCTTTGGCTTCTCACCAATATTTTGGGCACTTACTGCCTGTGTGGCAATATCATGTTCTGAATCAGATTTATTGAAATACTGTATGTACCTGTATCATTGCAGTTACTTGCCATGAGTTAGAATTATGTACAGATGCTTTATCCAGAAGGGGTGCTGCTTCTATCATATGAACATCACAAAAGAATCACCCACTTCTTGCTAAGAACACACCTGCTCCTTGCTTCCCTGAAATAAGATTCCATAATTTAATAGCAACTTATATTTTATTTAGTCTTATTTGGCCATCTTTCTGGTATCATTCTTTCTTTGGTGGTTTGGTTTGATTTGATGTCACTTTATTATAGGTGGAAACATAAAGTTTGGATGAAAAAGACTAAGCAAGATCAGTTAAACTATTTTAATTTGGTGTTTAAAAATCAACATCTAAATTTTTAAAAACCAGCATTGCTTTCTTCTCAACTCTAATAACATTGGACTCTGACCCAGTGATTCTAAATCTTATATGACAAATGCCTTAGCTCTGTGTTTATATGATAGATACTAGCAAGAAAACAAGCATACAGATGAGCCATAATATCATCTCTATTTGCTTTCAACATTTTTCTTATGGCATATTTCCTATTATAACTAAGTTTTTAGTCCCTTTAATGTGAAGTGGCTTCTGATTCTGAGAGTACTCCTTTTTACTCAAGTGGGGCAATCATGCCCTGAAAAAGTTTGGTGGTTGAGGGAACTGTCCTGGTTCTTACATTTTTCTACACAGAGTTAATTAAGATCAATCCAGTAGTCATGTGCCAAGAACTAACTCTTTCCTGGTGGTGAACCTCAGTGTGACTAGCACTTGCTGGGACATTGCTTAAGATATGTCGATAATACACCATCTTTAGGTTACTCTCCTAACTTCATCTCAGAAAGGCAAAAACAAATATTTCTTTTCCTTTTAACTATGCTCCTTATCTATGTTTAACTTCTTGTAGACTTTTAAATTTCATAATAGATGTCATTTATATAGTGAAAATCACAGTTAAAATCAACAAATTATACTAATTTCTTATTCATAAAATGAAGATAGTTCAGTGTCTTATACCAATGCCTCCACTTCCCCAAATCCAGCTACCAGAAACAACTATTTTTATCTTTTTAAAATAGTTTGTGCAATCCTTATTTAAAACAGAACTTCCCTTTGATATCCTTCCCTCTTTTCTTCAGCTCAAGAACTTGGCTACACTTGGTGACACCAACGCCAATGAATATCAATTCTAATGTAAGCCATTTAATGGGGAGAGGAAGAATCAACAGAGAAGTGTTTACACAAGCAGTACTCTATCATGTTGTTACTTTCCTTCTCTGAAGTCATACCAAAATCCAGTATTAGAAAAAAAAGAAAAAACGGGAAAAAATATTCTTTTCAGTCCTTCTCATATTTACCCCTTTCCTGACTTTATTTACCCTGGCACCTAGCCCCAAACTTCCTCTAGATACTTTTTTCCATTCCTTTTCTTTCTCAGTGCCACTCACTCTCACCTTCTTAATCTTCACATCAAGGTTTTGATGAACAGTATCAGCTACATCAGAAAGTCCACATGGTTTAGAGATTAAATACATAGTTTCTGGCACCCAAAGATATGTTAGGAATCCTAAGTATATCATAAGGGTGACCTTGGGAAAGTTATGAGTTTGTTATATCTCCAGGATGATAAGTGCATTGGCTATCTTTCAGGATTGTTGTGAGGAAAATATACAGTACAAAAGGCACCTAGACATAACAGGTGTAAAATAAATATTTTAAATATCCTATAATAGAACCTTGTTGCTATAGAAAAATCAATGTAAAAGTATTTAATTACTGAAAGGTTGTAATAAATCCTTATTAATATGGCAGAGATATTGGCCACGAGTGCACTGGATTTCCTTCCCAATTTTGACATTGATGTGTTATTCTTGATTAAGAAAATCTCTTCTGTCCATTGATAGATGAGCCCTATGTTGGCTAATGCTAATGTGGAGATCAAAGGCAAAAGAAAAAACTAAATTTCCTTACAACTTAGAGCCCATTGACAAGTCTTTGAGACAGGCAAAGTGACCTTCCTCTAGGAACTCAACTGCCTTGATGTTCATATTTCACTATGGGCAAAAGGCAGCCTTAGCTCAACACTAGCCCAACATCCAGAATCCTATAAATCTCCTTTAACATACAAAAATTCCTTTGGAAACTTCTTTTATCTCTACCCCTCCCCAGCAAGATATATGTTAGCAATCATCCTTCAAGCATATAGCCAACTAATATATATCTGAAGGGTCTCATGACTAAGCTTTTACTAGACAGTAATAAATGACCTTTTCCTAACAACAGTTAGCCCTTCACGGTCCTTGCTTCCAAATCCTTTAGAGACTTAAACTATCCCTAACCACTTGTCCAACTTGAAAGTATATAATGAACCACTCCTCATAACCCCAGTGCGGTGCTTTCTGTCCATGGGTCCTGTCCCCATCTATTTTTTTTAAAGATTTTATTTATTTATTCATGAGAGACACAGGGAGTGAGGCAGAGACACAGGCATTGGGAGAAGCAGGCTTCCCGCAGGCAGCACAACGTGGGACTCCAGGATCACGCCCTGGGCCAAAGTCAGATGCTTAACCTCTGAGTCACCCAGGCGTCCCTGCCCCCATGTATTAATAGCACTGAAGACACCTCAAGAATTCTTTTCTTGCCATTTGCTTCAAACTCCAACATTTTCACATCAATGTTACTATTTCTCAAAGACAAAGTAAAAAAAAAAATTATAATAATAATTTGTTACTGTGGCATGTATTGACAAATTTGCATTAAAGATGCTTTTAGATAAGACATAAGAGTGCAAATGGTTATAGCATCAGATTCTCACTCCAGAAAGATAGGCAATAGGACTCTAGCCTTGTAACTCTAGTTACAAGGCCTTGGGCAAATTACTTAACTTCTCCAATGCTCACTGACAAAATGGAAATCATAGGTTTGCCTTTTACTTTATAGGATATTTTTGTGTGAAGTAAGTGAAAAAAAAACACATATAAATGCGTATCACATATAGGAAACCCTAATTTTTCCATCACTATTATGGCAATGGTGAATATGTTATTATGATATTATCATGAATGTCAAAAAATATCAAGATATTAAGAAAAAAGATACATTAAGATATTAAGAGGGAGATAGCCTTCTTGGTGAAGAAAGTCTTCTTTGACAGGATCTTGCAAACTTGATTTTTAGTTAGGGAGCTTACTTCTCTAGTTGCTATGGATAAGTAATCAGACTATTCAAAAAGATATAATGACTTTTTTTCTCTACTAGAGGATAATTGGGTCTGTCACCTGTTAATTGTGACATTAGTTAAATATTTTGGAAGGTCAATGGGGGTAAAGCACTAAGAGAAATATCTACTACATTCCTTTGGCATGTTTCTGTGTATTGCAGATGGTGACAGCCTTAGCATAAAATTAGTCATTTGTAACTTCAAATGGTGCCTTGTATCCCCTGAGACTCCACCTAAAATGAAATCCAAGGAAAATGACAGTACAAAGGACAAAAGAGATGAATATTTACAGTAGTTCATCTTTAGTTTGTGCACAGAGAAGATATCAAACCAGACTTGTTATTAGAGTAGATAAATATAAACTTCAAATACATACTAGAGCTCTTTCCTGTCTATCTTCAAACTCCTAACTCTTCCCCTCATGATGCTATACAGCCCATAAGGCATGAGCAGAGTCACATGGTCTCAGGACCCATACCCTCTGGAGACATGATGAGTGCCAACAACATTCAGTTCACAAGTAAATTGCAGTGCTGGGACAGTCATAGAGCACCATAAAGATTACCCAAATAACATCCAGCTAATCCATCAGACCCCTACTGAGACCTATTCACAAAACCCTCCAAAGCCCCAATGTGCCTTAGATCCCATTTATCAGGTAATAGAACACTATTAGAGACTAAAGCACATTTATGAGGGAAAAACCTACAGATAATATCATATTCAATAATGAAAGTCTGAAAGTATTTTCCCTAAAAGAGGAAAAAAAAAAGATAGCCTTTACCAGTGCTATTCAACTTGTGCTGTAAGTTATACAGCACATCAGGGGGGAGTAATGAAAGGCATCCAAATTGGAAAAAAAGAAATGCAAAAAAAAAGAAAAAGGAAACAAAGAAATGTAACTATCTTTATTTGCAGATGACATGATCCTATATGTAGAAAATCCTAAACAAAAGTTACAAAAACCCTACTAGAATTAATAAATACATTTAGCAAAGTTTAAGACTACAGGATCAATACATAGAAATTAGATGTTTCTATATACCAGCAATAAACAATCTGCAAAGGAAATTAGGAAAATTCCATTTACAATAACATACAAATAATAAAATAATCAGGAATAAATTTAATTAGGGAGGTAAAAGATTTATACACTGAAAACTATAAAATAATGCTGGAGGAAACTTTAAAAGGCCTAAATAAATGGAAATGCACCTCATATTTGTGGATTGGAAAAGTTAATATTGTTAAGATGGCAATATTACCGAAAGCAGTCTGCAGTACAGATTCAATGCAATCCTTATCAAAATTCCAACAGCCTCTTTTTGCAGAATGTAAAAGAGTTGGAAACCTCAAATTTATATGGAATGTCAGTGACCTTTTTTTTTTTTTTATCAGAAATGGAAAAGCTATGATACCTTCAAATTCATATGGAATTGCGGGGGACTCTAAATAGCCAAAAGAATATTTAAAAAAGAATAAATTTGAAGGACTCACTTCTTGATTTAAAAAATCACTACAAAGCTAGAGTAATCAAAAAACTTTGATATTAGAACAAGGGTAGGCATATAGAGCTATGGAATAGTTAACAGTCCAGAAATCCATGTGCAAAAGGATGCAGATTCACACTTTATAAACTTCATACAAAAAATAGCCCCAAATGGGTCAATGATCTAAATATGAGTGAAAATCATAACATTCTAGAAGAAAACATAGGAGTAATTCATTTTAATGACTTTGTGTTTGGCAGTAGATTCTTAGATATGACACCAAAAGTGCAAGCAACAAAATAAAAAACAGATAAGTTGAACTTCATCAAAATTTAAAATTTTTGTGTATCCAAAGACATTATAAATAAAGTGAAAAGATCCCCTGCAGAATGGGAGGAAATATTTACAAATCATATATCTGATAAGTGATAAGCATCTGGAATATACAAAAAACTATTACACCTCAACAATAAAAAGATAAGCAACCAATTTAAAAAGAGGGAAAGAATTTGGACATTTCTCCAAAGAAGATAAAAAAATGACAAGAACATAGAATGTTAAACATCATAAGTCATTTGAGGAAAGAAAATAAAAATCACAGTGAGCTACCACTCTACCCAATAAGATGCCTAGAATTTAAAAAGGAAGAAAGAAGGAAAGAAGGAAGGAGGGAAGGAAGAGAGAGAGAAAGGGGGCAAATATTGGCAAAGATGTAAAGAAATTAGAATACTTGTCCATTGCTGGTGGGAATGTTAAAATGGTTCAGCAGCTCTGGAAACATTTTGGTTGCTCCTGAAAATCTTAAACATAGAATTATGATATAACCCACCACTAGGTATGTACCCATAAGAATTGAAAACAGGTACTTAGACAAATATTTATCTATTCATCTGGGATTGCGTTAGCACTATTAACAACAGCCAAAAGTATAAACAACTCAAGTGCTCTTCAACAGGTGAATGCACACACCAAAAAATTTGTAATATATATATATTCATATATATATATTTATATGAACATATATATATATACAATAGACTATTACTCATCCATAAAAAAAGATGAAGCACTGATACACATTACAACATGTACAGACCTTAAAAACATGTTGTTACATGAAAGAAGTCAGATACAACTGCCAAGTTTTCTGTTTCCATTTGTACTAAATATCTAGGATAAATAAATGCATAGAGACAGAAAGCAGATTTGTGACTGTCATAAACTAGGGAGATAGGGAAATAGAAGAAAACTGTTTTGTGATGATGAAAATATTCTGAAACTTAATATATGTGATTATTACACAATATTGCTATATTATCTGCTTTCAATTCTGACAGTTTCTTTCATGCATTTTGGAGCTCTACTGTTAGATGCATACCTATTTGTAATTGTTTTATTTTCTTGATGGATCAATCCATTTATCTTTATAAAATTTTATTTGTCACTAGTAACATTTATCTTGAAGTCTATTTTGACTAATATGAATATAGCCACTATACATCTCTCTTTTTTTAAAATAGTTTCCATAGTTTAATTTTTTCCATCCATTTAATCTCAATCTATTTCGTATCTTTGTCTCAAATGTATGTCTTATACATATTTGGGTGATCATATTTTTAAAACTTTTCCAATTTCTGTCTTTTTACTTGTTTAATGTATTTATTTTAAATGTAGAATTTCCATCTGTAATTTCACTATTTGTTTTCTTTATGGTCTTATGCCTGTTTAGTCCTATTCCTCCATTACTGCTTTTCTTTTTATGAAATATATATATATATATTCTAGTCTATCATTTTAATCCCTGTCATTTTTTTCACTATAATTCTTATTTACTCTTATAGTAGTTGCCTTGGGTTTAGGTGAATTTTATTCAGTTGATTTGTATAAAATTTTGTTTCCAGATTTTCTGCAGTAATTCTTTTTGGGTTTTATTTTCTTTTTATTCATTTTAAGATACTGAAGTGTTTTTACATAACACCAAATCTAACGTTGTGTTTTTCTGTCAAGCTAGCAAATGTTCAGATACTTTAGTGGGTTTTGTTTTGTGTGTTTTGTGGTGAGGAAAAGATTGTAAGTTCTTTCACTTTATGGTCTAACACTCTTCATGGTTCCAAGTCTCAAAAACATGGAGAAGGGACTCATTAGCACAGCTGGTGTCAGTCACTTCATCCTTAAATAAAGGACATTTTGTCACTAGGAAGGATCATGTAAAAAATGCTATCTAGGACTCATTTCTTTGTAAGCCAAATGGTATTGGAGGGTAGCATTTTTAGGAAGTATTGAATTGCTTTTCCCAGAAAATGGAGAACTATTGATCAGAAAAAATAATTAGGAATCCATTATAACTACATATACAAGGGAAGGCCCTGCTACACCTATCTGAGTGCACTTTCCTACAAAACTAGAATACACAAAAGGAATAACATGGTACATATAATCAGGCAAAATCATCAATAACTTTGATCATCTGATCCCATTCTCAATTCCATTTGAATAACCACTAACACTTTATTCTATTTAAATTCTGCACATTCACAATACGGAATACATTTCTTTTTTCCTCCTTGAAGCTTCTACCAAGTATCATATCCACAGCTGTCAATCTTTTACCCAAACTTCCATAATGATAGTAACAACTTACACATTGCATTCATTGATGATATATTGTGTTTATTTTCCATTGTCTTTCATAGAAGACATTATTATCACCTCAGTCATTATTGTCAGCTCCTTAAAAATCTTGTAAGAATTATTAGTAATAGCATAGTTAAGAAACAAATATCTTTGCTGTATCATCAGTAATTAGTACCTCACACCTGGTTAAACTCCTAGTGAATTTCTGTTTGAGAACAGATTTGGGAAAGAAAGGTTTAGCATTGTTTATACGAAGCCCATTGAAAAGCCCCATGATGAGAAGATTGTTGAATTCCAGGGTAACTGACTTTTTTCTGAGACATAAACTAGCTCCCAGTACAAATAATATCTAAGAATCATCTCCGGCTAAGTGATCAAATTCCTTGTGTTGTCATATGTGAGTCAGCGCTTTGCCCACCTTGAAGCACTTATACTAATAATGATCATGGAATTGGGAGACCATCACTCTATCTCTTCTCTTATCTATTTAAAGTTCATCTCAGAAGAGGAGATTTGAAGGAGTACTCATTGTTTTCCAGAAGACAAAGAAAGTGATTGAACACAGATTTTTAATGCTGAGACTCATCAAATGAGGCATTAATAACAGTAAACATGCCAGCTTACTAATTTTGACTACAGTAACAATTTGAATTTTTTAAACTCAGAATTATAAGGAATATTTAAAAAGTAAAATAACTTAAATCTAATTACCACTTTGTAACCAGAATATGCTCCACTAAAACTAATCATACAGACTTGGCATGGGGATTTTCATTGTTAGGATATAAACAATGATCCCTGCAGGACTAAAGACAGCTTGTTCTTTGAAATAAATTAAATCTTCTTTTTTATACCTGTCTATATGATTGTTGAGTTTTATAATTTTTCTTCTTGAATATGTGCAATAGATGAAAGTTTAAAGTGACATTCTCATTCAATCATTGCTTATCTCCAAGAGGTAAGGAAGGATACTTTAATGGTCAACATAGCAAGGCTTAAAAGTAGTTTATGATTTGCCTATAGAGAGGCGTGTGTAGGGGGGTGGGGCTACAATCAATAGAATCAAGTTTTTACTAATGACTCAGGTAAATATTGACCAAAATATCCCAGTCTAGACACCCGTACCTCAATGTTCATAGTAGCAATGTCCACAATAGCCAAACTGTGAAAGGAGCCACAATGTCCTTCAACGGAAGAGTGGATAATGAAGATGTGGTGTATATATATATATATATATATATATATATATATATATATATATATACACGATGGAATATTAGCCATCAGAAAGGATGAATACCTACCATTTACTTCAATGTGGATGGAACTGGACGGTATTATGCTGAGTGAAATAAGTCAATCAGAGAAAGACAATTATCATATGGTTTCACTCATATGTGGAATATAAAAAGATAGTGTGGGCAGCCCGGGTGGCTCAGCGGTTTAGCGCCGCCTTTGGCTCAGGGCAGGATCCTGGAGGCCCAGGATGGAGTCCCACGTCGGGCTCCCTGCATGGAGCCTGCTTCTCCCTCTGCCTGTGTCTCTGCCTCTCCCTCTCTCTTGGGTCTCTCATGAATAAATCAATAAAATCTAAAAAAAAAAAAAAAAAAAAGTGAAAGGGACTATAAGAGAAAGGAAGGGAATTGAGTGGGGGGAAATCAGAGAAGATGACAAATTATGAGAGACTCTGGGAAACAAAGGGTTGCAGAAAGGGAAGAGTGTGGGAGGATAGGGTAGCTGGGTGACACACTAAGGAGGGTACTCGATGAGATGAACGCTGGGTGTTTATACTATATGTTGGCAAATTAAATTTAAATAAAATATTTTTTTAAATCCCAGTCTATGTTAGTGAAATCTGAATAAATTATGTTATTTTTTAAAAGAGATATATGTTGTTTACCAAAATATATATATTTCTCTATGTTAATTCTTAAGGCTCCTAAGGACTTGACATATGAAGTGTCTGGAGTGGGATGTAAGAGTCCATCTCCCCTAATTTTGGCTGGGCTGGATTGTACTGTAAATTTTATCATTTCTTTATTTGTTGATCTGGTCCAACTTAACAAAAATAGTATATGTTAAAATAAATGAATGATATTTCTTTATGTCCATCTATCATGACTAGAAAATTGGAACCAAATTGATCTTTTGAAGTTACACAGAGAAGCCTCTCTCCCTGCCTCTTTTCTGCACCGCCCCTGTGTAGGACTGTTTATGGGAAAAAATAGATTCACTGTTTGCTTAAACCAATATATTTTGCTGCTAGCTCTGCAAGTCCAATTAACTCCTCTGACAATATGGTAAAATGAGGATATTGGATTATGTTTGTAGCCAATTAGAAACGTCATGGTTGAATAGTCATTCTTGTAACACTATTTAAAGTTATGAAATAGTGTACTAAAAAATATTTCATGGAGTAAGAAAAAAAATTTAGGAGTAATGAAGAAAAAGTGAGGAACAATAATTCCTTTAGATCATGATATGAAAATCAAATTGCTAGATAGGTTTAGAAGTAGTTTTTTCTTTCTGTAAGAATCAGAATTATGTGGGGCATAAATTAGTAGAAATATTTCTCCTTATCATTAACATTATTATTACTACATTATAAAACAACATTATTGATAGAAGAGAATATGGCAAAAATGGATGGAATATTGGGTTAGGAAATAAATAGACTTAAGTCTCAATTCTATTTTTGCTACTTCCTGAGTCACAATCTCCCTCATTTGAAAAATGAAAATAATAATTTTGCTATCATGAGAATCAAACAAAATAACACACATGAAATGCTTTGAAAAGTATAAATCAAAAGGTATAAATTTTTTAAATTTATAAATAAAAGTATAAATTAAAAATTTATAAAATAAAGTTGGAATAAAACATAAGTCTTCCAAAATTATTTTAAACTCTGGTGCAAGAAAATCTTACTTTCTATATTACAAATATTTCCAGGGAAATACTTATAAAAAGAATATTTGAGAACCAAACTTCACTTTGTGTTAAAGTAGATCTCTCATATATAAATATTTTATAAATATTTTGTGAGAATGGAGTTTCTAATATACCATGGAAAATTTGAAGAACTTATGCCAGAAAAGCAAAAATTATCTTAATTAAGTAGATCAACAAACACGGGGTGGGGGGCATGGGGCTCTTGAAGGAACTCAAAGCCAAGTGCTAGAAACCAAGCAAGTGAGCAGTGCTAAACACCAAAACCAAACGATCCCAGTCCTTGGTCCCCAGCACCAGTTCATACCCTCTCTAGCCATAGTTCAGTCCTGATTCAACCCTGGTGATAGCAATTCCCTTCAACAATACTTCTCAGATGGCATTATCACTCACAGCTAATAATAAGAAAACTGAGGCTCAAGGAGGTCAAGTAATCTCCTCAAAGTCAAAGGCAAGAATTGTAGTTGATCTAAGTTTTACTCAAGATCTCCAAAGCTCATGCACATTTATTCCTTTAAAAAGAAATTAGATATTCCTTTTGTTTTTTTGTTTTTTTGTTTTTTTTTTTTTATTGGTGTTCAATTTACTAACATACAGAATAACACCCAGTGCCCGTCACCCATTCACTCCCACCCCCCGCCCTCCTCCCCTTCTACCACCCCTAGTTCGTTTCCCAGAGTTAGCAGTCTTTACGTTCTGTCTCCCTTTCTGATATTTCCCACACATTTCTTCTCCCTTCCCTTATTTTCCCTTTCACTATTATTTATATTCCCCAAATGAATGAGAACATATAATGTTTGTCCTTCTCCGACTGACTTACTTCACTCAGCATAATACCCTCCAGTTCCATCCACGTTGAAGCAAATGGTGGGTATTTGTCATTTCTAATAGCTGAGTAATATTCCATTGTATACATAAACCACATCTTTATCCACTCATCTTTCGTTGGACACCGAGGCTCCTTCCACAGTTTGGCTATAGTGGCCATTGCTGCTAGAAACATCGGGGTGCAGGTGTCCCGGCGTTTCATTGCATTTGTATCTTTGGGGTAAATCCCCAACAGTGCAATTGCTGGGTCGTAGGGCAGGTCTATTTTTAACTCTTTGAGGAACCTCCACACAGTTTTCCAGAGTGGCTGCACCAGTTCACATTCCCACCAACAGTGTAAGAGGGTTCCCTTTTCTCCGCATCCTCTCCAACATTTGTTGTTTCCTGCCTTGTTAATTTTCCCCATTCTCACTGGTGTGAGGTGGTATCTCATTGTAGTTTTGATTTGTATTTCCCTGATGGCAAGTGATGCAGAGCATTTTCTCATATGCATGTTGGCCATGTCTATGTCTTCCTCTGTGAGATTTCTGTTCATGTCTTTTGCCCATTTCATGATTGGATTGTTTGTTTCTTTGGTGTTGAGTTTAATAAGTTCTTTATAGATCTTGGAAACTAGCCCTTTATCTGATATGTCATTTGCAAATATCTTCTCCCATTCTGTAGGTTGTCTTTGAGTTTTGTTGACTGTATCCTTTGCTGTGCAAAAGCTTCTTATCTTGATGAAGTCCCAATAGTTCATTTTGGCTTTTGTTTCTTTTGCCTTCGTGGATGTATCTTGCAAGAAGTTACTATGGCCGAGTTCAAAAAGGGTGTTGCCTGTGTTCTTCTCTAGGATTTTGATGGAATCTTGTCTCACATTTAGATCTTTCATCCATTTTGAGTTTATCTTTGTGTATGGTGAAAGAGAGTGGTCTAGTTTCATTCTTCTGCATGTGGATGTCCAATTTTCCCAGCACCATTTATTGAAGAGACTGTCTTTCTTCCAATGGATAGTCTTTCCTCCTTTATCGAATATTAGTTGGCCATAAAGTTCAGGGTCCACTTCTGGATTCTCTATTCTGTTCCACTGATCTATGTGTCTGTTTTTGTGCCAGTACCACACTGTCTTGATGACCACAGCTTTGTAGTACAACCTGAAATCTGGCATTGTGATGCCCCCAGATATGGTTTTCTTTTTTAAAATTCCCCTGGCTTGGGATCCCTGGGTGGCGCAGCGGTTTGGCGCCTGCCTTTGGCCCAGGGCGCGATCCTGGAGACCCGGGATCGAATCCCACGTCAGGCTCCCGGTGCATGGAGCCTGCTTCTCCCTCTGCCTGTGTCTCTGCCTCATTCTCTCTCTCTCTCTCTCTGTGACTATCACAAATAAATAAAAATTAAAAAAAAAAAATAATAAAAATAAAATTCCCCTGGCTATTCGGGGTCTTTTCTGATTCCACACAAATCTTAAAATAATTTGTTCTAACTCTCTGAAGAAAGTCCATGGTATTTTGATAGGGATTGCATTAAACGTGTATATTGCCCTGGGTAACATTGACATTTTCACAATATTAATTCTGCCAATCCATGAGCATGGAATATTTTTCCATCTCTTTGTGTCTTCCTCAATTTCTTTCAGAAGTGTTCTGTAGTTTTGAGGGTATAGATCCTTTACATCTTTGGTGAGGTTTATTCCTAGGTATCTTATGCTTTTGGGTGCAATTGTAAATGGGATTGACTCCTTAATTTCTCTTTCTTCAGTCTCATTGTTAGTGTATAGAAATGCCACTGACTTCTGGGCATTGATTTTGTATCCTGCCACGCTACCGAATTGCTGTATGAGTTCTAGTAATCTTGGGGTGGAGACTTTTGGGTTTTCTATGTAGAGTATCATGTCATCGGCGAAGAGAGAGAGTTTGACTTCTTCTTTGCCAATTTGAATGCCTTTAATGTCTTTTTGTTGTCTGATTGCTGAGGCTAGGACTTCCAGTACTATGTTGAATAGCAGTGGTGAGAGTGGACATCCCTGTCTTGTTCCTGATCTTAGGGGAAAGGCTCCCAGTGCTTCCCCATTGAGAATGATATTTGCTGTGGGCTTTTCATAGATGGCTTTTAAGATGTCGAGGAATGTTCCCTCTATCCCTACGCTCTGAAGAGTTTTGATCAGGAATGGATGCTGTATTTTGTCAAATGCTTTCTCTGCATCCAATGAGAGGATCATATGGTTCTTGGTTTTTCTCTTGCTGATATGATGAATCACATTGATTGTTTTACGGGTGTTGAACCAGCCTTGTGTCCCAGGGATAAATCCTACTTGGTCATGGTGAATAATTTTCTTAATGTACTGTTGGATCCTATTGGCCAGTATCTTGTTGAGAATTTTTGCATCCATGTTCATCAGGGATATTGGTCTGTAATTCTCCTTTTTGGCGGGGTCTTTGTCTGGCTTTGGAATTAAGGTGATGCTGGCCTCATAGAACGAATTTGGAAGTACTCCATCTCTTTCTATCTTTCCAAACAGCTTTAGGAGGATAGGTATGGTTTCTTCTTTAAACGTTTGATAGAATTCCCCTGGGAAGCCATCTGGCCCTGGACTCTTGTGTCTTGGGAGGTTTTTGATGACTGCTTCAATTTCCTCCCTGGTTATTGGCCTGTTCAGGTTTTCTATTTCTTCCTGTTCCAGTTTTGGTAGTTTGTGGCTTTCCAGGAATGCGTCCATTTCTTCTAGATTGCCTAATTTATTGGCGTATAGCTGTTCATAATATGTTTTTAAAATCGTTTGTATTTCCTTGGTGTTGGTAGTGATCTCTCCTTTCTCATTCATGATTTTATTAATTTGAGTCTTCTCTCTCTTCTTTTTAATAAGGCTGGCTAATGGTTTATCTATCTTATTAATTCTTTCAAAGAACCAACTCCTGGTTCTGTTGATCTGTTCCACAGTTCTTCTGGTCTCGATTTCGTTGAGTTCTGCTCGAATCTTTATTAACTCCCTTCTTCTCTTGGGTGTAGGATCTATTTGCTGTTTTTTCTCTAGCTCCTTTATGTGTAAGGTTAGCTTTTGTATTTGAGTTCTTTCCAGTTTTTGAATGGATGCTTGTATTGCGATGTATTTCCCCCTCAGGACTGCTTTTGCTGCATCCCAAAGATTTTGAACGGTTGTATCTTCATTCTCATTAGTTTCCATGAATCTTTTTAATTCTTCCTTAATTTCCTGGTTGACCCTTTTATCTTTTAGCAGGGTGGTCCTTAACCTCCATGTGTTTGAGGTCCTTCCAAACTTCTTGTTGTGATTTAGTTCTAATTTCAAGGCATTATGGTCCGAGAATATGCAGGGGACAATCCCAATCTTTTGGTATCGGTTCAGACCCGATTTGTGACCCAGTATGTGGTCTATTCTGGAGAAAGTTCCATGTGCACTTGAGAAGAATGTGTATTCAGTTGAGTTTGGATGTAAAGTTCTGTAGATATCTGTGAAATCCATCTGGTCCAGTGTATCATTTAAAGCTCTCGTTTCTTTGGAGATGTTTTGTTTAGAAGACCTATCGTGTATAGAAAGAGCTAGATTGAAGTCACCAAGTATAAGTGTATTATTATCTAAGTATTTCTTCACTTTGGTTAATAATTGATTTATATATTTGGCAGCTCCCACATTCGGAGCATATATATTGAGGATTTTTAAGTCCTCTTGTTGAATAGATCCTTTAAGTATGATATAGTGTCCCTCTTCATCTCTCACTACAGTCTTTGGGGTAAATTTTAGTTTATCTGATATAAGGATGGCTACCCCTGCTTTCTTTTGAGGACCATTCGAATGGTAAATGGTTCTCCAACCTTTTATTTTCAGGCTGTAGGTGTCCTTCTGTCTAAAATGAGTCTCTTGTAGACAGCAAATAGATGGGTCCTGCTTTTTTATCCAGTCTGAAACCCTGCGCCTTTTGATGGGGTCATTAAGCCCGTTCACATTCAGAGTTACTATTGAGAGATATGAGTTTAGTGTCATCATGATATCTATTCAGTCTTTGTTTGTGGACTGTTCCACTGAACTTCTTCTTAAAGGGGAATTTTAAGAGTCCCCCTTAAAATTTCTTGCAGAGCTGGTTTGGAGGTCACATATTCTTTTAGTTGCTGCCTGTCTTGGAAGCTCTTTATCTCTCCTTCCATTTTGAATGAGAGCCTTGCTGGATAAAGTATTCTTGGTTGCATGTTCTTCTCATTTAGGACCCTGAATATATCCTGCCAGCCCTTTCTGGCCTGCCAGGTCTCTGTGGAGAGGTCTGCTGTTACCCTAATACTCCTCCCCATAAAAGTCAGGGATTTCTTGTCTCTTGCTGCTTTAAGGATCTTCTCCTTATCTTTGGAATTTGCAAGCTTCACAATTAAATGTCGAGGTGTTGAACGGTTTTTATTGATTTTAGGGGGGGATCTCTCTATTTCCTGGATCTGAATGCCTGTTTCCCTTCCCAGATTAGGAAAGTTTTCAGCTAGAATTTGTTCAAATACATATTCTGGCCCTCTGTCCCTTTTGGCGCCCTCGGGAACCCCAATTAAACGTAGGTTTTTCTTCCTCAGGCTGTCCTTTATTTCCCTTACTCTATCTTCATGGTCTTTTAATTGTTTGTCTCTTTTTTCCTCAGTTTCCCTCTTTGCTATCAACTTGTCTTCTAGGTCACTCACTCGTTCTTCCACCTCGTTAACCCTCGTCGTTAGGACTTCTAGTTTGGATTGCATCTCATTCAATTGATTTTTAATTTCTGCCTGATTAGCTCTAAATTCTGCAGTCATGAAGTCTCTTGAGTCCTTTATACTTTTTTCTAGAGCCACCAGTAGCTGTATAATAGTGCTTCTGAATTGGCTTTCTGACATTGAATTGTAATCCAGATTTTGTAACTCTGTGGGAGAGAGGACTGCTTCTTTTTTTTTTTTTTTTTTTTTTTTTTTTTGAGAGAGGACTGTTTCTGATTCTTTCTTTTGAGGTGAGGTTTTCCTTCTAGTCATTTTGCTCAGTGCAGAGTGGCCAAAAGCAAGTTGTATTGGGAAAAAGAGAAAAAGAGAGGAGAGAAAGAAGGAAAGAAAAGAGAAAGAGAAAAAAAAAGGGAAGAAAAAGAAAAAAAAACGAAAAAAAAAAAAAAGAAAAAGAGAAAGAAAAAGAAAGGAGAAAAAAAGGGGGTGGGGGAAGGAAACAAATCAAAAAGCAAAACAAAACAAAAACAAAAACAAACAAACAAAAAAAGAACCACCGGGGAGTATCTTCTGATTCTGTGTTCTTTAAGTCCCTTGGCTTCTCCTGGAAGTTGTCCGTCTAGCTGGTGTTCTGGGGGAGGGGCCTGTTGTGCTGATTTTCAGGTGTTAGCACTTGGGGGAGCTGCTGTGCCCCTGCCTGGTGCAGGGCTCAGTGGGGGTTGTTTACCCCCTGAGGCCGCAGGAGGAACAGCCCCAGTGGCGGGGCAGCTCTGGAAACCTGGATTCAGCTCCGGCAGGAACTCCGTCTGCAGGGCCTGGAGGCTCCGGGGCGGGGCCGCTGATGTGCTCAGCTGGGGCAGGAGCGTCCTCGCTGTCCTGGGCCCTCCCGGCCTCTGCCTGTCCCGGGGGAGGCGGGATCCTGGGCTGTGTCCCGGCGCCCAGTGCTGCGGGGCCTGCGCTGTTGGATTCGCGCTCCCGGGCCGCAGCCCCCTCCGCGGAGCCGCCCCCGAGCCCCTCCGAGCTGCTCTGGGTCCCGCCGGGTCCCGCCGTGCGCGCTGCAGCCCTTAGGGAGCTCGGCGCACTCTCCTGGGCGCGCAGTTGCTGTTACTGTCCCCGGGAGCCCGAGGGCATCCTCGCCCTCCTGGGTCCTGCTCCACCTCCCCACGAGCCCCTTTCCCCCGGGAAGGTCGGTGCAGCTCCTGCTCCTCCGGGACGGGGCTCTCCTGTCCTGGGGACACTCGCCCCGGCCTCAGCCCGGCTCCTCGCGGGCCCCTCCCCCTTGGAGGCCTTTGTTCCTTTGTTTCTTTTTCCCCGTCTTCCTACCTTGACAGATGCGCGAACTCTTCTCACTGTAGCATTCCAGCTGGTCTCTCTTTAAATCTCAGGCCGAATTCATAGATTTTCAGGATAATTTGAAGGTTTTCTAGGTAGTTTGGTGGAGACAGGTGATTTGGAGACCCTACTCTTCCGCCATCTTGCTCCTCCCCCCTAGATATTCCTTTTGAAGTGGCAAGTCCACTTCCATCTTTGTAATCATGTGTACTTAAAACAATTTCCTTCCTTTGATCTCGCATAGTCAAAACACCACATGTTCCCAATTACATAATGAAAAGAGAAGCAGAGATAGTACCTGGAGGAACCAATGAGGGCAACAGCAAGGACAGATGGGTCTCCTCATTCCCCAACAGAGTTAGAAGGCAGAACTAGATAATGGGTCATCAAGCTGCTCTTAACACTCACATGGCCACCATGAGCTGGGAAAGCTAGGGTAGGCATACTGGAAGGTACATGGCTACCCCATCATTATCTATAGACCCACTGGCTAGTCCTCCAGCACAAAGGAGTGTTTATTTTCCTTTTGCAC
The DNA here is from genome assembly GCF_053574225.1 of Canis aureus. NCBI lineage: Eukaryota > Metazoa > Chordata > Mammalia > Carnivora > Canidae > Canis > Canis aureus. The sequence continues at coordinate 20,583,427 of NC_135639.1, read as the reverse complement.
AGCTGAAACAAAGAAGAAAAAAGTTATCATTAATCATGATGAACAGCTTTTTCTAAGCTTCTTGGAAACTACCTTTAATTAGGAACAGCTTTGGGTATGAGCATGCACAGACTCAAAGTAATCTAGTTAGTGAAACCACCCAAGGTTTCTAAAACCAACCTTGAAACAACTTGCTTGAATTTCTCTTACTTGTAGCAATTATTAATCCTTAAGTCTCTTTGGTTCCTATGCTGGTAACTGGTGAAATGCAAGTAAAGCAAAGGTTATGATCTGCTACTAGAAGGGAAGACAAATATGAAGAAAGTTCTGCTATAGGTGGAAAAACAGCCTAATGGTATTCTTTTAATATATAAAGCATTATTTTCCTAATATTTAATATTGCTATAAGCATCAGTTGGTATAAATGTCTGACCTAAAATTTCACATAATGTTAGGGCTAGAGTCTGTGCCCCATAAAAACTAAGATTTGGGCAAAGAAGAAAGTTGAAAGAGTAAGATAGATTAAAGCCAATGGTGCTTCTCTGCAGAAGGTGATGGATATATGAACAGACAGAAACAGAAATATTATCTTACAGAGACAGACACACAGAAATACAAATTGAGACATAATTTGACAGAATCAGAGACACACTTAGACACAGAAAAATCTGTAATGGTTTTAAGCTATCAAATTTAATTCCCATAAGATCTGTGAGATCTCTGAATTCTTAAAACAACTCTGCTCTTCTATTTGCATAAATTTGCTTAAGTATATTTCTTTTTCTTACAAACCAAAAATATACAGCTTTTATAGTCATAAGTTTAAAAAAAATCTATGTAGTTCATTTGTGAATTGGATTGGAATATTGAAACTCTCAGGATTCTTTTAGCATGATTCCTATAAAGTGTAACTCCTGACACAAAAGACTTTGAACATTCTCCTTAGGCAGAGCACTATGCTCTCATTGAACTCTATGCTTGGAAGTGCTAAAATATCCAATGGTGATAGATTTCAAATCCAAATATCTTTAAGGAGATTCAAAGAAAGAGTTCAACTCAAATTTAGAGCAACTTTGGTGCAAACCAGGGCCTCAGCCTTATACAGAATAGGCAGTGTTTTGAATAGAAGGAAGCTCAAGTCTCATCTTAATTCATTGAACTCATGTGAAAAGACACAGAATCACAGAGACAATATAGAGATGGGACTTTTGGAAAGACTGTATAAGGATCTCCACAAATCCTCTCCCCAAAATAATGGCAATAAAACCTGACAACAGTTTCAAAAGTGAACATTTAAAATCTCTAATAATTGGGGCACCTGGGTGGGTCAGTGGTTGAGCATCTGCCTTTGGCTCAAGTTGTGATCTTGGGGTCCTGGGATTGAGTCCCACATCAGATTCCCTGCAGGGAGCCTGCTTCTCCCTCTGCCTATGTTTCTGCCTTTCTGTGTATCTCTCATGAATAAATAAATAAAATCTTTAAAAATAAAATAAAATCTCTGATAATTATACAACAAATTAAGAAATAAGCACTCAAGAAAATCTAAAGAATCTGTGTTTAAAAAAATGGGAGTGTGTAGTGTTTAAATCAGAAACTGTGTCATACCCTTAAGGTTCCTGCTATAAAAGCTTTATTCTGGAGATGCAAGGCAGGTCATGAGAATTGGCATCTCTAGTCCTCTCTCTGCCCCAGCTTTAGCTCTGTGGCATAGAGATTCCACTCCAGATAGTTTCCTAAGAAGTGAGGGTCAGGAGTTATGGGAACCTGCCTGAGGATGTTGGCTTATTTGGAGTATGGAAAAAATCATACCCAGAAGCCTTGTTAAAGATAATAGAGATTTTAATGGCAAACAATTAGGAAAGGCTAACATTTCTGTCATAGAGCAAGTAAGTTATCCATCCAAAGAATAGAGAGAATTTACAAAATGAACAGAATCTCAAAAACCTTTAGAACATCATTTAATATACATCACTGTTATTCTAATGGTTGCTTTAGGGCCATGGTGTTCACCAAAATCTACTGTGATAGTTTGAATATCCCCTCCCAAATTGTCCATGTCCTTATCCCTGGAACTTGTGAATATGTCACTTGAATGGTAAAAGGCACTTTGCAGATGCAATAAGTTAAGGATCTTGAGATGAGGATATGAACTTGTATTACTCTAGGTGAGCCCAAAATAATATAAAGGAAAGGCAGAAGGTCAGAGTCAGAAGAAGGAGAAGTGATGACAAAGGAGAATACAGAGAGAAAGAAACTTAAAGTTGTTACACTCAGACATTGAAGACAGGAGGAAGGACCCATGGCCAAGGAATGCCTCTAAAAGCTGGGAAAGGCAAGGCAATGGAATCTTCCAAAGAGGCTCCAGGAGGAACATGACCTTGCTGACACTTTTACTGTAGCCCAGGAGTAACATTTTAGACATTTGAGCTTCAGAACTATAAAAAGAAATAAAACCATTTTCATTGATACCACTAAATTTGCAGTAATCTGTTATAGTGGAGATGGGAAACTAAAACATCATACTGAAATCAGATTGTACTGCTTCTTGTATAATGGATATTCTTAACAGGATAATTTGTCCCTTAAGGGACAGGTGACAAGATCTGAAGACATTTTTTCATTGGCACAAATAGAGGAAGGCAGGAAAGGGAGAGGAGAATGTTGCTGGCATTCATTGGATAGAATATAGATCAAAGTACTGCTAAACGGTGTACAGAATAGATCACAATAAAAAATATAAAAATATATATATTTTTTATATATATACATATATATAAACATATATATGTTTATATATATGTATATATAGTATACATATACATATATATTTTTTGATAGATAGATGATAGTCTAGTCCAAAATGAAAATACTTAAATATTTCGTTATCTAGTTTAGATATCAAAACTAATAAACTAATAAACTATCGATATTAATAGCACACTTTGCTTTCTCCATTTCCACATTCTATGCTTTGGTGTCATATATTTTATTTATACAAAAGTTATTAAGTATAGAATACATTATTATTATTTGTATATAAAGTCAATGAGCATTTTAACAACTATATTGATCTATAATTCATATTCACTCATTTAAAGTATAAAATTCAGTGAATTTAATATGCTACAAAGTTCTGCAGCCATACCACAATTTCAAAACATTTTTATCACCTCCTCAAAAACCTCATATCAGCAGTCACTCAACAACTACTTTCTATATCCCTCCATCTCAAATTCCTAGTAGCCACGAATCTACATTTTGTCTTACAGAATTACTTATTCTGGCGACTTTATATAAATGGAATTATATAATATATGGTTTTTTGTTACTAGTTTCCTCCACTTACCATAACATTTTCAAGGTTCATCCATTCTGTTGCAGTACTTTTTTTTACTTACAAGTGCCGTTGAATGGATAAAGCAGATTTTTATCATCAGTTATCCAGTTGCAGATATTTGAGCTTTTTCTACTTTTTGGCTAACATCAGTGATATTGTTATGAAAACTCAGGTACAGGTTCTGTGTGGACATATTATATACAAAGGAGCAGATTTACTGGGTCATATGGTAACTCTGTGTCTAGCATTTTTAGAAACTGCCAAACTGTTTTCCAAACTGGCTTCAGTATATTACACTCCTACCCACAAATGTTTGAGGGTTCCAATGTCTCCACATCCTAACCAATAACTGTTTATTATCTGTATTTGTGATTATAATTATCTTAGTGGGTATGATATGGTAGCTAAATATAGTTTCAATTGCATTTCCCAAATGATCTACTGAAGACTCAGTAGATCTTCTTTGGAGAAATGTTTATTCATTGACTTTCCCTTTTTAAACTGATTTATATATCTTTATTGCTAAATTGTAAGAGTTCTTTATTCTGGAAACAAGTCCTTTATCAGATATGTGATTTGCAAATATTTTTTCCCATTCTGTGATTTGTGTTTTCACATTCTTGATGGTCTCCTTTGAAACAAAAAGTTGTTAATTTTTATAAAGTCCAAAATATTTTTTCTTTTTGTTAGTTTTGCTTTGTTTCATATCTAAGAAACTATTGTCTGACTCAAGATCATAAACATTTAGTCTTGGGTTTTCTTTTTAGTATTTCATAGTTATTATATATAAGTTTTTGATCATTTTGAGTAAATTTTTGTGTATAATGTGAAGTAGAAGTCCAACTTCACAGTTTTGTTTTTAAAGATTTACCCATTTATTTGAGAGAGAGAGAAAGAGATCTCTATGTGAAAGAGAGAGAGAGAGAGAGAGCTTGCATATGCATGCATGTGTTAAAGTGAGGAAGGGGCAAATGGAGAGAATCTTCAAACACACTCCCTACTAAGCACCACCAAGGAAATCATGACCCGAGTTGAAACCAAAAGTCTAATGCTTAATCTACTGAGCCACCCAGGTGCCCCCAACTTCATTGTTTTGACATAGATATTTAGTTGTCTTGCCACCATTTGCTGAAAATACTTTTTTTTCCTCCAGTGAAGTTCACATTTGTCTTTACAATTACCTTTCATAGAGGGAGAAGAATTCTAAGCCAGTGCTTCTATCATTCCCCCTTTTGAGCATGGTGCTTTGAAGGAAGACAGGTGAGCACTGGATGACAAGTTCATTTTTTAAAATTATTTTCCTTCTTCAGCTGCAGTGCAATAGTACTGTCCTTTCGGACTGCCAATCATATGCAAATTAAAAGAGGAAAAATGCAAATTAATCTGTATCTTTGACAAAAAGAGCAAACCAGTGATTTATTCAGGCAATGTCACCTTTCTGTCTAAGGGCCACAAGTGCCAAAAAAATTCATTTTTGGCTTCTGCAGTGCTGACTTGATGCTAAAGTCATTGGCTCAGTTCCCTTCACCTTGCATTCTGACTCAGCACCATTTTCCCTAAGAGTTGATACTTAAAGCATCAAGTCTGAATCCATACTGCAGTGAGCATGCCATATCTACTGACAAAAATATGTATCTTTTCTAATATTTACAAGGTGGGCAGTTAAGAGAAACAGGGGCAACATGGATGATAAAATCTGAAGAGAATTTAAGAGTTTTATAATCAAATATTAACCTCCTTAGACCAAAGTGATTCCCTTTTTATAAGCACTATAACACTTCCTTTATCTGTAACCTTACATTAGTTTGCATACCCCTGGAAAGTAGACCTTGAGACAAAGGTGGAAATACAAGTGGTTTCCCCTTTGGGAGGAAATTTCAGGAAATACAAGTAAGGGAATAAAAAAGCCAGACAACAAAAGGTAGGAAGCCAATAGTGGTAAGTTGTTTTTTTTTTTGTTTGTTTGTTTAAGATTTTATGTTTGTTTGTTTGCTTGCTTGCTTACTTATTTAGCATGAGTGGTGGGAGAGGTAGAGGGAGATTGAAAGAGAGAATCTCAAGCAGATTTCTCACTGAGCTCAGAGCTGGACATGAGGTTCCATTTCATGATCCCGAGATCATGACCTGAGTAGAATCCAAGAGTTGGACACTTAAACTGACTGAGCCACCCAGGTGCCCTCAACAGAGCTAAGTTATTAAGCAAACTAGCATTATGAATGACTAGATAATAATCACAGTATGAAAGTCTGGGAATTGGCAGGGAATGTACATCTTAGTTATCACACATGGAGGTGGGAAGAGATATCCCATTGGTCATTGGGTGAGGGTCCTCCTCTCCTTAGGAGTGGTAATTCTCCAGCACATCTGGCCAGTAAAATCTACAGGCAGAGCAGGATCTGGTAGTCAGAGAAAGCCGCAGACAGACAGAGGCAGGGATGACAGCTCGAAGTTGGGCCAGCATGCAATGAACAGGTAAGAGCCAAGAAGATGCAGTCAGGGTACCATTGGTGCCTACTATGATCACTTATTGTCAACTTCCTAAAACAGATCTAGATCAAGAAGCTAAGAAAGGTGTCCTGGAGTACTTAAATCTCCTTTCCTTGTGGAAGATGCCATAAATTCCCACATAAACACATTCACTCACTCCTAGGAGAGGCTTTGAACCTTTACAAAATTTGAATAATGAAGGGCATCTGGTTCCCTAATTCATTTTAGCTTTCATATTCAAAGCAGCAGATGCCTCCTATTGGCAGACATATGCTGAAAATTAAATAAATGGCAGTGGAGAGTAAGAGCTGATAATGAAGAAAAAACTGAAAAATTACACAAAACAGAAAACAAAGAACAACGAACACAGATCTTTAGGATAAGGAACAAATAGCTTTATACTTTTCAATACTCTTTAAAGCACATTATATTAATTTCTAGGTATATAAATAATGACCACAATAGGCAGTCATTAATCCAGCAGTTATTGAGCATGTTGGTATGCCATGCAAGGGATACATAATTAATATTGCTATCAATGTCACAGTCATTATGGAGTCACCATTCTGTGGCGAGGGCAGATATTTAAACAAATAGATATGTAAAGTGATTATGTTAAAAAAGACAGGATGTAAAATTAATCTTGGGAAAAAATAGTCAAAGAACTTTTTTTTTAATTTTAAGGGAATAAATATGGCCATGCTGTTCCATAAATAAAGAAAACCTGGTTATTCAGAAATATTCATTCCCTCAGAGTGGGACTTTCACTGTGACTGCCCTGCACTTTCACTTCTGCTTGCCTTCTGTGCGAAAAGCTTTAGCAAACAATTTTGTGGTGAACATAGGACTACACAGAGGAAAGGAAACTTACAGAATGAATCCTCAGAAAAGGCAACTAACCTTGGAAAAACTATATGCAGAAAAGCTGAAAGGACCCTGGGCTGTGAGGCACTGCAAGAGCTTTGGGGTCAACTATCTGGTAACTGTGTAATCTTGAACAAGGGACAATTTCCTCTCTAAGCCTCAGTTTCTTTGGATGTAAAATGAAGTTTTTAGTAATATCTAGCTTTAAGAGTTTGGAAATTGGATTGAGATCTGAAATAAAAAATGTGCAGCTCAGCAGTTCTTGTCACACTGATAGCACACAGTAAACAGTAATTCCCTTTTAATTCATGAGAATATTCAGTCACCCTGCCAGCAGTGGAGGCAGATGTGTGTTGATCTATCCACATATTTGAACCCAAGAGTGCCCCAGTGGTGGCTGCCTTGGACTAAGTTTGCATGTGTATTTTGTTCAACAGGTTTTACCTGGAGGAAGCTATCAACATGGGATTTCTACCCCACAACTCTACACTTGTCATACATATTAACTCTACTCAGCTCACTAAACCAAACCACCCAAAGTTTAGTAATGTGCTGGCTTCAGGAAAAGGAGTAGCATTTTGCTTAGGGTTTACCTGCAATTTACTTTGCTGTATTCCAAGTGTTCTCTGTAAAGGTGTCAAGAACTCTAATGTTTCTGAAGTTGGATAAATATATTGAGCTTCCAGAATCACTAGCAATCAGAGACAAATATGATGAAGGAGAGACAGGTGAAGAGCAGAACCCATTCCAGACCCCTTCCGGATGTTTAAGGAAAGCCAGTTGCTTACAGCACAGGTCATACTTGTTTAAACAGCTGTAATCAGAGCCTTGTAGAGGTTTGAAGAAAAATTGAAAGTAACAAATAAATAACTAAGAAGACTTAGCAATTCCATACTAAACACAGAAAGATGGCATATAATAATCAAGATGGCAAGTGAAATTGCAGGTTAATGACCTTGCACTTTATGGTATAATGAGACACATACAGTACCAGGCTGGAATAAAATGTATTATAGGATAGAAACACATAAAATAGCAGTTTATAAATAAATTATTTTACACTAATTGCAATTAAATTGCCTTGTTTTAATATGATCTTGTAATTAAGATATGAGCATCTTGCTGCCTAGTGCTTGCCTTATCATCACCAAATGCAGATATTTTTCTCAGCTACAGTTAATATGAATAAACACTCAAACTTCTTTATATAAACTCTTTTTTTGGATGAACATTCATGTTCAAAAGTAGATTTCAGAAATTGGGTAAATCTGTACTCAATTCTAACCCAGTAGTTTCCCCAAAGATTACACCCAATTGTTTCTAAAATAAGGAAACTCTTAAGCCCTCCAATTTTACCTTTCATGTATCCAATACTACTGGACTGATGACCCTCTAGTCAGAAATACCACAGCAACTTTGAGCTTGGTTCTCCCATGTGCAGAGCCCCTTCTCCAGTCTCCCCCTTCAGTCTAAGTCAGAGCCACCACCCTTGGGCTACTGAATGTGGCTCTCCTATCACTGTGTACAGGTGCATTCTCAATATCCATTCACAGGCCTGTTTATGTTGATCCTGAGCACAGAAACATGAGGCCTCTGATGCCCCAGATTGCATGCTCTTTCTGGAACTGGATTAAAACCCAGACGTATACAAAGGAAATGAAAACTCTAACAATCCCTACTTTCAGGGGCTTCAATTTAGCAAGAGAAATAATAACATATAAACTATTTATATAAGGCACACTGACATTAACTTTCAGTAACATTAAAAGAAACAATTTCGAAGATGAATGGAAGGTGGAACTAATTAGCTGGAAAGAAAAATAGGAAGCCCATGAAGGTGGCATTTCTTTGCTCAGGAATTTTTTTTGTATATTTTTTATTGGAGTTCAATTTGCCAACATATAGTATACCACCCAGTGTTCATCCTGTCAAGTGCCCCCCTCAGTGCCTGTCTCCCACTCAACCCATCCCCCCGCCTACCTCCCTTTCCACTACACCTTGTTCCTTTCCCAGAGTTAGGAGTCTCTCATGTTCTGTCTCCCTCTCTGATAGTTCGCACTCATTTTCTCTCCTTTCCCCTATGATTCCTTCCACTATTTTTTATATTCCCCGTGTGAGTGAAACTATATAATGATTGTCCTTCTGTGATTGACTTACTTCACTTAGCATAATACCCTCCAGTTCTATCCATGTCGAAGCAAATAGTGGGTATTTGTCATTTCTAATGGCTGAGGAATATTCCATTGTATACATAGACCACATCTTCTTTATCCATTCATCTTTTGATGGACACCGAAGCTCCTTCCACAGTTTAGCTATTGTGGACATTGCTGCTATGAACATTGTAGTGTAGGTGTCCCAGCAATTCACTACATCTGAATCTTTGGGGTAAATCCCCAGAAGTGCAATTACTGGGACATAGGGCAGACCTATTTTTAACTCTTTTTTTTTTTTTTTTTTTAGAATTTTTCTTTTTTTTTTTTTTGTTTTTTTTTAATAAAATAATTTTTTATTGGTGTTCAACTTACCAACATACAGAATAACACCCAGTGCTCATCCGTCAAGTGTCCCCCTCAGTGCCTGTCACCCACTCACCCCCACCCCCACCCCCGGCCCTCCTCCCCTTCCACTACCCCTAGTTCGTTTCCCAGAGATAGGAGTCTTTATGTTCTGTCTCCCTTTCCGATATTTCCCACACATTTTTCTCCTCTCCCCTTTATTCCCTTTCACTATTATTTATATTCCCCAAATGAATGAGAACATACACTGTTTGTCCTTCTCCGATTGACTTATTTCACTCAGCATAATACCCTCCAGTTCATCTACGTCGAAGCAAGTGGTGGGTATTTGTCGTTTCTAATGGCTGAGTAATATTCCATTGTATACATAGACCACATCTTCTTTATCCATTCATCTTTCGATGGACACCGAGGCTCCTTCCACAGTTTGGCTATTGTGGACATTGCTGCTAGAAACATTGGGGTGCAGGTGTCCCGGCGTTTCATTGCATCTGAATCTTTGGGGTAAATCCCCACCGGTGCAATTGCTGGGTCATAGGGCAGATCTATTTTTAACTCTTTGAGGAACCTCCACACAGTTTTCCAGAGTGGCTGCACCAGTTCACATTCCCACCAACAGTGCAAGAGGGTTCTCCTTTCTCCACATCCTCTCCAACGTTTGTTGTTTCCTGTCTTGTTAATTTTCACCATTCTCACTGGTGTGAGGTGACCTCATTGTGTTTTTGATTTGTATTTCCCTGAGGGCAAGCAATGCAGAGCATTTTCTCATGTGGCTTGCTGGCCATGTCTATGTCTTCTTTGGAGAAATTTCTGCTCATGTCTTTTGCCCATTTCATGATTGGATTGTTTGTTTCTTTGCTGTTGAGTTTAATAAGTTCTTTAAAGATCTTGGATATTAGCCCTTTATCTGATCTGACATTTGCAAATATCTTCTCCCATTCTGTAGGTTGTATTTTAGTTTTGGTGACTATTTCTTTTGCTGTGCAGAAGCTTTTTATCTTGATTAAGTCCCATTTTTGCTTTTGTTTCCCTTGACTTCATAGATGTATCTTGCAAGAAGTTGCTGTGGCCAAGTTCAAAAAGGGTGTTGCCTGTGTTCTCCTCTAGGGTTTTAATGGAATCTTGTCTCACATTTAGATCTTTCATCCATTTTGAGTTTATCTTTGTGTATGGTGTCAGAGAGTGGTCTAGTTTCATTCTTCTGCGTGTGGATGTCCAATTTTCCCAGCACCATTTATTGAAGAGACTGTCCTTTTTCCAGTGGACAGTCTTTCCTGCTTTGTCAAATATTAGTTGACCATAGCATTGGGGGCCCATTTCTGGGTTCTCTATTCTGTTCCATTGATCTACGTGTCTGTTTTTGTGCCAGTACCAACTTTCTTGTTGATCACAGCTTTGTAGTACAACCTGAAATCTGGCTTTGTGATGCCCCCAGCTATGGTTTTCTTTTTTAATATTTCCCCTGGCTATTCGGGGTCTTTTCTGATTCCACACAAATCTTAAGATGATTTGTTCCAACTCTCTGAAGAAAGTCCATGATATTTTTATAGGGATTGCATTGAATGTGTAAATTGCCCTGGGTAGCATAGACATTTTCAGAATATTAATTCTTCCAATCCATAAGCATGGAATATTTCATCAATTTCTTTCAGAAGTGTTCCATAGTTTTGAGGGTAGAGATCCTTTACCTCTTTGGTTAGGTTTATTCCTATCTTATGCTTTGGGGTGCAATTTTGTATCCTGCCACACTGCCGAATTGCTGTATGAGTTCTAGCAACCTTGGGGTAGGGTCTTTTGGGTTTTCTATGTACAATATCATGTCATCTGTGAAGAGGGAAAGTTTGACTTCTTGTTTGCCAATTAGAATGCCTTTTATTTCTTTTTCTTGTCTGATTGCTGAGGCTAGGACTTCTCATACTATGTTGAATAGCAGTGGTGAGAGTGGACATCCTTGTCGTATTCCTGATCTTAGGGGAAAGGCTCTCAGTGTTTCCCCATTGAGAATGATATTTGCTGTGTCTTTGCCCAGGAATTTAAAGGGAAAGACTTCCCATACCAAGGAATTCCTATGTGTGTCTCTTTTGACATAAATTAAAGGATGTCTTTTCAAAGTACTATTCAAAGAAGAAAGAAAACCCATCATGCTTAAAGAACAAACAACTTTACACTAAGTTGATTCTCTAAACAGAGAGAGTAGCCTGGGTGTATTGAGATCAAAGGAAGTATTCAAAGGTCTACAAATTGCTCTGTACTAATGAGTGAGTAATGGGCAAATTTAACCAAGAAAAGCCTACCTAAAGGATTAGATTTGGGGTGCCTGGATGTCTCAGTTAGTTGAACGCCAGACTCTGAATGTCAGTCCAGATCATGATCCCAGGGTGGTAAGACTTAGCCCTGTGTCAGGCTCTGCACTCGGTATAGAGTCTGCTTATGATTCTCCCCCTCCCTCTATCCCTTCCCTGCTTTCTCTCTCTCTCTCCTCCACCCCTCTGTGCCTCAACAAATAAGTAGGATCTTTAAAAAAAAAAAAAAGATTAGGTTCTCAGGAGATCCAATAAAGGCCCTCTGTTCCATCCTGGGTTCTGAATAAAAGAGAAAGGTCCAGGAGAGTTCAAAATATCACCTTTACTATGATAAAATCAAAACAGAGAGACATAGTATAAAAACAAACATAAAACAAAGCAAAACAAGTAAGTCTGCCAGTTGAAACCTAGAATTAGAAAGACCATCCGTGCACTCAGAAGCACTGGTTCAGGGCAGTCCTCCTGCACTGAAGGAGGAGGCAGAAGAAAAAGATAACCCCACCTACATGCAGGCAGTTACCACCTCAGAAGAAAAGCCAAGCAGGTTCGTTGTTTGCAAATTTGTCAATCCAATATGTCACTCCAAAGGAGGCTCAGACAACTTCATTTTTAAAAAACAGCTGCCACTCCCATGGATTCTCCTCTCCCCACTCCAAATCCCACCCTCAGCTAGGAGTGATTTTCTTGAAGATTGTGTGTAGGCAGTCTTTGAGGAGCAAGGCATTACCTAGCTCATGCAGCCTACTCCACGGCTTTATGGTGATTGCCTAGCAAGCTAATGGAAGTGAACTGTGTCAAGTTTTGTATAATTGTTTATTACTATTAGTCCTATGTAATTATTCACTGCATTGTTATTGTTTTAATTTTACTTTCGCAAATAAATATATATATATATACTTCTTAAAGAAATTATCATGATTCTATTGGTCAAAAGAAGTGTAAAGTTCATTTTCAATAAACCAATTGCCTAGTGACTTCTCCAGTGCACTGAAGAGCCCCTCGTTGAATAGTTCCTCAAAATGCAGTTATGAGAAACAGCAAGAGAAGAAGCCCTTTTTTCCATGAGCTCTCCACCCCAGGAGAAATGACATACAAAGGCCTTGGGACTCTGACATTCACATAAATCTCATCTGTTTTCTTGGCTAAATGCCCATTGAAACAGTCACATTTTTCTATTTTTCAGGTATTTTCAAGAATTCTTTCAAATAAAGGACCAACAGCACGTAATTAAGCACTAGCCTTCATTTTCCACGTTGAGCCATGACATTAAATCTACACAAGATTAGAGGATGTGGATTGAGAAGGAGAGAGAGACCTTGGTAACTGCCCATTTGCCCTTCCATGGTTTCACTGAGAATATTTTCTTTGCGCTTAAGATGTCAGTGTCTGGCTTATTTAACCAAGTGTGGCAATACATTTGGTTTGTGATGACAGCCTTTAGAATCAATAGACATTTCAGGCACCACTGTGTTAGTTAACAGCATATTTCACTAAATTAGGTGGCAGATGATGGAGATGTCCTTAAATGTTATCAATTATAAATGAAATATTACCTGAAAAAAACTAAAAGGGTTATCCCTTGCCAGAGATACAGGTTCTGAGCTAATGCAATCATAATCCCCTGGTCTCAGCCTTATCTATTGAATAGGAAAACTCCCCAAAGAGTAGGCTCTGACCTTCAAGAAGCCACTGGAGAAATTACCTCTAGTTTGGTCATTAACTGAAGTGCAAGTCTTGGGAAAAACTTAGAGACAGGCAAAGGTCAGGCAGAGCTGAATGGGAAATGGAAGCTACCTGGATCTCCTAAACATACTTGGATCATTTCCGATCAACTTCATGTTTACTAATTCACCAAATAATAACAATAATGTAATTATAATAACCACAACTTGTGGGGATATACTACATGTATCAGACATGGTGCTAAGTATTACACTTCATTCAGCCTTCACAATAATCTTGTCAGATGGATTTTGCTACTAATATTTTTTTAGGGGGATGAAGAAAATGTGGTTCAATATGTTAAAGTTTTTTGGCTAAAGCTACATGGCTAATGACTGGTGGTTTTAGAATTAAACTCCAGGTCAGTAAGATACTTAAGCCCATGATCTGACACACTGTGCTATACTCACTAATACTTTACCAACCAGCATAGGTTAATGGGGGACAGGTAACTCTGATGACAAGTACAATGAGCCCTATTTAGTGGTAATATTTGAGGAGTATCAAAATTTACTGGTTCAAAAATCCATGTCTGCAATGGGCCCAAGATTTTTTTGTAGTCATCAGTGAAGGCTTCTTTTAAATTCAAACTATTCCAGGTGCACCTGTGTGGCTCAGTCGGTAAAGTGTCTGCCTTTGGCTCATGATCTTGGGGTCCTGGGATTGAGCCCCACATAGGGCTCCTTGCTCAGCAAAAAGCCTACTTCTCCTCCCACTGCCCCTCCCACTTGTTCTCTCTCTCTCTCCCTCTCTCTCTCTCTCTTTCTCTCTCTCTCTTTCAAATAAATAAATAAAATCTTTTTAAAAAACTAAATAAATTAAAATGCCTTTGTCCATGGAGGAACGGAATTAGGAAGAGGAATTTATCAATATTCTTTGAATTGTTTTCAGGCATCCTGTATGGCTTAAGAAGATGGAATTAGGATTAAAAGCAGTGTAGAAGGAAAGTGAATCCAGATGTTATTTTATTTAAGGACATGTCAAAGTAATGATAAAATAATTTATCTTTTTTCTTTTTATTTTCTAGGCAGAGAGAAAGTTCCTTAGAGAAAAGTCAAGATTTGTCCTATTTGACCATAGGAAAAAAGTATTTCTGCATTCTTAAGCCATTTGGTAACCATTATGGAGATAATAAAATCATAATAATAATTCTTACTTGAGTTTGTAATTTTATAGTGTTTTAGTGTTTAGTAACCTATTAGATCCTCACAACAGCCATGTGGAAAAATAGGACAAAGATTATATACCCCCTTTTATAGGTAAACTAATTACATTTTTAAAATATTGAGACCAAAAATCTAAATAATTACCCTAAAGTCAAAAGGTTGGTAATTAGCAGCATCACCACCCCTTGACCTTTAGCTCCAAATCTCCCTTCAATGCAGCTCAGAAATTGACTGAAATAAAAAGTAAATATCTGAGGTTATGTTGATGGAGACATATGTGAACAATGATCCTTTCTATCTATCATTTCCCATTCTTCCGCAAACCTTGTGAATAAGAGACCTTCTAGAATAAGGGCAATCCCACATGCTTATGCATCTGTTGGTTCTAAAAACCATTTCCCAGACATAGTTTCTGGCTAATTGAGGAGGGACAGATCAGGAAATGGTCAACACTATTCTTGTGTTTTTCATGTTATTATTTTGGCAGTCATGGAATAGAGAGATCCAAGTTCCAGCCTGCCTGCTGGGAAGGTAGCAAAATTGCAAGAACATAAAGAAGGTATTTTATTGTTTCAACCAGTTAATAATGATAAAAAGATGTTTGAGAGTCTTTCTTTAGTTTAGAAATGTTAATGGGTAGGTAGGTGCTAGTTTTTCTCTGTACTCAGTGCAGCAAGGCAAATATGTTTTGTTTTGTTTTGTTTTATTCTCACTGGTTTTAGGTTTTTAGTTCTTTTGCAATGTTCTTAATTATTACCAGTACAGCCTGAACCAGACCATCACATTTACTGCTTCTATCATTACCAGTTCAGAATAAATGCATTATGCAGATGATGACATTCTATTGTTGAAACTTTTTCATATTCAAGGGTCTGAGCTCTAAGCTCAGAAAAATAACATTAAATTTTCTTGTCTTTGGAATGTCAATATTGGAGTTGAATAGAAGAAACACTTAGTTATAGTTTATTTTTGGCAGAACTTAAAGCTGAAGAAAAATGTGGGTGCAGACAGATAATAAATATATGTGAGCTTTATCTGTGTTTCTAACTAGGATGTGTTACAGAAGACATTAGAAACATGTATTCTATGGCTCCTGCCCAAAATAGGTTCAAAGTCTAGTCAAAAAGATAAGACTTGGATGTATATTACACATGAAGATGGTTCCTCATAAACAGGACACTCAATCAGCATTAGGTATTAACTGTCCAGGTTTTAGTCCTTTGCAAGGGCAATGTTGTGCTTAAGAACAAGCTCCAGAGTCAGATACATCTGGAACACACTCTGAAAACTGTGCTGCCTTGTCTATCATAGTTACTTTCACGAAAACCTCATATTATTATCAACAGAACAGGAACAATAATGTTAACTACTACATAAGATTTTCATGAATTGAGCTAACACATAAAAATAACACAACAGTGTCTGATATTTTGTACATTCTCATATATGTTAGTAGTAGTAGCAATGGTAGCAATAATAGTAGTAGAATTGCAGTAGTAGTAGTAATTGTACAGTGATGGTAGAAATAGTAATAAGCAAAACCTTATAGGAAAAATATCAAAACTGGGTCTGATTAGATGAGGTTCAAGAATATGTATGGGAAACAGCATCTCAGGTAGTACCACACAAGAGCTTAGAGGATCACTTTAAATGTTATAAACCAATCTATGAGCTTGTCAGAAAAAGGAGTGATGCCCATGGGATCTACCACCAAGGGAACAGATAAAGGAAGATGTTTGAAGTAGAGGGTGGGAACAAGAGCAATGGAATAAGTTCAGAGCTGATATGCAGGGGCTGAAATGTTGCTATTACGTAGATCTCCAGCCACTATCCTCTGTAGGGTGTGTGCTATACCACAGGACCACATTGCTATTCATCCTCTCCCATCCCAACCCAAAGATAACATCTGAGATTAGAAGTTGTTCACCCATGGACTGGTCAATTTCTGGCTCAAAATCCAGAAAGCTTCTATTGGGAATATAAACAGAGGAAAATTCCAGTCCTACATGTTAGAAATGGGAGGTCCATGAAAGTGGAGATTACCAGCCCATGTACCTTACAGTCATAAAGAAATCCCGGAGGATACAGATAAAAGGCAAGTTAATGATTTAAGAGAGATCACATGGACTAGAGTATGTTGAGAGGGCAGCCACATTCTAGGGCTGTCCTTCTGGAGTTTCTATTGCTGACATTTCTAAGGCTCAGCTCTTTCTAGGTTCCCATGAAATCTCTCTGTGGTTTTTCTTTGGCTCCCCCTCCAATCCTTTTATTTGCACTTGTTTTCCTTTCTTTCCAAATAGATCTGAGCCCCTATATTAATTGTAAAAGAAAAGATTTGAAGAAGCCAACTACACAAAGCTTTTTTTAAAGTTTCACTTCCTGCTGGCTAATGCTTTGGGATTATCCAGAAAAACTATAACCAAAAGTATTTACAACAGCTTGGAAGAGTTGCAGACAAACCAACTGGTATCTAATCTGACTATGAAAAAGCTCAGCTCCTTTCTACAGAAAGGCTTTTCTCTGTGGTGCAGTGTAGACCTAGCAGCTGAGGGGAAATAAGCCAGGACTCTGCAGTTTCCCAAGACTTGAAATGAGTCTTCCAGTTTACTGGTCCTCTGACTTTGGATGATTTGTATCAGTTCTACAGGGCTTATCTTCTGCAGCTGTATGTTGCAAGTAATAATATTTACCTTTGGGGATCCCCAGGTGGCTGATTGGTTTAGAGTCTACCTTCGGCCCAGGGCATGATCCTGGAGTCCCCGAATTGAGTCCCTGTACCTGTGTCTCTGCCTCTCTCTCTCTCTCTCTCTCTCTGTGTGTGTGTGTGTGTGTCTCATGAATAAATAAATAAAAATCTTAAAAAAATAATATTTACCTTGTATGAGTTCACATAAACATGATAGTGCATTAAATCTTCATTAAGTGGGCAAGCAGTATCAAGCCTTCTGCAAGTCCATACTACCTTTATGAGAATAAGAAAAATGTGCTTTTTCTTCTGGTTAACCAACTGGCAAGTAGATTAGGATCTCTGAAGAGCAGTACATGGCAACCCTGCCTAACAGTCACTAAGTGGTAATTATTATGTTGTTATAGCATATAACATATGCCCAAGCTTGCTTCTTTAGGAAAAGCAGCATGGCTACATATAACAACTTAAAATTTACATAAGTTTTCCTTTGCAATGGTTTATAACCAAGTGGTCAGGGTGAAAAAAAAGTTGTCATCAGATTTCAGGCTGATAAGAAAATCAATGCAGGCCAGAATGCTGTCAATAGCACCAATTACAGCTCATTGGTCATGATGGAAGAAGTTTATGCTTAACACAGATTTTTTTTTAACTTGGTATCTGATTATATGTCACTCTAAACACTGAATCAAAGCAGGTTGACATAAAAATAAAACACATTCCTGTCTTCCACCAGCTCAGTTAGCTGCCTAGGAAGAATTGATCTATCTACAATACAGAGTGCATAACTCAAATAACAATAAAGAAAAAAAGAAGCTTGCATAATTTCACACACATGAAGGATAAAGTTTGCTGACAGATTTATGGGTTATAACCTGCTGAAGACTCTATGTGCAAATGTTTCACTCACTCCTCTTCACAGACAGGCAAATTCTTTCATCTCCAGAACCTTTGGATAAATTTTCCCCAGGAGTTGTTAGACATTAAATCTGTCAAATAGAGACCCATGAAATCTGACTCAATGCTATAAATGGTAGTAGCTCTAAAGATGATACACACCTCTCCATGTGGCATTTTGTGGTAGAGGACAGCAAAGTTGTTAGAATCGTCATTCTCCAAGATAAAAATGATATGGGGCATTTGAGATTCCTACCCTTCTTAGATGAGTCCTTTTTGTAAACATCTGAGTGATACCAGCTCCATGAAGCTGTAACAACTGTCCAGCCGAACTGTGTTTTGCTATCCCATGTTTCGATGGTCAGAATGGGTGGATGAAAAAACTCAGCCAGTTTTCTCACTGGGGAGCCATGTGATCCCCCAGAATTGGTTAAGGAATACTACCCAAAAGACTTTGGAAGTGGCGATGTTTTCGTTCCAAATTTGGCGGCTGGTGATCAAGCATTCTGAAGGTGTCAGCTTTAGGAACATTTTGATGTAACACACTTCACTGTGTCAGTAAGCCAACAAAAATCCAAGAATACTTAGCCAATCAAATGCTTTATAGTTTGTACCTATCTGGAAACATCTGTCTGCTTCCAGAAAGCAATGCCTAAGCACCAGAACCTAATGAAGGAAAAGATAAATGAGGTCTCTAGATGGTATGTCAGACTATACCTAGCAATAGGCCTAGTATACAACAGTGTTTTTTAGGAGAATCCTCCTTTCTTGAATATCTAGGACACTCTACCTTTCTGACTACATAATTTCTCCTTAGTGTGGGGGAAGGAAGAATATTAATTCTTTCCAAAGAAGAGTTGGGCCTGATGATTCTCAGAGTCTATTGTACATTGTTATTTCATAAGCAGATAATAAGGAGTTTGGCATGATGGACATCTATTAGGGATAAACACCTGTGGAAGAGTGTTGGAGGAAGTGAGATTGGTAAAAAGGAGAAGTCTAACTGCAAAGCAGGTCATACATGACCTTGGCCAACCCCACTAGAAGTACTAGAATACATTTGGCTTGTTTAGGTTGCCCCTTGATGGGCCACTATGGCCAGGCTTTTGGTCAAGCCCTTAGGGGAGTTGGCTGTCTGCAGTGTCACAAATTCTGAATGAGCTGACAACAGTCTGTCTGCTAGAATCTGGAGCAGCTAGATTTTTCCTTGAAGAGTCCCATTCTTTCACTGTTAGTCCTCAGGAAAACAGACCTCTCTTAGTTGGGCTTTTAATTTCTGTAGTTTAGCCACTCAGACTCAATACCTAATCCTCAGCTTTCCGTGTCCTCCTGCTACCACAGATGAGAGCCTTTACTTAAATACCAAGGATGATTTCCTTTCCGATTTTCACACTTTTATTTTAATTGCTTATTAGTCTCCTGGGACATTTCTATAACATCATAACCTTCCTTAAATCCTGGCCTGCAGGCTATTTATTTGAAGCTAAGTGCTATCAACTGGCCTCTATTGTTCAGTGCTCTCTGATCCCATTGCTATCAATGAGCCTAATTCTCTCCTAACCCAACAATAGCTTCCAGAGAACTAGTCCTGACTACTGTTAGTACACAGATGCCTTCTCTGAACTTTATAGCTATAAAGTTGTCCTTTTCTATTTTTTTAAGATTTATTTATTTATTTTTATTAATTTATTTTAGAAACAGAGAGAGTGGAAGGGAGGGACAGAGGGAGAGGAAGAGAGAAAATTACCAGTAGACTCCCCGCTGAGTGAGGAGACCAATGAGGAGCTTGATCCCACAACCCCGAGATATTGATCTGAGTGGAAATTAAGAGTTGGATGTTTAATTGACTGAGCCACCCAGATGTCCCAAAAGTTTTCCATTTCTAAACTGATAATTTATTTTGGAGATAAAGAATAAATTAGACTGATTAACAGTATAGACTCCAGAGTCACATGGCTCAGGTTTGATTGCCAGCTCAGCCTGAGTAACCTTTGAGTAAACTATTTAACATATTTGAGTCTAGAATTCCTTACCAACAAAAAGGGTATAATAGTAGTATATAAATTAGACTACTAATAGAAAGGATATTTAGCAGAAGGAAGGAAGAAAATAAGATAGAAAGGAAGAAAGGAACAGAGAGAAAAAAAAATCAAATCTCTCTTAAGTCAACTATTTATACAAATGATCTACAATAGAATAGGCTGAAAATATGCTCCATCCTAGAGCATTCCTACCAGTGCCTGTTCTTATTCTTAAATCTCACTGATAATTCATATGAATTAATTCAATATGATTAAAAGATAGAAAATTATATTAACATAGAAGGAACATCAGCTCCCAGAGGCCATTCAAGTGCCAAACACATTTATTGATAGTGGTGGTGGAGAGAGAAGATGCCAAGTCTTCCTGTGGCCACGTGGCCTACCAGAGAACAGCAGATGAATGTCCTTGCCCTTGCTCTGCAATTACAGACACTATTAACAAAAGGAAGTGAAAATAAAAGAGCCGATAGCAGCTTAAATGCCTATCACCAGCCACTCTAGCTACATACGTCCTCAGACCCACTGAGGAGCCATTTGGGCTCCAGCCCCAATCTGCTGACATATCTTCTCATTATCATTTGGCAGCTTCTTATAGAGGAGGGATATGGTGGAATGTGGTGTCCATTTTGTCCCCAGCAATGTTCTTTGGCCCTAAGCTCATGATTCCCATAAACCTAAAACAGCCTGGCTTTGTGGACATATGCTATAGCATATGGTAGGTGGCCATATAATTTATTACATAAACCAAAACACTGTTGAGGGTAAAGAGGGTATATTAATAATTCTTTTTTAATATATTTTTATTTATTCATGAGAGACACAGAGAGAGGCAGAGACACAGGCCAAGGGAGAAGTAGGCTCCCTGCAAGGAGGCTAATGTGGGACTCGATCCCAGATCCCAGGATCACGCCCTGGGCTAAAGGCAGATGCTCAACTGCTGAGCCACCCAGGCATCCCTATATTAATAATTCTATAGGCAATGATTTAAACTAGAACTATCCCAGGTAAATTGGCCTTACAGTCATCTAATTATAGACAGAGCTGATTCGGGGCATGAAATTAGGGCTTCACATTGCATGAATCTATTTAAAAAGCAGGTATGAAATTTCATTGGTCATCATTCTCCATTTGGAAACTATTTATGGTACACTGAATAATTGTCCCCCAAAATATCAGGTCCTAATTCCATAATCTGTAAATATTACCTTAAATGGCAGACTTTTCAGATGTTTTAAATTAAGGACCTTGAGATCAGGAGGTCATTATAGATATTTGTCTGGGCCCTAAATGCAATAACATATATCATTATAAAAGGAAGGCAGAGGAAATTTGATTACACACAGAAGAAATGTGAAGATGGAGCAGAGAGAATTTAGATACTGTTCTTAAAGACTGAGCTAATGCCAGCAGTCATCATAGCTGAAAGTGGTAAGGAACAGATTCTCCACTAAAACCTCCAGAGCAAGTATGGCCCTGTGGTACCTTCATTTTGACCCGGTGATACTGATTTCAGACTTTTGGACTCCAGAACCATGAGAAAATAAACCTCAGTTGTTTTAATCGTGGCAGTTGCAGCAGCCACAGGAAACATACACACTAATTTATTTTTTTCTTTAATAGTGATTTATGAAAGCAAAATAGGTTTTTTTTAACTTAATAAATACATAATATAAAAGTATGCCAAAAAAATGAAGTTAAAATAAAATCACTGAAAGTTTGAAATCCCAAGGTAGGAAAAAACAGCATTACCATTGTTGAACATCATTTCTCTTGTCTTTCTATTCATTAGGAATAAATACAAGAGTGGAAAAACAGCTATATTTATAAATCTATTTCAATAGAGTTGAAATGTATCAATTTTAACCAAAATATTTAAATTTAATTTAACATGCCAAAGGTAATGGAAGTGAAATAAAAGGAAATTTTACACTTCAAATAAATGCTTCTCCATAGCAAGGAAGTGGAGTTTTGACTCCCAAACTCACCAGAACTCTACAAGACTACATATCTGAATACCTTTCCAACATAACCCAAGTCTAATGTCAGTTTAATGTGGGTTAAAGAGAAGGTTTGGCCTTAAGCAAGGCAATAGCCTGGTGGTAACACTAAAGAAACACTGAAGATATTCCTTATGCCAAAATCTCTTCCCAGTGGTCTTGGGGTATGTAATATCCACTCTCAGACACTTGTTTATGGAAAGGTCCCTGATAAAATGTAGAAGTACATCATGGAAGGGTTGTGTAGGACAGGAGGTTGGGGGACCAAAGGGGCAGTGCTTGATAAAGACAGGACACCAAAGCTTTTCATCCTTGTCATTTTTACTTGCTGCTAATTATCACTCAAGTTTTTTATTGTAGTTATATTTTCTTCCTTTAAACCTGGTGTTAAGATCAAATGTGAGGCATCAGTTGAAATCTTCAAAACATATAATTTTAAGGTATGTTTAGTACAGTAGCCCATTCATTCATTATGCATTTAGGATTTTGACCCAGGAAAAAAGAACAAATAGAAGGGTACAATGGAATGAGTCTTATTTCTATGGCCTTGATCTCATTTCTTAAAATTCCTGACCCTCAGTTTCCACATTTTTAAAATGTAAATAGTAATAAAACTTGTCTCATAGAGTTATGGTGAGAATTAAATAATTTACCCTATAAAATGATCATAATACAGATTCAGCATAAACATTTTATAAATGACACTTAACAAAATACAACAAAACAAATTTTCATGAAGAGAATTGGTCAAGGAAACTGCAAGAAGGCACTTCCTGAGATAAATAGGTCTGAATAGGGTTTGGCACTGTGGAGCCAGTGCCATGGACAGCTCTAGAAAAGCATAAGGGCTGCCCAGAATGGAAACAGACACAAAAAGCCATTTTCTCTATGTCAGATTTTTACTTTACCCAGCTCCACTGATCATGGATCCTATTCAATACTTTGAAAGTGCAAACTCTCTGAAAAACACTGTGTGGGATAGAGAAGCATGATGGTGAAGAATATGGGCCTTGATTCAACCACTGGCTTAGCTATGAACAGGCTATGTGACCATGGACAGATTACAATCTCCCTATTTCTTCATCTGTCATATGGGACTAATTATCAACTTAATATAAAATGTGGAGAGGATTCTGTTTGTGGTATATCTGGAAGTAGATAGTTTACTAAAAGTAGATACCTTACAAATTGGAGCTACTCACATAACTAATTTTACAAGAACTTGCCTTTAGCAATGTCCACAATAGCCAAACTGTGGGAGGAGCCTCCGTGTCCATCGACAGATGAATGGATAAAGAAGATGTGGTTTATGTATAGAATGGAATATAACCCATTAGAAACGACAAATACCCACCATTTGCTTTGACATGGATGGAACTGGAGGGCATTATGCTGAGTGAAATAAGTCAATCGGAGAAGGACAAACATTATATGGTCTCATTCATTTGGGGAATATAAAAGATAGTGAAAGGGAATAAAGGGGAAAGGAGAAAAAATGAGTGGGAAATATCAGAAAGGGAGACAGAACATGAAAGACTCCTAACTCTGGGAAACGAACTAGGGGTGGTGGAAGGGGAGGTGGGGGTGAGTGGGGGTGACTGGGTGACGGGCACTGAGGGGGGCACTTGACGGGATGAGCACTGGGTGTTATTCTACATGTTGGCAAATTGAACACCAATAAAAAATAAATTTATATAAAAGAAAAAAACAAGAACTTGCCTTTGAAGAAATTACAGCTTAGCTGGAGGGACAAAGCTAATCAAAATGAAATAAATGAGCCACTAATAGGATGTGGGAAACTATTAAAAGTTAAAATTAGAAATTGTTTTCCTCAATACATATTAACTATGTATTCTACTAGTAATGGTGTATTATTATGTGTCAGCTACTATGCAAAGAGTAGTACATAAAATAGCAACATTCTCTGACTAATGGCATTCATAATCTTGGAGTGTTGGTGATTCTATAGGAGTCCATCCCACCAAGACTCTCACTTCCTTCTGCTACTCCCAAGACCAAATATAATCAGGAAGGAAGGCTTATTTGGTGTCCCCTGGCCATTTTCCCTCCTGTTCTTGACTAATATAATCCAGAACCACTTGCAGAAATTTCTGTTAATATCCAGATCTAAATTTGCAGAGTCAAAGGCTGCAGCTCTTGAGTCCAATTTGCATTCATAAATATGTAGTAGGATATTCCTTTACAAATGTGGCAGTATCTAAGAAACGGTAGATATACAAAAAGCCATAGAACAAATTATTTGGTGTCCAGACTTGTCCTAAAAAATGTGCTTTGAATCAAAAGGGAAACTAGGCAAGAAAGAAAACCATCATTCACTGAGACTACTCTGAATCAAGCCAGCTGTTTTGAAATATCAGTAATACAAAAACTAATCCATGGGGTTTGCATTGTTATCCCCACCTCACAGATGAAGAGCCTGAGGTTCAAAGATATTAAGTGACTTGCCTAAGGTCACAAACCCAGTAAGGGACAAAGGCAAATTTCAAAACCTAGTCTATTTGACTCTCATCCTAGGGTTCATTCCAACCCATTGTGGAACCTCAGGCAACAGATATCCTGGCACTGGCTCTGTCATTAACTCACTGTAGCCACTAGAGACAGAACATGCATTGCCTCTTGGGCTCTGTGTTTGTGACTAATGAGTGCTTTGGACTAGGGGACCTCTGAACTCTTTCCATGCTCTCTTCCCTATCTTCTGGTTAAGGCTTACTCATTAAAGACAGAGCTGAGAACATCATCAAGAACAGGGTGTACTACTTGTAGAAGAATTTCTCTGAATATGGTCCCACCTCATACCCAAAGTGCCTTTAGATGACCCTCTTTACCCAAGACATTGTTGATGTCCTCTATCCTAGGAACTCGAGGATGGCCTTTAAAGAGATCTCTATCTATGGGAGACAATTCCGATGGCAATTTAAGGGAGCATCCTGTGGCATAAACACAGCCAAGAACAATAGTTACAAGCCTAATTAACCTAGAAAGGCCATCTAATATTGCAGTTCCCTCATCTGTAAAATGGGGGATGATATGTATTTTCATTTGGATCTCTTAAGCTCCAAATGATAAAATTAAGATAGGAAAATGCTTCAAAAAAGATAAAATGGTCTCATAGGCAAGTTAAATGTCTATAACTAGGAGAGATCACATAGCTAATATCAGAAAAGGAATAAATACATTTCAATTTGTATATATTAAAGTTGATATAAATTTGATCATTTATATCTGCTCATATTAATATTCTGTGTATTTTTAAGATGTATTTATTTGAGAGAAAGAGTGAGGTGAGGAGCACAGAGGGAAAGAATCATAAGCAGACTTCCCATCAGGTGTGGAACCCAATGTGGGGCTCAATCTCATGATCCTGAGGTCATAACCTGAGCAGAAATCAAAGGCCAAACACCTAATCAACTGAGCCACCCAGGCTCCCCATGTCTGTGTATTTTAACAGAATTCTAATATTAAAGACAAAGACCACATTTTCTGACAAATTCATTTATATACAACAATATTCCTCATCATGATCCAAAAACATAAGTCAGAAACAGTGGGGGCACTTACAAAAGCAGGTGCTTATAACACCGACAGGACCAGTAGCTTCAGAATTTCTAGGAGTGGGACCTAGAAATGTATATTTTAACTAATTTTTTAATTCCCCAACTGACTCACATCTACAGGATTCCAGAGGCAAAGGGGGTAGGCTGAAAGCTTTTGATGGTAAAGGTTAACAATGAAATACCTAACCAGCCTAGGATTAACTAAGCAGATGACAATCGGTAGATGGCAGGGGTAGGTGGCAGATGTGGGTGGACCTTCCTTGTATTACAGGAGGTGGGAGTCAAGTTTAATCAGGATGCAACAAAATCTTCCATTTCTGTTATTCTGAATCTATAGAACCAGAAATTTTCCAAGATGTTAATAGCTGGCTAATGGACTAGAAAATAATCCTAAATGCTCTGAGAACCTTAGATGATCCATCAAGGGATCATAAAAGTACAGTGGGTAGGAATGTGGCCTCTGGAACAGGGATGGCAAGGGCTAAATCCTAGCTCTAATAACTATTAATTATATAACTAAGAGGGTTAGCCTCATTCACTTCATCTGTAAAATAGGGGTAATAATAGTACCTATGTTGTATAATTTATGTAATAAAGTATTCTAAATGCAGTACCTGGCACAGAATGAGAGTTCAATAAATGTCAGTCACCTAGGAAAATGGATCACCGAAGTCATGTATTTGGATCTCAGTCACATTTAGAAAACTTGCTAAGTAAGCAATTATAATTTCTTGGGGGATATCACACACATGCACACACACATATTTGAATTGAGAAAAAATCTGGAGGTGAATGAAGGATCCATCACTCCTAAATTAGAGAATCCAAAAGAAACGAAGAAAATCCCCAAGAGCTAATGGTGCTCTTGTCTCCCTTTCCTGCAACTGAACCACACGTCTTGGTAAGAGTTGTCCAACTCTTCTCCTATCCAGAGCATGAAGATTCTTCCATAATTCTTGATTTACAGTGAGGAAATGAGAATAATCATTAATGACACACTTGTTAAGAATTTTGCCATATTTCAGGACTGAGTGTTTTATGTTATAAAAGATTACATAGAGTATTTACCTTTCCTAAGGACCCCTGTCAGACAGATATTGTTATCTCTGCTGGATAGGTTAAGCACTCAAGACTGCTTGGTCTCCTTCTACATTTCAAGATCTCTTAGGGGACAATGTCTTACCTTCTTTAACGATGCTCTCAAAGCTAACAAAATCCTTGAATACAGATAGTGCTTAATAAATATCTGTGATAACTCCCAGCAAGTACTCCCATGAGATTTTACCTGTGGCTTTCTAGTCTTTACATCAAGCAGCTGTAGTAGCAGCTTCCTGCAGTGGATACTTTCAGTGAGTGTTCTATAAAGTCTGCAACGTTTCTCTTCTCACACAACCCCTTCAAAAAGCTTTTAGGCTTCTCTGAACCTGGACAGCTCCAGTGTAGTTGCTTCCACAAAGCAGCTAAAATATAGCCCTAGTGCAAACCCACTAGTAATAGATATTATGATGCAAATAGTATTTGAATTCACAGAGGCTCTGCCCCCTGTACATTAGATGACTTCTGTCCCCCAGGACAGATAGATGCCCATGAATCCACTTTGGCTTAAGCTCTATGCTACAAAAGTCCTTTCCCCCCCCCCCCCCATTCATAGGATAGGAGAGAATCCCACACATAGTCTCACAGTTTCCAAGCTCTGATGACAGAATTTACCATAGACCCAAATCTTCCACAAAATCCCCAATATTATTCACAGAGGACCCTATGCAAATGAAAGCCTAGAAGTCACTTAATTGCACCTATAATATAATTTGATATGTAAACTAAATTCTAACAGTGACTCTGAGGTTATGTGGGACTAGTGTTGGAGAAAGAGTATGGGAAAAGATAAAAGTGTATATTCCTATTTCAATATTCTCAAAGTGTGGTCCAAGAGCCATCACACTATAAATAAATGGGTGGTTTTGATAAAATCTAAGTTGAAAACCACTCAAGATACAGATGCAGTGAAAAGCCGAGACATCTACACCCCAATGTTCATAGCACAATGTCCACAATAGCCAAACTGTGGAAGGAGCCTCAGTGTCCATCAAAGATGAATGGATAAAGAAGATATGTTCTATATATACAATGGAATATTCCTCAGCCATTAGAAGTGAAGAATACGCATCATTTGCTTGGATGTGGATGGAACTGGAGGGTATTATGCTGAGTGAAAAGTCTATCGGAGAGAGACAATCATTATATGGTTTCACTCATACGGGGAATATAAAAAATAGCGAAAGGGATTATAGGGGAAAGGAGAAAAAATGAATGGGAAAAAATCAGAGAGGGTGACGGAACATGAGATATTCCTAACTCTGGGAAATGAACAACGGGTAGTGGAAGGGGAGGTGGGCAGGGGGATGGGGTGACTGGGAGACAGGCACTGAGGGGAGCATTTGACGGGATGAGCACTGGGTGTTATACTATATGCTGGCAAATCAAACTCCAATAAATAAATAAATAAATAAATAAATAAATAAATAAATAAATAAATAAACAAACCACTCAACTAATTATTGGATGTGACTGGCCCTCTACCTCCACAAGAAAAAGAGAATATACAGGACTCTTGATTTACAAGTCCCTTCTTTCCCAAACAAGCACACAAGATGACTCACAAAGAAAAATGTATAATTTAAATTGATTAATTATGCACTTCAAAGCCCGCAAAGCAATCCTCCCAGCTTACCAATGATCTACTCTGGGGAACCTCAAGATGAGGCCTGTGGATGTGCTGAATGATATCTGTAAATCCCCCTTATGTGTAGTCTGGTTCTTTCTGTTGTGAATGTCAGAAAACCCATCCCGAATTAGCTTAACCACAAAGTGAATGTATTGACTTCTTAACTGACAAATTAGTTTAAAACTGGATCTGGAGGTTTAAGTGATATTAAAGGGTTTCTGTTATTTTTCATCTTTCAAGTCACCTGTCTCCAGGTGATAGGCCTCAAAATCTTCTGTTTTAGACTTTCCCTGCTATGAGTTCAGCAAAGGAGAAGATTCTCCATCCTAAAATCTCCAGGATAGGCCAGGTAAAGTATTCCTGAACTAATCATGTGACTAGAAAAGGAACTATCCCTTACCCCACACACTCAAATAATAAAGGGGAAGGATGTTTCCTCCGACCAAAAACAAGTCCACATGTCTTTAGCAGAAGATGTGCATAGATATTATACAAATCAACAGATTTCATCATCGTACATAAATTTATCTCCCCACCTCCATCCTGAGAAGAGTGTTTACGGCTTTCATCAATCTCAATGTGATAAGAAACCTTTGAAGTTAACAACTGATCAAAGCCTATAGTTTTTTCTATACAATGAAGGCAGTTATAAGATGGAAGATACGAGTTCTAAACCAGGAATGAAAAGTACAGGTTATTCTATATCCTCCTAACAAATTCATAGAAATTTCTTTTTCTTCATCTATGTTTACAAAAAGCAAAAATAATAGTATAAACAAACCTATAAAACTTCTCCATCCATAACATTCTTTATACTTATAATTACTTTTTTAATGCCTGACTTCTTATTAGATCAAAATTGTGAAATAAAAATTAAGTGTTAGCCACACGTATAATTCTAAATTTTCTAATAATCAGATTAATAAAAATAAAGGGAAATTGAAATTAATTTAATTATAGATGCTTTTAACCAAATGCATTCAAAATATTATCATTTTAAATGAATAAAAAGTCATTAGTGAGTTATTTTAAAAGCTTTTTTGATATTTAAATATGTAAAGTTCATCTACATAGGACATATAATTCAGTCATTTTTAGTATATTTGCAGAGTTGTGCAGCCATCATGAGAATTTAATTTTAGAACCTGAAAAGAAATCCCATAACCATTAAAATAGTAATCACTCCCCATGCCACCCCTCCAGTTCTAGGCAATGTCGAATATATTTTCTATCTCTATGCATTTACCTATTCTGGATGTTTAATATAATGAAGGGAGAGACTGAATATGCACACACACACACACACACACACACACACACACAGATAGGCTATGTATAAATATAGAGGATACACATAGAACTCCCAGTCCAAAAAGTCAACCTACTATATAGAGTAACCAGTCAAGGAAGTCAGACAATAAACCCAATAACAATAGGCCCACAATATCTAGGACTTGATGAATAATTGACATTTTTCTAATTCTTGCTCCCATTTCCAACTTAGACCGATCAGAGAAAGCCAAATATTTACCCCTCATCAATTACTTAGGATGTCCTACTTCTAATTAGCCCACCTACAGCTTCCCTATGTCAACAGCACCCAATCCAAACATACCTGAAATCATCTTTCTTTTTCCATTATAAAGTTTTCCTACTCTTCTTCCTGCCTTTGACTCTACCAAGTCCAAGGGATGGTGGCTGCCTCCCTTACCGTAGCAAACTGAATAAATAGACTTTTCTTGTTCTCATTTGGGTGGCCTTTCTTTATTTTCCACAGAATCATACAATGTGTGACTTTTGTGTCTGGCTTTCTTCCTTAGCATAATGTTTCAAGGTTCATCCATGTTGTAGCATATGTATCAATATTTCATTCTTTATTATGGTTGAACAATACCCCAGTTATAGTTATACAACATACCATTTACCCATTCATCAGTTCATAGACATTTAGGTTATTTCTTTTTTTTTTTTTTTTTTTACTGTTATGACTAATGCTTCTACAAATATTTCTGTAAAAATTTTTGTATGGACATGTTTTCATTTCCTCTAAATATATACATAGGAGTGGAATTGTGTGGTCATATGATAACTTCATACTCAACATTTTAAGGAACTAATAAACTATTTTCCAAAGGACTGCACCATTTTAGAATTCACTGGTTATTGTCTGTATTTTTTATTTTAGCCATCCTAGAGGTATAAAGTGATAACTTGTAGTTGTTATTTGCATTTCCCTTATGACGAATAATATTGAGCATCTTCTCATGTGCTTTTGGCTATTTGTATTTCTAATATGGAGATATAGCTATTCAAGTCCACTGTCTATTTTCACATTGAGTTATATGTCTTTCCATTATTAGTTGTAAGGCTTATGTATTCTGTATACAAGACCCTTATCATGTGTATGATTTGCAAATATTTTCTCCCACACCATGGATTATCTTTCCTCATGTTACCAATAAAGTTGGAAAACAAGTGCATTCTATTTCATTCTTTTCTATTAATTTGTACTTATGGGATCAAATTATCTGGGGAAAAAATCTGTGTATCAAAGGAAATATCAGAAAATGCATATTCTAATTCCAGCTTTTCTATTATCCAAACGGGTAAAATTTTATGATTATTAACTTCTCTGAGCCTTTATTTTCTTATATGTAAAATATGGGGATTAAAGTGAATGATCCTCAAAAGTCCATCCAGATATAAATTATATGGGTTTGATATATAGTAGAAGAAAGTATGATATGTGAAATATAGCCACTTCATATGTCAAAATCCTGATGTAAAATAATTGCTCTACAATCATATATCATGCATATGAGTTGTGACTCCCAGCACAATCCATCATATACTTTTCTCATCTTCACTTCCTTTCCACTCTTTCATGCATTTAGTTACCAAACACTTGCTCTGAATGTGCCTGGTCCAGAGGAGATTAAAAAAAATTTAATTGGATTTCTCTATATCCCAACCTTCAACAAGGGACTTCACTGTGGTGCCATAGTACAGGTCTTCCTCTTCCTTGGCTTACAATGGGGTTATATCCAGATAAACTCATCGTGAACTCAAAATGTCCTAAGTCAAAATGCATTTAATACACCTAAACTACCAAACATCATTGCTTACCCCAGCCTACCTTAAACATTTTGAGAAAACTTATATTAGCCTACAGTTGAGTAAAATCATCTAATACAAGCCTATAGTATAATAAAGTGTTGAATACCTCATGTAATTTATTGAATATTGTATTCAAAGTGAGAGAGTGGTTGTATGGGTACAGAATGGTTTTAAGTGTATTGGTTGTTTATACTTGTGATTGCAAAGCTGGCTGGGAGCCTCTGGTCACTGCCACTTGCCAGGTATCTCAAGCAAATGTTGTAACACATATCAGTAGCCCAGGAAAACACCCAAATTCAAAATTCAAAGTATAATTTCTGCTGAATGTATATCACTTGAGCACCATTGTAAAGCTGAAAAATTGCTAAATCAAACCATTGTAAGCTGGGGACCATCTGTATCTGTCTTTTTAGATTTCCTAATCTTGAGTGCTCAACCTATTGCATATTATATAAATTACACTGTTTCTCGCTTTGTATAGCATAACCCTTTGAGAATAGAACTTTGGACATAATAATATAACCAAATATACATTGGAGAAGGATTCTTCTCTCTGGTGAATTTCTTCCTCCAGTATGGATTAATTTGACTGAGCTTACTTCCCTGAAAAATCTCCTAGCCCTCAACCATATATCAAAGCTACCCATGCTAAATTGACTCCCATGATGTATTACACCTGGATGTGAAAAAAAAAGTCTTTCTTCCAACGATATACTTCATACCACAGGTACTGCAGCTTTCCCCAGCTTGTTCATTGGTTCAAGTCCATTAATAAAACAATGATCAAATAAAAAGGCCTCAGGCATAAACACAACAAGAGCAAAAATCTAGATGATGGTTTCCACTCATTTGTAATATATTTTTCCAGCATGTTATAAGATTTTTACCTTAAGCAAAAAGAAGTTGATGATTTTATAATAGAGTTTTCTTTCTAAATCTTTTTCTTTCTGCTTAAAAACTGCTGACTTTTACCACAGGCCCTCATACAATTGCTTGCCAACACACATCTCTAATTTTAAAAGCTACTTCAATAATGCCTGGTTAATTGTATGGGCACTTGGTTGCAAGCAGAAGGCACAAATTATTAATTGCCTAAAATGTAGCATTTGAATGCCAACTATTCTTCTTTAAAAATCTTATTTAAAATAGTAAATAGTATTTATTTAATTCCAATCTTCTAAAAAAAATTACTTTATACTAATAGTGTCCTAGCAATTCAGAACTATAATTAGGAGCTTTCTGGTTTTATAGATACAGATTCAAACCCCATCACTATCATTTTTAATGATGAAAGTGTGTATGCCACTTAAGTTCTTTAAGCTTCAATGCCCTCATCTTTAAAATGAAGTGATAATAGTAGCTACCACATAAGGTTGTGGTGAAATTTTTGAGATATAGCTTGAGGTGCTATACAGATGAATTAATAAAAACTTCACAAATACTTGTAAAGCACTTAAGAACAGGATCAGCATGAGTCATGTTCTTGTAAATGCCTGTGTTCCTGCTTTCCCCTTTGTACTTCATTTTCATCAATTTAGATCTTTAGTTCTAGAAATGGTTCAAAGCAAAGACAGAAGGAATACTGTAGAAGATATGATATGATCGGTTTCCTCCTGACCACCCTCACATGTAAGCAGTGTGCATATATTCCTGGAATCCCTTTTCACACTTGCAGCCAAAGGAGCCACCATGTTTGCTTTCTCTTCTGCCTTTCTTCATCTCCCCTCTCCTTTCTATGTAGTTCAATCAATGACAACCCACATCCATCCACTTTAGACATTTTCCTGAATCCAGAACAACATAGTTGTAAAATCTCTTATCACACCAAAACTACTTTAAAAGCTGAATTTAAAAGTGTTAGATTGCCAAAAGGGAGCCATTGCATCACAAGCATTAGTCTATTTTTCACCTAAGGTAAGAGATGCTTACTCTGCTTCTGGAGCAATCTTTGCACCATTTTCAGAATCAAAGTGTAGAATTGTTTTTCAACGTCCAATGAGAAAAACCTTGGTTATGGTACACCAGAGCTAGAACCTGTTTTAAATCAATTGTTTCTTCTGTCAGATTACTGTGGGTAGACAGCTTTCGATTTTTGTTTGTACATCTTTATTTATGAAATATTTTTCCCTTTCTCACTGGCTACGTAGAAGTGGGAGCCCCAGCTACATTATTCTAAAGGAAGTACTAACACCACTTATTTCTTAAAGAGCTTTTCTAATACATGTCTCCATTCTCCCAGGAATGCTAGAGAAATAATATAAAAAGAAATTAATAGAGATGCCCAGGTGCTATATTAAAATGTCAACTCTGACCTTTCAATATCAGAACCAGATAGCCATGATTAATGATTAGTAGGAGAAAAGTCACATTTATAAATTACAACCTGTAGGATAAAGAGAAGAAGGTGTGTGTTACTTGACAGAGTGTAGAAAGCAGACATCCCCAGTGTTCTACCCTCTTGACTATTTCCTAATTATGCCACTTTAAAATCTGTGGCTTGGTCATTTATTCTTAAGTTATTGTTTTTTAAGATTTTATTTATTTATTCATGAGAGACACAGAGAAAGAGGCAGAGATAGGCAGAGGGAGAAGCAGGCTCCATGCAGGAAGCCCAACGTGAAACTCGATCCCGGGTCTCCAGATCATGCCCTGGGCTGAAGACGGTGCTAAACCACTGAGCCACCCGGGCTGCCCATAGTCTTAAGTTTCTACCATATTCACTTATTTATCAATTTAATATATTTTTCTTAAATGCTTTAATGACCATATGTCCTCCATGTTTTAGAAAGAGAAAAGCTAGGCAAGGATCCCGACAACTCACCATGTACTTTCTATCTTCACCTGAAAAATCTGTCAATACTTCTTCCTTGCAATTCCTAAAATAGGCTTAAGGGGCAATGCAGATGGTTGTGGACATGCCAAGTACCTCTTCTCCAACACTGAGCTATGAACAGGTGACATCATAGTTTTTGCCATAAGTTTATGAGATAAAAAAATCAAGTTGAAGTAACCTCAGTGATCAATGGCTGGTTTTTAAATACTGCAACACTAGCAGATTCCAGTGTCTAGAGGGAAGGCTCTAGATTCAATTTCATTAACCATTTACCTTCATGTCTTCCACACATATAATAGTACACACATGCACACATACACAAGCACATTACTGGTTTAAATGATCACATATATATATGCTGATAAGGGTTTGGAGAAATACTATACATTGATGGATGAAATACAAATTAGTACAGTCTTTAGGGGGAGCAACTTGACAATATCTGTGACATAGTAAATCCATATAGCTCTTAATCTAGCAATTTCTTTTCTGCTATTTATCCTACAGTTACACTACTACATGTCAAATGTTAGAAATAATGTGGAGGCCCATATTAGGCCTGGGGTGAATAAACTATGGCACATTCATATCTTGGAATGCTATACAGCCGTAAAAAATGAATAAAAGAGCTCTGTCCATACTGACATGGAATGATTCCCCAAGATATATTGTTAAACAACAATAACAATCACAAGTCTCAATGCAAACTAATATGTATTTTAAGAAAGAAATAAAAAAGAATATGCATACTTACATATACATACATAAAATATAGCTGAAAAGGATATATAAGAAATGGATAATAGTGGTTATCTCTGGAGAGAAACTAGATTTCTAGGGCTCAAAGTGGAGCCCTACTTTATATCATTTGATAATTTTTGAATTTGGAACCATGAAATGGTGAATTATCCTTAATTAAATATTTTAAATAAATTTAATATAAACTCTCTGTTTTTTAAAACCCTTTTTAAACCAATGCTCATCTCAGTGTGGCCCCAAATATGTCTTAGGTATAACAGAATCCCAACCAGGCCAGGAAAAAAAGACTAAAGGAAGAAGCACTCAGGACTCTTCATTTGGTATATTCCTAGTAGGAATCACCCTCACTGCATTTTAAAATCATCAAAAAGTTACTCTTGAGCCATTATGGTGAGAACTCTCAGCAGAAAGCATCATGAAGGGGAGCGCAGATGTGATCTTTGTCCTGGCTTCCTCACAACCTGCATTCTTGCCCCATTCAGGGATGGGCTTAGCTTAATAATTCATTCGTCTATTTGTATCATAAGTGATAGAATAAGTAGTTTGTGGGATTTGAGGCCTTGGATCTCTGTGGGAATGGGAAAGTCAAAGACTCAACATGCTTATTTTTGACTGGTTGTGAATTTGGAGACATGTCCTTCCATACTTTCCCTTCTCTTAGGGAAGTTTTACCTATACCCAAAACAAGTGGGCTCAGGTAATCTCAGAAGACCTGATGTGAACAAATGGAAATTGCCAGGGATTTGGTACCACAGGTTAGTAAGCAAGTCTGAGAGTCAAAGGCAGGACAAGAGAAAACTAGAGAGCACAACCAACTTGTCTCAAAAAACAAACTGATCATACCTTTCCTCTTCAATCATAAAAACTCATTTCTAAAAGAGGTAATTAGAATAATGTTAATTTCCAAACCACTTTAAATGATACTTTAAAAAATAAAGAAGACAGTTCTTCATTTGAATTGGCCTCAATAAGCTTTAATTATGCAATGTGAGCAACTGAGCTAATTAGAAAGTATATCCTTGTTTAGGTACATTGCCATCAATGTGCTTTCCTAAATGGTTTTCATTTGAAAAGAGATCATTTCTTAAAATTCTACATAAGAACTTTCTCTTTGTGGATAAAGAGTGAACAAAAAGAGGTATTACACAGGAAAAAAAGTGAAAGTAAATGTTGTATTGAGGCTTTAAAAAATACAAATTAAATGCTTGTCTGTCTCAATTCAGTCAATTGATTGATCCTACTCTGAGCTCCAAAACAGCTGAAAGATGATCTCCTCCTGCCTGATTCCAATTGGGAGATGTTTACAAGCCCCTCTATTTCCATTTAGCAGGAAGGAATTGATTTATTACTGAAAGCTTAAAAGTTGCAAAGGGTTTGTCCCAGATCATATTAAATTTTGTGTGAATACGTACAGGAATTCAAGTTCTCTTTTACTAGCTAAGTTTAAAGTCAGAACATGTTTTCTTTTTTTTTTTTTCCAGAACACATTTTCAAAGGAAGACTATATAATCTACTCTGATGTCCTCATTTCTAGTATTCTTGGTAATTTTATTGCTACATTATCACAAATAACTCACCTTGGAGATACATCTGATTTTATTTTCACTCTTAAATACCCAAAATTTTGAAGGGGAAACAGTGACCTAGGTGTTTTCTTCAAGCTAACTCTATCCAAAACACTGAAAAATTCTCTATAGGAAAGACCCCAGGAAATCCTAAAAATTTGACCTGAAAATATCAAAACTTGCAGTTTTCTTCCTCAATCAGATGCAAAAAAAAAAATCGATTGATACCACTACTTCTCTGAATCAGTAATACAGCATATATCTGATCAGAGTCCTTTCAGTTCTAGGAAAGTGGGGTGAGGGTCATATTAATAGATTTTTGTGCATACTCAATGGTATTCTGTTAGACCATGTTACTATAATCTACTTTGGAGGCTGGCCCCATATAATCAGCTTGCCCCTCTCTGCACTGTATCACACATACCAGATTAAAAAACATATTTCTTGAAATGGCCCCTAGGCTACTTGCTAATATGGTTAATCAATATGTTAGCTGCCATGGCTATCAACTCTTGCTTTTGGTTTTAAATTAATTTTTTACTGAGATAATATATTCACTTGCATTTTGTAAGAAAAAAATGCAGCTAAACTCTGGATGCCCTTTATCCAATGCTATACATTGAATTTTGTCCCGCAAAAGATATGTTGAAGTCCTAATAGCCAGTATCTGTGAATACGATCTTATTTGGAAATAAAGTCTTTACAGGTTTAATCAAGATGAGGTCATTGGAATGGGCTCTAATCCAGTATGACTACTGTCTTCGTAAGAAGAAAAGATACACAGAAATAGAGACACACAGAGGGAGGTCAATCATGTAAAAATGAGTCAGAGATTGAAATAATGCTGCCAGGGACGCCTGGGTGGCTCAGCGGTTGAGTATCTGCCTTTGGCTCAGGACTCTGGGATCAAGTCCCACATTGAACTTCTAGCATGGAGCCTGCTTCTCTCTCTGGCTTTGTCTCTGCCTCTCTCTCTCTCTCTCTCTCTCTCTCTCTGTCTGTCTCTCTTGAATGGATAAGTAAAATCTAAAAAGAAAAAAAAAAGAAAGAAAGAAAGAAATGATGCTGCCATAACCCAAGGAAATGTCTAGAGCTACCGGAAGTTGGAAGAAGCAAAGAAGTATCCTTCCCTAACAGCACTGGGAGAAGCATAGCCCCACCACCATTATTTGAGACTTCTAGCCACCAGAACTGTGAGAGAACAAATTTCTGTTCTTTGAAGCCACTGAATGGATGGTACTTAGTCACACAATTCTAGGAAACTATTACACCCACTTTCCCTCAATTAATAGTAACATTTGCAAAACTATATGATAATATCACAACCACTACTGTTGTTGATCTTGATACAATCCACCTTTCTTATTTATATTTGCCAGTTGAATTTCTACTCATTTGTGTGTGTGTTCAGTTTATATAGTTTTATTATATACATAGGTTTTTGTGTTCACCATCAAATTAAGATAATGAACAGTTGTATAACCTCAAGGATCTCTCATACGGCCCTTTTCGAATCATACCAACCTCCTAGGATTGTACAGGATTGCATAGGATTTCATCCTTAACCATTTGGAAGCCAATACTATGTTCTCTAGCCCTAAATGTTATTTCAAAAAATATCATGTACATGGAATTAGATAGCATATAACCTTTTGGAATTTTTATTTGTTTGCTTGTTTTCCACTCAGTTTACATCCCTAGTGATTCATTCAAGTTGTTTTATGTCTCTCTCTGCAAAATCTTGCTGAAAATTTGATAGGAATTGCATTAAACTCATACAATAATTTGAGAACAACTGGCACCATTACTATGCCGAGTTTCCAATTCATGAACATTCTATATTTCTGTTTATTAAGGTGCCCTTGATTTTTCTCATCAACATTCTATAACTTTTATCATACAGATTATGTACATGTTTTAAGTATAATCTAAATATTTTCATTGGAGCCATCTTCAAACTATAAGCCCAGTTTTGCATCAAAAAAGGTATTCTGACATACATTTCTAATGAATTCTTAGACAATAAGGATTGCTTTGAAGTTTTGTCAGTTCTAATGTATCTAAACTTATTTTGATGACCAGTTTGCCATAGAATGTTACACACACCTTTTGTATATTATAAGAAAAAGTGAACATGCATTCCAAATTAAGCTTGTTATTACTGTTGAAATTCTGGAACTTTAAAAACAAATACAATCAAACTGTAATACTTCAGACCTCCACCTCTGGTGAGATTCTTGAACACAGAACAAAGGGAGGAAAAAAAGAAGCAAGTGACCCTTCAGCCCCAACCAAAGCCTGGGCCTAAGGATGTCTCTATCCACTCTTTTATCATTCAAAAACATTTTGATAGATAAAAGAGAATTCAAAATCCTTATTAATTCATTCAGTCTCAGTTGCAGTGCATGCTGCAATGTAAACCAAAGTAAGACACATGGTACAAAATAAGAGGAAGAAAGTTTTGACTGAGCTGGAAAAACTGGCAAGGCTGAAAGGCTAACTCTTGCATGTAGCTAGCATTTTTCAACAGGGTGCAAAGATTTAGCAACCTCAGAATAGTTTCAGAAAGATTCAGAAAGATTTTTTTATTTATAAAAATCTAATTCAGTAGTAACATCATAGTATTCAATCCAGGTGGGCAGAAGTGCTATGGCTCCAAATAATTAATGTGTTTGCAACAATATGCCAACCTATAATTAGTGATAAAGGGACATAACCCACAGAATAGGGTTATGGTACAGAATAGGGTCAGGGTACAGTGTCAGAGATCCAGGGACATACTTTGTTTTCAATAGGACACCAAGTAGAGACCACAGAAAATCAGATATAGGAAAAGTAGCAAAAACTGAATCAATGGTTGTAAGCTGAGTTGAGAAGGTTGAGTCTTGATGAATATTCAGGGATGCAGACCACAAAATAGGCACAATTAATGAGAGATATATCGAAGGCAGATAACCCTACATCCTGGAGGGCTAAGACTACTGATGAACTCAGAGTTTGAAGGTAGAAAGCCTCTGTAACTTTACTATTTGTCTTGACCAAATTTTTTGAGGCAGTGGGATAATAATCACAGTATCTCTCACACTCAGCTCCCCATTACTGAAAGTTCACTTAAATGTCAGGCATATGTATTCTGTGACTCAATCTTCCCAGGAATCCTAAGCAGTAAGTACTATTATTCATTCTATTTTAAAATGAAACACTGAAGGCAAAGGGAAGTTATGGAACATGTCCACAGTCACAGAAACAAAGATCAAGACTGACTCTAAAAAAAAAAAAAAAAAAAAAAAAAGACTGACTCTAGAGCTTGCACACTTAAACACTAGATTATACTGCATTCTTTTTTTTCTTTTTTTTTTTTTTAATTTTCTGGACCACATGAGCAAAAACCAATCCACTGGCCTTAATGTGGAGACATCAATGAAACTATCCACTCTATCGTATCAGAGCATATTTTTTTTTTTTGCCTTTGGGTTTTATAATGTCAAGTACTGTGTTTTCATTTGAATATTAAAGCATTTAAGAGACATCCTATGAAGATGCAGTGGTTACTAATCTGTTGGAATTCAGCCTGGATCTCAGGAAAAACCAAACAAAGACTCTTTCAAATAAACACATACATGGAAGGTTGTTTTTTTTTTTTCCATTCATTTCACAGAAGAAAAAAAACCTAAGGGTGAGGGCAATGTGTATAGCAATGGAGGTTATCAACCATTTTTTTAAAATATTTTAAGATAACTACAGATTTGGGCAGCCACCGTGGCTCAGCGGTTTAGCTCCGTCTTTAGTCCGGGGCATGATCCCAGAGACCCAGGATCGAGTCCCACGTTGGGCTCCCTGCATGGAGCCTGCTTCTCCCTCTGCCTGTCTCTCTCTCTCTCTCTCTCTCATGAATAAATAAATAAAGTCTTTTAAAAAAAGATAATTACAGATTTGTTAGTAATTGTCAATAATAATACAGAAATTCCATGTGACCATTAGGAGTTTTCCCCAGTGGTTCAACCATTTTCAAAACCTATATTTGTAAATAAAAATGTTATTAAATGATATGTATCATGCCATTTTGAAATTTGCCAGCAACCATTGGGCAATTGGGATCACCAAAATAGTTTTGTAACATGGCAATGAGCTATAATTATATTTCCTCCAAAACATTAGACCTAGATTCAGATATTTTTATTTAATTTAACTATGGGTTGTTTGTGAATTATATTTCAAACAAATGTGTGATAAATTATTAGCAACCTCTAGCTAATAAATCCAGCACATTCTTCACAAAAAGCTAATTTATTTAAGTATATGTATGTTTGATAAATGACTCTTGCTTGGATGATTTATCAACTTAATGTGAAATGGTATTACAAAAGCTGGCTAGTGGTCCTATTTTGCATTTGGA
Source organism: Canis aureus (assembly GCF_053574225.1). Lineage (NCBI taxonomy): Eukaryota > Metazoa > Chordata > Mammalia > Carnivora > Canidae > Canis > Canis aureus. The sequence continues at coordinate 20,542,458 of NC_135639.1, read as the reverse complement.
TCTTCCATTGGAGGCTGAGAGAAGGATGACAGAAAGCAAAATTCTTTTTCAAGAGATTGAGATTTAAAACGAAAAGTTTGTGTTAACTGCATGTTAAGCACATGTTACAAATGAGTTCATGTTAAGAGAATGTAGTTCAAAAAATAGAAAAATTTCTTAAAAACAATAAAGATACACAAATTATTTAAATCAGAAACCATAGAAATTATATATGGTCACTGAAGAGAGAAAAAGTTATCATTAATACTATATAAGCTTATTAAATTGCAAACCCCAAAATTATTAGTTACTAAAAATAAATCAGTTATTAGTTACCAGGGTTGTTACAAAAAAAGAAAAAGACCAACTGCTGCAGCCACCCACAAACAATTAAATTATGATGTATAGGTCTAGGTCTTGAACAGTAATTTATTTTTTTAATAACCACCAGTGATTTTAATGTAGAGTCAAATTTGAGAAACACTGGTAATGATTACATTCTTTATTTGAGAATCTCAATGTATTAATTCACTCTGCAGCATTAATATGTAATTGTGAATATCAATTTATGACAATATATAGATCAGTATTGCCATACGTATACCTAAATCTATCTATATCACACATACATACACACATATATACACACATACATACACATAATATAGCATAATTCATTGTCCTATGGGTTCTATTTCCAGCACTATACTTAATCAAGTGATTTAACTTTCATGCCTTCCGTTTCTTTATTTGTAAAATAAACGATTAATTTAAATGACTTCTAAAATTCCTCTAGCTCTAAAACCCTAATCTAAGATTAGTGCTTAATCTTCAGGGAGGAGGGCAAAAAAATCTATCATCTTTAACTGAGGGATTACGCTCAGTGCCAGTTATCTATACCCTAAGAGATTTTGACATACTATACCTCCCTCTTTACCATTATTAATAACACACACTAACAACAGGCAGAGAAGAAAATAAGATGCTAAAAGTCAGAAATGATTTTATATTTTTTGTTTCCATTCCTCAATAACATCTCAGGACTGCCATGAGAAGGAGCTCAAGGAAAGCACTTTCAGGTTCCTAATCAGTTTCCAGACATGACATGCTCTTTTAGCTATTAATTCCTGCATAGGAAACTATTCTCAAACTCAATGGCTTAAAGCAACCACCATATCATAGTGTCTCATGAATTTGTGGACTATTAAACTAGGTGGTTCTTCTACTTCATGAAACACTGACTGAGGTCATTCAATGGTACTCGGTGAGCTACTGGGCTAATGTGGGAGTCCAAATAGTTTTACTCAAATGCCTGATGCCTTAGCTCCTTGCAAGGCTGGGCTCAATTGGGAAACTCTTCTTCTTGGGGCTTAGTCTCAGGGATAAGCACTTCTCACAGTCTTAGGGCTTCTTTGAATCATTTCTCCAACAACATATCAAACTTCAGACATGGTGGCTAAAGAATCTAAAAAAGTATATTTTAAGAAATAAGATGAATAAAGTTCTGGTTTCTTAAGACTTGGGCCCATAAACTGGCATAGGATCAATTCCACTGTATTCTATGAGTCAAAGCAGTCACAGAGTCCACCCAAATTAGAGGGAAAGAGACATAAAACCCAACATCAAAATGGAAGACATTCAAAAAATTGCAGCAATCTTGAATCAGCAACACAGTCTATCAATGCATCCATCCAACACAGGGAGGTATTTAATTGCACTGCATCCACAGAGTTTTAATCCTAGCTCTACTACTTTCTGGTTCAGTGATTTGAGGAAAATTATTCTCTGAACCAAGCTTGAGTTTCTGGATCTGTAAAATGAGGTTAGTGATAATACTGCATATATCATAGGATTATTGTAAGAATTAAATAGGAGAATTTGTGAAGTGAAAAGTACATAGTATCTGGCACTTGGATGATAACTATAATGTGATTATTAGGTATAAAAAATTCTGCGCAGTATTTCAGGATGCTACAAGATGTTTCAGATCTCAGGGATATGTGCAAAATGTTTATATTCAATAAATGTGAGTCCTCTAGAGTTGAGAAAAAGAAAAAAAAATATTTTCTGACTTAGGTGCTCAGAGAAAGCTTCACGAAGCAAAATCCTGAAGGCTGGTTGTGGTTTGGCAAAGAGAGATGGAAGAGATGGACACAGCTATGCCTACCTTTTAAAGGAGAAATGTACTGATTTCCCCAATAATATGGGGAAATGCGTAAGTCTGGTTCACAAATTTATTTCTTTTTCTGTTAATGGAAAAACAAACATTTCTACAGGCCATTTGTAGCCATATGGGTGACTCCTAATTTCACCCACATTCTCCATCATCCACATCCCTGGAACATTCATTCCTCTTCTTAAAAGAGTCTATTCAACATTACAACCTTTGTAAGGATTTCTCTGAATGAGGCTGAATGAGTCCGCTGACCCTAGAATCCCAGAGCAGTTTCTGTGAATTTTCATTGTACCTATCACATAATATTGTCATTGTTTGATTAGGTACAGTACCTGTGTATATATCTCTCTACTTTTCAGCACCATATGAATGCTTTGAGAGTGGGACTTCTATAATGAGTATGCACATGCATCTAGTTTGGTAATAACAATACACCAAAAGGGAGCCATAGAGATGAACATGCCCTAGGTGTTCGCTGCTCAAATACTGTCTTCAGATCAGAAGTCTCAGAATCACCTGGGAACTTGTTAAAAATGCAGAGTCTCAGGACCTGGCCTGAGTCAGAATCTGCATTTCAGCAAGATCCACAGGATATCCCTGTGTATATTTATATTTGAAAAGCGTTGCCCGGGCATAAGCTGCAGAGTGGATGCTCTTTATTAAAATGTACCTCATGTTTCCTGATAGGAAATAAACAGACACTTTTCAACCTGTTCCCCATTTTTGAAGCTAAATAATTAATCTAATATAATTTGGTTAAAACCCAGAAGTTTACTTTTTGATATTTATATATACTTTTTTAAAAACCCATGGAGATATCTGTGTTTTGTCCCCTTGTTCTGGAGTTGACACTAACATTACCCTTAATACTTCAGAAATTTCACACTTCAGAGAATGGAAAAGGAAGAGAAAATTCTGCTTTAAGAAACCATACTTTATTTTTGGCATCTCATCTTGTTTATTTGAAACTTCTCTCCTGTTGGTTGGTTGTTCACATCCATTGCATTACCAGGAAAAGTGATGGGAGCTGGGGGGGATGGATTGATCAGGAGAAATGGATCTCCAGGAAAACATCAACTCAGAATGCAAAGCAAAAAAGAATATGTTCTTTAATCTGAATCAGGTCCACAGCAAAAGATGTGGCAGGACCAATAAATGAGAATCAGAGATCCCTCCATCAGGGAGCCAAATGGTATTTATTGCTCATGGATTGGGATTCAGAAAAGATGTTCTGGCTTGGGCTATCTGCCACCATGAAAATGCTGTCCAGTGTCTTCTCTGCTGGCAGGGAATGTATTTCATCCCAGAAAGCATCCTTCTGGTATCAACATGAGTTTAGGAAGACAAGTCTTATTCAAACCCCAACACGAACAACAGTGATACCATTTCCTTTCATTTATTGAGTAACTTACCATGCGGCAGACACTATCCTAAGTACTTTACCTACGTTAGCTCATTTCAATCTTCACAACAACTTCAAAAGGCTGGAATAATGATTCTCATTTTTTAGAGAAGGAAACAGATTCATAGTAGTAAAGTGGTTTCTCCCAAGGTCTCGTGAGAGAATCATAGTTTTTGATCATCAAAGTTTATGATATTTGATTCTTATGTATAAAATAAATTGTTGGAACTAATGTTCCAAAGGATGTGATAATAGGCACCAGAAAAACCTTAACAGGAGTGTTTTCACCAGAGACTACATCATCCGGTAGATGAGGACTTATCTACAACAAAGTCAGTTAGGTGCTAATACCAATTTCTGATGCATCATGAGATATCAATCCTCCACAACCATTTCAATTTGTAGCCACTGGCCTCCATAGTGCTTAGTGGGGAGAAGACTAATCAGAAGGCTTCATGGAGAAGCATCCTAGGACCTCACAAGCCTGGGCCAACAGACTCTCCTATAGATGGTTCAAGTGAAAGTCAGATCCCTTTTCTGGGAAGCAGCCCTTCAAGCATCAGGTCATGTGTCCTGAGTGAGTAGATCCACAAATCCTCTTTAGCTCACCACTATGGAGGCTGAGCTCTTGCTGTTTATTTATTTATTTTGGTTTCCAGGTGAAAGCAATGTAGAAATGTGACAAGCTCTTGTCAGTCACTTTAGGGATGGAAGATACAGAGAAAGAGGCTTTGAATCCCACCCAGAAAACCCTGTACACCTCTGAATAGATACTATTTAAATGGCCAATACATCAGGATGCCAGTTCAAAGTAGATGCCATTTTATCCCCATTACATATCCCAATTATAGTGTCATTTTTATTACTACAAGATGACTGGGTTATCTCTCATGGCATTCTACATTGCTTGTTTTTTTAAGTGCTACTATATGTATTCTCATGTATGGGGTCAAGGCATCTTTGTTGGGGTGACCTAAAGCATTATGAACAACACAGCCACATAACACATTCCAAGCTGAATGTCTGTCCCCAACTTCATTCCATGTTGGGATTTTTGTTGTGATGGAGAAAAACAAAACCAGAAAGTAACTCAAAAAATCCAAAGTTAATTTTTGTTCTGAGGATGAAAAAGTAGTGAAATCCACATTACTCCACAAGGAAAATTAGAAGGAGATTAAAGGGCATAAGGGGAAGTCATATGGCAGGGTGCCAGAGGGTACAGGCTCTCCCATCAGACAGGAGTAAGCCTGAATCCTGACTCACTATTTGCTAGCTGTGTGACCTGGAGCAAATCAGTCTTCAAGTCTCAATTTCTTATTTGTTAGTGGGACATACCTTAGCTAACTTAAGGGGATTTGGCAAAGATTAAAGAATAAAGGAAGGAAATGGAATGACAACTATAGAGTCTGTATATTAGGCTCTCAAAATTGTAAGCTGAATTTATTTTTAAAAAATTGTTAAACCCCCTTCTTAGGTGGACTTCTCTGGAAGTAGACACTAGAATGCAGGTTTTCCTGGAGGAAGTTTATTGAAGAGTACATTTAGAATCAACACATGTAAGGAAGGGAGCTTGGGAGAGGGGGAGGTGGAACTGTGATGTAAGTTCAATACCGGACTCTATTGGTCACAAGGGAATCATTGTTCAGACAGTCCATCAGAGTTGTCCAAATTAAGTCAAGAGAACACAGTCTATTCCCCATTCCCCATCATCCACATTACTGGAGTCCTTGGGGAGAATTGTAATCTTGGGCAGGGCAGCTCCCCTCACCAGAATACAATTCTGGAGAGGGACACAAATGCGAGACTCATCGGTAAACACTTCTGGTGAGTGGAAGAATAAAAAATTGTCTCTCTCCTGAAGCAGGAGTCTGGACAGGGTACTATATTATCCACTTCAGATCCAAAAGTCTCATAGACAGATTCTGGTTCCAGAACCTTGGAACATTCTACTTATATCTAAATCCAATGAGACAATAGTGGCAATGTTTGCCTTTGCACTTCTGAACAAAATCCCAGGGCCATATCCTATCACGATGCTGAATAACATCTTTATACATCATAAAGAAAAAGCACTGGGTGTGTGGTTTCATCATCAGTTTTGTCATTAATAGATGTGCAGTGCTTACCATGGTCCCTGCAAATAATAAAGGTTCAATAATTATTGAATAAATAAATAGATATACACAATGAACTGAATTTACCCTAAAGACAGATGCAGAAAAAGCCTGTATGAAGGAATCATACAGGTCTTTCTTCAACAAAACACCAGATGGGGTCTTAAAAGTTACTCAAGTTGCTTCAGAGTTTATTTCATGTGTTTTAAACAAACAAAAAAGCACCAAAAGGCTTATAAATAAGAATAATGAAGAATCTGAGGGAAAAATTTTATTCTGGAATTTAGTCTTTTTATATCCCATAATGAATGTAGCAGCAAAGATAGTTTTTATAATAGTCTTTAAAGCTCTGTAGGGTTGGAGCAAAAAAAAAAAAAAATGTCAGAGATCCATTTCCCTGGATGGCAGCTACCAATTTTCTAGCAATCAGAAAGGAGATGCAGAATTAGCTTCATAATATCTTATTAAACAATGTCAGCCTAATATTTCTAAGAAGACACATACAAGGCACAGGGGACAGCTACTTATCCATGTATTTCATAGATACATTGGCCTGGCTAATGCTTGTCACATTAGACCATAGGTTGAGGTGACACCTGCCTAGAGCTTGAGAGCAAATAAATTTATGTAGCTGAAAATTACATGTAGCTTCCCCAGAGAAACACCATTTCTCACATTTCAAATTTAACATGATTTACATGATGAAAAACACATTTATGAGAGCCAGCTAGCACTTTCATGCCTTTGATTTTGGGTAATTACTTTTACACTGAAAGATTTTTACTATTTTCCTATTACTTTTGCCCATAAGCATACCAAGTTATTCTTTTCCATTCTCTCTCTATTTAAAAGACATAAATAGAAATTTTTCTAAAAATTATTTTCAGAGGCAACTGATTGCCCCGAAGTTTATCAGGAGAGTGTTCTGTTTCTGCAGCCTGAAGAGCATATTCCAATCTGACAGAGCCTGGCTCAGTGACAGGCAGGCAGAAACACATGGATATCTGAGTTCTATTTAAATCACCTTCCAGTATGTTCGCTGAGGACCTTTACCAAGACCACTGCTACAGTTCCCACTTGGGCTCCTGCTTCTCCTCTCGGCCCTCTTTAATACACTCACTATACAACAGCTGGACAAAGGTTATTAAGCATAAATCAGATTTTGTCACTTCTCTGCTTGAACTGTTTCAATGGCTTCCCCTGACTCTTAAAGTGAACCCAAAATCTCATGCTATATCCTCAATGGTACTCATGTTCTGACTGTAACTCTTCCATCAGGATAACCTTACAAGAGTTTTGAGATACCAACTGAAAGCATATTAAATTGGTATTTATCTATATGGTCATGGTCTAAGAGATTTGTGCTGGAAAATGACTAGCAGGTCTCCAAGCACCCCATCTATGATTGCCCATGAACTATTCCTCTCTCTGTCAATATGTTTGTAACCTATACCTTAAATAAGCTTCTTGTTTTGTTTGTTTCTAAACTTGCCTTTGGCACTAAAATAGGAACAGAGACTATGGAAATAACTTAGATCTGAGACTATGGGGAACAGTATAATTTTTATCCTAATGATCCTTGCATTTGATCCTTTTATAGCTTTCAATTTAGCATCAAAGATTGACAGCTTATGCCACATTCTAAAGCAGCCTAGCCCATTAGAGGCACATAATAGCAAGCAGAAGAAAGTTCTTTATGTGCTTTGCAATGAATTTGGTGTGTAGGGCTCATTTGCTGCAACCCTACAAATTTTCTTGCTCTTAGTTTGTTCATCTATACATATCTTTTTCACTGCTGAGGCCCAGACATGTTTTGCTGTGTGTGGTGAGTAGATGAAACCAGTTGACATTTTATTTCCTATGTAATTCCTATGCTAACTCACAGAGCAAAAACTTTAGAAACCCTCTGTGGTTACTGTGCTTATATTAGGAACTGGGAAATAAGAGAATTTATGATAACTGTTTGCATCCCACAGGAGGTTCAAGAAGGAGAGGACCTGGCTGAAAACAGCAGATGGTGGTGATGGAGCAGCAGGACCAGAAGCTGCCACTTAGGGGCTGCACAAAAAGGAAAATGTAATGAGCAAAGATGAATTCCAACTACCAAGGACCCCTCAGAACCCCATGGAAGCCTCCTCTCTTCCTTATTTACTCAATAAATATTAAAGAATATGGTCAAGTTTAGTGATCCATTCAGCTATAGCATACAGGGTACTCTAGTTCTGTCGTACAGAAGTATTTATAATAATTTAATAATATATTATACCCATTATTATTAATATATGAGAATTTGAACTCTTCTCCTTCTGACATGTGTGTGAAAAAGTCATTTGTCAATCAACCAAAATTTTCAATGCTAGCAAAGAGAAACTTCTCCATTTTCATCAGATTTATTAGATGGTACCATTATAGCCATATCTCACACTGACATGCAATCTATAATAATGTGAAGGAATTACATTCAAGCTGGGTGATTAAGCTTAGCTATGAAATAAGAAGTGATGGAGATAGTGATTTCAATAGTTTTGGAAACACATGTTGGAGGAATCTATCACCTGAAGGGAGCTATTTCTCAAATGTGTGTCTTCTGACGTTTCAGAAGAATTAAACTTTTGCAGTTAAAAAAACCTGTAACTTCTCATAAATATATATGCAGTGTCATCAAATGAGCAGTCTAAAAGGCTGAGAAATAAAAGTGGGAAAAGTCCTTACATACTTTTCCTGCAAAAGTGAGAAATAGCACTTTCATCAGAGAATTCCCAAAATCATCATCCTTATGGTTAACTTAGTGGTTATTATAGTCTGGCTTTGAAATGCTTCATTTTGAGTGAATGGTGAAAGACACTCAGCAAAATCTCAGAAGCAGAAAAGCTTTAGAATCATAGTCTTCTTCTCTAGGATTCATGCCAACTCCCTCTCTCTGCAGGATGTGATCCCTTCTTGGATTCACAATAATGTGCCTACTAAAAAGGGTCTCTGGGGAAGTCCTGAAGTGCTTTTGGGAAAAACATCAAAGAAATTATCAAGGTCCATTGATCCTATTCACTACAGCTAGAGCACTTTTAGAACTAGAATTTTGATTACAGTTTTATTTTGCCTTCCACAATATTTATTAAATTTGAATATTTAGGCAGCTTATTTAAAATCTACTCATTTTCTATGTCTATCAAATTGGTTAATAATCCTACATTCTTGGTAGAGTACTTTTGAATTAAATAAGTAAATAAAACAGGGAACCCCAAGTGGCTCAGTGGTTTAGCACCACCTTCAGTCCAGGGCCTGACCCTGGGGTCCTGGGATCGAGTCCCACGTCGGGCTCCCTGCATGGAGCCTGCTTCTCTCTCTGCCTGTGTCTCTGCCTCTCTCTCTCTCTCTTTCTCTGTGTGTCTCTCATGAATAAATAAATAAAATCTTTAAAAAAAATAAAATAAAAAATAAGTAAATAAAACAATACACTCCAGGAAGAACCTGGCTTAAAGAGAAATTTTAGTGGTAACTATCATACTAGCATCATCATCATCACCATCACCATCATAACCTTGTAATAAACAATAAATTATGAACTAATCAGGGTTGATTTCATTGTGGAGGAAACTTTGATGCCTTGGAAAGTAACACTAACTCTATTTCCTGGGTATTTTTCTATGTTATATGCTTTGTGTTCGGAGTAAATAAAGAGATCTCTACAACTTTGATAACATATGTTTGAACTTATGGGTTTGGTCATGAGCTGAAAGCATCCATATACTGGCAAGATATGAAGATGGAAAACCACTTCTGAGATGACATGTGTGAAATTCTTCCCAACAGTAGTGCTCTAAACTGGATGGTAGTAAGCACCAATCAAAACGTCCCTTTTTAGAATGTGAACACAAAGAAGCTAATTAGCAATGAAGAGTATGGTCATTAAGCTTGAGTATAAGCAAAAGGAACCTGGTAAATTTTTATGGTTCTAACTGAGGACCTGGAAATCCCAGTCTTAGTGCTGATAGCCAGTGATTTGCAAGAAAACATCTTCTAAAAGACATCTCTTGCTGCCCTAAGGTGTGCATATCTATATCTTTGTCACCTATATCTATATCCATAATCTATAATCTATCTCTCTGCCTATCTAAAGTACCTCCATTGGTGATGTGTAATTATAAATGTCTCTTCAATTAAAAGCTTCAGTGGTATTATATGTCACTCACAGCGTATGTCTCTTATTTCCTGTCTTGGCATACAATCTCAGCATCTCCTACCATGGGCGTTTCAATGAGAAGCCTTGAATTTTGTCTCTCTCCTATCTTTCCATTTTTCTGGTACACTTCCCTATTCCTCCATTACTGTGGCTCCCTAGGATCAATCTCAATGAAGAATATCACTATGGCAGGAGTAATTAGTTCAGAAATAATTACTTTTTGTAGAATTTTTGAAAATTTTCCAATTCTAATCTTTGTAATTCTTTTGGATCATCAGTTATGATCCTTACTTTTCCAGCCTCAGGGGTGAACATCTGATTCAGTCTGTCCAATAAGAGTACCCCATCCTCCTTATACCTTATATAGTGATTGGTCTGTAGTTGGGCACTGTACTAATTTTCTAGGGCTTCCATAACAAAATACAACAGACTAGATGCCTTAAACAGTGGAAATTTATTTTCTCATAGTTTTAGAGGCTAGAAGTCTAAGACCAAGATAACAGTAGATTTCATTCCTCCTAAAATCCCTTGCTTGCAAATGGCCATCTCTGACTATGTCTTTACTACATGTGTGTGCATCCCTGGTGTCTCCTTGTATATCCACATTTTCTTTTATAAAAACACCATGAAGATTTGATTAGATGCCTGTGATGATTAATTATATGTGTCAGTTTGGCTGGATCACAGTCCCCAGATATTGGGTCTAACATTATCCTGGGTTTTTCTGTGTGGATTTTTTTTTTAAGATTTTATTTATTTGTTCATGAGAAACACACACACACACAGAGGCAGAGACACAGGCAGAGGGAGAAGCAGGCTCCATGCAGGGAGCCTGACATGGGACTTGATCCCGGGTCTCCAGGATCACACCCTGGGCTGCAGGTGGCGCTAAACCGCTGAGCCACCGGGGCTGCCCTGTGTGGATATTTTTGAATGAAATTTACATTTAAAGCTATGACTTTGAGTAAAGCAGACTGACCTTCTATCATGTGGGTGCACCTCATCTGATCTGTTCAAAGCCTACTTAGAACAAAAGGCTGACCTCCACCAAGCAAGAGAGAATTCAGCCAGCACCTACCTTCAGACTTTATCTTTAACACTGGCTCTTCCTGGTCTGTCAACATTCTGCCACTCTTTCCTGAGCCCCCAGCTCTAGATTTTATGCTCCCCAAGCATACATAATCACATGAGCCAATCCCTTAAAATAAGTCTTCCTGTATATACATATATGTATATATGTATACATATATATGTGTATGTATGTATGTATGTATGTATGTACATATCTCCTATTGGTTCTATTTCTCTGGTAACTCTAACATAGGTGCATATATATGACCTCATTTAATCTTAATTACCTCGTTAGCAAACTCACATTCTAAGGTACTAAGGCTTAGGGCTTCAACATATGAATTTGGAGGGAAACAATTTGGACCATAAAATTATGGCCTTTCGTAATCCTTTGTTGGCATTGATATAGGTACCAAAGGAGAAATATTTGAACTCTTACACTGGAAAGATGAATTTTAAAGATTTTGTAAACCCAGGTCTGCTAGATGCCGTCTTGCTGCCTGATATGGAGCATACTGAGAAGGAAATCAGCTCAAAGGAAATTAAGCCAAGATGTACATAGAGAAAACCCTGTACGACATCGTACAAAAAATGGAATCTAGCTCCATCTAAGGTTAAATATTGGACTTTCAGATATAAAAGATAAAGCTAGAAATGATATTTCTTTGATGCTCCTAAATCTAATCAACAAATATAAAAAATCATTTCAATTACACATCTCAAATATCTCTTGAGGGGCGATCGAGTGGCTCAGTCACTTAAGTGCCTGCCTTCGGCTCAGGTCTTGACCCCCAAGTCCTGGGAGGGAGCTCTATGTTGGGCTCCCTGCTCAGTGGGGTGTCTGCTTCTCTCTCTCTCTCTCTCTCTCTGCACCTCCCCCATTCACATTCTCTCTCCCTCTATCTCAAATAAAATAAATATAACCTTTTAAAAAATAAAATAAAATACCTCTTAACTATTATTATATACATTTCATCTCAAGTTAGCTCCCTTTGGTCTAGTCTCCCATTTCATTTGGGAATCCATCCTTCCCGTACTCTTTCAATCCATGTGGCTCAGTGGTGTTAACTCCATTCAAGCAACCTAGGTGCCACATAATCTATACCTATCCAGCTAACAGTACTGTGACAACAGTAACTGACAGAGGAATGAGAATGTGACCCAGTCAAACCAACCAGAGATGATAATGTTTAATTCTAGGACTTTTTCAGCACAATTAAGGGAGTAGGTGCACATTTCAGTCCACAAAGAAAGCAGAGGAAATGTAGCCCAGGAATGACTGGCACCCAATGTGACCAAGAGGAAAATCCTCACTGAAAATAGAATTAACACAAAAATGATGATAATAGCGTTAACACTAAGTTATAGTGTGGGAGAGAAACTAGACGCTGAAGACATCTTTTAAAACCCTTGTAACCAGCTATGCTTGACCCTACTGCCAAAGAGTGTGATTCAATAGGTCTATGAAGGAGCTCTAAAACTTAAGTTTTGAAAGTATTATATACTTTCTATAAAGTCCTTATCCAGAATTTATTTTGTGAAACTATGACACACTCTTTTCCTCTGACTTTACCCCTGACTCACATTTCCCAGTAACTCACTTTTGGGCCAGCTCTCAACACTGAGCAAACCCATCTGGTTTTCTATCTAGCCCAGTGAATCGGAATCTGTGGCCTTTTGAGCTGGAGGTTCTTTCACAACAAATTTTATACTGTGTTTTGTTTTCCAAATCCATGCTAGATGATTTCTAAATGTATTCATTTAACATGGGCCCTGGAAAGATATCATTCATTAACTCACACAGACATGCATACGAATTTGAGTCTCTCTTTCTTCAATACTTTTCTTTTAATGTTAAATTTATTTTAATAATACATTTAAATAAAGTTGGTGCTGATGATTGTGAGTTCTTTCCTTGATGATTCTAAGAGCAAAGCATATGTACATGCTCAAAAATGCTCTCTTTTGAATCAGTCTGCGGACTACCCTGTACTTATTTGTTTGTCTTGTATACTTTATAATAGCCTTTGGCTAAGGGTATGCAACCTGACACAACACTGTTAATTTCAGAAAGATAGCTAAAGTGTAAATGTCACTAAGAATAAAAGAGCAAATGTCATTAAGAAGCAAAGGGAAAAGCAACTAAAATATGTGTATAGGAATGGCAGGCATAGCCTTGAGGTTTGAAACTGAGGAGAAAGATTGTGTTGTAGATGGAACATTCTCTAAACCTAGTGAGAATTTTCAGATAATGAAAAAAATGACAGAAGTAAAAAAAAAGACAGTGAAGGGAGTGAGAGACAGGGATACTTGGGAGTAACATCTATAACCCACAGATCTTTGGGGTTTCTAACATTGAGGAATCTAGGTTCAAATTTCTGAGCTTATTGGGACACCGGGGTGGCTCAGCGGTTGAGCATCTGCCTTCCGCTCAGGGCGTGATCCCGGGATCCCGGTTCAAGTCCCACATTGAACTTTTTGCGGGAAGCCTGCTTCTCCCTCTGCCTATGTCTCTGCCTCTCTGTGTGTGTTTCTCATTAAGTAAATAAATAAAATCTTTAAAAATATTTCTGAGCTTGGGATCCCTGGGTGGCTCAGCAGTTTGGCGCCTGCCTTCCGCCCAGGGTATGATCCTGGAGTCCCGAGATCGAGTCCCACATCGGGCTCCTTGCATGGAGCCTTCTCCCTCTGCTTCTCTCTCTCTCTCTCTCTCTCTCTCTCTCTCTCTCTCTCTCTGTATCTCATGAATAAATAAACAAAATCTTTAAACAAAAATTTCTGAGCTTATTCACTTCCCTTTCAAAATCTTATCCCTTTACCTCTCACAACAAATCACAAAATAAATTTGGAGTGAAGGGGTAACATGCAGCCGGGGCAATATCTCCATTTCAAAATAAATCATATTATTAACAACATTTTCTTTTATGAATACTTTTATTTCTATGACTCATCCTTTTTCCCAAGACCAAGCTCCAAAAACTGTAAGAAAGTGGCTTTATCATTACTGTATGGAAGATGTTTACTCAACCTATTTTGAGTGAAGGTTTCTAGTCTGAGCCAACACCATTCTCAAGCTTTTCTGCCCCAAACACCACCCAGTCATGAAAAATATTCCAAACTATAATAAATTCAGATTAAGAAGAAATCATATTATGGAAATTGAAATGATATACATGATTATAAAGGACTGAATTTTATTGAGACTTCTATCCCTTCTGAATTTCCTATGTGTATACACTTGCTATCCACATGCAGGGGTATGTACACATTTACATTGATCCAAGGTACATGGTAAAAAATATGTTTTTATTGAATGAATGCTTGAATGAATGATATGAGAGTAACTAGGAAGACAAATAAACATGTAGAACAATTTTTAAAGTCTCTTCCTTAGCTCTGTTCAATTATTATATCATATTGCCTTTCATTAAAGTTGGCTCATTTGTAGGGTCAAGTGTAGAATGGGACAAAAGCAAATTGTCTTAGTTCAGATACACCCCACCCATGCCCCCCACAAGCAAGCAGGCAAGGGGATAGGATTTGCATGTGATTTATTAAAGGGATTTTCCCAAGAGAAACCAGGAGGGCAGTGAAAGAAGCAGGGAGAGAGGGTAAAGCGCCCAAACAGTGTTCTATTTTAGGCATCATACTAGCCTTCAGCCCAATGGCAGTTGGGGCTCTGCAGCACAATTTCATCACAGAGTTCATCTCAACTCAAAGTGGAACTGGGTTTTCATACTCCTTCAGGAATTCCCACAATCTCCAACCAGAATAAAACTCCCAGGCATTTCTGGCTTCTGATTTGTCTGATCAAAGTTGTTCCACAAACCCAGTGATCAGCCTCTAAACAGCAGGTACAAACCCTTAGGAGAAGCTCACAGAAACACAGGAGCACAGGACTTACCCACAGAACTGGTGTAGGAGATCTGGGGGACATCAAACATATTTTATACAATATTTAAAACAGATGAGAAAAGATGAAAGCACCTACTCTATTATCAAGCAGAAGTGGGTCTAAGTCTTCCCTGAGCACCTAATTGCCTGCATTACATTAGGCAAGTTACAACATCTTGATCCTTGGTTGTTTCATATGTGAAATGCATATGATAGTAATACCTGCTCTAAGTTTAGGACTAAATTAGAAAATATATATGAAGCAATGTAAAACTGTGCCCTCTATGTGATAACGACTCAATAAACGTTATCATCACCATCTTCCTCATAATCCTCACCATTGCTTGTGACAGAAAATTTTTTGGTAAATCTCAGATTTTGACATTTTATAATGCCTAAATTCCAAGCTGTCTTTTTTTTTTTTTTCTGGTCCTAAAATACGTAATTCTCCAACTCAGTTTTTCAACCTCCAGAAATATTTTAGCTCTCCTCCTCCTCTTCATCCTTCTCTTCCACATCTCTAATCCTCATGTCTGTGTTGCTCTTGACCTTGACTTTGGAGCCAACCAATTCACTCTTTAGCCAACACTGGGCTGGTCCAGAGAAGGGAGCGTGGATAAAAAAACTAATGAATATTGTCAGTTATCCACATTCTGAAATTAATGGAATTATTGCCAACAACTTGGAAGACCTGCCAGAGAGGGAAAGTGACAGACTCCTGGCAAAGACAATGATAGGATGAGCAGTCTTTCTTAAAACACAGCAGGGGAGAGCCTGAAACATGAAACCACTGAGGCTCAGCACTGCTGAGGATTTTGGACAGTCTCATAACATTTAAGGCATCATTTCAAGTGCCTTAGCTGGTAAATTAATTTCTGATGCAAATAAGGAGGGATGAGAATAGTGTGTTTTCAGGGGAACTTTTTCTGGGCACTTCCAGTACTTAGCAAACCAGAAACTGGGAGAACTTCAACTTTTAAGGCTTCCACAAGACTTACCAGGTTTGTCATTGGTTTCACCTGCTTGGGTCAGGACAGCCCCTTTTTGTTGTTTGGAAAGTCAAGTATGTTCCCATGTAACACCTTAAACCCTTCCTTGGATTTTCTGGTCATTGGCCCTAATCATAGAAGGGCCTGACATTTAATTATAAATATTTTGCTCTTAATTATGGAAATACCTAATAAATACAATAGATTTTCAGAACCTGGCCCCAACACTGAAGATAAAGACTCCAGTAAGGTACTGGAGTGGCTTAGCAGGGAAAACATTGCCCTTTGACATTTGTTACTGTTTTTGCCAACATGCCTAATGACACAATGATTTGAAGATAATGGAAATGAAAACAAAATTATTCACATTCTTAGATTATGTTTCATATTAGAAAATAAAAATTTGTTTGGTCTATTTTTCTCCCATTAAATTGATCTAAAACAGAATCATCTATTAACTTAAGATACTAGTTTAACATAGACTGAAGATTCTTTGTTGAGAGATGCTTCTTGGAGGCACACCAATTGGATATGTATTTGCTTTTATGTGACATTTTACTGCTATTTCTTTGCTCATCTAAGATTCCAAGTTGGCAAAGGAGATGTCAGGAAATAATCGCAGTTGCACAAATTATCTTAAGTCTTGAAAGTGGTAGCACTAGAGCTTGAAGCCAATCTTGAATGCACATACAAGCACATATGGCCCCAATCTGTAAATATGGTACAGCATTAAATGAATAATGTATTGGAACATAAAATACTCAACATTCTGTGGATTACTTGTGACTATATGAAAAGGCAGGGTGGGAATTTCATAAAATTCAGCTCTGCATCTCACCTCCAAGATGAGAAAACAACATAGCTTCATGATGGTAACTACTACAACTTAGTTTCTTGCTCCCTCACTAATAAGCTGCAAAGAAGAAAAGGATATGAAGATTTAATTCATGATACTGGTGTTTTGTTGTTCCTGTGTAAAAGTCTGGGAAGATAAAGCAAGGGAAAAAAACTATAATGCTAAATATTTTCCAAGACCCAATGAAACAAAGAATCAAAATGTCTTAGTTTCTTACAACTATTATACCCCCCATACTGTGCTTTGTGTTGAGGGACAAAACTGTTTTGAGAGAGAAGAGTCTAGTGGAGAGGGCAAGACTATAATGCATGCAAAATAGACTGAAAGAACACAGGACATGCTGAAGTTGCCAGAAAATATCGTGGATGGAGGGAGATACATGACAAAATCCTTATAAAGCAGATAAGTAAACCCTCTTGTCTGGAGTAATGTCAAACAAAAGATAATTACATTCCTGAAGGCAAAAAGTTGATTAAGCTGCCCCCTAAGTACAGTAGAGGCAATTCCAACTTTCCACTTCCAATTTCTAAATTTAATTTCATCCTAAAGTTTCCTTTGGAAAATGAGGGATACTTACAACAATTGCAATATAGCAGAGATGCTTCTGTTCTGCTCTTTGTGTTGGTATATTAATAATGAAAAAGTCCCCAGGACCAATGCTTCTCCTGTCCCTCCACCTATTCAATATTGCCTTCATTTATCAGGGCACAACTGAAGTACTGCTTTCTCCAGGAAGTCTTCTCAAATGATTCAATCATTTATTGTTCATTTGTTTCAAATGGCAATCCTGTTTCTTCCAAATGGATTGCATTATATTTTTAAAAAAAACAGAGTCTATGCAAAACAAAATAATATGTTTATCAAACTGTATTATTTCCCTAAGGGAAAATTGAAAGACTAAATTTTCCTGCCCCTAGGTGAAGTCATTTGATCACTTTTATCCATTAGAATATTAGTATAGTGATACTCACTATTCCCAAGCCTGATCCCTAAAGATCCACCGTTCATGATTTTCCTGTATCCCTTTCCAACAGAGAACCAAATATTGAGTATAGCCATGTCTAAAGATGGAAGAAGCCTGGATCCTTGAGTCAGTGGTTAGAGAAGAGCTACTCGGGAATATTCTCTGACAGCAACAGTCTCAGAAATATGAGTAAAAAGTAAAATGTTATTATATTAAGTCATTGAGATTCCATGATCATTTATACAGTAATATTCATAACCCTATTTAATATAATATGTTATTTTTATTTATGTTTAACCTTCTATGGAAGTATAGTGTACTTCAGTATGGGGTTTTTTTTTAAGATTTTATTTATTTATTCACAAGAGACAGAGAGAGAGAAGGCAGAGACATAGGCAGAGGGAGAAGTAGACTCTCAGGAGCCTGACGTGGGACTCAATCCCAGAACTCCAGGATCATGCCCTGAGCCAAACGCAGGTGCTCAAGCTACCTAGGCGTCCCTCAGTATGTTTTAATATGAAGTATAACATACATATATTTTGTATATATGTACCAAAGAAAACCAAAATCAGGGTACAATTTGATGAGTTGTCACAAACTAAATGCATCCATGCAGCTAGCCTCAATATCAAGAAAAATAATGTTATCTGCTTCCCAAAAAGCCACCCTCATGCCCTCCCAAAGTGATAGCCTGTTACAGTTACCAGCACAATGGCTTCCAATAGTACAGATCAGTTACTACTTTATAGAAATGGAATGACGAGGGATCCCTGGGTGGCGCAGCGGTTTGGCGCCTGCCTTTGGCCCAGGGCGCGATCCTGGAGACCCGGGATCGAATCCCACGTCGGGCTCCCGGGGCATGGAGCCTGCTTCTCCCTCTGCCTTTGTCTCTGCCTCTCTCTCTCTCTCTCTCTCTCTCTCTGTGTGTGACTATCATAAATAAATAAAAAAATTAAAAAAAAAAAAAGAAAAAGAAATGGAATGACGAGACTACAATTGAATGGGTTACCAATAGAGACCTCTCCTGAGACACACAACTCTCCTCACATTGAACTTGGCCTCCCAATTGCTGTCCCCTAACCACTTCATTCTATAATAAAATGAGTGGTTTCTCATGCCATAGAGTGCAAGCAGAGAGAGAGAGAGAGAGATGGCTAAGCGCTAGAACTTCTGAGTGTCTGGGCTCATAGTTAGTAGGCATGAGATATTGGGGACGAATGTGGGTGCAGAAGCATCATCTAAGGCTTTGTTCTCAAATCTTATTGCAATGTGTCAATGAGCTAGTGTTAACCTAATGAACAAAGAGAACTAAAAGGCCCTGCTATCTCAGTAGTAATTTACTCTAATTCCAAACCCTAAATTCAGCTCATTAACTCTTACCACCCTAAAAAAGATAAGGTGAAGGCCAAGAACATAAATCAAAAAGAAAAAAAATGAGGGAAAATAAAACACAAAATAGCACATAGAGTTTAAATATGCACATGCTGCAGTCATTCAGAGCTAGGTATGAAACACTGTCATTCATTCAATTTGTAAACTAATACTCTGGTTCATTATTTTTTAGTATCTGCATAATATTTCAAAGTGCAGCTGTTCTGTAATTAAGTAAGCCAATGTGCTATTGGGATAAGTAGGTGGCTATAAAGTGGGTATCACGAGGGAGTGTTTCTGGAGTTCTCCATTTACAGACACTCACTTTGTACTCAGTTGCTTGCCACTAAGTACAATGCTGTCATAAACATTCTTGTACATATACCTTTAAAAACCTGGAGCTCTTATTTTTATGGGAAAGATTCAAATAGTAGGCCTTCTGGGACAGAGGGTTTATGTAGTTTCAAGTTTTAACAGCTGTTACAAGAGTGCTTTCCAAAAAAATTGTGGCAATCTACATGTTCATCAGTAATGTATCAGCATCCTTTTACCCAAATTCCTGCCAGCAATAAGTGTTAGCCTTCTTAATTTTTGTTTTCTTTGGAATGCCTGAGTGGCTCAGCAGTTGAGCCTTTGGCTCAGAGCATGGTCCCAGACTCCCAAGATCGAGTGCCACATGGGGTCTCCGCATGGAGCCTGCTTCTCCCTCTGCCTGTGTCTCTGCCTCTCTCTCTCTCTGTGTCTCTCATAAATAAATAAAATATAATAAATATAATAAAATATATATATATATATATAAATTTTGTTTTCTTTGTACTTTTCCCAACATACAAAATAGAGAAAATATATAACAAACTCCCAAACACTCACCACCCAGTTTCATTGATATACCATTTCTACAAGGTTATATTTTTTAAAGGTTTATTTATTTGAGAGAGAGAGAAAGAGAGAGAGAGAGCACATGACCAGGGGGAGGGGCAGAGGAAGAGAGAGAGAGAAAATCTCAGACTCCCCATGGAATGTGGAGCCTAGCGTGGGGCTTAATCCTAGGACCCTAAGTTCATGACCTGAGCCAATTCCAAGAGTCCCACACTTAATCAACTGTGCCTTTCAGGCACTCCTACAGCCTTATATTTTAATTCCATTTTTGAGGCATCTTTTATATCTAGAAAAAAGTATATCCTTTTTAGTATATAATTCTATGAACCTTAATGATTGCATACCACTGTGTAACCACCCAGACAGTCATGATATAGAGGCTCTATCACAGTATAAAGTTCCCTTGTGCCCTTTTATAATCAAACATTCCTTTCACATACTAGGCCCTGGCAAGCAGCGGTATGTTTTTCCCTATATTTTTGCTTTTCCAGAATGTTATAGAAATGTAATCATACAGAATGTAACCCTTTAAATCTGGTTTCTGCAATTTAGCATAATGCACTTGAGATTCATTCATATCAGTACTCAATCGGTTGCATGTTCCTTTTTATGGCTGAACGGTATCCAATTGTAAGGGCATGCCAGAGTTCATTTATCCGTTCAACATTTGAAATTTGGGGTGATTATGAATATAGCTGCAATAAACATTGATGCACAAGTGTTTGTGGGAACATAAGTTTTTATTTTTCAGATAAAAACCTAGGAATGGAAGTAGTGGATCATATTGGCTAGTATATATTTGACTTTATAAAAAAAACTGTGCACCTGTTTTCCAGAGTGGTTATAATATTTTACAACCCCATCAGCAATGTATGAGAAGTCTAGATTCTCTGTATCCTCAGAGGTATGTGATACTGTCAGCTTTTTTTTTTTTCAAGTCACTCAAAAATATGAGTAGTATTTCTTATTGTGGTTAGAGTTGCATTTTCCTAATGATGAATAACCCTGAGTACTTTTTCTTGTGCATATTTGTATTCTTTACTAAAAGATTTTTCAATCTTATTTTTAAATTAGATTGAATGTTTTCATATTATAAAATTTTGAGAGGCCTTTATGTATTGTAGACACGTGTCCTTTATTAAACGTGTGTTTTGAAAATGTTTTTTATTTTGTCTTGTTTTTCATTTACTTAACAATAGCTTCACTTTTGTAAAAGTTGATTTGTTGGTAGTACAGTTCTATGAATTTCAACATTATAGAGGTCCATGATGACACCACAATAATACAATAATCAGTGCACAGAAAACTCAATTACCAAAAAATAAATAAACTTTACAATTCACTGATACATTTTTCAAATCTACAGTTTTCTTTTTGGGGGAGTATTACGCACATGTAATCATATAGTAGTAACGTTTGGAGACTACATTCTTTCACTTGCTACAGGGCCTTGGAGATTCATGCAAATGGTGTGTATGATAATTCTGTTCCATTCTACTATGAGTCTGAGTTGCACTCCATTGTGTGGATGTACCTTAGTTAGCTTATCCTTTCACCTATCAGATATCTGGTCTGCTTTCAGTTTGTATCAGTTATTAATAGAGCTGTCATAAATATCCACATAGGGATTTTTGTATGAACATATATTTTCATTTTTTTAGGATACATTTCCCAAGGGTGGGGTGGCTGGGCTCACAGTACAGTATGGTTAACTTAGTAAGAAAACACCAAACCATTTTCCATTATGACTGTACCAATGTTATTCCCATCAGCAATCCATGAAGAGTTCCAGTAGCTATGCCTTCCTTGTCAGATCTTGGTATTGAATATTTTACTTAAATTTAAATTTGACCTTTCAATTAGGTGTGTGGTAGTATCTCATCATGATTTTAATTTGTAATATATGACTTTAAATAACTTTTCATGTATATATTTGTCATCTTCATATCCTATTTGGGGAAGTGTGTGTTCATGCCATTAGCTCTTTTTTAAATTAATGTTTTCTCTTTTTTTAAATATAGTTGACACACAATGCTACATTAGTTTCAGGTATACAACTTAGTGATTTGACAAGTTTATACATTATGCCATGTTCACCACAAGTATAGCTACCATCTGCCCCATTATATCACGGTATGAGTGACTGTATTCTCCATGTGTTGCTTTTTATTCCTGTGATTCACTCATTCCATAACTAGAAGCCTGTATCTCCCTCTCCCTTTCATCCATTTAGCCCAACCATCTACCCACCTCCCCTCTAGCAGCCATGAGCTTGGTTCTCTGTATTTATAGTTCTGATTCTACTTCTTGTTTTCTTGTTCATTTTTTTTAGGTTCCTTTATGAGTAGAATCATATGGTATTTGTCTTTCTCATCTGACTTATGTAACTTAGCATAGTACCCTCTAGCTCCATCCCTGTTTTCTCAAAGTCATAATTTCATCTTTTATATGACTGTGTAATATTCTATTATATATGTGTGTGTGCATGTATGTATTACATTATATGCAATATAATATATATACATATATAATACACACATACATATACACTATGTTATCCTTATCTATTCACCTATTGATGTACACTTAGGCTACTTCTAAAATTTGGCTCTTGTAAATAATGCTGCAATGAACATAGCAGCGCATATACCTTTTCAATTTAGTGTTTTCATTTTCCCTGGATCAATATCCAATAGTGGAATTATTGGATCATATAGTATTTCTATTTTTAATTTCTTGAGGAACTTCTATACTGGTTTCCATGAAAGCTATACTAGTCTACTTTCCATCAACAGTGCACAAGATTTCCTTTCTCTTCACATTCTTGCCAACACTTGTTTCTCATCTTCTTGATTTTAACAATTTTAATAGGTGGGAGGTGATATCTTATTTTGGTTTTGATTTGCCTTTCCCTGATGATGAGTGATGTTGAGTATCTTTTCATGTGTATGTTGGCCATCTGCATATCTTCCTTGGAAAAATGTCTATTCAGGTCCTCTCCTGTGTCTATTTTTAAAATTGTATTGTTTGGGGGTTTTTGGTGTTGAATTGTGTAGTTCTTTATATATTTTGGATATTACCCCCTTATTGGATATACAATTTGCAAATATTGTTCTCCCATTCAGTAGGTTGTCTTTTGGCTCAGTCAGCTAAGCATCTGACTTTGGCTCAGGTCATGATCCTAGGGTCCTGGGATTGAGCCTCATGTCAGGCTCCCTGCTCAACAGGGAGCCTCTGCTGGCCACTCCCCCTGCTTGTGTGCACGGTCTCTCTCTCTCTCTCTCTCTCTGTCAAATAAACAAATAAAATCTTTTAAAAAAAACTAGCTTGTCTTTTAGTTTTGCTGAATGTTTCCTTCGCTGTGCAGAAGCTTTTAATTTGATGTAATCCCAATAGTTTATTTTTGCTTTTGTTTCCCTTGCCTTAGGATACATATCTAGAAAATGTTGCTATGGCTGATATCAGAGAAATCACTGCCTGTGCTCTCTCCTAGGATTTTTATGGTTTCAGGACTCAATTTAGGTCTTTAATCCACTTTAAATTTATTTTTGTGTATGGTGTTAGAAAGTAGTCCAGTATCATTCTTTTTTTTTTTAATTTTATTTATTTATGATAGGCACACAGTGAGAGAGAGAGAGGAAGAGACACAGGCAGAGGGAGAAGCAGGCTCCATGCACCGGGAGCCCGACACGGGACTCGATCCCGGGTCTCCAGGATCGCGCCCTGGGCCAAAGGCAGGCGCTAAACCACTAGGCCACCCAGGGATCCCCCAGTATCATTCTTTTACATTCAGTTTCCAGTTTTCCCAGCAACATTTATTAAAAATACTGTCTTTTTCTCATTGTATTCTTTTATCTTTTATCATATAAATGTGGGTTTATTTCTGGGGTCTCTATTCTGTCCCATTGATCTGTATGTCTATGTAGTATCATAAACTACTACTACTATCAAAACTTTTCAGTTTTGAAAGCTATTTATAAATTCCAGTTAAAATCTATTGTAAAATAGAGGAAGAACCTCACAGTTGCAGTCTCAGAGTTCCTTGGGCATGTAGTCAACTCCCTGTATGGAGTGGATGGTTGGAGTGTGCTTCCAAATAAGAAAGACCAGAGACTATGTGGATCTTGGTCAAGGCTGGGGTACCATGCCTAAATAGTACTGCCATATTAGTTGGTCCTAAGCACCATACAGGACTCCAAAGTTTAGGGGATCCTGAGGCATGGGTCTAAATACCCAAGATCCCTCTTGCCTGAGCCTATAGGTAGTCCTACCTTGAAAGTCAAAACAAGACTATACACAATGTGAAAGGAATAGTTCCCACAGAAAATTTAAGAGCTCATTCCCAAGCAAAGAGAAAGTGATGCTTGGCTGTCATGAATAGCAGACATCAGTTGCAGAGTAATATGGTATTATAATAATTATAGTTAATATTCCTTATAATTAGAGCTAACACTTAGTATTCACTCTGTTCCAAGCACTGTTCTAGACACTTTTCATATTTTAATTCATTTTACCTTCAAAATCACATTATGAAGAAAATAATATTATTATCTATTTTTTACAACTAAGAAAATAGAAGCAGAGAGAAGTAAATGATGTATTCAAGGTCATAGAACAACTAAAAGGTGGAGCTATAATTAGAACACAGGCCATCCGGAACCAGGGTCTGTACCTTTAACCCAACTTTTTACTGTTTTTTGAATGTGCAGTCCATTCTTAACCGAGAAATACACCAGACAGTTTAAAGCAGAGGGAAAAAAAGGCCTCAAGGCATTAAATTCTTCCATTTTCTGTTTTATTTTGTTGTGTTGTTTTATTCCATGTACTGTTTTATCATATTTACTGAAAAACTTTTCTAATCATTTGATGGATAGATACAAATTCATGGTTTTGCTTTCACTGAAGGCCAGAAGATGCAACATACAGAAACACAGTAATTTGTAATGATTTAACACATGAAATCAGAATCTTTATCTTCTCCAAAATTCTAAGGCTTTAGTGCTGGCCTTGCCAAAATAATTCTTCCTTTTTTATTAAAAAAAAAAAAAAAACTAGACTCTCTTCTTAAAAGCAGGTATGATCACTAATACCAATTCAGTTGAAGTCCCTCATGAAAATATTGAATAGAGTCACATAATTGGAGACCTAGCAGAGCAGAGTAAGTGTTAGACAGTGATAGCAAAATCAGATATGGCTATTATCTCAGTGCCTGAAAACCTAGGCATTTCACACTAGAAATAATTTACCAGTCTCAAGAGGGACAAAGGAAAAGAAGCCTCAGATAGTATATTTACAATAGCCAGCATATCAGTATTCTTGAAAGGTTGCTGCAATGATCAGGGTTCAGTCCACCTAAAGCATATGCCAAGGACATACAAAAAAGAATGTCAAATAAGAAAATTTTGTTGGATTGGGCTCTAAAACAGACAAATGTCCAATAGTAGAGCTGATATAAGAACATCATTTATTATCTCTATTTTTCCTAACAGTGAGCATTCATTATGATTTGTGACTTTAATTTTGTACATGCTACTCCAACTGAAAATTATATTTACACACAGACAATCCCAAAGCTTAACATTAATTTATTTATTTTTCCTTAAAAACTGTTCATCT
The DNA here is from genome assembly GCF_053574225.1 of Canis aureus. NCBI lineage: Eukaryota > Metazoa > Chordata > Mammalia > Carnivora > Canidae > Canis > Canis aureus. The sequence continues at coordinate 20,516,967 of NC_135639.1, read as the reverse complement.
TCGTGGACTTTTAAGTCATTATATATCATTATATTCAGCTTATTCTATTATAATTGCCATCATAAAATGAACTAAACCAGAATCTCCAAAAACCTTTAGTAAATCTGCTTTCTGAGATAAAATATTTTTAAGAAAACTTTAGTGTTAAAACATCTTCTCAAAGTCATTTCCATACCAGTGTAAATCTCATTCATACCCACCTATATGTGGTTTGGAGGAAAGAATCAGCAAATGTTTAGAAAATAAAAGTTGTTAGAGAGTTGTAATATATACGGGGATGAAATGATGGAGGGAGAAGAATATTAGATCGAAAACTGCCTTTTAACATAAGATTATAGAAAATTTATCCAGCACAAAAAAACGGAAGAAAGGTTGAAAGTAATCCTGACTTTTTATTTCTCTAATATTATTTCACACATAAGAAAGTCTTCTCCAGGATGGGGAACCAGAAAAGAACTCATTTTGAAGGAGAAAGTAGATAGCTTGTGCAGGAAGCATATTCTATTAGTCTGATGGAATCCAAGGAAATCATACTTTTGGTTGCATTTTTATTGTTCAGAGGTTCTCTTCTCATCAAAGTAACTTCAATGGCATTCAATTCTATTCTCTGGAATGAAGGAAGGAGAGAGGGAGGGAAGAAGAAAGGAAGGAAGAGAGGGAGGAAGGGAAGAAAGGAGGGAAGGGGGGATCCCTGGGTGGCTCAGCAGTTTAGCGCCTGCCTTTGGCCCAGGGCGTGATCCTGGAGTCCTGGGATCGAGTCTCGTGTCAGGCTCCTGGCATGGAGCCTGCTTCTCCCTCTGCCGGTGTCTCTGCCTCTCTCTCTCTCTCTCTCTCTGCGTGTGTGTGTGTGTGTGTGTGTGTGTGTGTGTGTGTCTATCATGAATAAATAAAATCTTGAAAAAAAAAGAAAGGAGGGAAGGGGAAGGAAAGGGAAGAAAGAGAGGGGAAAGGTAAGGAAAGGAGAAGGAGAAAGGAAGGGGAGGACTCAATGAGTCTCTAGTCTTAAGTTAGCAAAACAGAAGAGCAAAAGTTTTACAATACATTATATTTATATAAAATACACATTAAAAGTAAGTGTGCTATAATGAAAGGAAGAGAGAGATCAGGAAGAAAGTTTAGAAATGTGAAAGAAAGGCAGAAATGCATGGTAAAAGTAGTCAATAAATACTGGAAATGTCAAATTGGAAATATTTAATGAATTCTCCACATTAATTAGTAAACAGAGAAAAAAGAGTAAGAAAGCTTTCCTACTACCCAGTGTGTGAGGGGCATCTTGAAAATTAAGAAGAAATGCAAGAATGAGCTATCCTCCTGAGCATCAAGACTCCTGGAAGAGCAGAAATGCCCAGTCACGCATTCAGCTCATATTAAACAAATATTTAGTGCCTTCTATGTGATATAAGTGTTGTGCTAAACACTGAAAATTTAAAAATACAGAAGATCCCTACACTTGAGAACCATTAGTCCAGACTTTGAGTCCTTGTAGGATTCAAAAGAACTGATTCTAGATGGTTCAGCTAAAAACAAAAAAGATTCAGGGAAAAGCAATGGGTAAGAGAAGGCTACAAAAATGGAGTTCATCCTGAGCACAACTGCCAAGCAGATCCTATGAAGGGTAGGTCAAACCATGTCTCATCTCTGCTTTAAAACTTCCAGTGGGCTCCACATTTCTCTTGGAACAAAATGTCCTTACAGTCCTTAAAACGGACAACAATGTCCTACACAATCAAACCATCATTCTTCTCTTTGCAGTTCTTTGCAGTTCTTTCTCCTCTACCCTCTCTCCACTCATTCAGTCCCAATCATGCTGGATGGAATACACACTGCTGTCCCCTCTTCCCTCTGTCTATGATGTTCCTGCCACAGACATCCACAGGGCTCATACCTTCCCATCTTCCTCAAATCTTATCCTAAATGCCACATCTCAACATGGCATTGCCTGAATGCCACACATTATAAGTGTGACATCTCCACAGACAGGTGCTTCTGATCCGTCTTTATTTTTCCATTTCAGGTATCTTCTAACACATTAATATAGTGTACATATTTATTGTGGCTTTACCATTCATTATCTGCCTCCTGTCACTGGAATATAAGCTGTAGGAGGGAAAAGGGGTTTTTGTATTTGTTTTGTGTTTTTTTTAAATCATTGTTACTGAAATAGCTTATGCATTTAATATATGTTTGTTGAAACAAAGAACAAATATTCAAAGAATAGATATATATAAAGTCCTATTGGGGTGTTTCATGTTGGAAAATAAATTTTGGATATATCATTTATAAGAATTAAGTGAAACTTCATCTTTAGGGACCCATAAGAAAGTCATAAGAAAGTCATAAGAAAACTAGCTAGCCTGCGTAGTGTCGATAAGCACCTATCTTTCAGAAAATGTGAACAACATGAGAATATTCAGGATCATTTCATTGTTCTGTCCTAAAAGAAAGGGTAATTAGAAAAGAAGTGGATATTGGATACTTCAATGACCATCCCATTTGAAGAGCATACCTCTGTGCATTAGCATAGCTACATGTAAAGAGGTGTCATTATACATTGTTCGACTTAAATATGTCCAGCCCTTACAGTGCTGTATTGTCTTTTCATATTACCTAAATTCTTCACATATATTGATTTCATATTCTATTTTGAAAAAATTGGAGTTTTTATCAGTACAATATAAACTATTTACTTGTATTGAATACAGTATGACATGATTTAAAAAAAAAACACAAGATTTAGAGGCATGCAGACTAGAGATGTCAGTTTCAGTTCTGCTGTTTGCTAGGCACTTGGTCTTGAACAAATTACTGAACTTCTTCAAGTCTTCCATTTTCCATTCTACAAAATGTAGGGAGTTGGTAATAACACCTGCTTTATGGGAATTAAATAAGATAATGTATGTAAAGCACTGCCATAGCATTTGGAACAGAAGGTCATTAATACATTAATGATAATAGCAACAGTTAATTAAGAATTTTCTATAACCCCAGTGCCAAGTGGTTTCCATGCATTATTTCCCTTCATTACAGTCCTATAGGGTAGAAACTATTATAGTCCCCATTTCACAGATGAAACAAACAAAATTTACTGGGCCTAACTTGCCCACTGATTACAGAGGCAGAAAGCAGCAGAGTTAGGCTATCATTTCTAGTCTTGAGTCTAGAAGTAGAAAATGCAAACACATATCTATACTGTGTTGTATACACTATGCTAATTCCCTCACCCTTAGATTTAAGAAAAACTTTACATGGCCTTACATTTACTTACTCTAAAATAGATTGTATTATTGCAAATCTCCAACGTATCACCTATCCCCTAAACTGCCATGGTGTTTTCAACTTCCTCCTGGTTATTCTCACTAAACAATCCCTCTTGCCCTTTGCACTTTCTCTTTATTTGGTGTGGAGTGCTGGGAGAAGAGATTCAGAGAGCTCTTTCTCATTTCAACTTTCCTTCATCATCCTTTTTCACAAACCATCAATATTTAATGCCTTTACCCAGACAGGTCACCTCTCTGGCCTGGTCCTTCATTTTGCTTCCTCTTTTCTCCATTTATTGACAACTTCCAGGTACAGGGATGCTCTGAGATAAAGCAAGGTTCCAAAAAGAGGCTCGCAGATCCCAAATTTCTACTCAAGAAGATTCACTTCTGATTTCTAAATTCATCCTCCCAGTGCCTCCCAAAACAGGAACAAAGTATTCTAAAACTGAGTTTGGTAGTTATAGTGATGATCACAGATGTAAGCCTGCTTAAATTCTAAACAAAGAGGGTTAAGAAGAAGCCCTGAGGCATTTTTTCAGATGAGAAGCAAAGAACAGACAAACCAAAGAGCTGGAGATAATCTAATACCTCCATTCCACTTATCTGCATAAGACAAATAAATATTTGAATAATGATTGCTGGGTGAAAGTACACACATTCATCCTGACATAAATCAAGAAAGTTGAAAACACCCAATAAGTTCTGCTAAGCAGTTAAAATGAGACACCATATAAAAAAGAAAGCAGAAAGGCTGCCCTAATACACAGTGTAAACAAGCCTTTTCAAAGAGCTCCATATATTCTTTGAAGCTACAGGCAACAAAGAAATTCTATGGAGAGCCCAGACATGAATAAAACCAAAAAGAAAGGGGAAAAGTAAAGAAAAGGACAGAGGTGACAGAGGGTTGCAGTCCCAAACTGAAGAATGATCCTAAATACACAACTCATTAAGACCCTACTAAATGTCAGATACATTGGACATTTTGTGTTCATTATCTTAAAACAACTCTAGGAGCAATGAATCTACTTCATACAGATTAGGAAACTGAGTGCCAACCATTACCCAGAAATTATTTCTAGTCAGAAGTCTCAAACCCAAATTTGCGTAATTTCAAACCCCTTTATCTTAAGAACTCTTCTGTCCTTCTAAGAAACACCTATAAACCCTGTTTCCTTATTGGAATTATCTTGTGGGGGGAAAGGGTTTCCAATCCAGGGAGAGGTGGCTACACTTAGCAACCTGAAATGCGTGAATGGTCCAGCGTGTGGTTTTCAGCCACTTTGATGTTTATAGCTACATAATGTTTAGCTGCCATGATCTGTGAAAGTCTTTCTGTGCCAAAAGTGGGAATCCATTTAAATATGCAATTGAGCTTTATTTTTATTTTATTTCTGCCTCCCCTATCAACACACCCTGCACTGAAAAGCAATAAGGCAAATATCATATTTAGTAGGCTTCTGAGTATATGAAAATGTCTATTTTGGCAGGAAAGTCTAACTACAGCAAGCAGGAAAATAGATACTTTCTGTTATGATTCCAAATCTCTTCCTAGAATGTATTGGAGAACAATGATTGTTTAGGGCTTTTGGAATTACTGAGGAATGTGGGAAAAAAGATCTGTCGATTGATTGTATCATTCACCCAAACTGAAATTCTTCTGAAAGAGAAAGGGGATGCTAGTTGGACAGGATTTGGTTCAAACAGGCAGGCATAAAGTAGGAATTTCCTGGATATACTAGGAATGTGGGTCCACTGGTTATTTGTAATTTTGCCTCCAAGGAAAGGGTGAAGAGTTCTCAGCATTTCTAATTCTAATTTCTAACATTTTCTAATGAAAAATGTTAGATCCCACCAGGACAAGATTATTTGCAATCCAGGGAAATACTTGGTTTGCTCAAAAGAAGATGATAGTTTGTTCAAAATTGGAGTAGGGGATCCCTGGGTGGCGCAGCGGTTTAGCGCCTGCCTTTGGCCCAGGGCCTGATCCTGGAGACCCGGGATCGAATCCCACGTCGGGCTCCCGGTGCATGGAGCCTGCTTCTCCCTCTGCTTATGTCTCTGCCTCTCTCTCTCTCACTGTGTGCCTATCATAAATAAAAATAAAAAATAAAATAAATAAAATAAAAATTAAAAAAAAAACTGGAGTAAAATCAAAATTGGAGTAAAACTCTGGGTGTCTGTGCATTATTTGAATAAAAAGAAAAATATCCATTGCAGTTGACTCCGATCTATCCACCCTGTATATGTAACAAAGTATGTAAAATTGTTTTCTCTATTTGTTACCTGTTCTGAAATGCCAGGGATTAATAAGTTTTTCTAAAATTAAAGTAATATTATCCTCTGTACCCACCACCATCCCACCTATGTGTAAAAGTTCTGTGTTCTTTTCTTCTAAGCCAACTACTTTAATATGACTCAAATCTCATTAGTTAACAAAATATACATAATTCACCTCCTAATACCATTTTGTGCCCAGACGTGCATTTCTGGTAATAATTTATTCCATGGTATGAAAAACATAGGCCAAAAATTACCTAAATGGTTAATAGCACTCAAGTTTTATAATCTTGTATGTTTAGTACAGTGTGCATTTCTTAAGGACAAGGAAATTTGTTTTAATTATATTATCTATCTTCTCAGCACCCAGCATGTTGATTAACATATGATAAGCAATGCACATACATTACATGGAATAATGGAATAATGAATTAATGATTGAGAATGGTATTGGGTGCTCGCTTCAGCAGTACGTATACTAGGGCAGCCCCAGTGGCTCAGCGGTTTAGCGCCACCTTCAGCCTAGGGTGTGTTCCTGGAGTCTAGGGATGGAGTCCAACGTTAGGCTCCCTGCATGGAGCCTACTTCTCCCTCTGCCTGTGTCTCTGCCTGTCTTTCTCTCTGTGTGTCTCCAATGAATAAATAAATTAAATATTTTAAAAAGAGAAGGAGAATGGTATTGGTAAACTGAGAGACACTTGAGCTAGCATATATTTTCTGCAACACTATCATGTAGCAGAAGTTCACAGATTTCTCTCATCACATTTAAGCTTACCTCTCATTCTTTTTAAGTGGCTAAGATTTTAGGTATAAAATGTCTAAATTATAGCAAGTTGTTTAAAGACACAACCAAATAGATCTACAAAGCTTTCTGAGACCCTGCTAGGTAGACTAATTTAGTTGATGGCAACAACTGCAGTAATTTCCTATGACCACATTTAATTCTCATACATGATTTCCCTCCTCCAGTACAGTAGACCCATCTATGACAATTCCAAGGAGCCCATAAGCAAGGTGGCAGGCTGTCAACAGCATGACATAGGTAGGAAGAGAAGGGATAGGCAAGCAAAGCTTGCACAGTGACTATTACCTACTGCCAAGCCAGGCTCTGTCACATAGCATTAACCTGAGCACTCACAGTCCTGAACCTCTTTGCTTCCATGTGCAGCCACTAACATTCTCTGGAGGACAAGTTCCATGAAGGCAGAGTGGACTCTCTCCAATACTCAGAACACCTGTCAGACAAAAGGCACTCAACCAGCATCTTGCTGTTGGAAGTCAGTATATCATAGTATTTAAGGGTTTTGAACCAGACAAAAACAGAATAACACCTATGGTCTATTAAATGTGACCCTTTGGTGAGTTATTGAAAATCTCTAAGCCTTACATGAGCTATCCAGTAAAATAATGTAGGTTAAGCATATTACACTGCTTGGCATATAATTAACATAAATGTTAACTGAAGATATTCCTCTTCATCTTCATATGCTACCTCTCTGTCTCAGACCATGTTATAATTTCTAAGTGTTCTAGACTCCCACATGTTAAAACAAGTCTTATTAGCCCCATTTGATGATTGGCAAAAGCAAAATTCAGGAAGTTTTAGTGATCTGTCCATCACTCAAAAAGTTAGGGAGGGAAAAAACTTCATCAAATTAATCAAGAAACAAATATTAACTTTTAGATATTTTTGTGTAAGATCATTTGTATTGTGGAGAATTTTATGTAAAAAATAGGGTTTTTTGTGTTGTAACCAGGAATTTTAAGTAGATGAGAGAGATGAAGTAAGACTATGAAAGTTAAATAGGACTTTTACATTGATACTAGATTTCTCTAGAATCAATTTGATGGTCAAAAAAGCCAAATATGTTCAAGTAGTCATATCTGGAATGGTGACTGTCTCTAAGCCTTGAAGGAAGAAGAAATAGTCTCTACCAAAGGGACAAAATGGTTAAAATTAGGAGCTTAGTTTAACAAAAACAAACAAACAAACAAAAAAAAAAAAAAAAAGAGGCAAAAACCCAAGCTTTTCCCAGGCACAGATCCATTCCTAAACCATGAACCACTACAATAGAGGCACAGATGGTTTATGTACTTTTTAAAAAAATGAAAGACAAAGAGAGCCCAATGACTGTACAAAGGGACAAATTAAAAAAGACAAGGAAGTCAGAAGAGACTCTCCAGACAACCCATCAAAGGTGGCTCAGTTTGATAACAGAGCAGATGAACCAACAGATCTCTGATTATATGCTTTGTATCACCATTACTTGAATTAATCATCTCCTTTTAAGACTAACCATTTTCTGTGTTTGTTTGTTTTTAATATCCTAGGAAAATCTCATGTGCTTTAGGAAGGAAGGAAGGGAGAGAGGGAGGAAGACTCAAATTATAAACCATGGCCCTTTCTCAAGAACACCAATTAAAATGGTTCAAAAATGATCTCTCAGATGTTCCACATTATTATTTTTTTAAAGATTTATTTATTTTAGAGAGACGGCAAGCATGTGGGGAGGGGCAGAGGGAGAGAGAGAGAATCTCCAGCAGACATCTACTGAGTGTAGAGCTTGTTGAGGGCTTGATCTCACAACCCTGAGCTGAAATCAAGAGTCAGAGATTTAACCAACTGAGCCACCCAGGGACCTACATTATTAAATGAACAGATCTTCCTGGTTTCCCTAATTCTAATAAGATAGGTGGGAAAAACAAAGCTGATGTAGGGATTTCTAATTTAAAAGTTTCCTTCTACACCTTCTACCTGACTCACCTCAGGTTCCATAAAACTTGTGATATTTCCCAATCACCAGTAAGCTAATGACAGGAAAATTAAATAATAACCTTATCCAATTCAGATATTTTGAAGAATGGTTTTTATGCAAGAGAATCCAGTGTTCAGAATGTGACTGCTCAATTGAGGAATTCTTGGAAAATAATTCATTCCTTCTCAGAAATGGCAGATATCATTTCATAGTAAAAGATAACCTCACTACCTGCCTTTCTGTCTCATTGATTATTATAACAATAGGCCAAATAAAGATGTCTTTGTGTAAAACAAAAGAAGTTACTACCTATATGAAGACACTTCAAACATCTGGAAAACCTGATCCAAAGTACCTCACTTGTCCTCCTATCTAAAATATCTAAACTAAGGTTTCACTTCTTTCAACTATAAGACAGAAGGCTTAAAAATTAATATCTCTAAGAAGAGAAAATTCATCATTGGGTATAAACATTTGAGTCAATATTTTTTTCTGAAGATAAATTTTAATTTTAGGTCAGTTGTGACCTTAGCAAATCATGAAACTTCTATAACCATCAGTGAAATATCTTTCAAACGTGAAATATTAATAGTAGTTTGTGAGGATCAATTGAGAAAATAAATGCACATAAGTTAGAACACTACCAGGAGCAGTAAGAGCACAATTAATTTAAAAATTAATTATCATTTTTATTAACATGTTGATGTGCAGGAGTTAGGGGTTGAGAGGAATATATATGAATGAAAGATACTTATCCAGTAGCCCAGACTAGAACAAGAGTAATAACAACATTTTCAAGTTTCTAGGTTTTACTCATCTTGTTTTCATTAAATTTCATTAAATGTTTTCATTTCATTAAAGAAAAGTTAAGCCATTTCTGTATCTGGTCATTCTTCAAGATCCTTTTAAGGCAAATATTTAAATACCTCAGTTCTTCCCACTAACTTTGAAAATTAAGCAGTGTCTGGCTCCAGTTCTGACATGTAAAGAGCTCAGAAGTTGTCACTGTCACTCCTTACAGCTAGGTGAAAAAACTGAAAATCAACTACTTTTTGTAGTTCCATCAGAAAATTTAGGTCACAAATCTAACAGCCACCCTAAAACCTGGAGAGTTAGAGAAATACAGTATGTGAGATCTATTTACATGGAGCAGAAGTTTCTGGAGTTATAAACTGGTAGGAACACTTACTTACATGGTAATTTTGACAAATTGCTTTAACCTAAACACAGATGAGCTTGAGAATGAGAAACCCCTGGTAGACTCAGTCTTAGGACAATCCACACAATTTTATAGGCTTTTCCACTGGGAACATACAGAGTTATCACAATGAGGATCCAAGAAAGTTTCCTTTCTGGCTAGGAGCAGGAAATAGGAGTGTAACCATTATGCAATATATGTGGAAACTTCTTCTTAAGAAAAACCTACTCTCCAGGAAAAAAAGATTTTTCCACAGTGCAATTCTGAAAGCTAATCTCAGCTGGAGGAAGGGGAACTTTCCTCCTGTCAGTATCCTCCAGCCTTCTTATCTCATTCAAGAGGGCGGGGTGGAGGATAGTCAACAGGGAAAATACATTTAAATAAATATAGGAAACACTACAGCAGAGAAAGAAGTGGGGAGTGGGTGCAGGGGTGGTTATACTACTAATGTCAGTATGGAAACATTTGTGAAGATCACAGCTCTGAGACATAAACCACTAAAAGGATGAGAATTAATCCAAGCTATAGAATGTACACCTCCTGGATACCTTACCATCACACCAAATATAAGAACAGTGAACTATAGCTGAAAAAACTGCAAGGTAAGCTCTCATCTTCTCTGACTAGAACACATAGGGAACCCCAAACTCAACAGGGGATACAAAACCAAATACACTAGAAAAATGTGAAGCCTCTTGAACCTACAGCTATAAGACGCATTAAACACAACCAACTCCCGACCAGATGAATATAAATTCTCACATTAAAGGACTATGTACCTCATATGGTACTATCCAGCACAACATATTCAGATATCAACAAAAATTACAAGCCATGCCAAAAAGTAAGAAAAAAACACATTCTGAAGTGCTTTCCATCACTTTATTCAACATAGCCAGGGCAAGGATCAGTGAACTCGAAGAAAGGTCAGTAGAAATTTACCAATCTGAAATGCAAAGAGAAAAAAAAGAAGAAAACAAAACAAAACATCCAAGAACTTTGGACAATACTGAAAGATGTAACATATGTGTAATTGTTTTCATGGACACTATTGAAACAGGGCTCCTTGGAAAAACCGCTGATTCTATAGCTTGACCAGGAAATGTACAAGATGAGCCTGGATCATTGCATAATGCCAAAAAGTAAGGAACACACATGATGGGGGCATTTTAGAGAGACACAGAGCCAAGTAAAAGAGGTCCCAATGGTTAAAGTTGAAGCAATTTAAGAATTTAAAAGTAAGTAGCTTTGAATTATAACCCATAGTATAAAATAATACTCGTAAGTTCGCACTTACATAAATGAATGATTGGATAAACAATTAACAGGTAGAAGAGATAAATTCCCATCCGAAAGATTCCAAGTAATTTTTGTGGATACTTTGCCCTCAGCGAGGCAGAACATAACTCTCCTTTCTTAAGTGTGGTTAGCTCATAGTGACCTCCTCCTAAAGAGTACAGCACGAAAAGGGAGAAGGAAAAAAAGTATTTTGATAATGGAGAAATTTGACAAACAGTACTCCACCAGGTGGTCATGATTAACACCATAGTGAAATGGTATACTGTAGAATATTCCTTGATATGATATAATGAGAATGGCATTTTACCTCTGTAGCTTCCTCCCAAAATCTATATCCATAAAGTAATCATAAGAAAAACATTAGACAAACCTCAAATGAGGAAGATTCTACAAAATAACACATCCTCAAAGCTTTCTGTCATAAAAAGAAAAGGAAAGTCTGAACAACTGCTATAGTTATGAAGCACCTCAGGACACATGATGACTAAATGTAATGCAGTATCCCAGATGGGATCTGAAGCAGAATAAGAACATTAATTAAAAATTTAGACGCTCAGGGTGCATGGGTGGCTCAGTGGGTTAAGCAGCTGACTCTTGGTTTCTTTGGTTTTTTTCAATTTTTAGCGTTTATTTATTTTTTAAAGATTTTATTTATTTATTCATGAGAATACACAGAGAGGAGAGTGAGGCAGAGAGATGCAGGCAGAGGGAGAAGCAGGCTCCATGCAGAGAGTCCGACTTGAGCCCGGGGCTCCAGGGTCACGCCCTGGGCTGAGGGCGGCGCTAAACCGCTGAGCCACCTGGGCTGCCCTGACTCGGTTTCTGCTCAGGTTGTGATCTCAAGGTCCTGAGATTAAGCCTCACTTCTGGCTCAGCATTTTGTACTCAGAGCTCAGTATGGAGGCTGCTTGTCTCTCTCCTTCCTCTCCTCCCCCTGTTCATGCTCTTTTTTCCGTCTCTCAAATTAATTACTTAGCTAATTTATTAATTTTAAAAATCTTTTTTTAAAAAACTTAAGGAACTCTAAATTATGTAATTTAGTTAATAATATTGTAAAAAGCATTGGTGAGTTAATTAGGATAAACTCACCATACTAATATGTGAGTAATAGGGGAAACCAGATATAAAGTATATAAGAAGTCTGCACTATCTTTGCAAATTTTTTATAAATCTAAAATGATTCTAAAATTAAAAGTTTTAAAAAATATATAAAGGGATGCCTGAGTGGCTCAGCCGTTGAGCCTCTGCCTTCGACTCAGGGCATAATCCTAGGTCCAGGGATGGAGTCCCACAATAGGCTCCATGTGAGGAGCCTGCTTCTCCCTATGTCTCTGCCTCTCTCTCTGTGTCTCTCATGAACAAATAAATAAATAAATCTTTTAATGTGTGTGTGTGTATATATATATATATATATATGTATATATTTAAAGATTACTAATGTTGACATTTTACTCCTAAACATGTACACAATGGAAATTAACATTCACATTAAGACCTCATTTACCTTGATGAGTAGCCTGTCAATTGTGGTTATTTCTTGAGAAGCATGATGACTCCCCAGCCATTCATACATTTAAACAGGCAATCAGTGTCATTAAAGCAGAGAGCAGCTCAGTCAAGAATATAAAATTTGAATTTATCTGAAGAGAGAGGAAACTGCCAAATTTGATTCCCTGTTGTATAACTGGTGTGCTACAAAATTAAGACAATGTCCTCTAACCTTATGTTCATTAACTGTAGTAATAGATAAGAAAACTCTAGGGTTCCATTTACTTAAAAACCAAGACAAGATGCAGAACTAACAAATGAGGGCAAAGAATCCCAGGCCAGGATTGCCAAAAACTACATATGGAGGGAAAGAGAAAAAGACCAGATGGAGTATTCTATAAAAAATAATTTGTACAAAGAAGACATAGAATAAGAATGTATATCTTTTAAGGCACATTACCTATTCTTTTTTTTACAATAATATATACTCATCTTCTCATCTTAAGGAATTCAAACCATCCCTCCAGAATTCAAAGAAACATATTAAACATCATACTTAATCTCACCACTCCGTGATAATTACTATTAATTTGAATTTCCCTAGACATTTCTCCATACTTAGAAATACATATGTTGTATTATATATGTTACTTTTTCTATCTGCATTTGTCAAGCCACAATGACCCATGAGCATCTTTCTAGATCAATAAATAAAATGTTATTATTATTTTTATTGGGTTGATATTTCACTAGCTTACAAATGCTATTTATTTATGAAATCTTATGCTATGAAATTTAGTTTGTTTTGACATTAAAATCTACAGTAAGCTTAAAAATGGTTTCTACTTTCCTAATCTCTTTGGCCTAAATATTTAACCTTTGTCACAAGTAGCAAAATGGTATAGGAGAAAATCTCTAGATGAAGAATTGAGGCCTAAATTCTGATATTCTACAGATATATATGAAGAAGAATGTTCTTCTTGACAATCTTCTAATATATGAACATGAAATGTCTCTCATTTATTTATGTGTTCCTGAATTTCTCTATGCAAAATTTTGCAGTATTTAGTGTATTTGTCTTACCTTTCATTTGCTATTTTAATTTCATTTTAAGTTGTTCATTGTTAATATGTAGAAATATGATTAATAGTGCATGCCATTCTTGTATACTGAAAATTTATTGAGCTCCTTTATTATAATAGTAAAGTTTGAGGGGTTTTATTTTGATAGACTGAGTAGAATTTTCTACATAAAGGATCAGGTCATCTGCAAATAAAGACAGTTTTATTTATTTTCATTGCTAACTGGATATATCTATCTAATTTTCATTTATTTGCCTTATTGTTCTGGCTAAATGTTTCAATAAAATGTTGAACAGATATAGCAAGAGTGCCTTATTCTCATTTTTAGCAAGAAAATATTCAGTCTAATATCATTAAGTATGATATTAGCTATAAATTTGTAATATATACCCTTGATCCTTTTGAGGAACTTTCTTTTATACATAGTTTATTGAGATTTTTCATCTTTAATCTGTTTTTATTGTTTAAAAGATTGTATTTACTTATTTGAGAGAGAGAGAGGGAGAACACGTGTGTGTACATGGGGGCAGAGGGGCAGAGGGAGAAGAAGAAACAGATTCTTGGCTGAGCAGGGAGCCCAACTCCTGGCTCAATGGCAGGAACTCAGCATCATGACCTGAGCCAAAAGGCAGATGCTTAACAGACTGAGCCACTCAGGTACCCCTGTTTTTATTTTTGTTTTATGTCTATTCTACATCTACTGAGCTAATTGTGATTTTTGTCATTCACTCTATTAATGTAGTGTATTGTATAAATTGACATTTTTTTAAAAGATTTTATTTATTCATGAGAGACACAGAGAGAGAGAGAGAGGCAGAGATATAGGCAGAGGGAGAAGCAGGCTCCTCACAGTGACTCCGATGCCGGACTCAATTCCCAGACTGGGATCACACCCTGAGTCAAAGGCAGATGCTCAACTGTTGAGCCACCCTAAATTGACATTTAAATGTTAAACTAACCCTGCATTTTTTATATAAATTCCACTTAATCACAGTAAATTAGTCTTTTTGTATTTTACTGGACTTGATTTGCTAATACTTACTTGGCTTACGATTTTTGCACCTATGTTCAAAAGGATTATCATTCCATAATTTTTGATTCCTATAATATTTTTATTAGGCTTTAGTATCAGAAAATATTGGCTACATAGAATAAATGTGAACATGTTTTCTTTTTTTTTACTGACATAGTAAAATGCTTTACAAAGCATTCCTATTATTTTTTTCTATAAGAGTTCAATCAATGAAGTCCTATAGGTCCAGGCTTTGCTTTGTAGAAAGATTTCTAATTACTGGTTCCTTTTTTAACTTGTAAGTCAACTCAGCTCTTTTTATTTTCATAATTTGTGTCTGCTTATCTTTGTCCATTTCATTTGTCTAATTTTTGGTAGAAGTGTGTTTATAAAATTTCCTTTTAGACCTTTTAATTTTCATAGGATTGGTAATGACATCTCCCTTTCATTACTGATTTTGATATTTTTTATATTCTATCTTTTTTGGTCTGTCCTGGTAAAGGTTTGTCAATTTGTTGGTTCTTTTCAAAGAACCACTTCTTTCAAATTTCTGTCTAGATTTCTCCTAATGTAGAATTAACTAGACTAAGACTTGTACTAGCTCAGGTAATGTTTCTGATGTTTGCAACAGCTTTGGGTATTTGCATGTGAGGGTCAGTGAGAGTAAGAGTGAGATATTTTTATAATTTACCATAAATCGGGTCTTCAGATGATTTGGTTGGGTTCCAACTGAGCTCTGTTTTGTTCCATTCTTATGGTACAAATAAGGGTGAAGAATGAAGTCTTCTGGGCAGTGCCAGTGGCTCAGCGGTTTAGAGCCACCTTCGGCCCAGGGCTGATCCTGGTGACCCGGGATCGAGTCCCACGTCGAGTCCCACGTCGGGCTCCCTGCATGGAGCCTGCTTCTCCCTCTGCCTGTGCCTCTCTCTCTCTCTCTCTCTCTGTGTCTTTCATGATTAAATAAATAAAATCTTAAAAAAAAGAATGAAGTCTTCTTATTTTGTCATTTTCTTATATTGTCAATTTCTTATATGATCACTATATAGTTTATATAACTTCTTCCCTAAATTTACTAACACAAATTTATTTATTTCTAGTTACAAACCTTTATCTTTCCCCTCAACTGCATGCATTTCATTTCTGTTCAATATAATCCACTTTGAAAAAAAAATATAATCCACTTTGTATTTTTGTTTGGAAGTAAGACACCATTTTTAATCATTCTCTTTACATTTCTTCCACATCTATGAAACAATTTTAGTTTCTACCTTTATCACATAAATGACCTATCAAAATCATTCTAAAACAAGAAGGTCTGTAGCCATCTCCCAAATGACTGCTCTAAATATATTCTATACTCTCTCCATCATAACAGTCAAACATTTCTCCACTAATAGCAAATACTTTCAGAAGATCTGTTGACTGTCACTTTGAAAAATATTAAGGATACAGACTAACAAAACTGGTCAATATGAGAGTATAAATTATATGAAGACATACTAGAGGGTCAAGAGAAATTAAGGAAAATACTTGCATAAACAAGATGATCAGTTTCTAGTATAAGAAGTGTTTTTAGTAAGAAATGTTGAGCTACAGTGAACTTTAAATTAACATAATCCAACAGTGCTTCGATACCCACAAGCATACCTCCTCCATAAAATGCAGATGGCTATCCTAAGACAAAGTTAAAGTCATAAAAGAACAATTTTAATTCATTCTAATAAGTCAAAGTTATCCCCAAATGAAAAAAAAAAGTACTTTATCACTAGAAACATTCCATCAGATACTGGCCTGCAATCAGCCAAGGATGCTGTAGGAAAGATTTCTACACTGAATAGGCAGTGGAGTTTATTACCTTGAGTAGTCATATCCTGTTTGGACCTCAGTTGTCCCTCAGGAATATGGGAATAATAGCAATAGCAATAATTAAACCTGTCTGATGTTCTTTTCAAGATTATTGCCAAAATACTGTTAAAACTATAAAATAAGATTTTGAAATATAAGAGATTATAATTACACAACTTTTCCAGAAGTCAGTTCAAGGGGACATAGCTTAATCCTACTACATTTATTTATGGGGACGTAGTCTTCCAAGAAGCAACCCTCTCATACCAAATGATAAATTTGCAGTTCTGAAAACCTCATAAATGCTGAGCTTATGAAACACAATGCATCAGCTGATACACAGATTATATTTGTTTCCAAACAGAATAATCAACAAGAGAAGGCCACTTTCACTAGCTGCTGCAATCCATTGTTGGCTTATTTTCTAAATTTCTCTATAACATCTGCAAAAGCAATAAAGCAATTATAGAAGCCATCTGGAACAGAGCAGAGAAGATTTATTTTTAAAAGATTCTACTCTGAATAACTGGCACTGTAATAGGTAACACGTGAGAAGAACAAAGATATTAAGAAGCCCATTATCATTAAGGGAGGGAAGAAAGAGATTTGCATAAAGAAAATCATGATTGTTCATTGCCAAATATGATGAGGTCACATGACAACCCCCTGCTAAAACAGGCTGAACATCCATCTCCATTGTTTCCTGAGTCATAAGCCAAGGTCCTCAGTTCATTCATCATGTGATACTGGTTACCCTAAAGGACTGAGTACAGCCAGCTAGCTGAAGACTCATTTAGATACCTTGGGAAAATTATTCATGCCCTTCAGACATCGGAATCATTCATAAAAATAAGGATTTCTTTTTTTACCATCAATTCACACCACAGAGCCACAGATTATTGAAGGAACACAGCAAGAGGATAGCTTCAAGTTTCAACAAACCAACCCCTGGCCAGCCCCGACCAACCTCACCCACTCAGAGTTATAACTGATCCAAGAAATACAACAAGATCCAACACTGAACCTCATCATCCCTAGGATGGAAAAGTAAAGCAAATATAAAATCCACACCCTAAAATCTATCCCCTTTCATTCCATAGCCTTTTCTAGCTATATGTACTACTTCATTTCAATCAAGGCACAATGGTGGTTTTAGAGCAACATCAGCAAGATGGACAATAAGACATCCCTTTTATGTAACCCCCTCTCAACAACCATAATTTAGCATCCATCCTTGAACAAAAATGACTTAGAGCACTTGGATTCAGGTAGGAGATGGTGAAACCGCATTGGAGTCTAAGACCATGGAGAGCCATTTTAAGAAGGCAGGTTCACACACCAATGGATGACCTGTGAACTGTGATCCCAGCTGCATAAAGGCAAACAGCTCCATATCCTTATCTTTGAGGATGCAGCTACAGCCCTTTTTGGCTTTGGGTCACCAGCACTATATGTCAAGGGACTCAGGAGGAGTCATGCCTACCTGTGTGCTGGAAAATAGGCATACAGACCTCTGTTCCAACTGTGGAGCTCTGTCCCAGCTATGGCTTATGAACCAGATCCATTCCTCCTCAGTCATAGTCCAGGAGCTTTTGAAGGTAAGTCCAACAAACTATAAATTCTGAAAGGACTCCTTAACTGGGCTTCAGCCTGTCCCAGTCATAATCCATGAACGACTCCTGCTGGCACAGGGGCCCTGAAGAAGGCAATCCTGTCTGTGTTCCCAGAGACCCCGAAAGGGAACTGTTCAAGGCTCCAGCTTCCTCACAACCACATCTCATAGCAGTCCTGAGGGTTCCAGGTTTCAGAGGGAAACACTCCACCTGCACATCCCGAATGAGAACTCATTCTTAGTCCCAGCTCCCTCACAGAAGTATTCATAGGCTGGAAGGATTAATATTGTCTATTCCACCTAAAGTCATCTATAAATTCAATGCAATCTTTATCAAAGTTCCTATAATACTTTCACCCATTGATGGACAAAGAGGATGTGTTGTATATATATGATGGACTACTACTCAGCCATCAAAAAAAAAAAAAAAAAAAGGAAATCGTGCCATTTGCAACAATGTGGATGGAACTGGAGGATATTGTGCTATGCAAACTAAATCAATCAGAGAAAGACAATTATCATATGATCTCACTCATATGGGAAATTTAAGAAACAAAATAGAGGATTATCAGGGAAAAGAGGAAAAAATAAAACAAGACAAAATCAGAGAGGGAGAAAAATCATAAGAGACTCTTCATCATAGGAAACAAACGGAGGTTCACTAAAGGGGAGGGGCATTAAGAAGGTGGGTGATGGACATTAAAGAGGACAATGATGTAATGAGCAATGGGTAAAAGACTGAGGAATCACTGACCTCTACCTCAGAAGCCAATTATACATTATATGTTAATTAATTGAAATTAAAATAAAATAAAATAAAAAATAAAAACAAACAAATAATCTCCTTATTTCCCCTTGATTAATGGGAAAATCCTGAGGCCAACAGATAGTTTTTAGGCTGACTCTGCTTCTTACTTTCTACTCAGGCTTAAATAGCCTTTGAATTATTTTAGGCTCAGCTTTTCTATCTATAAAATGAAAGAAATAATATCTTTGTTCACCAATTTTTTTGTTTTTTTTTTGTTTTGTTTTTTTGTTTTTTTGTTGTTTTTTTTTTTGTTCACCAATTTTGATTTTGAATGTTAAACTCTAAAACTTATGAAGACATTCTTTGTGAACTTAACAAGTTCTGTTTAGTGTTTACAATCCTTAATGTAGAAATCTTTTTCCTGAGCAGCCCTGGTGGCGCAGTGGTTTGGGGCGTGATCCTGGAGACCCGGGATCAGGTCCCACGTGGGGCTCTCTGCGTGGAGCCTGCTTCTTCCTCTGCCTGTGTCCCTGCCTCTATCTTTTTATCTCTTGTGAATAAATAAATAAAATTAAAAATTAAAAGAAATCTTTTTCCTGAAAATTTGTCCTAAAAATATATTTTTAAAAAAATACTTGAAGCCATAAATTCATAGATATATTATTTTTATTTACCAAATAATTATAATCAAACAAAATGTCTAATAATTTACTTAATTTTTTAAAGATTTTATTTATTTATTCATGTAAAACACAGAGACATAGGCAGAGACACAGGCAGAGGGAAAAGCAGGCTCCCTGCAGGGAGCCCAATGTGGGACTTGATCCCAGGACCCTGGGATCATGACCCGAGCCAAAGGTAGACGCTCAACCACTGAGCCACACAGGTGCCCCAATTTACTTAATCTTTTAAATAAAGCTCTGTTTTCATATATATCACCTCTTTTAAAAATCACTACAACCTGGAGGAAGACAAGAATAGGTATTTTATTTATCAATGAGGGACACCTGGGTGGCTCAACAGTTAAATGCATCTGCCTTCAGCTCAGAGCATGGTCCTGGAGTACTGGGATCCAGTCCCACATCAGATTCCCTGCATGGAGCCTGCTTCTCCCTCTGCCTGTGTCTCTGCCTCTCTCTTTCTGAGTCTCTCATGAATAAATAAATAAAAATCTTTTTTAAAAAAAGAGAGAGAATACTAAGTCTTAGACTCAGTTGCTTATCGAAGGTCACACAGCTCTTAGGGCCTCAGTTCAATATTCACTTCACTGCACTACTTTGATTTGGCTTCCCCAGCATCACTGTAAGTGTGTAGCACTTTTGCAAATTAAGATGGAAGATCAACAATTCACAGAGCAACTAATTGAGCAGGGCACAGGAATGGATGCATTAAAACCGATCACTTCCCTAGGAAGCACTCATAAGAGAGATGCAACCCAACCAGCATCATCGTAGTCATCCCTCCAAATGAAATACTCAGATTTGTAATGCATGTCCATTAGCTCCTTGTAAAATACAGATACATTTCTTCCCAAGCTACCCACTAAGCACATTAATATGCATTTTTCCCAAATGTAATGAATGACATACTTAAACCATCAGCAGGTAAAGCCATCAGTAAAAGCCATTCAAGCACAAGAAGGCAATGAATTACTTAGTAGCTTTTGACAAATCTGTCTATTTAGCGTAGACTTCCAGCATGTACTCTCAAGATAAACAACTTCAGGGAGGTGACTACACAGAAGATTACAAAGCAGAATGAAGAATCAAAATGAGTGCCTGGCAGTGCTATCAAGAAACGCCAGATGTTTACTAGTGAGCTGGGGTCCTTGGCTTTAATTCACAGAGGAAGATGAACTTTTGCAATGAGAGAAGCTGGTATTATCAGTCATTCTCATAGAATCTCTGCACAACCAGGAAACCAACTGAGTGTGAAGGTCAGTTCCATTCTGTGTGAGGTGACAGGGAGACACCAGCTCATTCCTCTTCCTGGGCTGCTGTTGGAATTTGATCTTGCTAAAAAACCCTCTGGAAAAATAGAACCCAGGGACACTCAAGGAAGTCTTTTAAACTGTGGGCATTGGTAATTAAGGAGTGGAGAAGAGAAGAAAGTGCTCCTAAATTCTTAAGATGACTTTTTAACACTAAGGAAACAAGATTTTTGAGATGTTCTTGGATTAACTTCTAAGAAGTTAATGAGATAAATGGCATTTTATTCTTTAAAACAAGGGTTTATATGTTTCATTCTTCAAAAGAAGTATTTACAGAACACATACAGATATGAGTTCAAGTAGCCCATAGCTACTTAATACTTTTGTGTGTATACATACATATCTATCTGTACATATGAAGGACATGTGTGAATATATGTACATACCTATGGAATTGGCAATATGTGTCTATTCAGGTAATATGTATGTATATACGTGCATACATATATATATTATTTTAATTAGGTTCTTTTGTTCACAAGTAACAGCAAACAGTGTAAGCAAATAGGAAAAGATAACAGATTATTTTACCAACTGGAGTCTGTGGCATCAAGGCATCTCAGTTTTTATTGATGGGCTCAGTGGAGTTTATGTAGAATATATGCCCATATGCTCACCTACCTAAGGATAGTCTTGAATTGATATGCTAAGGCGAGCTTTGGTATATTTAGCACGGGAAGCTCACACACCCAGAAGTTCAATACCTTGGGACATGGCAAATCCAGTTCCCGGATTTGCATGACACTCAGGCTGCAGTAGATGTGTATCTCCTCTGTTCACATATTCTTACAGTAATAACTTTTCACTTTAGCTAATATGCATGAGCATAATCATTTGCATTCATTCTAACAGCTCAGACAAGCACCTGTCCATAACCACTGCCAACTTACAGTCGCTGAATGTTTTGACTCAAATTACAAAGTCCCCAAGAGAAACAATATTACTAGCCTATTTGAGAACCAACATCCACTTCTATTCCCATCCATAGCGGCCAACTATGAAAGGCAGACTATACAAAGAAACACAGAGTCACAGCTAATGCTGCTGTTCTGTCCGTCCTTAGATGTTCCAGAAAACAAGAGAGATCATTAGGAGCTAGGCAGATGCCTTTTAAAAAAATGACTATAATTAATAACTTTCTTTGTACCAGTTTCTCTACCGAAATGAGAAAAATCACACCTGTCATCCACCACATCTGCCTTATTATTTTTTCATAGCTCCTAATCTGCTATATATTTTATTTATTAATAAATATAAAAATCCTCTTGTTTTTCTCTAGTGAAATGTAAGCTTTGTGAGAAGACAGCTCTTTATCTGATGGCTTTACTAATGAATTTCTAGGGCTTTAAGGGACATCTGGACAAAGTAGGTGCTCAATAAATATACTGAAAGGTAATAACATGACTCAATGTTCTAAGGATGAAATGAGATAAGCAATGTATCTGCTACTACATAGGATGAGTAATGGTTATTTAACACTTTTATTTAACATCTCCAAAATAATTTGTACCCTTATAAAATAACAGAAATAAGGGTGCCTGGGTGTCTCAGTCAGCTAAGTGGCTGTTTTTGGCTAGGTCATGATCACAGAGTCCTGGGATGGAACCCCACATTGAGCAGGGAGTCTGCTTCTCCCTCTCCCTCTGCGTCTCCCCACTCAGGTTCTCTCTCTCACTCTCTCTTACTCTCCCTCCCCTCTCTTTTTCAAATAAATAAAATAAAATAGCAGAAATGATTAACTTGCTATTGTAGTTCCAAGATAATAGATCTTATTTAATAATTCTTTAGTAATTGAATAAAAATAATAGCTAATATATATCATGCACTGTTCAAAATGTGTTACATGAATTAAGCCATCTGATTCCACCACAGCCTCATGTGGTAGGCAAAAGGTTATCTTCTTCTCCTAAATGAGGAAACTCCAACTGCATAATTTAGGCAAGGTCATTCAACTACTAAACAGCAGCACTAGGATTTGAATCTGGCAGTCTGAATCTGAGTCCTTACTAATTTCCCAAGGCCCCAGTTGCAGGAAATAGATGGGAAAAAGATAGAAGGGGTGAAAACTTTAGGGGTAGAAAAGATGGGATCCTGTACCCAAAATAACAACAATAAAAAGAAACACTTTACAGAAGAAAAAAAGATTGAAAGAGCATCACATGTTGTTACTGCTTATGGTTAAATGAAGAAACCAAGATTCAGAAGGTTATATGTAATATGATCCCATATTAAATGTCAGGCTTTTAAAAGTCTCTTTAATATGATTTTGATTTGAAAGATCTACAAGTCAATGAGTCTGGGTCAGTTTTATTTTTTTCCTTCTTGTTATCACTGACTTTGTGTGGGCATTCTGACTCAACCATCTAAGCCTATATCCTGAAACCTCATGTCCTTACAGACAGTGAATAAGAATGAGGCGGGCTGAGTATACGTACAATGGGGTCTGGTGGCAATGGTGGAAAACTGCAGAGTCCACACCCCAGAGAGCTTTCCAGTTCCAGGTGATCATCAGAAGAATTCAAGCCCCATTATGCCAGATATCCCATTTTGCAAGATTTGATCATAGTCTTCATTTTAAATAAAAATTTTAAAGTGAGAGTAACTAATTAATAGAACACAAACAAAAGTTCCCACGTTGGGATGCCTGGGTGGCTCAGCGGTTGAGTGTCTGCCTTCAGCTCAGGGCGGGATCCCGGGTCTCGGGATCAAGTCCCACATCAGGCTCCCTACAGGGAGCCTGCTTCTCCCTCTGCCCATGTCTCTGCCTCTTGCCCTGTGTCTCTCATGAATAAATAAATAAAATCTTTAAAAAAAAAAGTTCCCAAGTTTATCCAAATTCTCTTTGTGTTTGCTCTAGTTAGCTACAGACTTGACAAAAGGAGATTATCTTTGCTTCTTTTATCTTTCCTGCAGTGCCTACCACCCTGTGGGGCTCACTGTGGGCCCCCAACATAACGAACTGACCTGACAAGCTCCAAGATGGGCTGCTCCATCCTAAAACAGGGCAAAGTCATCATTGCTGCCAACAAGAACAAACCATTGTGCCAAACCCTTCCTTTCTACCTTCCCTGAGGACAAGTTTGCTTTTGATATCATTCCCCCTCTTATGATCTGACCACTGTGCAGAAAATTATTTTGTCTTCATTCTCCACTCACCAACTGGCCCTCCACTGCTGTGCATAACCTACTTGACCAGGCTCAAACTACTAACAACCCTAGAAAACATTGCTTTCCCATAGGTAGTGGTGTTTTAAAAGTGATTGACATTAAATTGGGGGGAAAAAAGAATCTAAACATTAATGAAAACAATGTGAAACAGATTAGCTCATAAACTCTGGTGAGAACATTATTGGGAATGTCATAAAGGAGTGCAATCCAGTACTACGTAGTAAAATGTAAAATATGCCTACGTTCTCATGCAGGACTTTTTTTTTTTTTTAAAGGAACAAAACACTCTGAAAATGCATGACATTTAAGACATGCAGTAAAGGAACAATTCTGGTCTTTTAGAAGAATAGATTTACATGGGAAAATTAGAAAAGAAGAAGTGGTCATTGAGAGCTGAGGTGGCTTTAGTAGAATAAGTAAGCTGGGATGAAGAAGAGCCTGGAGCAACCAGCAATTCAAGAAAGCAAACACAATCACCTGAGTATGAGATTCAGGGTGTTGTGAATGGTCCTCACAGTCACACTGAGATGTTCATTCCACAGATGAGAAAACAGGCTCAGAAAGCGTATAGTTATCAGCTATTTTTCTGGCATAAATATGATTAAACAGTTGAAAATGCACAGATCAGAAATGGTGAGTTCAGGGCAGTGAGTTTCCATGGGAGAGGAAAGGTATTAGACAAACTGTCCTTACAGATATTTCATCAGAATTACAACGTTGTAGTAGAATCAAATTTGGAAAAGACCTCCAGTCATTCTGAACAGCTAAATTTCAGTTGCCTTTAACCTTAATCATTCTCTCTGATGCAGTAGACAGAAGAGCCAGAAAATTAATCCATTGTATTTGTGAAAACTCAGCATTTAATTATGCAGATATTTATCCATCTTCATTACTATATCCCATAACCATGAGCAAGAAAGAGTAACACAAGTATAATTTATCACCTTATCAAGTTCAACAAACACCATTTTGATGTGCTAACAGTTTCTAATGAAGATATAGAATATCATAAATTATTAGATGTATGAATATATACTGAAGGGTTCAGAACACATTTATGGGCCCATTTGCTTGACTGTTTCTTATCTGGTGCAAAAGCAAAAGAGTAAAATGTAGCATGGTCAATGGAACCCTTACAGTGAAAGAGAATTGTGTTAAAATAAATAGAAAAGTGGGAAAAATAAACAAGTACTTCAATCATTATTAGTGGCTTGGAACTAATAAGGAGCTTATATTATTAGCCAAAGGAATGATTTTATTTCACAATGGCTCTGTGGAGTTGGAGCTGTTCCAGGCACTATATACAGGGTTGGCTACTTGTTAGTAAGAAACTAACTGCCCTTGGATTTGAGGGTTGGAGGCCTATAGCTGAATTTAAAATGCTTGTTGTTGCCCTATTTCAAATGTTTATCCATAAGTTATTTTTCATCTGCTTGCTAAGAAGGATCTGAAATGGTTGAAAGCACACTTGCTCCTGAACCAAGGCTGTATTGTACCACTGAGCCAGGCAGAGGAGAGCCAGAGCTGGTCTATTCATTCCACCCCATGTGGCTATAGGGCTATGGCACTGAGGTGGGGAAGGCAGGTACATAGAACAGGGAGGGAAGATTGTTCTGTTTCCAAACTAAAATCTCATTACAAGTAATTGTTAAGTCTTTTGCTTATTATCATCTTTTCAAATCTACTCTAAATCTGGACACATTCTCAACCAGGAATAGCAACTTGCAAGACTATTAAAATAAAAATGGCAACATCCCAGGCCCTACTTCCAAAAATGAGTCAATGGACCTGGATGAGGTTTAGGAATCTAAGGGAAATCTAGTAGGCTGGATCCAGTATAATAAATAGTATTTTTGAAATAGTATAGTGAATAGTATAATGAATAATAGCATAATATATATCTTCGAGAAATAGTATAATGAACAATATTCCCAATGGATTAATTAATACTTTCCATTACGTGTTGATCAATCAGTATTGCCCATTCCTTTTTTTCCACTGACATCTACACCCACCTATCCCCAATTTTAATTACCTCCTGTAGACCCCATTGGTGAAGAAGTGATTTTCACTCTGCAGTTTTGGGGATGGCCAAATATACAACATGTGACAATGGACAGACATAAATGATAGCAATTTATTCTTCACATATAGTCACAGACCATGGAAGGGGTCACTATTTGCCGGTAGGGACATAGGGAAACTGAGTAAACAACCAGAGTATGTTCAGGAGGCTGACTTTGTAATACCAAGAGGGTGGGATGATTCCTGGTTCTGTAGGAGGATATTATTGGTTTGTCTGTATAATTCTACAGGCTGTCAAGGAATTAGAAAATCCTCTTCAGGTCAGATGTGACAAGGGAGTTGTTTGGCTGGGGGACCATATTTGCAGGATCAAAGTAGGGAGGTAACCTGCAGTTGGGCCATTCAAGACCCTCTCAGTTCTATATTTCAAGGTATTACAAATTATTTAGCCTTAATTTTAGGCCTTACTCCACGCTCACCCTCCCAAAATCTGACCTTAGTCAAGTGTGCAAATTAAAGTGGCTCCTTGTGGGAAGGTTAATTTATGTACTAGTCAGTGTTCTCCAGAGAAACAGATGAATTGAATGTACATATTGATTTACAGAAAGACATTATGAAGACTTCCAAGTCCCAATACCTGCAGGGAAAGTCAGCATGATGGAAAGCTAGGAGAACCAATGGTATACTTCTTGTTTGAGCCCAAAGGCCTGAACAGCAGGAGAGCCAATAGTGTATCTCCACTTTGAAGGCTGGCAGACTTGAGACCCAGGAAGGGTCAAATGCTTCAGTTCACATCAGAAGGCAAGAAAAGGCAGATGTCCCAGTTCAAAGGCAGTCAAGCGGGTCGATTTCCTTCTTACTCAGGCTTTTTGTTCTATCCCAGCCTTTAACAGATTCGATGAGGTCCATCCAAATTAGGGAGAACAATGTGCTTTACCCAGTCTACTGACTCAGGTGTGAATCTCCTCCAGAAACATCCTTACAGGCACAACTAGAATACTGTCTGTCCAAGAGTCTGAGCACCCCATGGCCAGTCAAGTTGACACATAAAATTAATCATCACACTCCATAAATCTAAAGTGTCCATTTCTGGTACTGGACAATAAAGAAATAACTGGAAGGACAGAAGAAAATTCAGGCTCAGAGAATAAAAAAGCAATGATAATCTCACTAATTATCACAACATGTATCTGAACATGGAAAATACAACCCACTTTTTAATACTCTAAAGAACTGATGTTCTGAAAGTTTAAGCAACTGAGCCAAGATCACACAGTTACATGCAAAAGCAGGAGGGAGAACCAATGTGTTAGGAGAGATGGGAAGCACAAAAATTGGGAGGGAGTTTCCTGTGAATTAAAGGCTTGTCGGTTGCTATTACTAGTGCTCTGTTTATGGATTATAATGGCTCATTGTTCCCTGAGGGAGCAATGTATCTCAACAAGCTGAGTCTGCTAACATGTCCCAAAGAAAATAGAGAAGCAAAGAAGTTTGTCATCAAAGTCATAAGTGAAAGATATAAAACATATGACAATTCAAAGTCATAGGGTCACAAACTTCAGTGTGCATCACAATTAAATGTGTTAATTGAATATTAAATGTGTAAAACACAAATTGTTGGACCTAACTCCTGAGTTCTTGATTTAGTAGATCTAGATGGCACTGAGTACTAACCTTTAAGTAAGTTCCCAGGTGATGCTAATACTACTGCCATGGCCTCTACAAATCTTTGCTTTCAGGAGGCAAACAGGGCCCCTGGGTGGCTCAGTCCGTTAAGCAACTGCCCTCAGCTCAGGTCATGATCCCGGGGTCCTGGGATTGAGCCCCATATTGGGCTTCCTGCTCAGCGGGAAGCCTGCTTCTCCCCCTCCCTGATGCTTCCCCTGCTTGTGCTCTCTCTGTGTCTCTGTCTTTCTCTGTCTCTGTCTCTCTGTCAAATAAAGTCTTTAAAAAGAGAGACAGAGGCAAAGAAAAAGGGCTCAGCCTCAAATCTATACAGCCAGGCTGTGTGAGAGAGCCGGTTCTAAGGGTGTGTGCGTGTGTGTGTGTATATATATAATAAACCTCCAAGAAAAGAAATTAACACCTTTCTTAAACAAAGAACAAGATGAGATCATGCTAGTCAAAGGTTAGTACCAAAGAAAAGGACTTGATAACTAACTTCTTCAACCCCATCTACAAACTTTTCTTTTTGAGGGGAGGTTAGCATGAGTTTCTCAAGTCACATAAATCAATTCTATTTTGGGATATCTGGGTGGCTTAGCAGTCGAGCATCTGCCTTCGGCTGGGGGTGTGATCCTGGGGTCCTGGGATCAAGTCCCACATCAGGCTCCTTGCAGGGAGTCTATTTCTCCCTCTGCCTATGTCTCTGCCTTTCTCTCTCTCTACATGTGTCTCTCATGAATAAATTAACTAAATTTTTTTTAAAAATCAATTCTATTTCATTCTGATCTATACACGTCAATTTCTCTCCAACATACTCTTTCCCTGCCTTCTTGGAAATAATTTGCAAATTAACCCCGTGTAGTCTGCCTGGATTAGAGTTCTCATAGCTCCAGATAGATGGAAAGACTCAGGGCACTTAATCCAGCAACTATAACCATTAAAAATGAGTAGTGTTAAGCCATCAGGATGAAAGAAAATAATATTTCATACATTTCAAATGTAATCTATATGTAAATTTAGCCAGCCTGCATTTAAAATAAATAATTTGTAAATATTTATGTTTACACCATTACCCTGTGAGAGATTCATGCTTTTAATTAATGGTTTAGGAGCAACATTCTTGTATTTTATAAAACCAAGTATTGTCTGAGGAGATACAGAACATAGGCCTATCTCCTGTTTAAAAATAAACAAAATCACTAAACCACATGTAAGCTAATAATATAGGAAAAGGGTGAGGCTGATCTGAAAGCTCAGATTCAAAGGGTGTTTGGAAATCTTAAGAAATGTCTTCCAAATGCACAATTTTCTAATACTAAGTAATCACCTAAAAATATAAAGGACAAATCACAACTGAAATGTTGGCATTGTTTAGACATGGGTTTAGGTTATAGGAATCAAATAATAGACAACTTTCATCCTTTGTATCCTCGAGGGCTAGCACATTGTTGATGGCACGATATATTCCCTCATGGGGCTTCTTATGCTATTTCCTTAGAGGAGAATTCATGTAGAACAGCAGTTAGGATCTCACTAGGTGCTAAAGAACCCCCACAGTTCTGTGACTTAACACATTAGAAGTTTACTTCTGTGTTCATAGAAGTAATAGAACACAGTTTTTTCATGAATTTCAAGGAAACCTAAATTTCTTCCATCCTGTGAAAATAGCATCCTCTAGAGCCTAGTATGGTCCAGGGAGCCAAAGAGGACTGAGTGTGCGGAAGAGACAGGACCAGTTCAGTTCTTCAAAGCTTTGTCTCCACTCACACTCTATTATCCAAAAGCAGACACACTTGCACCTGACTGCAAATGTACTCAAAAGACAGAGCACCAATTCCAAGCTTAAAAGCTGTACTTTCAAAGGAGAACGCACCCTTTGGTAGATACACAGTTATCTCTGACATAAAGGGAATCATAACACATCACCCAATATAGTATTTCCAGACCCTGGGGAATTTGTTTAAAAAAGGGAAATAGAAGTTCCCTGGGCTCTGGATCCTGAGATTGTGATTTTGAAGTCTGTATTAAAGTCCAAGGATAAATATATTTAAGGAGTTTACCAGGTGATGCTGATGCTTCTTGCCCAGAACCATGAGGCTCCATGCCACTCTTCATCCCCAGACACTCAACAGCCAAACCCACACACAAATGCTCATCCATCCATGTAATGTGATGCGCATAAGAATCCTGGATCAGGACCCAGGAACTTATATTTTAATATTAATCGACATCATTAATAATGCTAGCTAACTTTGTCAAATATTTACCACAGTGAGTGTTATTAGAGGTCAAAATACCAATAGACTTATTTAATCTCCAAACCACCCTACTAGCTTGGTATCATTATTCTTATTTCACAGAGGAGGAAACCGAAGGGTTAAATAAATAAATTGCCTACAGTTACAAAAATAAATGGAAAAGCTGAGATCAAACACAAGCTGAGCTTTCATCCTTGCCTAGACAGAGGAAGTCAGAGGAAGAAGATCTTACAAAAGAAGATCTAGGAATGGATCATTGAGTTCAGGAGAGATAGGCAGAGGCCTATGCTCAGTGCCCCAAGCTACACTTTGTGAAACTGATAGTGAATCAGTGCTTCCTCCTGTTGCTCTCAAATCTGAATGGCCAGCACAGAGGTTTCCTCTCTGAGCTCCACGGATATGGACCATCTATACTGGATGTGCTGCACACCCTTCATGAATGGACTCACAGTTTGCCTGTGCCACTGTTCCTCCCCTTATGCTCCCGTGAGAAGGAACACTACCACTTTCCACTAAGTTACACAAACTCAAAATCTGGAAATCATGTCTCATACCTTCATCACACCCCAGTTAATGATGAGTCCTTTAACTCTTGCCTGCCTCATACCTCTCAAAGCTCTCTATTCCCCATCTCCCTGCCACTCCCCAGGCAGTGTGACCAGCATCTCCCCACAACTGCTGTGATAGCCTCTCTAACGCATGCCTCATGCAGCAGTGAGAGTTTCTTTCCCCAAATGATGCATGAAACCCAGGATCCTCAGCATTTTCTGTATACCCTTACATGTGTCCTGCCTGCCTCCTGGGCTTAGTTCAAATCACTCTGCTCATACCCATGTTCCAGCCATGGGTTGTTATTTTAGTCTCCACCATGTTCCTTGGCCTCCAATCTTTCACATACTCTGCCTGCAATGCTCCCCTTAACCTGCCTTAAAAAAGCTATTTGATCAGTCTAATCTTCAAGGCCTTCATCTATAAAATAGGTTTAAAAGATATCAAATAACTGTTAAAAGATGGAATGAATTATATTGATAAGTGCCTATTACATAGTAAGAGTTCAAAAAATTTATTTCCTGAATGTAACCCAGCATTTTAATTTCTCCTATTAATCATCATATCAAAATGTAGTATTCATTTCTATCATTTTTCTAGTTAATTTTTCTAAAAATCTAAGATTTAAAAGAGCCTATGAAAGAATTATCTCACTTTATAAATTCATTAAAATCATAATACATATATCTCACTGTGAACTAGTTTTTAATTACTGCCAAGTTGGCAATATCCCTTAGATGTTAGCATCTTATACGTATTGGACTGTACAATTTTTTTAAAAGATTTTATTTATTTATTCATGAGAGACACAGAGAGGCAGAGACTCAGGCAGAGGGAGAAGCAGGCTCCATGTAGGGAGCCCAATGTGGGACTCAATCCTGGGACCCTAGGATCATGTCCTGAGCCAAAGGCAGATGCTCAACCACTGAGCCACCCAGGGCATCCCTACAATTTTTTTTTAAAGATTTTATTTATTTATTCATGAGAGAGGCAGAGACATAGTTAGAGGAAGAAGTAGGCTCCCTATGGGAGCCTGATAAAGAACTCTGTCCCAGGACCCTGGCATCATGACCTGAACCAAAGGCAGACACTCAACCACTGAGCCACCCAGGCGCCCAGACTGTTACAATTGTCTAAATTGCTGCTTTTTTCTATAAACCACTTAATGAATGGGTAAAAATAAATAGAAAAATCTACACCCTTTCATAAACTCTGGCATAAGCAAAGAAAGAATCTAAATAAATATTAATTAGCACCTAACAGGTAGGAGCAGCATGGGATACAGAGTAATCTGACCATGAAATGAACCTTTATGTGTGCTGTATAAAGTGGAAGCATAGTTGAGGATGTCCAATATATGTAGGATTAGCATCTCCTTAATAAGAATACTATTAAGGAAATGGGTTTGTTGAAAGAGCAAAGCTTTATTATGTGAAAGATAATTAAGAGCAGATTATCTGCCCAGTGCTGTAAGAAGAGATTAAGAAAATTATCAGTGTAAGAAAAATTTGGAAGTAGGTTGAAATTCTGGAGAAAAAATTTTCATACTATTTTCAAAACAGCAATGCTATTTAAGTGCCAAATCATTCAAAACTTCCATTTGTATGCCATTTTGAAAAATATTTTACAAATAAAAAAATAACTATTTGATATTGAAATGTGGACACTCTGTGTATGTGATGGCTTTCTTAGCAAAATCTTTAAGAAACTTCACATTAATTAGTTGAACTCAACATTTGGCAGTTATCTAATTCCCTTGTGCAAGTCCATATAATTCCTAGTTATGCTCACTATGAAAAGTTGGAGCAGGAAGCATTAGTTGTGTTTAGCAGCAGGTGTGATACTCAGAGGAAGGAGATAAAGTAAATGTATTTGAACTGGCAGGTGTGAGTGCCCAGCACCTCTAGGACAGAGGACCCCCATTTCAGACTCAAGCAGACTCGGTCCGTCTCACCACTGCCCCCTACTGGCTGTGGATTTGGGGGGGAGTTACTTAAACTTTCTAAGTCCACTTCCTATAATGTGGAAACAATACCTGCCTCACACCGTGATTGAGATGATTGAATAAGGTGGAGAAGAGGAGCCAGGATTCAAAGACAAGAAGCCTAAAAAAAAAAAAAAAAAAAAAAAAAAAAAAAAACAAAGACAAGAAGCCTGACTCCAGAGCCTCTGCTTTCAAACAACGCTTTTAACATTTGACCAAAATGGGCCAACCAATATAAACGATAAAATTTGACCTCAATATACCAAATTCAAAGCCTGAGACTGCCAGCTAGGCTCAGCAGGAAGTCAGAGAAGACTGTAAAGGAGAGAGGGAGTGCAAAGCATCAGCCAGGGATCCATTCCTGAAAAGGACCTGCAGAGCCCAAACAGGGCATCCAACCTGGACCATGTTATTTCCTGTCCCCATCTTCATCTCTGTTACCACTGATTGGTGAGTCCTCCACCAAGGAGGGATAGCCTCTCAAACTAGCTCTGGTATGAATGATCCTGGTCCCGGTGATGAGACCAGTTTTCATCTCTCACAGTTTTCAGGGGAAATCAGGAGTTTACAAGTTCACTTCCCCCCTACCCCCACACTCAATGCTAAAATGCTTGTATCTACAAGAAGTTTGGGTCAAAAAAAAAAGGGGGGGATCTTAATTTAGATACACTGGAGTTGATGACAAGGCCCTCTGATAAAGGTCTTGGGAAAGCAGAAAAGATTTTATTATAAAATACTTAAGCATTCTCCAGGATATTGAAAATTGGAAAACCTGGCCTTTTATCCTGAGCTTCCCTGATGTTCATTCAACAATCATTAGTTAAGCACCTAAGGTGCACCAAGCCCTGGGGACATACAATCAAGATCAAACAAACTCTCTGCTACAAGGAAGCCTGAGGGCTGGGGCCCAGAGAACAGAGAAGAAAGGCTACAGTGTTTGCTCTTACCTGGAGTGGAGTAAGACAGGGTCTTGAAACCAGCTTCCCAGCAGAGGTAGTGATTGACTTGAAACTTGAAACAGTATGTGCTTCCCAGCCAAGTGGAAAAGAATGGCCCTTCAAGTTGAGTCATCAAGTGGAAAGTCATGAGGCTGTAACATATGTGCATGATTCCTCTAATCCTCAGTGTTCTCATTCCTGGATGGGGCTGTAAAGCACTTTTCATGACAGATAGACCAGGCTGCACCACTCATCAGTTGTGTAAGCAGGAGCCCAGATATTCCCCTCCCCAGACTCTGGATCTTATTTTAATATCGTAAATATCCCTAACCTCCTTCTACTGCTTTATTTTTCTGTTGCTTCTAACGTACCATCTACTTTATTTATTTATTCATCTGATTTCATCTGCCAAAATGTAAACTTTAGAGTGTAGAAGTCTGTGATTCTTGTTCTCTGTAGGATCACCATCAGCTAGAACAATTGCTATTTGTTGAAAGAATGACTGAATAATTAAGTGTAAAGTGGGAAGAATAATATTAAGTATTTCATGATTTGGCTTGAAAGTGACACAGTATGTAAAGCATTTAGCACAGTAGCAAGTACATATGTGCTGGATAAAATTAGCTATTACTAATGGATACAATAAAACTTGTCCAGTATGCGCACAAAGAGAAAATGGTGTGTGTGCATGCATGTGTGTGTGTGTAAATAACTACAAAATGTTGTAAGAGTAAATCACAGCATGGTCATCACACCCATGTGCATATCACACTTGCTGTAGTAGGGCTTGCAGGAGTATTTTTCACAAACAAGCAGCTTGAATCCTAAGAAAAATATTCTCAATATAAATTATCCACTTTGTTCTGGAGAAATTTCCCTCCAAGACCTCATTTTCATTTGTCCATTGCACCCATGAATCAAATATGCCTTGGGCAAAAAAAAGGATGTGGCTGCAGACACATGGGTATTTTTCCCAAAATACAAGCAGTGTTTTAAAATGCGAGGATAAACAGCTACCCTGAGAGATCACTGGCAGTGGATGTTGGAGCCCTCTTGTCATCACACAGAACTGAGCTACAATACTAAAAGGCTCAATGATGGAGGTGAACTCACTCCAGTGAAAGAGCCAGGATCCAGATGAGGCAAGTGTCAAAAAATTCAGAATTCAAGATAAATAACATTATAATTCAATATTTTAAAAAGTCAAAATAATGCAGAAAAATCTCCAGTGAGCCAAATGTCAAAATTTTAAATAAAGATTAGTGTTATGCTGAATCGTACTGGAGACTTAGAAAAAAAAAAATGTGCACCTCTACATACATGTTTTTTATGTGATTTTTAGTGATTAATTTTTCCAGAATACTAAAGTAGTTGTACAATTTTTTAAATGGGAAAAAGGCATATAGAATTAACCTCATTAAAAATTCATTTAATTCATTTAATTTTATTTAATCAGCTAATTCATATAATTAACTTCATTAAAATTTTTAAAGATCATTTTCGGTCAAGAGAAATTGTCAAATATGGCAATTCTATTAATGAAACATGATAAAAGCAACAAAGTAGATTTTGAAAATATTATTGATGAATTTACTCCCATTAAAGCCAGGAAAGTAGAAGTATGATACACAATCTGTTACTGCTATAAATAAAATATTTAAATATTGTAGTTTTCTTCTTTTATGAAAATTTTAAGATTCAATATTTTTACATGTTAGCAGCTAGTTCACTATTTTTAAGGCCTTTTGAGGGCCAAATTAAATATATCTTTCTACTGGCCAGAGACAGCTAGAAATCTATAAACTCTGATCTATTTGTTTCTAAAGATGCTATGCTTTTCATTGCTATTTATCTCCTCAATTAAAACATAAGTAAGTCTCCTGAGTATAGGAACACATCATAAAATATCACAGAGAGAACCATTTGAAAAACCCTTCATTAATTGCTGATTAAGAGACTACTTTGTAGTCATGCCCTTCACCCTGGCACATACAATGTGATCTACCATACAATCTTCCATATCAAGTCATTATGACCAAGATGGTGCCCTTAATCTGAAGCCAGACTCATACCACAGAAAATGACAAACACATCCTCACAAAGGCAAGGCTGTACCTGAGTCCAAGCATTGCTCCAAGAGCTTCTCAAATGACATCAATCTGCAAGTTGGAAAACACAGTTCGCTGTCCTCTAGCAGAGGGTTAAAGAGAAGTAGACAAGGTCATAAACCCATTTCTTTTAAGAATCCCATCTCTATTTTAGAACAGTTGAGCATAGTTAGAACAGTTTTCGAATTACTGTTTTGTTTCCAGCCTTGTTTGTTGAGCTTCAAAGTCAAACTTTTCTTTCTTTTGAATGTTCTTGAATGTCCCATGCTGGAATTCAAGACCTGAGTTTGAGCCTGTGGAAGCTTGCCCGGTGTTGTTAATCTCCCTGATCCTATTGTCATCTTTGAAGTGTGAAGGACATCAATAACGATCTCATTTCACTGATATAGATTCAGTGTCATACCGAGAGGAAAAGCGCAGATTCTGAAGTCAAATATAAATATGAGTCTCAGCCATGCAACTTACTACCTTTATAACCTAGAGAAAGTTACTTACTTAGCTGAAACTTAGTTTTCACTCCTATAAAAAATTGGGTGCCATAATAGCTCCTATTTCATAGGATCTTCTGAGAGTTCTCTGAAGATGAGCTCATACCTGTAAAATAGTGAGGTAGTAAAAATCCTACCAACAAAGAGAAATCTTTCCATATTAATATGGAAATAAAGAAAACTGATGTATTTAGAGTAGATGCATATATGTAGTCCACCAGAGACTACAAAGTCAGAATAAAATTTCACACAATTTAAACTGCAAAGCAGATCCAAAATTCACTTGGGATTTGAGGTAGCTATTTGTTTAGTTAATTGACCTCCTCTGTAAGAGTAATAAAGCTTCTCTTATCTCCTGGAAAAAACAAATAGTTATACCTCGAAATAGACTCCCAGAGGTGTATTTTCACATTTCAAGGGGGAATGAGTCTCATGACCTTGAACACAACTCTACATTGCAAAATTGAAGATTGGGCTTTTCTAGTCCCTGGAGAGATTATTCTACGGTGCAAAGGTTAGAGAAAGATCTCAGCCCACACCCACAATGGCCCCTAAAAAGACATTCTAAGAAGGGGAAGGCAGGAAAAGAGTCTCTTTCCCCTTTCGTCCTTTGTCATCCTTGTAAAAGCCCCCTCCTCCTAAATTATAAATATGAGAAATTATTTAGTAGGTATGAAAACTGTGGCAAACTCTAGGTATGTTTTTATTTTTTTAATTAAATGTTTTTATTTGACTATTTTATTTTGACATACATTTTGTTTCTCCTCCAAGGTTGCAGGATCACATGAAGAAAATATCCCAGGAAGATCTACTTTCCATTAAAAAGGAGTATGGTGTCCTCCTCTGAGACTGCTACTGCCAACCTGCCTCCCACACTGTCCACCAAGAAAATAAATCTAGGCAAAATCACATCTATGGAGAGGCACTAAGCAAATAATGTGCCACAGTGGCACACTAAATTCTGCTCACAGTAAGGATCTATTTTTAAAAAGTTATTATGTGTAAATAGTATTAAATCTATGTGTATATGTGTATGATACTAAACATAATATATATATAGTTACTATATATGGATATATACTAATATAGGAAAAGATGTTAGGGTTCAAAGCTGACAGTCAAGACAGGATTCTCGAAATGTCTTAAGTGCAAAAAGGTAGTTTTATTAAAGTGCAGGGACAGGACCTGTGGGCTGAAAGACCTCCATCAGGGTGATGAGGAATGGAGTGACCCATTATACATTTTCAAGTTGGGAAGGGGTTAGGGATAGCATTAAGTCACTAAGGAATTTTGGAAGCATTCCCAGGACCTTGAAGGGGCTAGTTATTGTTGTTATTGTGGGAAAAGGTCATTTATTGCTTTCTAATAAAACCTTAGCCATGAGACCCTTCAGATGCATATCGGTGAGCCATATGCTTGGGGAATGATTGCCAACACATATCTTGAGGGGTTTAAAGATAAAAGAAATTTCTAAAGGAATTTCTATATGTTAAAGTAGACTTACAGGATCCTGGGGATCAGGCTAAAATTGTGTTTTGCCCTTAGCAAAGTATTAACATTGAGGCAGTTGAGTCCCTAGAGGAATGTCACTTTGCCTATTTTGAAGACTTGTCCATGGGTTGTAAGTAGTAAGGAAATTTAATAAGTTTTCTTCTGCCTTTGTTTCCCATAACATATATTACATATATACATACATATATACACAATCACACACATCTAATTAAGAAAGAATGTAGCTGACTTAATTTACATATAAACATTTCACATCCACTGCAGATGTTTAAAAGACCCAAAAAGGATTTATTGGCATAATAAACTGAGCGCTTATAAAAATTTTAATGTATGTTTTTGAACATTTGGACACAGGAGAGGAAGGGAAAGCTTCACAATTGGACACACTGTTCACCTGGAAGGCGGAGTCTTGCCTAGTCCATGAGGACACTTTTCGCAAATTAAAAACCTTCTCCTTTTCTCCTATATGCAGCTCCCTTTCACTTCTAGGATGAGTACCACACTCCAATTAACATCTCACATAACAGTAGGTGCCATCCTGCTGAAAAGATCTTATGGAAGATTAGGCAGTCTGACTGTCCATCGGACTCTTCTTTAACCCTTCTCTCCCACTCAAAATTTCTATCTCTAGAAAACTCACCAAGATTCTGAGGATTTGAAGTCTGCAATCGTTCAGGTTAATAGATCAACTCTCAGATGAGATAAAAGATAAATCCCCAAATACAACTTAATTCTCACTACTGCATCTAGCTGTGTAAATGGAACACAGTAGATATTCATTAAAAATATGCTGAAATATTAACTGACTAAATTGCTTTTTAATAACCCAATAATCCCAAATAGGCAATTAAATGGGTTAATTTTTTGGCACTTAAAGGAAACACAAAGCCAATAGTGAAGATTTTCTAGGTCAATATCTTTCTCATTAAGAAGATATTGTTTTATTTTTTTTTAAGATTTTATGTATTTATTTGGAAGAGAGAGAGAGATTGAGCAGAAGAGTGGGGCAGAAGGAGAAGGAAAGGGAGAAGAAGACTCTCTGCTGAGTGTGGAGCCTGACCTGGGGCTAGATCCAATCCCAGCATGACCCGAGCTGAAGTCGGATGCATAGCCCACTTATCCATCCAGATGCCCCAAGAAGATATTCCTTTTTTTTTTAAGATTTTATTTATTTATTCATTCTGAAAGACACACAGAGAGAGAGGCAGAGACACAGGCAGAGGGAGAAGCAGGCTCCATGCCGGGAACCTGATAGGGGACTCGATCCCAGGTCTCCAGGATCTCTCCCTGGGCCAAAGGCACATGCTAAACTGCTGAGCCACCCAGAGATCTCCCAAGAAGATATTCTTGAAGAACAAAGTAAGATAGAGATAGGAAACATGGGCCCTTGTATATTAGCCAGATTTGATGATATTCATTTTAGTAGAAAGAAATATAAAGAAAAAAGTATTTCTTAATATGTCATTCCTCCATATACTTCCATAAATGCAGCTCTTTAGGGGTTTCGGATAGGTAGCTATAATGGCTGTAATTCATTGCATTCCCACTGTACATTGTATATATGGCTTATCTTACTTGATTTTCTAAACTATTTGATGAGTTTATATCATAATCCCTAATTTATGATAGAGAGAAAACAAATCTCAAGAGGTTAAATAACTCACCTCAAATCATTTAATTAACAAGTTGGAGAAACAGAGTTTCACCTCAGATCATATGACCCAGAATCTATGTGCCTAACCAGTAAAATATACAGATAGTAACTTTTGTTATTAGCAACCTGAGCTTCTTAAGTACAAGAGAGACTAATCAGGGCCAAAAGTTTGAGGAAAGACTTAATAGAGAAATTATGAGATTCCTATTCCTAGAAAATTTAAAACAAGGAAAATATCTGCTTGCAAATTTTAGAGGAAGCAGCAGTGCTAGAGACTGTCCATTCATCTCTCTTATCGTTGAGAAACCTCTCTCTCCTATAGTTGAGAAAATTGATGACCAGACACAGAAAAAAGTAGTATAGTCACTACGCAAGTTGCAGGAAATCCAGAATAGAAACTCAGGTACATTTATACTCTTCATCTTCAGATGAAGTTCATCATATTAAGCTACTTGATTTCTCGTTAGAGTGGTTTGACCATAGCCTGTTTGAAGGGGGAAATTCTTGCTGACTGTGCTACTAGCTATATATGTGCAGCCACAAAGATTCTGTTTCCCTGATGCACTAACATTTTTTAATAGAAAGATCAAAATCTCTTTTCCTACAAATACTAAGAAGGATGTGTTCTCAATTATCTCAAACTCATAACTGATAACATGGGGAAATGATTAGCAGCATTACATAACCTAATCTTTACTATGAAAGATTTTAGATTGACTCTCACTATTAATTCAGCATTTGGTTCAGAGCAACAGTTTCTTGGAAACAAATAATAAAAAACATATTAAGCACTTTTCTTCTCTAATGCCACTTAATCTATATGTGAAGCTAGGGAGAAAATCAAACAAAACATTTTTCTTTTTGTGAGGACCCAAACATTCCTCAGAAATAATTGTACACCTTAGAGTTCCCACAGAGCATGTGTTTTGTTTTTGTTTAATCACATCATCATAAACTATTAGTCAAGTAAAACTGCTAAATTGACCTTACTTTCCAGTAGATTCTAGGGCCTTGATCTGTCCCATAGTTCTGGTGATCTCTTACAAAGTTTCCCACATACACACTTATCTGCCTTTGTGCTACCAGTCTCCAAAAGAAACAGGCTTCCTCTCGATGATTAGAATTCAGTTCCTAGAGCTATAGTGCTGGACCTTGAGACTTTGGAGATGAAGGAAAGCAAATGCCAGATTAAAGGTTGGCAGTTCTTAAAAACTGGTAATCAAATAGTGACCATTAGAGAAATGTCAAGATTGAATCCTTCGGGGAGGAATAAAAAAGGATTAAGACAACTGAATAAATAAGGGGAAACATGTAAAAGGAAAATAAAAGTCCACTATTTCTTTTTCTACTGAATTTAGCACGTGCATGCACAACACATTTCATTGTTTTGTTTCTCTTCAACTAGATTCATAGAAGTCCTAGAATTGAAAAACACAAAGGAGGAACACCTGGGTGGTTCAGTGGTTAAGTGTCTGCCTTTGGTTCAGGGCGTGATCCCAGGGTCCGAGGATTGAGTCCCACATCGAGCTCCCTGCATGGAGCTTGCTTCTCCCTCTGCCTATGTCTCTGCCTTTCTCTCTCTCTCTGTGTCTCTCATGAATAAATAAATAAAATCTTAAAAAAAAAAAGACACACACACACACACAAACAAAAGCTGGATTTATAGTCCAACTAGACATCTTCCATCTAACAAATCACTATGCAGTTGTTCAACCTGTTGAATAACTACAGAAATGTGTGTGTGTGTATTATTTTTGAGGGGTAGCAGAATTGACAAATTTGTTATCCTAAAATATGCCTTTTTGGCATAAAAATTATTTTAGGCTGATCATATTTTTAAAAACCAGCCAATAGAAGACAAACTCTGAAAACCAAGTGGAAATTACCCTTTTGAATGAGTAATTTACATTTATAAGGGAAATCTCCATTTCTAAGGATATCTCTCTATGTACCAGGAAGAGAACTAAGTCTGTAGAAACTCCTATCAATGGTATGGATTTAAACCTGCCTAACAACCATACCCTTGGTTACCATGCTTTGCCTGAAAACCTGGCTCTCTCTCACCCAATATCTTCTGTCTTCAGCCTGAGTTGGTATTTAAGTGATGGCCTGGGTCATTTGGGGGAATTACTCAGTTTTCTTGGGTATTTACCATGTGAATATAGGAAGTATACATGCTATTAAACTTCTGCTTATTTCTCTCCTATCAATCTTTTTTTTAAGATTTTATTTATTTATTCATGAAAGACACACAGAGAGGGGGAGAGAGAGAGAAAGAGAGAGAGACAGGGGCATAGACATAGGCAGAGGGAGAAGCAGGCTCCATGCATGGAGCCAGACGTGGGACTCAATCCCAGGTCTCCAGGACCACACCCTGGGCTGATCCAACCTGAGCTGCCCTAATCTGTCCTCCCTGCTGAGAACCTAGAAGGGTAGAGAGAAATGATCTTTTCTCCTTCTATATTTTCCACATAGAAAATAAATAAAATTATTTTTCATTGATGTTTCCCCAAATATGTAAGAATACAATAAATTTGTTACTCCTATACACTGCGTGGGAACATAAGAAATTGTTATCAACTTTCAGGAAAACACTGTGATAAGGAATATAATATGCAATCATTTTGATGTAGTTGAGATAGGAAACTGAAGGCACTCCATTTTTATAAAGGCTCCTTTCTAGTGTTTTTCTGTGAGGCCCTATTGACTCATGTTCTGTATTTTACCTTGCATCTGAATAAACCATATAAGCTATGTTCTTACTCCAAGGGGGAAACCAGAAAGTTGATATTTCTCTGAGTTATATCCTAGGCCCCCAAACACCTGATAACATCTAAGAAGAACAAGATCCCAAACATGTTCCAAGACATTCACTTCAAACAAATCTCAGCTGACACTGGCATCAATACCTCGTATCTTTGATGATTTATGAAATAACACCTATTAGTCACCTGTCATTCACCTTTGATCAGACACTAACATGGACTCCTGAAGAAACACATACCCTGGACCCCTTCCCAATATAAACCCCTATTCCCAAGTGATAACGAGACTCTCCTTTTCTTTCTCAGTCTCCCAGATACTCTGTCTGCTAAATGTCACTTACACTATTCAATAAACTTTCACTTCCAGGTCACCTGGGTGGTTCAGTGGTTGAGTGTCTGCCTTTGGCTCAGGTCATGATCCTGGGGTCCTCGGATGGAGTCCTGCATCAGGGTCCTGGTAGGGAGCCTGCTTCTCCCTCTGCCTATGTCTCTGCCTCTCTCTGTGTGTCTCTCACGAATAAATAAATAAAATCTTTAAAAAATAAGTAAACTTTCACTTCCTCCTGGATCTGATTTGATTTCTATCCTGTGGAATCCAAGGACTCAAGGACACTCTTGGGTGGTCCTGCAGGACCCTGCTGGTTTCTCACCCCTGGCCTGCCTACATCATAGTAGATTACATTTCTTGTAATTATCTTAAATTTTGAGAAGTCATAAACACAAAAATAGCAACTATATGATTGTGAGTTGCTTTTCTAACAATAAGATAACAGCTGCATCTGTAATGTTGACATAACTGAATATCATACATTAATTCTAAATTATGGTCAGAAAAATATAGCATCATGGAGTTTTTTTTTAATATGATATTCATTTAAAAGAGCAGCATAGGGCAGCCCAGGTAGCTCAGCAGTTTAGCGTCGCCTTCCACCCAGGGCGGCGTGATCCTGGAGACCCTGGATGGAGTCTCACCTCAGGATCCCTGCATGGAGCCCGCTTCTCCCTCTGCCTGTGTCTCTGCCTCTCTCTCTCTTTCTCTCTCTCTCTCTCTCATGAATAAACAAAATCTATACAAAAAAATTGACAAATATCCACCAAAGACATAAAATTACATTATATGTAATGTAATTACATGATTACAACCAGTAAAACTATTGCCATTGGAAGTAGACTAGTAGGAACTCAGTCTTCCACTTATACATTGAATAATACTCAGGTTCATACTTTGAAGCTTGAGTGACTCCTTTTTCTATTTATCAATATTCTATAATTATAATTCTATAATTCTATAATATATTCTATAATTGTAATTCTGTAATTCTATAATATATTCTAGGATTGTAATTCTGAAATATATTCTATAGTTCCAAATAATTTTTCTGTTTATTATTAAAATACACAAAATTTGAGAGCATTCTTTCTTCTGTTGAGCTTAACATCAAGCTTCTGTTGTCAGGATATGTATTTCTTTGTAATACGCTTTCTCTACAGCACCTTGAGTAGAGTTTAATACATAAAGTTAATAAATATTAAATAAAAAGAAAATAGGAGAGATGAGGGAAGGAAATTACACAATATATATGATTCTACATGCAGTTAATAGAATATCTGCCACAAGTTCAGAGATAGTTTCTTCCTCTTTCAGGTCCTCCTTATCCACTTCCTCATTATTATCATCATCATGATTACTATGATGTTATAATCTATTTCATAAAGAATCTGATACAATCAAGTCTGCCCATGCATCTCAATTAAGTTTTCCTAATGAGTAGCATAACAAAAATAGCTATAAATCTCACAATCATATAGTTGCTATTTTTGTGTTTATTAACTTCTCAAAATTTATGATAATGACAAGAAATGCTATCTACTATGATGTAGGCAGACCAGGTCTGAGGACCCAGCGGGATCCTGCAAGACCATCTAAGAGAGCCTTGGCTTCCACAGGATAGAAATCAAATGAGAGCCAGGAGGAAGTGAAAGTTTATTGAATAGTGTAAGTGACATTATAGCAGACCAAGTATCTGAGAGACTAAGAAAGGAAAGGAGAGTCTCACGTCATCACTTACAGACTCAAGATCAAAGTAATATTAATCAAAACTTTAAAATGTGTGAAAAAATAATTTGCAATTTCATTAATAAACAATCTTAATATTTTGAAAAGTTGGTAGAAATGTGGTAAATAGGTAATTAGACAAAAAGCTTAGAGCAAACAAGCAAAGTTTTTCTGTTATCAGTAAAAAGATATGTTCAGATGCTGTTCAAAACATTAGAGAGAACCTTTCTTCCCTTGAAGTATGCACAATCTGAAGTGCAGTTTTGGAAAAAGACAGCAAGGTAAAGTGTCACATATTAGACAGAAAAGAACTTAAAGTATGTATCAGTTAGAGTGTACAAATGCTGTGGAGGGTAGACTAATGGCCCCCCCGAGGATGTTCACAACCTAATTTAAAGAACATGTGAATATATTATCTTTTATGACAAAAGGAAGTTTTTAGATAAGTAAAGATCTTGAGAAGGGAAAATTTTCCTGGAATATCCATATAGACCCAATGTAATCACAAGGGTCCTCATA
Organism: Canis aureus; assembly: GCF_053574225.1. Lineage (NCBI taxonomy): Eukaryota > Metazoa > Chordata > Mammalia > Carnivora > Canidae > Canis > Canis aureus. Next base: position 20,472,711 of record NC_135639.1, on the reverse strand, counting down.
AGAGGGAGTAAGGAGGGTAAAAGTCAGAGAGAGAGAAATGTAGGGGTGGAAGCAGAAGTTAAAGAGGAGAAAATATGCTATGCTTCTGGTTTTCAGGACCAATGAATGTGAAGATAACCTCTATAAGTTTCTTCATTGGAGCCTCCAGTAGAAACACAGCTTTGCGAACACTTTGATTTTAGCCCCTTGAGATATTTTTCAGACTTCTGACCTCCAAAGCTATAAGATAATAAGTTTGTGTCATTTTAAGACACTAAATGTATAGTAATCTGTTACAGCAGCAATATGAAACCAGTATACCTGCCTATCAGTGACTGAAATCATAACATCATCCATTGTTTACCTACTAAGAAATCTGGAAGTTGGCAGGTCCACCATCAGGGCAATGGCTAAACAATGTTTTCAGAAAATCAAGTTCTTTGTGTCTTTCTGTTCTTCTATCTTTTAAGTATTGATTTTCATTGGTAGAACTGTTTGTTCTCCAACAAAAGATGGCTATCATATCCCCCAACACTTTCAAGGCTAAAGATTTATTCCTAAATAGAAATACAGACTGCAATTATCACAACAACAAATCTACGAGCAAATGCCAAAACAAACACTTTTGGCACTAACACTAAATAAAATCAAGTAAAGAGTTATCCCTTCATTTCTTTCCCAATCAGGAAACTCTAGAATCCTATCCCTTCACCCCACTTGATGTCCCTTTTTCTTTCATTGTCCAAAATTGGGTTACTAAGTCACCCTCAAGTACAAAGGAAGTTGAGACAGTGAATATGTGGTAAAGTTCATAAGAGTTCAATTACTCCTCTATTACCCTCCAAAAGCATGGTTTATTAGCAAGATAGAATAAATCAGATCAAAGAATGCCCACGGGAGGGCAACTAACTGTATCTGCTACAAGATATTTATCCTGACAACAAGGAGCAACTATTACAATTAGGTGAGGGCCTTTCATGATGTCACTCTCCAAAGGAGAGGATCATTTTCCCACCTGATTTGTTAATCAGTAAACTGCAATGAAAACGAGCTGTTTAAATCAGCTTTTTCCAAAAGGGCACACCAGAAGACTGGTCCTCAGGGATAGTTTGGGGGAACAAAGATTTCTGTTGTATGTGTGCATGTATGTATAAATAAATTAAATGAATAAATGAATAAATAAATTCTCATTACACATAAGCATATTAAAAGTTTTGATAGTTAAATATTTAAATATCTCCCAAAGCAATAAAAAAAATAATATATTGTCTTATTTCACAGTAATAGCCCATTGAATACCTTTCAGGAAGTTTAGTAAATGATGTCTCCTCTCCCTGGTCCCTCAGGAGGCAGACCAGATTCTGGATAGGTATTTAATATGTATCTTAGGAAAAATCTGTAGGTACTATTGATAGCCCAGCTCACTGCTAATTGTATGGCACATCAACAATGCTTGTGTTTATTCTTCCCCTTTGATCAGATCCAGCAAGGTATAAATTAGGCTGGGATGGGTAAATTGTCTTACATTTTGTCAGTTAAGGAAACTTTGACAGAAACTGATGAGTTTAACCAAGCAGAGGCAACACTGAAATTTAAGCAGCTGGCATCTTGAATTGTAATGAGAAAAAAAGAAAATGTTTAGGAAGACTTAGAGAAATTATGAAAAGTGGAAACAGCCAATTAGAGTTGTGCTTATTGTAATGGATGCTTTCATTTAAGTGACTTGGTGACAGATCTCTTTCCAGTTCTCAGCTCTGTAAATAGCCCGTAAGAAAAGAATAAGTCACAGAGTTAGAAGAGCTCTGAAATTACATGCTGTCTTTCTGTCCTCTTTCCAGAACTTTGCTGGTGTTCCCTTCTTAGCTTTCAACATTTCTTTTCCTAGAGCACTCAACATGTAGCCCAGCCAGCATCCAGAAGCCAGGAGAGCCTGTCATGTGTTTCTAAAGCTGAGTGCTATTGACCCCAAATTTCGTGGCCTACATGCTGATATGCAAAAAATATGTTCTTTGAATCTTCCACCTGCACTTTTCAAAGATGTTCCTTACTGCTATATCTAACAAGGACAAGTACAGGGTGAAATCAAACTCAGAACAGAACCATTAAGCAGACACTGGATCTCCATTTGGATCCCAAAGAAATTCTGCAGATGCTCCCTCACAGCTGTCAGTCACTTTGGGAAAGAAACATTTTAACCCTTTGAACAGAGATATTCAATGTACACTGGAAGCAGCATTAACTTTTATCCAAGATTCATAAGGTTTATTCAACAACTAAACTCCTGTATAGTCAAGAAAACCAATGTCTCCAAGGCTTGGAGCATTGTCCTGTGAATGCCATAAGCAATCAGGCTGGTGGATCAGAGTATTAGCACTCAGATTTCACGTATGAAAATTTACGTATCAGTTGAATTCCTCCAGAGACTTGGATTCCAAGGACTTGTCAAAAATGCTTTTTCCTCCCTCCTGAACTACCCACTTGACTTTGGGCTCTGTGGTTTAACTGAAGACACTCATGGCTCAAAGAGCCTAGAGGAGGTCTAGTGGATAGATGTTCAAAGTACAAATAAAAGGAATATAAGAATTTGGTTCTCACAACCAAAGTGATCATCTTTACTGCACTATATCCACTTTTTTAGAACATCAACCAACCAACTCATCTATATACTGACTGCCAAACATAGATATTCAGCTATTAAGTTGAACACAGCCTATGTACCTGACTCCAAAGCCCATTTATCCTCATCACTGCCTCAAATAACAGTAAATATATAGCTCACTCTGGTAAGAAGTGGCTTGGGACTTTTAACCAGGAATCCTGAGCTCAGAGTCTCACTGATATTGGTCAGGAACTGGTAAGAGAAATCACATCCACTAACATACAGTCTCCCTTTTTAGACTTAAAGCACTAAAATGTTTGTAAGGTCAAAGAAGGGTCACTAGAGAAGAGATGAAAATAAGTAACACAATTGGGACACCAACAGGTAGCACTTCCATCAAAGAAAAAGGCCACCAGTGGCTTCACTGGCAGTTCTCAGCCTGTACTTTAGACATGCCCCCAGCAAGGAATTGCTATCAAAGTATATTCAAAGCAATGAGTCAAAAGTACTAACTTCTGGGATCCCTGATGGGATCAGGTTTGGCGCCTGCCTTCGGCCTGGGGTGTGATCCTAGAGTCCTGGGATCGAGTCTTGCATCGGGCTCCCTGCATGGAGCCTGCTTCTCCCTCTGCCTGTGTCTCTGCCTCTCTCTCTCTCTCTCTCTCTCTCTCTCGAATAAATGAATAAAATCTTAAAAAAAAAAAGTACTATCCTCTTTAAAATATACCTCATTTTCATGGTGACATCAGATTCTCTTACTTTGCATCCTGGAGAACTATAGATTCTTAGTAGAATCTATAACCAGACCTGGTTGGTTTCTATAAGATGCAAGTAATATAAATGCCCTCCCCAAGAGAAACCCAGGTGTGTGGGGTGTCAAATGCACATGGCGGCTAAGCTGAGGTGAAGTCATATTTTAAATCATACACTACAAAGGCCATTTTCCTTTCTGTATACTGTCCAGAGATGCTAAATTCTGTATCTGTGTATTAAACATAGCTAGCAGGAGAATGTCAAAAATGTCATCAGGGATTTGGATCTGCCACAGCTATTTAATTTAGTCATCCCATGGGACATTGAGGGAACATGGTATTCTTTACAATGTACTTAATTTCTTGTCATCTCTCCAGAACCAGCTCATTTCATCTTCACAAGTATTTTAACTATCATACAACTATAAATTAAATTTTATAAGCTACCCTGAGTTCATTTTCAATGACAATCTTATGGATCAAACCCAATTTCTAAATACTCTATTGAAGGTTCTTCATGGAGTCTCCATTTCATGATTATACTGTTGTCTTCTTTCATCTCTGCAGATCCTATGCAGTGTAAAAGCAGAGTTAAAAGATTTTTCTCCAGTACCTGAAAGAATTCTTCCCTCTTCTGGACTCCCATAGTCTTTTGTGTATCCTTGGTCTATGACATTTATAATGTTCCTCATTTTAGAGATATTTACTTATACCTCATCTTCTCTTCAAACTGCAAACCCCTTAAAAACATTGAGGTGCATTCATCTTTTTCATCTCCCCTGTGTCTAAACCAGTCCTATATATACATCTAATTCAATCCATTCTTATTAAATAGAATAAGATTTTTTAAAAAAAACTCAATAAATTTAGTAATAAATATGACACAGAGAATCAGAGAAAAGTAATGTGGTGTAAGTATTAAAAGCATGAATTTTATTGTCAGACAGCTTTGCAACTCACTAATTGTGAAAATTTGGTAAATAAACATAAATATTCTAAGTCTTAGTTTCTTGAGATCTGTGAGAGATGGAGATATCTCTGCGACATGCCTCATAGAGCTTTGGTCAGAATTTAATGGGATGATGCCTTTTCAGCAGCTCAGTGTAGTAAATGCCCAATAAATATTGCTATTATTTTTCCGTTGAAAATGAAAGTACCAAGACATATAAGACATGTTCATGCTTTCTATTTATCTCTCTTTCTATGTTTTTCAATATATTTCTCTCAAAACACACACACACATGCACACACACCACATATTTTATATGGAGTCACATCAGTAAAAATAATGAAGTGCCACAAAAGGATTAATTATCACTTACATTTTATCATTCCTCAACACTTAAAACTTCTGCCAAACAAAAAACAAATCAAAACTTAATTAAGGACAGACTTTTGTCAAGATAACTATTGCAATAGAGCATTCTCTGCTCCAACCTCAGGATCTGTAAGTGTCTCAAAACTAAGCAGAAAAAGGCTTTTCTTTTATAGGAAGAGTTGAGTAAGTCTGGCAGGAATGTTTTGGGAAAGGCAGCAATCAATGAAGACTAGAAAACAGCATGATTGCAGTGGTTCAAGAGAAAAATGTTCCTGTCTGTGATGGGCTGATTCTCAGAATGAGTTGTTAAAGGGCGGAAGGATGGAAAGCTATATTCTGCATCTTATTGGTTGCTGAACCAAGCCACAGTTTAGGGGTCTATGGGAAGGAAAGGAGTCTGACTAAAGTTTGGTCAAGCTAATTAGTAGGTAAGCAATAGGCAATTATGAACACTTGGTCATTACATATCACTTCTATTTCACTGACTAAAGCAAGTCACATAGCTATACCCATTTTAGAGGAGGAAGGAAAGTACTATCGCAATGTGTCAAACAGGATAAGAATATACTTATGAATAGACCAAGTGACTACCACAGTGGCTTTCAATCTCTCCCTTCCTCTTCATAAAAGAAATAGATCTCCTGACAACAGGTGACTTCTACCAGTGTGACCTTGCCTTACATAAGGAGGTTTCAAAATGCTATTCTTACAGGAACTTGACCAAGGTATCTTAAAATGGAAAAAAGTATGCATTTTCCCCAATGTTCATTAAGAAATTAGAACAACAGATTGAATTATTTGCAGTTATATATTTTTCTTTCATAAATGTTTAACTTCAATAACTGCTATAACCTATAATCTATTAATGTTAGGCACTAGGATAATTTATTTAGCCCTCAAGGTATTCTATAGGTACTTTGTCACATGAATAAATTTGAGTAGCTCTACTGCATCTCATAGGCCTGAGGGAATATCTATCTTCTCTATCTAGTAGATCAAAAACTCTGGATAACAAATCTAGATAAATCATCCATTCTATTTACAAATCATAGGAGCAAGTAGAGATAAGAATATCTGCCTAGGGGTGCCTAAGGGGGCGCAATGTTAAGCAGTTAAGCAACTGACTCTTGACTTTGGCTCAGGTCGTGATCTCAGGGTTGTGAGATTTCACATGGGCACTGTGTTTAGCAGGGAGCCTGCTTGGGATTCTCTCTCCCTCTCCCTCGTCTCCCTCATGTCTCCTTCCATCCAGAGTCTCTCTCTCTTAAAAAAAAAAAAAAAAGAATATCTGCCTAGTGAAGGGGTAGTCATGAAGATGAAATGATGTAATGTGAATGTGCTTTGCAAATGTAAAGGCATAAATAAATGGAGAGGATTATTATTTATATGTCAGAGTCTGTTCATTAGAGTTTGACTCTAAGCCGGGAATACTTTCTATACTTATTCCACTTAATTATTCCTAAAAAATAATGAGTTACTATTTCTATGCTACAGATGAGGAAACTGAAGCTCAAAAAGTAGAGCCCACATAATACTCTTTTAACTCATAAATTGTAAAACCAAGTTTTACTAAGCCTTCTTGTGATCCAAAAGTCCATAATCATTAATTAATTTCCTTCCCTCTGATCCACACATCAGATAAATAAAAACCATTAAAAGCATTACTTAATTTCAAGAAAACTGGGGCACCTCAGTGGCTCAGTCAGTTAAGTGCTCTACTCTTGATTTCCGCACAAGTCATGATCTCAGGGTCATGAGATGAAGCCCCATTTCGAGCTCCATGCTCAGTGGAGAGTCTGCTTGATATTCTCTCTTTCTCTCTTCCCCTGCTGGTGCTTTCTCTCTAAGATAAATAAATCTTAAAAGAAAAGAAAAAGATAACCAAAAAGATCCAGTATTCCTCACCTGCCACAAGCCTTATTCCAGGTCATGAAATGATGGAATGCTAATGAATTATTCATCAGGATCCTGCAAACAATGAGCCCTCTGCTTTGACTAGTGGAGAAGTCAGGAACTGTGAAAGAAGCAGGTATGTTAAGTAAAGAGGTGCTACCAAATATGCATATCCTCCTCTGATTGTAACTACATTCCCCTTAATACTCTTTGTCTCTTATTTTTAGAGGTATGGCCTTGAGGAAAGAATTAATTATAATAAGCCATCACTCTTGCCCACTAAAAAAACACTTTTCACAAACTTCAGGCTAGGTATATATTTTCCTGTTAAAGATTGAAATGACAGGTCATTTCTTCCCTGGTGAGGGCCAAAGGACAGATCTTGATGTACTGCTTTTAAGAGATACTCATATGATTTTAAAGAAATTTCATATTATAATCAGAAGCTAAATTCCTTAGAGTGAAATCATCTCTTCTTTATTCTAAGATACCCATGCATGTTTGCATCTGGACGACACACACACGTACTTACAAATGTCCTTACAAATACACACACTAACCCTTACTTTGGAAATAGGGACTGCATTGACAGGATGATAGACTCCATACCCAAAAACACAGATGGGAAAGAGTCAGCCTTTTGGGGATAGTGGGCTCTGTCTTTTAAATTTTGTAATAACTTGAGCAGATTACTTCTCCACTTTAAAATGTGGTTTCCACATCTATAAAATGAAAAGAATATCTTTCTATGTGGTATTTGTATAGATCCAATTCAATAAAATAACGCATATAAAATTTTAGCTCAGTGCCTTGCACAAAATGAGAACTCAGCAAATGTTCTGTATTCAAATTCTGGGGACCCAGGGTTGCAAAAAATGGGACTTCTATGAAATGGAAGTGGAAAAGGCTAGAAGCTACATTCCAGAAACAAATATATTGACAGGTACAACGTTACAACTCCTGGACCTGAAATAGAGGTCACTGAAATATGCATTTGGACACTGATTCAGCTAGTAGAGCAGGAATATACACAAGGACAAAAATGCTAGCAAGGAAAGGTGGAGTCTACCCCCAAAAGCCTCTGAGTTTCTGAAGATGAAAAGGTAAGGTGAACAGCACAGCTAGCAAGAACATGTCTTCCTCACCGGTGTCAGTCTGGATCCAATCAGGACAGAGAAACCACATAGTAACTTGAGCAGGGAAAATTTAATAAAAAGATTGTTAACAATGACAGGGAATTGACTAATAAGAAGTAAAGAAAACTATGAGGAACACAGGTACAGTACTTATTAGAAACTCCTACTAACCACAAAGAAGAGTATCCCCCACTGCCAGGGATCACCCAGAAATAAGATCTGGGCTTTGCCGACAGGACACAGTGGTAGCTCACAGAATAGTAGAGGAGTCACTGTGGTTCTCCATCAATAAAACTTGCTGGGAATCTGCCCACTAGGGGGCTAAGGAAAGCTGTTCATGGGGAGAGGGCTAGGAAAACTGTCTGAGGGGGTGCCAGTAAACTGCGGGCACCTGGGTGCTGCTTGCTGCCATGCAATGTAGGAGCCTAGTGCTAGAAAATCATGAATTCTGCAGAATCCTGCCAAGCAGGCACACTGGAACCAGAATGCAAAACACCTTCTGTCCAGAAGTGTCTCTCAGTGCCCTCTACAGAAAAAGCTTCAATGCTAGCTGGCAAAGGGACAACGTTTAGAGGACTCAAATCCACTCTCATAGAGCAGTCAAAAAGAGTGAATTCAATAACTGGCACACAGTCCTTCAGTCGATGAAATTTTCCAAATAGATCAACAGCAATTGACCTTTACTTTCCACTTACTTCCACAGTGACTACCCATTTAGATTTTGCTTGTCACCAGGGAGCAAGTTTGATCTAGGTCTTCTCTAACCCCCTTTGCTCTACCTCCTCCCTGTGAAGCTTTCATTCTCCAAATGCATCCAGGAAGAGCTATCACTACTAGTCATTCACTTCTCCATGTAATCAGATGAGAGTTAGTGCAGTGGTTGTCATAGTGTAGTTTTTTTCATCAGTGTCCACGAATTTTTTAGAAATGCAGATCTTTAGGCTCCAATTGAGACCTATTGAATTAGACCCTCTGAGAGAGCCCAATCACCAGGTGAAACTGATGTTCATTAATGTCTGAGAAACACAGCTATACAGTAAAACAATCTGATTAGACTGATACACCTGCAAGTGTGAATAACTGGGTTAAAAATTATTGAGCCATTTACTTTTTAAAGAAGCTTCAAAACAAGTTTGGTAGCTTTCACTTTCAACTAGACTGTCCCTGTTTCTATGAGAATCAGTGACAGACAGTAGTATTTCCACCCAAGAGTATGGAAGCTATCAGACCTGCTGGAATGAGAATCTGCCCTGGCCAGAATTGCAGTTTTCAAGCCAGATTCTGGGAAGTAGAGGGCAGGAAGGGGGGCCAATAAAAGAACTAAGTTGCTAAGCTAATTGGTACTTGAAACTTAATCTGCAAAAATCCGATCTGGGCCCACTAGGGAAATGGTTTAAGTGTAATTATAAATCCTTTGTCCTTCATGACCTTGGCCCTGGCTTAGTTTGCACAAGTTCAGATTACAGCAAGAGGGTTGGTCTCCCTCACTTGAAATTGAGGATAAGACAGAGGAGGGAAGGGAAGAAAAGTGGCCAAAGAAAATCAAGTTACAAAAATCAATCTACCACAGCTTCCAGGGAATCATAAAGGATATTAAAGATAAAGACACACTATAGTATCTGAATCCCAGACCTCATTTGTATGTTTTGGTTTCAATTGCATTTGATATAATTTTATGATCTTATGCAATTTGCTAATGTGGTGCACCCAAAGATATGTGGCTCAAAATCAAGAATAATAAATATAATATGTTTTGAGCACCCATTTGGAGCAAATTGGTCAAGCATCATTCCTTTCAGGAATAAAAGGGCCTGGATACTTGCAATTGGTGAGAGAGATGATGTGGAAAGAAAACTGTCCTTGATTCAAAGCTCTGCTGCTGAAGCAATTTCATTACCTTTGACAAATCATAGCCTTGTATGATGTTCAATCAAAGTGCAATTCTACAAACTACTTAATGCTACCAGGTCTTTGCACATGCTGTTCCCTCTGTGAGAAATGTCCACTTGATAAATTCTCTTACTCCAAGTTTCAGCTCATGGACAATCTCATTAGATATTCACAGATCTCTTCAGGTAGAGGTAGCAGTAAAGTCTTATCAATAATTATAAGGAATATTTACTAGTATCATGCATATAAAATGGCATGTGCCAGTGGGTTTTATTTATCAGAGAGTATTGTAATTATTTGTCTACTGGTCTATCATCTTTATCAGGCTGATAAAGAACAAAAGAAGAGTTTTTAATTGTACTTGGCAGGAAGAATAAGGAAAAGTACATTCACTCCATCTACTTACAAGTAGAACTTCCTAAGAACATTTCATATTGAAGAAATTGCAAATATGGACAGAAATATAAGGTAGACTTGTCCTCAAAGAGCATACTGCTTGATTGACCAGTTTGGGGGCAGAGAACAGGCTCTACTCCCTAATGTCTACAAGGTGAATTGCAAATTCCAGCTCTGAGATGTAAAACTGCGCTGTTCAATACAGGAGTCACTAGCCTCAAGGAGCTGTTTACATTTGAATTTAAATTAAATTGAATTGAATTATTAAATTAAATTAAATTAAATTAAATTAAATTAAATTAAATTAAATTTTTATTTCCTCAGTTGTACTAGTCACACTTCAGCTGCTCAGTGGTCACTTGTAACTAGTGGCTGCCATATTGGACAGTGCAGATATTCAATATTTCTAGAAATCCCAGAAAGTTCTATTGGAAGAGCTTTTTTATAATTATTAACTATTTGATAAAAAGAAACTCAAACTTAAAATAAAAGTGAGGAAAGAACTCCTGAGAAATTGCCACTTCCAATCCCTTGATCACATGGTGACCACTTAATCATTGCTATGCTCAGAACTAGAGAAAAGATATCTTGGCATGAGGTGCTATAGGAAGAGCAGGCTCATTATAAATGAGGGGCAGTGTGGTCTGTTACAGGAGGTTCAAGTCTCTCTTATCTCAGACACAATGGTTGCAGTGTTTGGCCTTTTGCAGAAATAAAGGATATTTAAATGCTATGAGACATAACAGAGGGTTATAAAATGCTTTTTTAGTTTACCTGTAAATTAGGGTCTGTGTATCAAATAAGGACAAAAATCACAATCTATACTAATGAGGTCTAATTAGATATAACACCTAATAGAGAATCATCTGGCAATATGCAGGAGATACAGACTCTTGCCAGACAGATATTCAAATCAGTAAAAATAATAATGGTTAACTAAAAATATTTATCAATATTTCTCACAAGTTTGAGTTCTGTTTCCCTTACAAACACACCACACACACACAGAGTATTGTTTAATAATAATGTGTGAGTGGATAATATGTACACCCATTAAAAAGAGGGGAAAAGTCCTATTACCTCACTATTACATGAAGCCTTCGTATTTTTTGGTTTATTTTCTCAAGTTGATTCATGATGTTTTTTTTTCTCTCTTTTTTTATTGGAGTTCAGTTTGCCAACATATAGCATAATGCTCATCCCATCAAGTGCCCCCCTCAGTGCCCATAACCCAGTCACCACCAACACCCGCCCACCTCCCTTTCCACCACCCCTTGTTCGTTTTCCAGAGTTAGGAGTCTCTCATGTTCTGTCTCCCTCTCTGATATTTCCGACTCATTTTCTCTCCTTTCCCCTTTACTCCCTTTCAATATTTTTTATATTCCCCAGATGAATGAGACCATATCATGTTCGTCCTTCTTCAATTCACTGATTTCACTCAGCATAATACCCTCCAGTTCCATCTACGTCGAAGCAAATGGTGGGTATTTGTCATTTCTAATGGCTGAGGAATATTCCATTGTATACATAAACCACATCTTCTTTATCCATTCATCTTTCGATGGACACTGAGGCTCCTTCCACAGTTTGGCTATTGTGGACATTGCTATAAACATCAGGGTGCAGGTGTCCTGGCATTTCACTGCATCTGTATATTTGAGGTAAATTCCCAGCAGTGCAATTTCTGGGTCATAGGGCAGGTCTATTTTTAACTCTGAGGAACCTCCACACAGTTTTCCAAAGTGGTTGCACCAGTTCACATTCCCACCAACAGTGCAAGAGGGTTCCCCTTTCTCCACATCCTCTCCAACATTGGTTGTTTCCTGCCTTCTTAATTTTCCCCATTCTCACTGGTGTGAGGTGGTATCACATTGTGGTTTTGATTTGTATTTCCCTGATGGCCAGTGATGCGGAGCATTTTCTCATGTGCTTGTTGGCCATGTCTATGTCTCTTTGGTGAAATTTCTGTTCGTGTTTTTGCCCATTTCATGATTGGATTGTTTGTTTCTTTGCTGTTGAGTTGAATAAGTTCTTTATAGATCTTGGATAATAGCCCCTTCTCTGATCTCTCATTTGCAAATATCTTCTCCCATTCTGTAGGTTGTCTTTTAGTTTTGTTGTCTGTTTCTTTTGCTGTGAGGAAGCTTCTTATCTTGAGTAAGTTCCAATAATGCATTTTTGCTTTTGTTTCTCTTGCCTTCATGGATGTATCTTGCAAGAAGTTGCTGTGGCCAAGTTCAAGAAGGGTGTTGCCTGTGTTCTCCTCTAGGATTTTGATGGAATCTAGTCTCACATTTAGATCTTTCATCCATTTTGAGTTTATCTTTGTGTATGGTGTAAGAGAATGGTCTAGTTTCATTCTTCTGCATGTGGAAGTCCAGTTTTCCCAGCACCATTTATTGAAGAGACTGTCTTTTTTTCCAGTGGATAGTCTTTCCTGCTTTGTTGAATATTAGTTGATCATAAAGTTGAGGGTCCACTTCTGGATTCTCTATTCTGTTCCATTGATCTATGTGTCCGTTTTTGTGCCAGTACCACACTGTCTTGATGACCACAGCTTTGTAGTACAACCTGAAATCTGGCATTGTGATGCCCGCAGATATGGTTTTCTTTTTTAAAATTCCCCTGGCTATTCGGGGTCTTTTCTGATTCCACACAAATCCTAAAATAATTTGTTCCAACTCTCTGAAGAAAGTCCATGGTATTTTGATAGGGATTGCAGTAAACGTGTAAATTGCCCCGGGTAACACTGACATTTTCACAATATTAATTCTTCCAATCCATAAACATGGAATATTTTTCCATCTCTTTGTGTCTTCCTCAATTTCTTTCAGAAGTGTTCTATAGTTTTGAGGGTATAGATCCTTTACCTCTTTGGTTAGGTTTATTCCTAGGTATCTTATGCTTTTGGGTGCAATTGTAAATGGGATTGACTCCTTAATTTCTCTTTCTTCAGTCTCATTGTTAGTGTATAGAAATGCCACTGATTTCTGAGCATTGATTTTGTATCCTGCCACGCTGCCAAATTGCTGTATGAGTTCTAGCAATCTTAGGGTGGAGTCTTTTGGGTTTTCTATGTAGAGTATCATGTCATCTGCGAAGAGGGAGATTTTGATTCTTCTTTGCCAATTCGAATGCCTTTAATGTCTTTTTGTTGTCTGATTGCTGAGGCTAGGACTTCTAGTACTATGTTGAATAGCAGTGGTGAGAGTGGACATCCCTGTCTTGTTCCTGATCTTAGGGGAAAGGCTCCCAGTGCTTCCTCATTGAGAATGATATTTGCTATGGGCTTTTCATAGATGGCTTTTAAGATGCTGAGGAATGTTCCCTCTATCCCTACACTCTGAAGAGTTTTGATCAGGAATGGATGCTGTATTTTGTCAAATGCTTTCTCTTCATCTATTGAGATGTTCATATGGCTCTTGTTTTTTCTCTTGCTGATATGATCAATCACATTGATTGCTTTACGAGTGTTGAACCAGCCTTGCATCACGGGGATAAATCCCACTTGGTCATGGTGAATAATATTCTTAATGTATTGTTGGATCCTATTGGTTAGTATCTTGTTGAGAATTTTTGCATCTGTGTTCATCAGGGATATTGGTCTATAATTCTCCTTTTTGGTGGGGTCTTTGTCTAGTTTTGGAATTAAGGTGATGCTGGCCCCATAGAACGAGTTTGTAAGTATTCCATCTCCTTCTATCTTTCCGAACAGCTTTAGTAGAATAGGTATGGTTTCTTCTTTAAACGTTTGATAGAATTCCCCTGGGAAGCCATCTAGCCCTGGACTTTTGTGTCTTGGGAGGTTTTTGATGACTGCTTCAATTTCCACCCTGGTTATTGGCCTGTTCAGGTTTTCTATTTCTTCCTGTTCCAGTTTTGGTAGTTTGTGGTTTTCCAGAAATGCGTCCTTTTCTTCTAGGTTGCCTAATTTATTGGCGTTAAAGCTGCTCATAATAAGTTTTTAAGATTGTTTGTATTTCCTTGATGTTGGTGGCGATCTCTCCTTTCTCATTCATGATTTTATTAATTTGAGTCTCTTCTCTCTTCTTCTTAATAAGGCTGGTTTCAAAAAACCAACTCCTGGTTTTGTTAATCTGTTCCACAGTTCTTCTGGTCTCTATTTCATTGAGTTATGCTTCAATATTTATTAACTCTCTTCTTCCGCTGGGTGTAGGATCTATTTGCTGTTTTTTCTCCAGTTCCTTTAGGTGCAAGATTAGCTTTTGTATTTAAGTTCTTACCAGTTTTTGGATGGATGCTTGTATTGCAATGTATCTCCCCCTCGAGACTGCTTTTGCTGTATCCCAAAGATTTTGAACAGTTGTATCTTCATTCTCATTAGTTTCCATGAATCTTTTTAATTCTTTCCTAATTTCCTGGTTGACCCTTTCATCTTTTAGCAGGATGGTCCTTTATCTCCACGTGTTTGAAATCCTTCCAAACTTCTTCTTGTGATTTAGTTCTAGTTTCAAAAAATTATGGTCTGAAAATATTCAGGGGATGAGACCAATCTTTTGGTATCAGTTAAGACCTGATTTGTGACCCAGTATGTGGTCTATTCTGGAGAAAGTTCCATGTGCACTTGAGAAGAATGTGTATTCAGTTGCGTTTGGATGTAAAGCTCTGTAAATATCTGTGAAATCCATCTGGTCCAGTGTTATCATTTAAAGCTCTTGTTTCTTTGGAGATGTGCTTAGAAGATCTGTCAACTGTAGAGAGTTCTACATTCAAGTCATCAAGTATAAGTGTATTATTATCTAAGTATGTCTTAATTTTGGTTATTAATTGATAGATATACTTGGCAGCTCCCACATTCGGGGCATAAATATTGATGATTGTTAGGTCCTCTTGTTGGATAGATCCTTTAAGTATGATATAGTGTCCCTCTTCATCTTTTACTCAAGTCTTTTAGATAAACTTTAATTTATCTGATATAAGGATGGCTACCCCTGCTTTCTTTTGAGGGCCATTTGAATGGTAAATGGTTCTCCAACCTTTTATTTTCAGGCTGTAGGTGTCCTTATGCCTAAAATGAGTCTCATGTAGACAGCAAATCGTTGGGTCTTGCTTTTTTATCCAGTCTGAAACCCTGTGCTTTTTGATGGGGTCATTAAGCCCGTTCACGTTCAGAGTTACTATTGAAAGATATGAATTTAGTGTCATCATGATACCTATTCAGTCCCTGTTTTTGTGGTTTGTTCCCTTGGGCTTCCCTTTCTTTTTTTTTTTTTTTTTTAATTTTTTTTTAATTTTTATTTATTTATGATAGTCACACAGAGAGAGAGAGAGGCAGAGACAAAGGCAGAGGGAGAAGCAGGCTCCATGCACCGGGAGCCCGACGTGGGATTCGATCCCGGGTCTCCAGGATCGTGCCCTGGGCCAAAGGCAGGTGCTAAACCGCTGCGCCACTCAGGGATCCCTGGGCTTCCCTTTCTATTACAGAATCCCCCTTAGTATTTCTTGCAGAGCCAGCTTGGTGGTCACATATTCTTTCAATTTCTATCTGTCTTGGAAGCTCTTTATCTCTCCTTCTATTCTGAATGAAAGCCTTGCTGGATAAAGTATTCTTGGCTGCAGGTTCTTCTCATTTAGGACCCTGAATGTATCATGCCAGCCCTTTCTGGCCTGCCCGTTCTCTGTGGAGAGGTCTGCTGTTAATCTAATATTTCTCCCCATAAAAGTTAGATATTTCTTGTCTCTTGCTGCTTTAAGGATCTTCTCTTTATCTTTGGAATTTGCAAGTTTCACTATTAAATGTCGAGGAGTTGAGCAGTTTTTATTGATTTGGGGGGGAGGGATCTCTCTATTTCCTGGATCTGAATGCCTGTCTCCCTTCCCAAGTTGGGGAAGTTCTCAGCTATGATTTGTTCAAATACATATTCTGGACCTCTGTCCCTTTCGGCGCCCTCAGTAACCCCAATTAAATGTAGATGTTTTTCCTTCTGAGGCTGTCATTTATTTCCCATAACCAACCCCATGATCTTTAATTGTTTTTCTCTTTTTTCCTCAGTTTCCCTCCTTGCCATCAACTCATATTCTATGTCACTCACTCGTTCTTCTACCCCGTTAACCCTCATCACTGGGACCTCCAGTTTGGATTGCATCTCATTTAATTGATTTTTAATTTCAGCCTGATTGGATCTAAATTTTGCAGTCATGAAGTCTCTTGAATCCTTTATGCCTTTTTCTAGAGCCACCAGTAGCTTTATAATTGTGCTTCTGAATTGGCTTTCTGACTGAATTGTAATCCAAATTTTGTAACTCTGTGGGAGAGAGGACTGTTTCTGATTCTTTCTTTTGAGGTGAGCTTTTCCTTCTAGTCGTTTTGCTCAGTGCAGAGTGGCCAAAAACAAGTTGTACTGAAAAAAGTAGAAAAAGAGAGAAGAGAAAAAAGAAAAGAAGAAGAAGATGAAGATGACGAAGAAGAAGAATAATAGAAAAAAAAAAGGTGGGGGGAAGCGAACAGAAAACAAAAAACAAAGCGGAGTATCGTCTGATTCTATATACTGTAAATCCCTCGTCTTCCCCTGGAACTTTCCAGTGCTGCTTGGTCAATAACTTGCTTTTCCCCTGTCCATCTACCTGGTCTTCTGGTGGAGGGGCTGCTGTGCTGATTCTCAGGTGTGTGCACCTGGGGGAGCTGCTCAGCCCCCTGCCTGGTACAAGGCTCAGTGGGAGATGTTTATCCTGTTTATCCTGTGAGGCCATTGTGATGCTCAGTGGGGGTTATTTATCCTGTGAGGCCCCAGGAGGAACAACCCCACTGGCGGCGGCCAGCTCCCCAGCCCTGGAGTCAGTTCCCGCAGTAACTACCGCAGCTCCCGGTCCGCAGGGGCCTGGATGCTCCGGGGCAGGGGGCGCTGACCTGCACAGCTCGGAGGCGCCAGGGGCAGGAGCGTCCTTCCTGCCCTGTGTCCTCCCTGCCTCCGCCTGTCCCGGGAGAGCGCAGCGTCCTGGGCTGTGTCCCCTGGCGCCCTGAGCTCTGGGCCTGCACCCCTGGAATCGCCCTGGGGTCGCACATCCCCCTCCCTGGAAGCCGTCACCTGAGCCCCCGCCCGAGCTGCTCCCGGGCCCAGGGCTGCAGCCCTTTAGGGAGCTCGGCCGCGGGGTGTGGCGTGCTCTCCCCGGGGCGCAGGTGCTCTGTTAGTGCCCCTGGAAGCCTGAGGGCATCCCCGCCCCTCCTGGGATCCTGCCCGAGCTCCTTGCCAGGAAGATTGGTGACGCTCCTGCTTCTCCAGGGCTGGGCTTTCCTGTCCTGGGGGCACTCTCCCCGTGGAGATTTCACACTGCATCTAGCAAGGAAGATAAGGAATCTACAGAAAATGAAAACGGTTTAGTGAACTAAAGAACATAGGACTGGCTATCATTTCTGGCTTTCTGGAAAAGACAGAAGGAGATATAATGAGTCAACCACAATGTGGCAGGGCCTGGAGTATGGAGGAAGTAAGAGTAACAAGATAAATACCACCAACATTGAGCACTGGATAGATAGCTCATTGATATCCCTTTTACCTTAGTCATGAAGCTCATTGTGAATAATGGAGCAGATTATGAGATCCTGAAGAAGCCTTGGTTTTCTCATCTGAACAATGGAGAACTATTATCTGCATGATGGACTTTTTTGAGTTTTAAGTGAGACAGTGTATTGCTTTATTTCCTATAGTGCTTAGCAGTAAAATTCAGCTATTATTGTTATGATTATAATTATTTTCACTCAACTACTACTATCATAGGTCCAGCCTCACTGTACCAACTACAGACACTCCATCTCCTAGCTTCTTCTGGAGAAACCAATGGTATTGCCTGCTGATTAATTCTGCTCTGGACTCTGGGTTTCCATAAATGTTGATAAGGCTGATTTCTAGAAAGTCAGCCTTTTTCTCAGGGGATCACACTAGTAGGGAAACTGCAATACAAACAATGGAAGAGCATTTTTCTTTTTATCTATTTATTTTCCTGAACTAAAGCTTTATTAGCAGATATTTGACACTTGGAAAGAGGGGGCCAACAAGATAGGAATTAATAGACAGCTAGAGATATCACTATATTAATATATTAATTCAGGGACACTGATGCTATAGACAGATAACTCATGCAGGTAACAGAGAAACTCATGCTTTTCAGGGCAACATGAGAAGTGAACATAGAACAAATAGTTCATCTTTGAAAGGCACTAAGTGAAACTCTTATTAAGTTCTTTATTTAATGCATCATTTTTATCTCCTATGCTATAGTCACAATACTCAGAGATTTATTTCAAGTTTATCAGTTTACTTATTTTACTCCTTATCATCCTAGTGGTCAGAATTTTGAGTTTTGGTGCTCCTTGGAATTAGCCAAGAGGCTTAGTAAAGCTGTAGAAGACAACAGAATCCTTCCTACAAAAAGAGTGAGGGTGCAGTTTGCTTAATCTTCCTGTTAAACCTAATCAAGAATAAGTTGTTACTCCAAAAAGCTGCTTTCTTAAAGCTGAGTCAAACAC
This sequence comes from Canis aureus, assembly GCF_053574225.1. NCBI lineage: Eukaryota > Metazoa > Chordata > Mammalia > Carnivora > Canidae > Canis > Canis aureus. The sequence continues at coordinate 20,454,263 of NC_135639.1, read as the reverse complement.
TGTTAGGAGTTCTGGCCTGCTTAGGTAGATGACGTTGGGTAAGGGCACTAGGCAAAGAGCTCTTTCATCAGACTCAAGCTCTGCTCTATTTAAATAGATTTAATGCCAGTTTCCAGACCCCCAACGATACCTCTTATCACATCACTCCTCTGTTTAACCTCCCTAACAATAACTATCCCCGTTCTCTGGGCAAAACTGAAAATCCTCAACACCATCCACCTAATCCTGCCTGACCTGGCCCTTGTTTGTCTTTCGGATTTAGAATTTTTTTTAAGTGTATAAGAAAAAGAAAGAATGCACCATTGATTGAGCAGGAAGCAAAAAATGTATTCTCTTTATAGATTTAAGTGGCCTTCTAAAAACTACAACATGAGAAAAGGTAGGAAGAATGATTTTACAGAAGAAAAACCTGGCAAACATTACCTAACAGGTGGTCACGGTCAACATCAGCAATGATAGTCATATTGGTAGTAGGTATCCTTAATATGATGTAATTAAAATGGCACTTCATCTCTGTGATCTTCCTCCTAAAAGCTGCACACATTTATGAGACATTCATGAGAAAAACATCAGATAAATCCAAGTAGAAGTACATTCTACAAACACAAACCAGTATTCTTCATAATTGTCAAAGTCTTCAAGACAAGGAAAATCTAAGAAATTCTTACAACCAAGAGGAACCTAAGGAAACATAAGTACTAAGATGCTGCATGAGATTCCTGGAACAGAAAGGTAAAAACTAAGGAAATCTAAATGAATAGGAGTGCTTACTCATCAGGACCATAGGAGTGAGGTGGGATTATATCCTCTCACAAATCACAAATTATACAGCTTCAGAAACTAAGAATAATCTCGTAGAGAAACATCATTTACACAACACCCTGACACGGCCCAGCGGACTTGCCTCTCTGGTGGAATCAAGCTGAAGCTGGATTTCTCCTGAAACGTGTTTGCCCAGCTTCTTCTCCTACACTTTTTTGGTTTTTGTTTTTGAGTTTTGCTCTCTTACTGGTTTTCACCTGAGAGCACTTCCTTACTGTGTCATTTACACAATAATCCCTATAGAATAAACATATATTGGGAACCAGATTTTTTTTAATGTTTTTAATTTTTATTTAAGTAATCTCTACACCCAGTGTAGGGCTCAAACTCACAACCATGACTGAGTGAGCCAGACACCCCTAGGGAACCAGAATTAAAACATGACAAACTCAAAAAAATAAAAAAATAAATTAATTTATTTTAATTTAATTTAATTTAGAAAAAAACTCAAAGTTCCCATGGTTAAATCTAGAGACAGTGATACACCTAAAAACAATTGCCAATGTCAGTTTTGACAGAACTGTGCAAATATAAAATAATTGTTGATTTAAAATTATTTACACAGAGCTAGAAAATGATTACAGAAACCATTGAGTATCTCAGAGGGCTATAAGTGAGTGCCAACCCTCCCCCCCCCCACCCCTGACCTGTGTCACTCAACTCTGACCTCTATAGGTTTTACTCATGACATTTTTTACCCTGAGAGGGTCAAATCTGACAGACCTGCTTTCCAGCTGCACTTTCAGTCTTTGGAAGTCCTGCACAGCCAGCACCCACAACTTGCATGTTGCTTTCCTCTTATAAGCCTGTATAATTGATCATTGAGAAAGGCAGAGGATTGTAAAGGTACAGTGGTATCAAGAAGTCTGCCTTTAGCTCAGGATATGATCCTGGTCTGGGGATTGAGTCCCACATCAGGCTCCCTGTGAGGAGCCTACTTCTCTCTCTATGTCTCTGCCTCTTTCTGGGTCTCTCATGAATAAATAAATAAAATCTTTAAAAATAATAATAATTTTTAAGAAGAAGATGTTGCTAAGACCCATGAGACACAATGTTTTACCATTTGATTGTATCCATAAAAATTGTTGGAAGACACAGAGATACATTTATAATAATAATGGGCTTTGGTCAATAAATTGCAAAGCAAAGGAAATGTGACCATCTTTTATCCATGTAATGATTAAGCTGAGTTGGATCAATGAAAAGAGTCTCATCAGTGCTAAAGGTTTCCAAATCAATTCTCTGTACAGGAAAATACCCCAGGTTTCCAGTCTTGGGAACCACAGGGCAGTAGAGCACAGAAAACATCCCAAAAATATACTGTAACAGCTTTGCACCAGTGTTAAGCTATCTGGGCAGAAGCTACTGTGGATAAGAGGGGTTCAAGCACTTTTTCCAAGTTAAAAGAAAAGGACTATAGATGAAACAAACCAAGTAACCGTTGGAAGCAATATATACAGAGGTTTGTATCTACATCAAATTGTGGTTGGAAACAACCTGATGTAGCCCATAGATAATATGCCGGATTGATTTGGGGTTTAAGAATGTATGTCTAGTATATAGATATATTTAGCTTTAGTCATAAATCCTTAGTTTTGTTGTCATTCTCTCCCATCTGTAACACAGGGAATAATAGCAGGTAAGACAAAATACCATTAAGATTTACACAAGTCAGTTTTGTTTCCCTTTCCCCACTTCTCATCACTTCATTGTCTACCATTCACTATCTCCTGCTTTATTCTTGTTGTGAAATCTGCTTTGTAGCCAATGCTTTGCCTGTGTTAATGTCAAGCTGGTTATAAAATAAGACACTTTTTGAGCATTAGTAAGCAATTGATCCTACAGTGAATTTTTTACAAGAGGAATGAAAGTGCTTTGGAGGGAGATGGTTTGGTTCACATGGTATATGCCTCAGCAAAGCAATGGACCTCATAGGTACTCTGTTTCACTAGGGACTTTTTTCTTTTCTTATGTAAAAAAGCAATTCTAAAAGAACAGCTAGCAAAATGTCAAAACCACCAGAAACTCCAAGGGAGAAATTTGAAAGCAAAGCTAATCTATTTTAAGTGACAGGCTGAGATAAGGGAGGAATGGCTTTTTGGTGTCCAGTGAGATGTTGTGATTATTAATGTTGGTAGCAGATCCTTTTCACAATGTTTCATCCTATTTAAGCCTTCTATAAACATGACTGAATTTCAAGCAAGTATCTGTTGCAAACCAGATGTTGAACCTTTGATCTATACTTGTCTACCACTCAAATCTACCCGACTCTGTCCCTTCATTAACCATGTAACAGAGGATAGGTATTTATTTCCCAAGGTGTAAATAAATTATATAATTCCACGAAACCTGAAAAATTGTAATCTGCATTCTGATCTTTCCCACAACACAAATGCCCCCCACATATTTATATGTTTCTTTATAAGTACTTTAGGACATTTTCTGGGCTTATATTTACTTTGTTAACATATATAACTGAAAGATATATAAGGAAATAGACTAAGAATTCTTCTTTTTTTTTTTACAAACCTCAACAATTCAATTTGGTATTTGTGATTACTTATTTGTTGTTATATTTATCTTTTATGTATCTCTCATAAAGTTATTTAACTTTACCATGTAAATGTGCTTTATCTTCATAGCAGAGCAACTCTTCAACAACACATATTCATTAAGGGCTTCTGAAGACTAGTCACTTCCAGAGATGGAGAGATGAGAAGAATCCATCAATGTCCTTGCTAGGTTTTTAGTAAAGGCCATACCACAGTTGCATATATAATAACATATGCAAAGTTACTTATGTTTCACCTACTTTCAAAAGCAGACTTGAGGCTGCCTACAAAATGCTCAAATAGATGTGTGAGACATTAGGTGTAAGACCTGAGTCTTCAACATCTATTTCCAAGTCAATGAAGGTGCCTGCATAGACATGAGGGCTCTCAGTAAAATCTTTTCATGGATTGTCACTGGGCTTAAACTACATCTGCATAGTGTACAGTAAGGAATCCAAAAATGTACCAACACAACCACTGTCCTCATGGAAGTGACACCAAAATTAGGAACAATACAAGATTGTGTTCACATCAAGTTATTAGTAAGTACTGAGCTATATACCTGCCTTACATAATCCAACTCTCAATCATTCAAACCTATGAACAGAAAGCAGAGCTTACAATGGGAGATTAAAGCTATTTTAGAAGGTAAGATTGTGCTATGGAATAGTGATCTTGATTTATTCTTAAAATGCTTTCTATTGGGGGTGCCTGGATGTCTCAGTCGGCTAAGCATCCAACTCTTGATTTCAGCTCAAGTTGTGATCTCAGGGTCATAAAACTGACCCCTGCTGAGGGCTGCCCCAGCGGGGAGTCCACTGTGATTCTCTCCCTCTCCCTTTGCCCCTCCTCTGCTCAAATAAATAAATAAATAAATAAATAAATAAATAAATAAATCTTTTTAAAAATACCTTCTATTACATCCTTTTTAACAGTTCCAAATGCATGTACTCAGCTTTACTTCATGTGACATGGATTAAACAACGTAAAACTCACAGATATCGTCATTTCCTCCATTTCCCCTAATATATTTGCTACAGTTTGAGTGAGATTTGAAAAAGTACCAAATGTACTAAAGACTCATCAGAAGCCAAGTTCACAGAGCCTCAGCCACAAGCATAAAAAGTAACTGATATGAACAACAGGGAAGTAGAGTCATTACTACCCTAACACAACATGGATTTCCTTCTGACTCAGGACCCTAAAAATGTTAAAATGATTTAACATCCTAAAATATGTGTAGTTCCATTCTATCTAAACAGTAATTCTCCCTCAATTTCTGATTATGCTGCATGACTCCTTGGTAACCATGTTGTGACAAGTAAGCAAAGGAAAGTCATTTGTCTCGTTGCTTTTAAGCATGCTCTATGCAAGGATCCTTTAATACCTTTCTCATTATGCACCCATAGATTTACCTGGCTCGATTCATTTCCTTCATCCCTTCTGGCCCTGCTTACTTCTACTCCAGTCATAGAAAACTTCTCAACTACTTCCCATACTATTCCATTCCTTCACTTTCACTGTTGGCCAAGTAATTCCTCAAAGGCAAAGTGCTCTAAAGAATGAACTGATCTCTATTCTTAGATCTCATCAATTAAATCTCATATATTAAAACACTATAATGACTATTGTTACACATAAAATAAAATCCAAAGCCCTAACAATAACCCACAATACCCACCGTGAATCACCTTCCCCTGCCTCTTTTTCATTCCTCACCTTATGACACTCATCCCCCTTCTTTTACCCAGCTAAATCCCATAGTTCCTTATGTTGTTCACTCATTTATAAACACCATTAATGTCAACCCCTCCCTCCATTGTGTTCAAGTGCCAACCTCAACTCTGCTTAAACTTATCTATATTTTGCCAACAGCTGTACAATAATCACCTGGCTGTGAGCCTGAATGTGATACCATAATGGATGTTGAAAGCTGTGAAGGGAGAAATGAGACAGAAGTTGCTGTCCATAGAGGCCAGAGCTAATGGTAGGAGATGCTATTACAGAACTCACTTTAGCAATGAAAATTATAAGGTTCTGAAACAGCAGAGGTCATATGATAGCATTTAACTATTAAGACAGCATGGGCATAATTATAATGAGCTGAGTTGTAAGGTAAGAATAGTAGCCAATGTGGTCTTGATCTACAGAGAGTTTTATGGATACTGTGTTCTATGAAACACAATATCTGTACTGCCAAGGTAAATCTATATGCTCCAAAGAAATCAAAGATGGATAACTAAGAAGCTAAGGGCAATTTTCTCAACAAAGTCACAATCTCCTGCCCAGTTTCTAGATCTGAGCCAGTTCTCAAACTCAGAACCAACTGACTGAAGAAGACTTATTACCAGAAGAAAGGAGCTACAATATAATGACATTAAGCATATATGATCATAATACTCATAATTCTTCCCCAAATATGATCATAATACTTATAATTCTTCCCCAAAGGGAACTACAACCATATAATTGGGTAACCATACTGCTGGGGAAAGGTGAATATCCAAACATTCCAAAAACTACTGGATACATGGCTCTAATAGACATTAATATCTGGGAACCCATAGTATCATCATGCTTCACCCAATTAGAGTAAGATGCCAGTTAATAAATGGAGCTGTGACCCAGGTCCAGCTTACATATAATCCACTTAGTCCAAAGACATATCAGGGGTCATTTCCCTAGTCTTGGAATTTATCATTAGATTTTTACATACTTGCTAATTGGCAGAACCCCCACATTGATTCCTTGGCTTATGGGTAAAAGCTATCACAGAGCGAAAAAAAGTGAAAGCAACAGAAACTCTCCTAATAGGGAGGCAGAGATTAATGCCACTGATAAACACCTAAACGACAAAGAAGTGGTACTTTTCATTATATCCATTTAATTTACCAGTCTGGCCACTAGAAACATCAGCCAGAACCTTAAAAATGACAGTGAACTATTACAAACTCAAACCAGATTCAGATCCAAATATAGCTGTTGTGTCCCATGTGGTCTCTTTGCTAAAGAAATTTCCAAAAGCAAGTTAACATGATCTTTAGATACAAAGTATTGATTGTTCATCTGGAAAATTCATTATTTTGCATGAGGAAAATAATATTTTGCATTTACTTGGGATGGACAAGAGTACACATATATAGTTCTGATTCTCTTTGTTAGGACCACTTAATTATCTGACATTGTATAATTTTAAATATCCTTGCAAGATGTTGAGGGAAGATTTTATGCAAGGGTGGATTTGATCTTAACCTTGCAGTAGGACAAATTTCTACTTGTATCCCAGACTGTCAACCCCAACTGATGGTACTCTTGTATTTTGAAAAGCAAGAATCAAGTTACCTGACACACTAGGGATACATGAAAAAGGACTTCAAAGATATTTAAAGGTAGCTGTGTGCTAAGGGTCAAAATGTCTTTTCATTTGTTTAATTTTATGTTTTTTTTCTTTTTCTTTTTTTGTTTGGATCTGTGCCTGATATTAATTTTGGTCATTTTTTCAACCTATCTTCTGTCTTTATTAGATACAGGAAGCAAAAAGACCTCATAACCCGAAAAACCACTTTATGTATTTCCTATAGGAAAATGTATTAGAGTTTTCAGAAGTAAACTCAGAGATGTTAGGCATAAATGATGAGGGAAATGCCCATCAATCAAACTTCAACTGATGATTTCTTGAAGAACTCTAAACAATATAGTTGGAATTTTCTCTTTCTGCCAAAGTCTATACCACTAAGCATCTTTAAAGAGACTTTATGAGCAGTTTTTCTGTAGATATATTGTTTGCATGCAAGAACATCAATCTCCTTAAATGTTGGGCAGAGAGAACATAGACAGTGAATTAGATAGGCCTCTTGTCCAGAAACATGGTAAAGATAGGAAATCAAATGCCAAACGTGCTGCTCTGTGGAAACCCATTTCATAATGCTGTATTTTACATCAGAATGTGAACTTTGAGTTTTCAAGCTACAAATAGAGATTTAGAAAAAATAGCTTTATCTCTTTCTTCTCACTTCTAAGATAATTACACAGACAAAAAGACATATCTCTAAGCAAACTAGAAAGTAAACAATAAACTGGAAGAAATTTTGAAAGACATAGAGAGGAAATAGTTATATTAGCCTCAAAACAAATTATTCCTTCACATCAATATGACAAATTGAACATCATAACAGATATATGTTCAAGATATGATCAAAATATATGCACATGCAAATCACAAATTAAAAATGTTAAGCTCATAAATAATCTAACATATGCATAAAGACTAAAATCTATTTCTCTAACTTATTATCAAAATTAATGTTGTTTTTTACATTTTTTGTAATGATAATATAGTGTGATAGGGCCGTGAGTGAGTACAATATTTCTTGAAAGCAACTTGTTGTTATGGGTCAACTGTCTTAAAAAATGTGTATATAATTTGACCTAGTAATCCCTCTTCCAGGAACCTGAGGACATAGCCATGGGTATACTCAAAATTTATTCTATTAAATTTAACAAGAATCCCCTACCCCTGGACAAGCAGAGCAGGACTAACTCCATTTTGTGCTACACCTGCTAGCTCATGTATAACCCCCACATGACCTGCTTATTGCTTAAGGCAGTCCCCCACCCCAGTCAAGCCACTGAGCACATCCTTACCGAAAACCAGCTCATAGGAATGCGGAACCCCTAACCGCCAAAGAATGTAAACCCCACCTCTTGCCCGCCAAACCTGCACGCCAATTCTGACCAGAGTGATAGGCTAGTTCAAACGGTCACTACAGGGTAAATTGTAATTCAATTGGCCACTTGGGTGTGGACCGACATGACTATGCAACTTTCTGTGTGTGTTACAATCTCATTGGCCACTGGCCCCTGTAAAACTGCTACCCCTCTTAACCTTGGGGTCCAAGTCCCTGCTCCACTGTGTCGGGTATACTTGGACCCAAGCTCGAGCTTGTTAATAAACCCTCGTTTGTTTGCAACGGAAAAAAAAAATTATTCTATTAAAATGGGCACTGAATAATTATTTATATTTTTTAGGCAAACAGCCTAAATACTGATAAACTGATTATGTAAACAATGGTACACTCTTATTATGGACTTGGAAACAACTATTACAATTATTTATATGAATACTTAAAGTATAGGAGAGAGGGCCCAAAATATCATATGGTGGAAAAGTCTACACAGAATTATGAAACCAAAATAACCCCTTTTTTTGTTAAAATTGCAGTCAGTTTTCTCTCTAGGAAATTTATATATTATTTATGCCATTAAATATCATTACCTATTTTTATATACACATATGTGAAGAATCAGAAAGATTTATAAGACAATGCATTTATCCTTTTCTGGTGGGATTTTGGTAGTTTTTATTTTTATCTGAGTATTTTCCTTTCTGTAGTTTGCAAATATTGGGCACTAAATACCTATTACCTTAATGATTATATGCTAGTAATAAACACTGCTTTAAAATAAAAGTTCCCTCCTAGCCATATTTCCCACTCTATATTTCCCACTCTTTCTTTCTTCAAGACGAAAAGCAGAGTACCACCACAATTTGATTTTGAACATCTACAGAGACATCTGCCATAATCTAAATTATTATAACCCCTAATCTCTAAATTCTTGGGGATGCTCTGGGCCTATCAATCAGAAGCATTCAAACTCTAGAGTCAGGAGGCTGTTCAGAAGTAACTGTTGACTATTCTGATGAGAGCCTGACATCTTAATCTTTTAAGAATTGAATAAATCTGATCCCCCTTCCCCCAAAGCTCACCAGCCAACTTCTCCATCAGAATCCCACAGTGTTCATCTCATTTGAAAAAAAAAAAAAAAAATGAAGAGCATCTCAGGGAGATACAGAATCTCAATGCACAGAAAACCACATTGTGCTTTCTTATCCAAACACAAAGCTTCTTAAACAAGCTGTGGGAAATCCAGATGGACTTGGATTCTGATGAAGTATTTACATTCGTCTGTAGAGATGAATAACCTGCATGAGCATAGTTGCTATAACAGTTTGGACCTGAGTTGCCAGGTACTCTAGATATTTCTAATATCATTGCTACCTCTGACATTAATCTTGTCCCAGATAACATAAAATGTTACTCTCACTTTTTTAGGAAAGAAAGAGCATCCATATCTATGGTGCATATTGACAAAATCTACATTTGAGAATAGTATTAGAAGTACCAAGAACCAGAACTTCCAGGGAAAGCATCACCTTTGGCAAGTTAGTATGTATGTTCTAGAATATTCCCCTAACCAGTAGAACACTACAGGCAATCTGGGGCCACCATCAGAGGATATGGAACCAGCCCCATGGTTACTGACTGCTGGGTAAAATGACCTGCTCTTAGAGACAGGCAGTCAGATATCTTTGAGGGAAAACATCTAGACTGGAACAAGGCGGAAATGCTGACCCTGAGGAGCTCTTTACATGGAGGAGAACTTGGATATACTATGCAGGGAGCAAGTATTTCTATGACTGAGGTGGGGGGAGGTCTTTCTTTCCAGAAAGCCAGGCACACCAGAGCAATTCAGAATCAGCACCAGTGCTCAGACTTGAAGGGTCCCAATGAAAGGATGAAGGATCTTCCAATGAGACCAAAAATGTGATTGCAAAGTGTTCCTGATGATTCCAAGCATGCTTGGAGACACAGGTCCATGCCTGGGGAGAAGCAAATTCATATCTCCCTTTTTTCTCAGTCAAAAAAAAGAATAACAAATGCATACTAACATTTGTTTGTACTGTGTATTAGAAAGGGCTGTTGTTATTTTGTTCTGAGCTAGACAGCTTTTATATTCACTTACTGTCCTTATTTATATTTTGTAGCACAGATGGAATGTAAATATGGGAAGGAAGAGCTATCCCTCCCGCTTGAAAATGAGTGGACATGAAATATCTCTAAGCAAGGGAACTCATGATTAATAAATCCTACATTTGACAAATAGTTACTTCTTGACCCTCACTTCGCCTGCAGGGTAAGTAACAGTCTTCATTCTCTGCCTTAAGTGAACAGGAGATCTAGTCACCCAGGAATGACAAATTATTTATTTCATAATCATACTTTAAATTGCAAAGACAAATGAAAATCTGAATGAGAATAAAATGTAGTAGTGCATAAACTATCTCCAATAATTGCAACATGTACACAGAATTGGAAATAGCACAGAATGAGAGAAGAAGAACCACATTCTCATCCCAGATCTTTCACAAACAAATTGTGTGACTTCAATTGTTCAATCCATTTGAGCCGCAGTTTCCTCAATTAAAAACCTAAAGGGTTAGGAGCAGTCATGATCTCACAGTTGTGAGATCGAGCCCCACATCAGGCTGTGCGCACTTTTCAAAAAGTGCAGTCTTCTTGAAAGTTTCTCTCCCTCTGCCCCACCTGCTTATGCACTCTCTCTCCCTCTCTCAAATAAATAAATAAATCTTTTTTAAAAGTTTTTTTTAAATTAAAGTGTTAAATTTAACAATCTTTTTTTTTTTAATTTTTATTTATTTATGATAGTCACAGAGAGAGAGAGAGGCAGAGACACAGGCAGAGGGAGAAGCAGGCTCCATGCACCGGGAGCCTGATGTGGGATTTGATCCCGGGTCTCCAGGATCGCGCCCTGGGCCAAAGGCAGGCGCCAAACCGCTGCGCCACCCAGGGATCCCTAAATTTAACAATCTTGAAGGTCCATTCCCTTTTGATCAACTATTAGCTTGTGAAAATATAAATTAGTAAATGTGTGTAGATCATCAGGGATTTATATGTGTGGATAGCAATGTCAGTAATGTTAAGCTGCCTATTCTTGTTATCCTAAATGCTATAATAGGTAATACAGGAGTGTTGTTTCTGCTGTAAACTATTTCTGCTATGCATGTAATGATAAGGGATATCTTTGGTCATATGACTCAATAATATCACAACAGGCACATCACTCCCTGTTTAGTTCAAAGGCAAGTCCATTTCAGTCATTAGCATTACACAGACTGTAAATATCTGCTGCACGCTATCCATACCTGCTCAGGAAAATGTTATTCAGTGATCCCTCTCTTCTTCTTCCCTTGCTGAATTTCAGCACTGACCAGTCTTAGGATGTCAGTAAACTAACATCTTTATGCCTCAATTTTTCTTGGGTGAAATAATAAAGTTGGGTTAGATCTTTGTTTCCCCAAATGTTTTTCATAAGATGTAGCATATGAACAACAATAACAACAAAAACTGAACAAGATTCAGAAAATGCTGCAAACTCCATCCCCTCTCAGACACTTGCCATCATATTACCATCCTAGAGACTCCAAAAAGTCAGAAGCCTGACTAATTTTAATTCATCTGGTTTAACCTAGAACAACTGATCAGGGGATCCTTTATTTCCAAGTGAAATCCCTTTCTTTCTTTTTGTGTGTGTGTGTGTGTGTGTGTGTGTGTGTGTGTGTGTGTGAAATCCCTTTCTAATGGTACCTCAGCAGTAACAATCTCTGGACTCACTTTGGGAAACCTCAAACATGATACTCCCATGGACTCAAGGATCCTTTACTTTTGGAAGTTGACACAGCTAATAAGGACCTTCCAGATGTTCTAGGCTTTTCCATAATATCTCTCACTCAGTCCCAAATGGACAACTGCATTACATCCTCCTGTACTACATCTTTCAGTTCTCTTGTGAGAGGGGTAAAGCAGCTCTGGTCCAAACCTATATGTTTTTATGTATCTTTGGGGTAAAGCAGAGTCACAAAGAGCTCTATTGACACAAGGCATCAGAACAATTAGTGGAGGTAGCCCTGCCATTGTCACACCTCATGAGGAGAGCTATTACACTTACACTGACAAAGCACACACAACACAGAAGGAAAGTCACTATTTGTGCAGAGTTTCAGCAATCTTAAGAAGTTTTTGAAACCAACCAGCCCTGAGTGGGATTATTTGCCAAGTTAATAGATTCCACTGTATCCTGGAAAGAAGAGCCAGGAATCCAAGGAGTAGATTTACTCCTGGGAATAAGGCTCCACCTGTACCACTGCTTCAAGCTGGTATTTCTTTCAGATCTCTTCCTTATCATACTATTACCTAAATTTTCCTGTGTCTTGTCTTCCCATCTAGACTATCAGCCCTTTCAGGGGACAGATTATGCCTTTTACTTCTCTTGTTTCTCACACAGCTCCTAGAAGAGCACCTAGATAAAGCAGGAGCTCAGTAAATATTTATTGGATGAAAAATAGATTGACCCATAAATGAGTAAGTAGATAAATTCTATTTGTATTTTCAGACTGACTTTTAAAAGTTGTCTTATAAATCATTTTAGCCATTTAGAAAGTGTAATGACGAGGGGTGCCTGGGTGACTCTGTTGGTTAAGTGTCTGACTTCGGCTCAGGTCATGATCTCAGGGTCCTGGGATGGAGCCCCGTGTCAGGCTCCCTGCTCAGTGGGGAACCTGCTTCTCCCTCTCCCTCTGCCCCCTCCCCCTGCTCCTGTTCTCTGTCTGTCTCTCTGTCTCTCTCTCAAATAAATAATCTTTAAAAAAGTAAAATGGCAAAAAAAAAGCAAAATGGCTAATAAAAAGGATAACAGGGAAGCCACTACAAAGCTCTCCATATTGAATTCCTATCCTGTGACTCCTTGCTATTCACATCCCCCTCACTCCTCAGAGATGACCATTATATTAAACTCAGTGTTCATTATTCATACACAACTCTTTACATCATTGCTAACTATGTATAGATCCCGAAGTATTTTCCAATATAATTTTTCTATGTTGGTAAACTTTATAAAGTATTATTATATTCTTCTGTATTCATCTGCAAATTGCATTTATAATCAAGAATATAATGAGGTAAGTTCATGTTGATATAAATTATTCTAGGTCAGTTATTTTCAAGGCTGAATTGTATTTCATTGTATGAATATGCCATAATTTATCTTTCTCACATGAACAGAATTTGAGCTACTTTCCAATTTTTCAATATTACACAAAAAGCTGTTATGAACATTTCTATCCAGGTCTCTGTGTGCACATATGAGTAGATTTTTATAGGGTATATCCCTAGGGGTGAAATTGCAGGGTCATAAAGAATGCACATTCTCAATTATTCTAGGGATCTCTGGAGAACTCTCCAAAAGAGCTATTCCAATTTGTTGTCTCATAAATCCTGTTTTGTTAGACTTTAGTTTTGCGGCACTAACTTCTGGCTATTTGAGTACTGACTTCAAGATAGGAGCCTCTTTGCTGCCAAGCTTGTCAAGAACTGTGTCTGAAAGCTTCGGAGACATGCTGGTATCTGTTCAAAGTCAGGGACACCAGCCTTCTGCGGTATAAATGGATCCCATTCCTCCACCACAGGTTCATGACCACAAGCCATAGCGATTACTCAATGTTTAAGGTATAAGAGTTTTTTTTCTTCTAACCCTCAACTGCTTTTTTTTTAAACACAGATCCCCACCGTAATTAAAACTAGACTTTAATGGCAATGAAAGAGATGCATTTATCTAAATGTTATCTGTGTTAGCAGGAATGATTACAGTCCTATTCATAAGCTCCTAGTCTCCCTGTGCCCTGGTTACATTAATATCCCATCACATTGTGTTGTGGGATCATAGCATCCCAGGGCAACAACATGACAGCTGATTTTCAACATCGGTTTCGACTTACTGCCTCCTCCCTGAAATTGATTAAATATTGAAATGCCTCAGAATGCAGCTCATGAAAATAAATCAGTCTGTGTAGTAGCCAGGCCGTATTCAACAGAAACTTTAAGAGAGGATCATTTCTATGATAGAGACTTGCTGTCCAGAGTAGTCCATCCTAAATTGTTATGATGTTAGTACCGGTACCTCTTTCTGCATGCCTGTTCATCTCCAGTCTCCTTAGGAAACTGCAATCCCTCAAACAAGGTGAGTCTTCGTAGGGTTTTTTGTGTTTTTTTTTTATTTTATTTATTTATTCATGAGAGACACAGAGAGAGAGAGAGAGAGAGAGTCAGAGACACAGGTAGAAGGAGAAGCAGGCTCCATGCAGGGAATCCGACGTGAGACTCGATCTGGGTGTCTCCAGGATCAGGCCCTGGACTGAAGGCAGCGCTAAACCACTGAGCCACCCAAGCTGCCCTGTGTTGTTTTTTTGATGTGTTTATTCTGAGTCCTTTTTTCCAAATATTTATTTATTTGAGAGACAGAGAGAGAGAGAGAGGAGTGAGGGGCAGAGGGAGAGGGAGGGATAGAGACAGAATCTCAAGCAGACCACCCACTGAGCATGGAGTCAACACGGGCCTCGACCTTAACACTCTGAGATCATGACCTGAGCCAAAACCAGGAGTTGGATACTTAACTGACAGAGCCCCCCTGGCCCCACTGGGTCTTTTATTTTCAGTAATGATTTCAGATGGTTGTAATATTTTTGCTTTGCATATTTTGTGTTAAAAAGGTTTTTTGAAGAATAAAATACATATAGAAAAGTACACTGAATATACAGAGTGATTAAACAAGCCCTGTAACCACCATATAGATCAAGAAATAGAATATTGCCAGAAACGCAGAAGCTCTCCTGCACCTTCCCAGTTATCCCATTCCTACCCCAAGGTAACCACTATCTGTGTTTGTTTTTAATTAAATGGCGTAAATTACCATCGACATTTAATTGCTTCTTTTACCTGAGTTCAGTAAGGTCTACTAAAAAATGCAGAGAGTTAGTGCAAGGACTAGAGCCAGGACTCCGCCACTTTTGCACCATCCACACCCATTCTGCTTATGTCATGCAGTCACTGGCCTCATTTTCTCTTCCACTGAAAAACTGGCAAGAGATTCAGTGATCCATTAATAATGCCACATTCCTCTCCATTAAGGAGGTCTTCATTGTCCAGTTTGTACCAACAGTGGATTCCCACTTCTCCCCTCCTCCCAGAATTTGGAACTTGGTTTCTCTCACACATGGGTGGAGATCTCACTCACTTTCTCAATATCTCTCTCTCTCTCTCTCTCTCTCTCACACACACACACATACACACACACAAATTTCCACAGAAAATGACATGGAGTCTGAAAAATAAGAGATAGGAAAAAAAGAAGATGACACTTTGGCATGTTTACATATTCATGTAAAGTAGGTGAAAGAGGGAGAGGGAGAGAGGATAGAAGGGAGATAGAGAAAATTCAGGGTATACATATATACTGGAACGGTTGAGAGCAGTGTCTACCTAAGCAGTCTCAGGGTTAATAATGGGGTTTCTACTGAGTTGTCCAGTGTCCCAAAGGGAATGATCAGAACTTGGGGAGTTCTAAAGAAAATGGTCTCAGGTTTGTTCACATTTCTGAGCCAGAGAACTCCCAACTTCTGGGGCAGTTGGAGGAGCCAAGATAAGCTTTGGAGAAGCCTTTCCATGTAAGCAAAACTCATTAAAGGTCAATAAAGACCTCTGCAAAACTGTCAAATTAGAAAAGTTGGCCCTTGATTACTGGTCCCCCAACCACCAGACTAAATTGATCCATCAAGGTTCCCAGAAGTGCTTTAGGTTTCCAGTCTATGATTTCAACATACTTTCCATCAAAATTTCTATTGCCCCTATGATTTATCCTTAGCTTTAGGAGAACATAAAAGGTGTGAAGGTTGTACTCCTTTTGAGTTTTTAATAGCTGATGAAAGTGTCCTACATCACTTTTCTATATTTGCCTTTAACATGTAGGGGTTATAGCCACTGTTATAAAGACAAGGAGATTAATTTCAGAGGTTGGGATAGGATGGCACTCATGCCACATGGACAGACATTTGTTTTCAACTCCTTGCCACTTGAACAAGAAATGAGACTACTTCATGGCAAAGACACTTTCTCTTACTGCATTAACCACACACACACACACACACACACACACACACACTCCTGCACATACACACATATACATACACTCATGCACACATGTAGATGCAAAGTCATACCTCACAGCAAATAAGGACCCAGCAAGGATTTCTAATCAATCCTGCCTCACTTCATCATTAAACCTTATTTCCATCAGCCATAGCGGTTCTACAATTATACACTAGAGCTTTCCAGCCAAATCCTTTTCTCCCCCAATCCTTCAATAATTATTTTAGAGGAAATTACATTATACATTGAATAAAATAATTTCTTTCCCAGACAGATCTCAGACTTCAGGCATTTATAAGTTGATACTATGTAATAAAGTAATTGTGTAATTAGGAATACATTTGTCAAGTAGATAATTATTATGCTTAGAACACATAAAAATGGCTTTTTAAAGAGAGAGATAAAAAGATGGTATTAAGAATTTTACTGGATCAAATGAAAGCTTCAAGTTTTATTGGAAAGGAATAAATGGCCTTAACCAGAATTGGTTTTATGAGTCTGTAAGTCCATTTTAAAAAATATCAGATAGGGATCCCTGGGTGGCGCAGCGGTTTGGCGCCTGCCTTTGGCCCAGGGCGCGATCCTGGAGACCCGGGATCGAATCCCACATCAGGCTCCCGGTGCATGGAGCCTGCTTCTCCCTCTGCCTGTGTCTCTGCCTCTCTCTCTCTGTCTCTCTGTGACTATCATAAATAAATAAAAAAAAAAAAAATTAAAAAAAAAAAAAAAATATCAGATAATGAGTTTGGAGGAGAACTCTGATCTGACTGAATTCTCACTAATATCCCTTTGCAGCATTAAGTTGGTCATGAACATCAAAATCCATGTCTGTCCTCCCCCTCTTCCTCTTCCTCTGACATCAACCCTAGCTCCAGTTGGTCATTGAGATTCACTTCTCCCATTATCCAACTCCATAGTCCTATCCCTAGCATGAACTAGTCCTCAGCCCCCTAGACAGTCTCCACACCCACTCTTTTTGTTTGTTTTTTGCTTTTTATTGAGGTAAAATTCATATAACATAAAAGTAGCCATTTTAAAGTGTACATTTCAGTGTCATTAGGACATTCACAGTGCTGTGCAACCACCACCTACATCAAGTTCCAGAACAACTTCATTTCCCCAAAAAACCTGACAATCATGGAACTCCATACTTAGTCCCTATTGCCTCCTCCTCCTAGATGCCAGCAAGCATCAACCTACTTTCTGTTCCCTAAGGATCCATCTCATCTATTCTGGATATTGCACATCAATGGAATCATACAATATGTGACTTTGTCAAAATTTTAATTCCAATATAACTAGCATACAGTGTTGTATTAGTTCCAGATGTACAATATAGTGATTCAACAATTCTGCACATTTCTCAGTGTCATGGTAAGTGTCCTTTCACCTATTTCATTCTTCCTTTGCCCACCTCCACTCTGGTAACCATTAGTTTGTTCTCTGTACTTAAGAGTTCATTTCTTGGTTCATCTTTCTTCTTTGTTCATTTGTTTTGTTTCTTAAATTCCACATATGAGTAAAATCATATGGTATGTGTTTTTCTCTAACTTCTTTCACTTAGCATTATACTCTCTAGCCCCATCCATGTCATTGCAAATGACAAGATTTCATTTTTCTGGCTGAATATATTCCACTATGTATATATATAAACAGATATGAATAGATATGGATATATATAAATGCACCACAGGGATATTTCATACATACATACATACACACACACACACACACACACACACATATGACATCTTCTTTTTCCATCCATAAATAATGAATACCTTCCATATCTTGTATATTATAAACAATGCAGCTATAAATATAGGAGTGCATGTATTCCTATCAACTGGTGTTTTTGTATTCTTTGGGTAAATAACTAAATACCCAGTAATGCAATTTCTGGATTGTACATAGGGTAATTATATATTTAACTTTTTCAGGAACCTTCTTAGTATTTTCCATGGTTGCTATACCAATTTGCGTTCCCACCAACAGTGCATGAGGGTTCCTTTTCCCCTACATTCCTGTCAGTACCAATTGTTTCTTGTGTTGATTTTAGCCATTCTGACAGATGTAAGGTGATATCTTATTGTAGTTTTGATTTGCATCTCCCTGATGGTAAGTGATGATGAACATCTTTTCATGTATTTGTTGGCCATCTGTATGTCTTTTTTAGAGAATGTCTATTCATGCCTTCTGCTCATATTTAATTGAATTATTTGGTTTTTGGGGATGTTGAATTTTTAAGTTTTTTCTATATTTTGGATACTAACCCTTTACCAGATATATCTTTTGCAAATATCTTTCCCTATTCAGTAGCATATATTTTAGTTTTATTGATTGTTTCCTTTGCTGTGCAGAAGTTTTTATTTTGATGTACTCCCAATAGTTTATTTTTGCTTTTGTTTCTCTTGCCTCAGGAGACATATCTAGAAAAAAGTTGCTACAGTTGATATCAAAGAGGTTACTCCCTGTTTTCTCTTCTAGGATTTTTATAGTTGCAGGTCTCACATTTAGGTTTTTAAACCATTTTGAATTTATTTTTGTGTACAATGCAATTTAAAGTGGTCCAGTTTCTTTTGTACATTGATGTCCAGTTTTCCCACCACCATTTGTTGAAGAGACTTTTTCCCATTGAATATTCTTTCCTGCTTTGTTGAAGATTGACCATAGAGCTTTGGGTTTATTTCTGCATTTTCTATTCTGCTCTATTGATCTATGTATCTATTTTTATGACAGTACCACACTATTTGATCACGATAGCTTTGTAATGTATCTTGAAATCTGGGATTGTGATACCTCATTTTGTCCTCTTTTTTCAACACTGCTGTGGCTATTCAGGGTCTTTTGTGGTTCCATACAAATTTTAGGATTATTTTTTCTAGTCTTGTGAAAAATGCTTTTGGTATTCTGAGAGATTGAATCAAATCTGTCCGTTATTTTGGGAAGCATGGGTATTTTAACAATATTTGTTCTCCCAATTCACGCACATGGAATATCTTTCCATTTCTTTGTGTCATCTTCATTTCTTTCATCACTGTTTTATAGTTTTCAGAATACTGGTCTTTCACCTCCTTGGTTAAGTTTATTTCTAGGTATTTTACTATTTTTGGTGCAGTTGTAAATGGGACAATTCTCTTAATTTCTCTTTCTGCTGCTTCATTACTAGGGTAGAGAAATGCAGCAGATTTCTGTACATTAATTTTGTATCTTGAGATCTCTAAATTCATTTACCAGTTCTAGCAGTTTTTTGGTGGAGTCTTTAGTGTTCTCTACATATAGTATGTCATCTGCAAATAATGAAAGTTTCACTTCTTCCTTACCAATTTGGGTGCCTTTTATTTCTTTTTATTGTCTGATTGCCGTGGTTAGGACGTCTGGTACTATGTTGAATAAAAGAAGAGAAAGTGGATATTCACTTTCCACAGGAACAGTTTGTTCCTGATCCTAAAGGAAAAGTTCCCAATTTTTCACAATTGAGTATGATGTTAGCTCTGGATTTTTCATAATAGCCTTTATTATGTTGAAGTATGTTCCCTCAAAACCTGCTTTGCTGAGGGTTTTATCATGAATGATACTCTAATATGTCAAATGCTTCTTCTGCATCTATTAAAATCATATGGCTTTTACCCTTTCTCTTGTTGATGTGAAATATCACATTGATTTGTGAATATTGAACCACTGTTACATCCCAGGAATAAAGCCCTCCTAATCATGATGAACAACTTTTTAAATGTATTGTTGGATTTGGTTTGCTAACATTTTGTTGATGATATTTGCATCTATGTTCATCAGATATTGGTCTATAGTTCTCTTTCTTCGTAGTGTCTTTATCTGATTTTGATATCAAGGTAATGCTGGCCTCATAGAATGATTTTGAAAGCTTTCTTTCCTCTTCTATCTACTTTTTGGAATAGTTTGTGAAAAATAGATATTAACTCTTCTTTGTTTGGTAGAATTCACCTGTGAAGCCACCGGGTCCTGGCTTTTGTTTTTGGGAGTTGTTTTTGGTTTTTTGTTTGGTTGTCGGTGGCTGTTTTTTGCTTTTGTTTTTCAAGATTTTATTTTTAAGTAATCTCTACACCCAACATGGGGCTCAAATTCACAACCCTGAGATCAAGAGTCACATGCTCCACCAGCTGAGCCATCCAGGTACTCCTGTTGAGAGTTTTTTGATTACTGATTCAATTTCATTGTTGGTAATCAGAATACTCAAATTTTCTATTTCTTCCTCCATAGGTTTTGGGAGGTTATATGTTTCTAGTAATTTATCCCTTTCTTCTAGGTTGTCCAATTTGTTGTCTTGATATTCTCTTATTTTGTATTTCTGTGATGTCAGTTTTTATTTCTCCTCTCTCATTTCTGTTTTTATTTATTTGAATCCCTTCCCCCTGTCAATGAGTCTGGCTAAAGGTTTATAAATTTTGTTGATCTTTTCAAAGAACAAGCTCCTGGTTTCATTGATCAGTTCTATCATTTTTTCAGTTTCTGTTTAATTTGCTTCTGCTCTAATCATTATTATTTCCTTTCTTCTACTGTTTTGGGGTTTTGCCTGCTCTTATTTTTCTAGATCCTTTAGGTGTAAGGTTACGTTGTTTATATAATATGTGACTTTTTGTGCCTGGCTTCTTTCATTTAACATAATGTTTTTGAGGTTTATCTATGTTGTAGCATGTAATAAATACTTAGTTTCTTCTGGGTGAAGAATATTCCATACTGTATATATACCACAATTTGTTTATCCATTCATCTGTTGATGGGTATTTAGTTTCCAAGGGTCCCACCTGTTATCTATTGCAAACAGTGCTGCTATGAATATCTATATACTTATATTTGTTTGAGTGCCTGTTTTCAATCCTTTGGATATATACTTAGAGTGGAATGGTTGTGTCTTATGGTAACTCTATGTTTAACCTTTTGAGAAACTGCCAACTGTTTTGGATGGCCATTTGGCCATTGCCCCCATTTTACATTTTCACTGGTAATAAATGAGGTTTCCAATTTCTTCATATCCTTGGCAAAACATTATTTTTATTATTATTATTGCCATTCTAATAGGTATGAAGTGATATCTCACAGTGGGTTTTGATTTGCATTTTCTTAATGACTAATGATGTTAAGCATCTTTTTATATACATATGGCCATTTGTATATCTTTTTTGGAGAAGTGTTTAAGTCCCTTGTTCATTTTTTAATTTGGTAGTTTACCTTTGTTGTCAAGTTGTAAGAGTTCTTTATATATTCTGAATACTATTTGTAGCAGCTAGGTAACTTGGAATTTTACATTTTCTCCTCTTATTGATGTCTTTCTCCTCACCTAGATGAGGAATGCCATCAGGGAAGGCTCTACTTCTGTTTATGCTCATAATTGTCTCCTCCACTTATCATATTGCCTGGCACAAAGGAACATTCACAAATAGTCAATTAATTAGTGAATTAATGAATGAATGAGAAGGCCATTGTCTTCTCATCAAAGTAGGGAAGTAGAGCTTAGGTATAGAGTGTGGGAAGAAAATAATTCTCATGGTATCACCTTTAAAAGTTCAATATTTTAGTAGCTCTTCTACTTTCTATTTCTTATTTATTAAGTATATTATTCTTGCCAATCTCTTAGAGATTAGACAACATGTTAGGCACCACAGAAATAAATGTGAAAAAAAAAAAGGATCTTTCTTATAGTGGGTATTTGTAGATATATTTTACTACCCAGAAATGGAACCTCTTTCTTATGTTTAGGTAATTCTCCATCTCATGCATCAATCATGTAAGATGAAAATATTGGATACTTATATACCCAGCCTTCATTGCAGCTAAGATGTAGGCATTTGACCTGGCTCTACAAATCAGAGTCATCCACATTGGCCTTAGATTGCACAGCTGATGAGGCAATGAAGCATGGCCATCACTGATTCTATTCTGGTCAGGCTGATGAGAACAGTAAAAGAGATAGTACCTCTCAGTATCCAGGGACAGTGGTAGTCTCAGTTCTGGAAATACCTTTAGGTGCCTAGGATAAGAGGTATCTTTATAGGATCTGTTCTGAAGCATAACTAGAGTGATTTTTCTTTTCTGTGGCATTTAATCTTGGTTCCCTAGCCTCTTAGGGATTCTTCAAATTGCCAAATATGCTTTAATAAATTCATTTTCTACTCAAGTTATGCACAGGTGATTACTTTGCTTGAAACTGAGAAACCTAACGGAATATTGCCCTCATAGAGCTCTAGAGTTAAGACTACCAAAATACTGCCTTTAAGTCATTGTCTTAAAAAATTTATTGGAAGATAACCATGCTTATTCATTTTCATATTGTCTATGGATGCCTTAGAGCTGCAACAGCAAAACTGAGCAGTTGACACAGAAACCACTCACAAAGCCTAAAATATTTACAATCTGGCTCTTAGTAGAAAGAGTTTACAGACACCTGCCTTAGAAAAGGAGTCATACAAACAAACATGCAATTCCAACATAATATTTTCCAAACTTTTGTTTAGACATGTTTTAAAGTAATTATATTTTCCACTTATATCATATTTAAGGTGACACATTTTTATAAGTGGCCCCAGAGGCCTTCCAAAACATGTATCATAAAACATAATTCCTTCAACAAACCACTTGTTATAAGAAATAAGATTTTCTTCTATTTGTTACAAATTTGCCTTAAAGAAGGCAGTCCTTGGCCTAGAGATACCTAAATCAGTAGAGAAATCCACTTTCTCCTGGTGTTAACTTTTGTTATTACCATAGATTACAAAGATTATAAGTGACTTTATAGTTTACCTGAATTTGTGTTGATCTAACACTCAAATCTCCTTTATACTATCCAGTGACCACAAGCATTTGAATCTCTCCAAAAACAGAAAGTCCACACATTCTGAAGGAAAACTGTCCCCTTCTAGTCAGTCACCATTGAAACTAGGTTTGTCATTTAGTCAAAACTAATTTGTTTCTATTCACCAGTAATCAGAAAAAAAAAACATTTAATCCCTCTCCCACGTTAGTGCATTTAAATATTTGACAACAACTACTCTGCCCTCCTGACTTGTCTTTTTTTTTTTTTTAACCTTGGAACAATATAACATTATAAGAGATGTGCCAAAGGTTTCTGAGGGTCTTATCCACATTTTCTCATTAGCATCTAACAGTGACACTAGGGGGACAGAATTACCATCCCTATTAGACAGCTTGTCCAATCCAAGTTCACAGCTGGTAAATGATGGAGTGGAGTTTCACATGGTTTTCCATTATGGCAAATATTTTGATTCAAATTGCATGTCATTCCATATGGCAAACAACATTTTGTACTTTCCTTTGCCATAGCTCATGTCCTCTCTCAACATTTGTCTTTCTAAGCCAGAGAGATTCTCCATCTCTTTCTCTCTCTCTCTCTCTTTCTCTCTTCTCTTCACCCTCTCCCTCCTCTTCTCTCTCCCTCACCCTCTTCACACACACACACACACACACACACACACACACACTTTATTTTTAATTTTATCATGTCCTCATATGGCAGCAGGAAACCCCTTCATCTTCCACTGCTTCTCCCAATGTATCTACTTCTAGCATGTCCTTTGAATTGCCCTTTCATGTCATTTTAATTTTAATGATGACATTACTATGCCTAGTAAGTAGTGCCTATAGTATCAGTGGTTCTGTCCCTTACTAACTATGTGACCTTTGGCAATTATATTTCTGCCCATATGACCTCCCATTTGCTTCTCACTTTCTGTGCCTCATTAAAATGGATGCAATGCCTAGGTCTTGGGTAAAGTGAGGGTTAATTAAGATATTTACATAAAGTGCTAAAAAATGAAAGCCAAGCACATTATTATGGCTGTAAATACATTTGGAAAATACAACCAAATCTTTCCTATAGACATCTCTGCTGGAAGCAAATTTTCCAGTTCTACAGTGATCAAGATAAGACATCAACATAAGCAATCTAACACCGAAATTTATTTTTATCTTTTTATTGGAACAAAGATTTAAACCCTTGAAGAACAACTTGAAGATGAAACACATAAAAAATTGCACTTCACACATCAATTCTATGCAATTAGATTCAGGGCACAAGATTTTTTTCATTGTGGAGATAAACCAAGATAAAGACAAGGTCTCTTTTGTATCAGATATATGCCTTTATTCCTAAAGACTGGAAAACTCTCTGCCAGGGTCCAAAAAAAAGTGGTT
Organism: Canis aureus; assembly: GCF_053574225.1. NCBI lineage: Eukaryota > Metazoa > Chordata > Mammalia > Carnivora > Canidae > Canis > Canis aureus. The sequence goes on along the minus strand of NC_135639.1, from coordinate 20,429,863 downwards.
CTCTGTGCATAGGCCTGTGTAAGCTGAGCTGATTTGGAAATATGATATCCTTGGAGACAAGAACAAAATTTCATATCCAGAGAAATGAGCAAAAGTATTCTCTAATACATGAGATTTAGATTTAATTATTAGGTTGAAAATTAGGGGACACTAACAGAAGTGACTACGGACAAGTTGTTTAATTTATATAAGCCTCAGTTGTATTATCTATAAAATGATGAGATCTACTTCATTTGTTATGAAAAAAATACCAACATGAGAATCAAGATCAAGTACTCAGTAACTGGTTGCTATAAACAGAAAGTGGCAAAATGCAGTGATGACAATAGTCATATGTCTGGTTAGCTATGTGACTATAATCAAGTTATTTAATTTTGTTAACCCATGGCTCAGTTTTCACAGCTATAAAATGGGGATAATGATATTGCTTCTCTCATTTGGTAGTTATGAGAATTTAAGTAGGCAGGAAGGGTAAGTATACAGGACAGTGCCTGATTCTTAGTGAATACTCAGTAAATGTTAGTTGTCACCATCACCACATAGCATCAAAAATACATTATTCTTTCACCAGTGAACATTGGCCAAATACTACTACTTCACAAATATGAGAGCTTTTTATTTAAATTTTAAAAAACATAAAGTAAAAGTTAAAACTACTGCTAAAAGGAGGATTTTCTGTTTAAAAAAAAGTCACAGAACCCTTGTAAACCATTTCCAATTCTGCTATTGTCTCCAAATTCCAGACACTGCCTTGTTAGTTGAATCTCCTGGTTTTCTCTGATGCCCTACATTAAGACGGAAGCAATCCTACAGATTTCTCAGAATGAGAAGGGTATAGTTAGGGTGGTCTTGTGCATTTGTTGAAAGAGTCACTTCAGCCAATTTTAGTATACAAATTCCTAAAGTGTTAATGTCCTCCTAAGCTATATTTGATGACAAAATTAGTATCTGCATGAATTATAATGAGTAATTTTTTGTGAAAATACCATATAAGTTGACAGCAGGTAATAATCATACTGTCAAAGACTACAAGATTCCATTTTCTCAGAGCCATCTATATCCTCAGCTTCAGTTGTACAGGCTGTCATCAAGGTGGTACGATGTATTTCTCCTCTTATTGCACCATGGCAGCCAGCTTTATAGGACATATAGCTGTGGTGTCCACTTTTCAAAAGAGTACAAAATCCCTGGCATCACTTTCATATGCACAATGAAGAGAATGGCTTTCATGCCAAAGAACCCAGGCCCATTCCCCCTGAAGGCTTATAGAACCCTGGAGTGCAATCCAGGTGTCTAAAAATGTCTAGCCAGTGACCAATTATTCAGGGAAAGATCCAAAATGGTTTGCTCAGGATGTCAGGCCCCAAGGAACTGCCTCAAGGAATGCAAGTTTGACCTCTTTTCTGCAACTTTCTGTAGTTTGTTTTCTTGTGCATTAAAATATGGGGCACACATTGAAAATCCTTCATGGCTGTTTCAAGATCTGTGTATTGCTTCCTTCCCCTTAAAAACCTCTCCAATGGGCAGCCCGGGTGGCTCAGCGATTTGGTGCCGCTTTCGGCCCAGGATGTGATCCTGGAGACCTAGAATTGAGTCCCACGTCGGGCTCCCTGTATGGAGCCTGCTTCTCTCTGTGCCTGCTTCTCCCTCTGCCTGTGTCTCTGCCTCTCTCTCTCTCTGTCTCTCATGAGTAAATAAATAAAATCTTAAAAAAAGAAAGAAAGAAAGAAAGAAAGAAAGAAAGAAAGAAAGAAAGAAAGAAAGAAAGAAGAAAGAAAGAGAAACACCTCTCCAATTTCACATGTGATTCATTATAGGCAGATTATGGTGTAGAGCTCAGGAAAAGGAAGTAGTCAGGGCTGCCTTCTCACCTTTGGCCACTAGTGTCACTGCAGGACTGGCTGGTTGGTTTCCATTTACTCTCACTCCCCAAATGTTCATTTATGCTCAAAATAATTTATCCTACATGTGTCTTGTTTTGTGATAGACCCTGGAAGTTTATGCAGGAAGCCAAAAGGGACACACATCATATGTCCCAACACTCAGACTGCATGTATTTGAGAACTAAGGTTTGCATTTATGAAGAATTACCTTTGTACTATCAGATGTGAATTAAATAGAACTAGATGTGCCAGTGAATGGCTAACAGAGCTGGGTTATTAAAATCAGAAGCTTCAGCCTCAGTCTTCCTAGGTCTGAATCCCAATGACATCACTAACTAGCTTCATGACCTCTATAGCTATGGGAGAGCTTCCTATTCTGGGCAGCAAACCTGGCTAGAATCCTGGTCTGGGCATTTAGGGAAGCTTCAAAAGGATTAGTAGTTTGATAGATGAAAAGTGGGGAACTTGGTGTTAGAAGTAGAAAGAGCAGCATGTAAAAAGGTAATGGGGAAAAGATACAGTAAATTCAAGGAGCACAGAAAGGAGACTTTTGTGACTCAACCTAGGAAGAAGGAGTATGGCTAGAATTGATTAAGGTGGTGCAGATGGCAGATAGCTTTGCATGTTGTGGTCAGGGTTTTGTTTTGTTTGTTTCCTTTAAAAACTAATTATTAATTGAGGATGACTGCATAATGAATACAAGTTGTCCTTTGAGAGGGATAAATATGTTTAGGAACTAGATAGAGGTGATTGCCACACAACACTGGACATCCTAAATGTCACTGAATTTGTACACTTTAAAGTTGTTAATTTTATGGGCAGCCCGGGTGGCTTAGTGGTTTAATGCCGCTTTCAGCCCAGGGCCTGATCCTGGAGACCCAGGATTGAGTCCCACGTTGGGCTCCCTGCATGGAGCCTGCTTCTACCTCTGCCTGGTCTCTGCCTCTGTGTGTGTGTGTGTGTCTCTCATGAATAAATAAATAAAATCTTTAAAAAAAAAAGTTGTTAATTTTAGGCTATGTGAATTTCATCTAACTACACAATAAATTTAAAAACTAATTATTTTAAAAATTCATATATGCACAAATGGTGCAGAATTCCAAAAGTATAAGAAACTGTCCAGTAAATAGTTAGCCTCCTACTCCTGGTCCCTAGTTAGTGTTCTTCCTTATAGACATCTCAGTTATAAGCACATTTTCATTAGTTATCTTTCCAGATAATATGTGTATGTATGCTGTTGATTTTCTTATCCAACAGGTTGCATTCTGTGCCTTGCTTCTGTCATTTACTCATCATCTTAGAGGTCATTATATACAAGTACACAAAGAGCTACAGCAGGCTCTCCAGTGGCTTCGTTGTAGGGTTTTGCAGTTCCAATTGCTGAGTATTTTTGTTACTTCTAATATTTTCCTTTTATAAGGAAATTGCAGTAAAAATTATGTTTTAGTTCTCACATTTACAAGTAACTCTCTGGTCTAACTACACATTTCTCTTTACTCTTCTAGTCTTTAGCCAGTAGCTGGCTAAAACTCCCCACCATGAGAAATAATATATTTTTGTATTTTCTCCCCACAATTATGTTGAGACTTGTTCATGTTGTTTCATGTATTAATAGTTAAGTCATTTTTATTGATGAATAGCATTCCATCTTATGGATATACCACAGATTATTTATAAACTCACCTATGGAAAGACACTCAAGTTGTTTCCTATTTTATGCTGTTATAAACAAAGCTACTATAAACTTCTTCTACAAATCTTCATATAAACATATGCTCTCTTTGTTCTTGGAAATACACCTAGGAACAGAATGGCTGGATCGTGTGGTAGGAGTATACTTAACTATCCAAGAAATAGCCAGACTGTGTGCCTAAGTGGTTATACCATTTCACATTCCCAACAGCAGTGTCTGAGAGTTCTGCTTCCTCTATAGGCTCACCAATAATTGATATGATCAGACTTTGTAATTTTAGTAATTCTAATAGATATATAACTATACTCATTGAGTAATGATGATGATCATCTTTGTGTACTTATTTGGCATCTTTGAGGATCCAATCTCGGATTGTTTGTTTTCTTATTACTGAGTTTTGAGCTATCCTTACATGTTCTGGATACAAATTCTTTTTTTTTTTTTTTTTTATGGATACAAATTCTTTATCAGACATGTGTTTTGCAAATAATTTCTTCCAGTCTACTGCTTGTCTTTTCATTCTCTTATGAATATTTTTTAAAAAGCAGAATTATCTTTTAGTTTTTGTGAAGTATAATTTGGCAATTCTTTATGAATAATGATTTTGGTGCTGGACCTAAAAACTCTTTCACTATGCCAAAGTAACCTTTTCTTTTGTTCATTTTTTTTAAGATTTTATTTATTTATTCATGAGAGATACAGAGAAGGAGGCAGAGGGAGAAGCAGGCTCTGTGCAGGAAGCCCGATGTGGGACTCGATCCCAGGACTCTGTGATCACACCCTGAGCCAAAGGCAGAGGCTCAAACGCTGAGCCACCCAGGCATCCCTCTTTTGTTCATTTTTTAAAAATGTTTTATAGTTTAAATTTTTACATTTACGTTTATGTAAATTTATGTAAAAATGTTGCTTATGTTTGTTTATGTAAATATTTAGTTTATTTTTCTATGTGGTGGAAGGAATGGATTATCATTGGTGTTTTTGCTCTTTTTGAAAGACTATCCTTTTTCCATTGATAATCTTTTTAAATTGGAATGGTTGTTCACCCTATCAATCTCTTGAAAACTATTATTTCAGCCATGTTGCCTGGATCCTGGTTATTTCAGGTCAGAGAGTAAGTTTTGGTTACTTTATCTTAACCAGAAGTAGAAGTCTGGAGCTAGTTTTCAAATTTATTTTTCCCACTTTAAGCTGGCTTTATAAGTTTAATCAACATCATAATCTCTGTGTTGCAGATTTATAAACTGAAAGTCAGCGAAGTTAAGCAATTTGCCCAATTTATAGTGTTGTTGCAGTGATTAAATGAAATAAGCTTGCAAAACCCATAGCATGACATATGACATCATAATTGTGCAGCAGTTGATAAATAAGGGCTTTTAATATACTTAATGATTATTTATTAAATTTACCATAACAAGTGTCCGTCTTTAGTATATTCAACATCCATCAATATTTTCCTTTGAAAACTGCCCACTTTTACTTTCCTGTCCAGGACACATTGAAAAGTGTTTTCTCAGCCTAATCCGGGAGTCCCATTTGAACCCCCTGCATCAGCTGCTGATCTTTTGCATTTTTCAGCAACCCGTGAACTACATTCATTAGATGCTAAATTACAGCTCCCAGAAAATGACAAGTAAGTGCAACATTTCACCAACATAAAGCTCATTCAATAAAAATTAAAGGAGCCTTAGAGAAGACAGGTTTGGAGGAATCATAAATAAATATATATGTTAGATAGTCTCTGCTTATCCAAGTGTCAAGATCAGTGAGTTAATGCTAAGAAATAAACAGCTTTGGTTAATGAAACAGGCTGTTAAGAAAACAGAACTGTTCTCATCACTTGCCATATAAGAGAGTGAATCTATTACTTTCAAATACAGCCATATTAACAGAAACATTACTTGTTCATATTAAGATATTTCCCAGAGCTGTACTTTTATCAAAATAAAGACATCATATGGTTTGTGGAATGTTATCTTTTCATTTTTGAGACCCTTCCAGTAGCAGCCTGAGTGTGGTACATAGGATATTGGAGGTTTATTTCATGAGATGGGTTGCTTATGTGGGATTTCATTGGCATTTTGGAACCAGACACATGATACTCTGAACCCCAGAGCTGTCCCTGCAACAACCTGGAGTCTAACCACGTGTGTTTTTGTGAAGTAGAAATCCAGACTCTCAGACTCACAAGCAGGAATGCTTGATGTAATGGTAAATTCATCCAGCTATCCCCTTGTCTCACTGCATCACTTCAGTCTTACTTTTCTGAAGAGTTTTCTCCCTTCCTCACCTCTTTATCACTTCTCTGAGTGTCCATGCTACTACTCCATCACCCCATCCCAATGTTATCACCAAAGTCATTAGTGATCTTAAGTCACTAAACCAGGGAATATATTTTAGTCATCCTCTAACTTGACCTATCAAAAGTATATTCCACCATGACACACTCTACTTTTTAGAACATTCTGCCCCTTGGTTTCCATGACCACCGGTGTACTAACTTTTCTTTTGACTTTCCATCAAATTCCTTTTTAGGATTCATTTTCCTCTAACCTCAGTCACTAAATTGTTAGCTGTATTTGCATGAGTCCCTAAGGGAACTCACCACAGCCAGGGCTTCAACTGCCATCCATACACAGATGGTTCACATGCCTTCCCTCTGAGCTATGGTCTCCCTAAACCAGGTGTCCCACTGGTATTGCCATAGGATGTCTCAAAGAAATTCCATATTCATCATGTCCAGGTCTATATTAAAATAAAAGAGCTCTTTTAAAAAAAATGGACATATTTCCATTTCCCCCACTTAAAATAAATACTTAACAGTTTCTCACTATTCCTAAATGAATATTAACATGAGTCACATGTAATTCAGCCAGGGCCTATCTGTCCAGTCTTTTCCCACACCACACTCCATGTTCTGTCTTTGCTTCAAGCACACCAACCACACACCTCTGCTTTATGTCTCACACCTGCCACACTTCATCCTACCAAGGGAACTTCTATCTGAGACACTTCTCTCTCTCTTCCCCAGTCATCTCCTAGCTAACTGGCACTCCTCCTCTAGATCCTGGCTCACATATCACCCCTCAGCTTCATTGATCCCAACCTCCCAGAAAAGGTTAACATTTTCTGTTTTGTGATCTCATGATGCAATATTCTTCTGAGGGTTGAATTTAATTTAAATGTGTAACTATTTGATTAATGTGAATCTCCTCCCAGAGTGAGAGCTTCACAATAGAGGGACAAATCCTGCTAAAGTCTCCAGTGTATCCTCAGAGTTAGCAATTGGTGATCAGTAAAATTTGTCAGATTTAGTGACTAATTGTAAACCAGGAGGCCTAGGTCCTAGTCCCAGCTCTACTTTTGTTAGGCTTACTGATGCTCAGCATAAAGGACTGCAGTTGGATGGAGGAGGGGTCTGTCCTTATCATATGGAAGGATAGTAATACACTGTACAAATCCTGCCTACTAGAAGGACCCAGTGAATTTGCTGGTAAATCCATTAAGCATGCTTTCAGTCTTGAGCAGCTTGGATAGAAGGAATCTATAGCCCTTTTCTATTTCATCAAACTTCCAAGTTTCTTTACCGGTGTCTGCAAGTACCCTAAGGTGCAGTTTTCCATAACTGAACTTAATGACTATTGCGATAGGGTCACCGATACCTGCTTTTTCCTGGGCATTCAGAGTGCATAAAGTACACAGTTAATACTCCTTTGGGGGAGTATCTATTGTTTGGAAAACTTAAAGGAAAGGCTTTAATGGAGAAAAACATTAAGAAAACAGTCAGAATAATCGTTGACACCTAACCTTCAGAGAGAAAAAGTGAATCTCTGGTTACTATCTACCCAAATTCCAAATTCACTGGTGACTCCACTGCCTTCTTCTACTGAATATATTATTCTTACACCACATATGTTTAGAAGCAGTCAGCACATATTTATTTTTATTTTTTATAATTGTAGGATGCTAAGAATCACATAATAATTTCATATGCATGAAATCATTTCATCTTCATTAAACCCAATAATACAGTCTTATCTTTGTTCTCATTGTTTTCAGTTTAGGATACTGAATATTAGAGACACCAAATGACCCAGTGTGTATTTACCTTCTTGTAAGCCTGGCTCCAACTCAGTTGCTTTTATTCCGAGAGTTGTCATTCTTTTCCCCATTACATTAATTAAAACTTCCTTAACCTATGTTCTTTTAATTTCTGGACATAAATTTGTGTCTCTTCTTCCCACATGCACTATAAATTCCTTGGGGGCTAAACACTCAACTATGATTCTATATCAAATTAGACTGCAGCACAAAGCAAGTGATCTCTCTCTGAACTGGGGCAGGGCAGACAGAAGGAGCTGACAAGGCAGCAAACACAAAGCCCTTGACATCAGAGGTGATGCAACTGAAAGAGACTTTAGTTTGCTGAAAATATCAAGGGGGACAGATGATTTATTTATCACTAGGTGGAATGGCTTTGGGTCAGGACCAGCTAGCTATATAATTTTCAGGGCCCTATGAAAAATTAAAATGTGGGCTTCCTTGTTAAAAATCAAGGAGAAAATATTTTTTTCTTTCTTCCACTGACTTTTTCTTGACTCGTTGTCGTGTTTTTTATATGCTGGACATTGGACATGGGGATGTTTACGGGTCGAGTGCTGCCTATGCCCAGGTTCCTGCTGGGAGGGAAGGTATCAGCAGCCACCACAGAGGGGCTAGGGAGCAGGCTGAGAGCCATTCCATGAGAGGCAGACAGCACAGCACGTGAACAAGACTCCCAGCCCCCACTGCATGTTCCATTGTCCCATCAGATTTCACTTATAAAACAGAATCATATATAAAATTTCATGACATAAGAATTTCATGACAGTAATTGCATAGCATCAAACCTGAGAGTGGGAGCTCTTCTCTGAGTGTGGCGACCTTTGCAGCTACACTGGTTACACACCCTAGAAGCCAACCTTGCCTTGGACTCACATATAAAGGAAACCAGGACAAAATCAGAGGGTCTTGAACCACTGAGTCTTTACCTTCTGCATGCCCTATAAGGTCAGCATTTGGTGGCCTTAAATAAATATAGTATTGAATTGAATTGGAGAGATTGTCAATAAAGCACAAAAGACAAGATGTGTTTTTTAAAATCCTGGTATTAAATTAAGCTGGACTTTTCTTGGAAACTCAAGAGTAAAGTCTTTTGGTACTTCTTTCATATTAATACAAATAAGAAGATGATGTCTCAGATGCACAGGTTTTAACCTCAAATTTAACTCTTGGAAGCAATGGTAGATGAGACTAAAGGCACATCCCTCAGTCCTGATCTTTACAGGGGGACAATGGTCTCATCCAACACCTACACATTTAATGGGTAGAATCGTCTGCCATCTTCAGGGAGAGACAGCCAAAGGAAATTCAGCACTAAAAGTCTCAAACACACTCTTGTTAGTATTAGGGTCTCCTTGGAGCCCAGGACGATCCTGGGTTGTATTTGCCATGCTCCCTAATTTTGCAGCTGTCCCGAGCCACTGCAGATAGAACAGCAGCTCTAAAAGCTTCCAATGGGGCAGCCTGGGTGGCTCAGCGGTTTAGTGCTGCCTTCAGCCCAGGGCGTGATCCTGGAGACCCGGGATTGAGTCCCACATCGGGCTCCCTGCATGGAGCCTGCTTCTCCTTCTGTCTGTGTCTCTGCCTCTTTCTCTCTCCTCTCTGTGTTTCTCATGAATAAATAAATAAAATCTTTAAAAAAATAAAATAAAATAAATAAAATAAAATAAAATAAAATAAAATAAAATAAAATAATAAAAGCTTCCAATGGAAGTGACTGGAAGAACCTTTCTAGGTTATGCCTTAGCCTTCTCACACCAGAAGGATCTGTGGGCAAAACTGTGCTTACAGACTTAAGGAACTTCCCCTGGGGGTAGGGCACTACAATCCCCTCAGTTCACACTGTGTGTGCCACTTTACACAAGAGTTATCAGTCACATTCCCGCTAAGTGAGGGTGGTCTCATTTTCATAAACTGGGTTCTATTTTTAATGTAAGGTAACTTGGTATTTGAGGGAATGCTGAGCAAATCCTCTAGGGACCTAGACTCCCCTATTCTGGAAATAGCCATGACTCTCAGGAAGATGTTGAATAATTAGCATGAGTTTAGATTTGCATTTTGAATTGGAGATGCCTCTGGTTTCTCCTCAGAGCAGTTCTGTTCATTGTTATGCATGTGGTTCTTCATTTTATATGCATAGCATTAGTTTTGTTTTGTGGCCAGCATGCTTCTTTCCTGAAATGCAGTCCTTTACACTGACATCTCTAATAACATAATGCTAAATAGTGGATGTAGTAAAAGTCCTATTTTAGATTAAATCTAGAGTAGATGGAGGGTTATGGAGGGTTACCACATGATGTGTCACACACGGAGAGCAAAGCAAAAACAATCAAGTCCTGAGAAATGTTCCTGTGTTTGTTTCCAAGAAACATACTAGGTACCACTAGTACAAAATTACAAACTAGTCAGTGAGCTCCTAAATTCGCTTTCCTTGTAATTTGGGGTTAGCTTTAAACTGTTTGTTTTTTATGGAATGCACTAGTTTGATAGGACTGTCATAACAAAGTACCACTGATTGAGAGACATAACAGCAATTATTGTTCTCACAATTCTGGAGGCTAGAAGTCTGAGAGCAGCAGAGTTTTCCTTCTGAGGCTTCTTTCCTTGACTTGTAGATGGCCACCTTTTCTCTGCACCTGTCCCTGTCCAAATTTTCTGCTCTTAAAATGGCACCAGTCATACTGGATTAAGGCCCACCACGATGACCCCATTAAATTAATTATCTTTTTAAGAAACTTATCTCCATATAATACAATCATATTCTGAGGTACCAGGGGTTAGGACTTCTACAGCTGAATTTGTGGGGGGGGGAACGCAACTCAGCCTGTAACATGGAAGAATAGTAAATATAAGAAAAGAAAGGCACTTTTAGGAAAACTGTCTATTCTGATTAATGGTGTACAGGTCTACAATACAAATATATTTATAGAGCAAATTTCAAAACAGAAAAAATTATTTTTTCTATAATTTTTATTTTAGAATGTTGTCATACAGAGAGGATTTATACTAAAATAGGCCTCATTTTCTGTAGCTCACTCTGAGGGAAATGAAAAGACCATTATGAAAAATATCAAGTACCCTTAATAGCAGGAGAGTTCTCATATTCAACTCATGTAATATGAATTTCCCTAGGTTTTCACTTTGAGGAAATGTTCTGAAGCTATTAAGGTTCCCATTAGTCAGTGTAGGCTGAGCAAAGCAGAAAATACTGCCTATTTCCAAAAACTAATATATGGGCTGATATATTCTCTGTCCCAAAGATACAATAAATTCCTGTCAATGCTAACACAAGAAGAGAAGGTTAGGCAGTTGGCATTGGAGTTGGTTGCAGATGAGCTCCTGATAATGTGCCTTCTTCCTGTGCGTGGTTTGCATCTTCGGCTGCAAGGGAAGGATGAGATCTCCAAGAAAGAGCATCTGTTCAAGGCACAGTTTACTGAGTTAACCTCAATGAAAGTGCTCCTGTTTTTTGGATTGATGTGAGCCTTTCTGACTCCCTAGCCTTTCACTGGGAGAAATTCCCACTTTACAAGCCCTCATAAAACTATTCCCCTTTGGGATATAAATAACAGTTAAAAATATGCATCCAATGCCATGGGTAATTGGCTAATTCTAACTTTATCACTAGGCTATAAGCCCCAGGACTACAGGGATCAGGTATGTTTAATTTACCTTTATGACTTTCACCAACCAGGCCTGGAGACATGAAAGCAAATCTGGAAACAAGTAGAGGCAACATAACTCTCAATGTTTATTGTTCTTGCTAAGTGACAGCAGTTTCAGATTCCAGCCAACAGCTTTCTAATAATCCCTAATTAGAGAAACCAGAAATTATATTCTTTATATGGGGTAAACCAAACCTAGGACAATGAATGTGTAGCTTAAAAATATTTATGTGCATAATAATAAACAAAAATTACATGTATTTATAAATACATATTTAATTTAAAATCCTGGAAATGTCTCACATCTTATTGTGTAATGATTATTTTCTCTCTGAATTCGTACAGCAAACTCCCATCATAGCTTTAATATTGAAGACATTCCCAAAGTTCACTTGCTCATGTGTCATCATTATCATAATGCAAAATAATAATAAGATCCATTAACCTAACACACTGCTGAGCCCTTAGAACATGCACAGGAAATATTTATGGCATCCAATTCGGCAGTCCAACTGGTAATAAAATCCCCTCCCAACATCTCCAACAAGGAAATATGGTTAGAGTTAAAGATCTCATTAGCTCCTGTAAATTCCTACCTCTCCATCTGGATTCTAGACCCACATAGTCCACAGGTTGGGCATTTTTCACTTGCAGGCCCACCAAATCTGTTCTGCTTTTATGAATAAAGTTTTACTTTATCACAGCCACACTCATTCATTTACATGTTATCCCATAAATGTTTTCATGCTAAAATGGCAGGATTGAGTAATTGTCACAACAGCCAAATGACCCACTGAGCCAAAAATTATATCACATGGCCCTTCACAAAAAAGTTTAAATGTCCTTTTCACCACTTACCTCCCTGAGTTTCCATTTTCTTATCCATAAAATGGGGATGATAATAATCATAACATCTATCTCATAGTGATGTTGAGGATTGAATGAGGTACCACCCACAAACCACTTAGCCCATGTCTGGCACACAATAAATACTTACCCATACTGGCTCTTGATGTTAATATTATTACTCCTCATATTTCAAGACTTAGACCACATATCTTCAAGAATATTCTCTGGCTTGCCTTACTCCATCCCATCCTATCCTCAGTCTTCTACTGTGATCCCAACATAATCTAAAGATACCTTTATTTTAGTTTTTCTTTGTTTATGTATATGTAGTCTTCTGTCTCCCCTCAGAAGACTGTGAATATGTTAAGGGCAGGGGTTGTGCCTCCTTCATCTTAAATCTGCAGAGCTAGCATCTTGCCCACTGCTGGCATTCAGTGCACCTGAGCTCCACATGGGAGGTCACAGAATGTCAGTGCCCAAAGAACATGTATTCATAGACAAGGAGGTTGCCAGAGCTTTGATGTTTTTGGCTTGATGGAAGGTATTCACTCAATTGACTTGCAAATCAGTAGTTGGAAGTTATATTCTGGCAGTAGAGCACTACTGATGGATGTGGAGAGCTCATAAAACAGGGACCCACTCTGGACTGTAAATCCAAATGCGTGTGAAGAAGCCAAGCCCCAGATCACACCATCAGCAGCTGACTTTGATTCTAGTCCCTTCATGTGATTTCGCATTCATTTTTTTCTCAAGGAATTCCGAATGGGCAGAAAAGCACCAACTGCTAATTTAAGAGAGAAAAAAAAAAAAAAAAACCTTGCCACCCAGAAAATGGCATTTAGGGCAAATCTGAGAAGTATTCACCAAAATCAAGACGAAAATATGTATACTTTCTTTTTGCTCATTTGCTTTTTTTTGAATCTGCCAATTTTTTCTTTAACTTTCCAAGAATAATAAACACAAATTGGGACTCATTTCCCATCTCTCCATCTAGAATTTCAGAACAGCCTCTCATTGTTTTGACAACTTTGGGTTTTTGTTGTTGTTGTTGTTGTTGTTGTCTTTATCTCTGGGATTAGGAGTATGGTATTTAATCTCAAAGAACTATTTGCAGGTTTATTTTTTTAAGACTTTTTTTATGGGAGAGAGAGGTGAGAGAAAGAGAGATCACCAGCAGGGGGAAGGGCAGAGGGAGAAGCAGACTCCCCACTGAGCAAGGAGCCTGATGGGAGCCCAGGATCCTGGGATCATGACCTGAGCTGAAAGCAGATGCTTAACCCACTGAGCCCTATTTGCAGTTTTAAAGCTCAGTTCCTCTTAGAGAGAGGTTGTTTTCCTCTCTTTGCTTTGTCCTACCAGGATGCCCTGAACTTGATCATCATTCACAGAATTATCTTCAGGGGCTAAATTTTTAAAAATATGCAGAGCCTTTAAATATTCCAGCAGAAAAATTTCAGTCTACCAAGGATCGTTTGCAAAACACTTTCCTCTTACATCCAGACAACTTCAGTGGTCCTCTCTCCTGATTACTCAGGGTTACATAGTAATAATATACAACTATTTATCAACACAACAGCTTGAGGAAAACTCAGAATCGATACTGTCAATTTTCAGTTGGCTCTCAAAACTACCTTTCCTCATTCTTTGCTTCCATTCATCCTCCTTACAGCATGTCTATAACGGTCTTCTTCCACCTTTTACTTGATTCCAGATCTATGAGTGACAGACAATACTGAACTCAAGCAAGACTTTTCTGTTTCCTTTCACTTTCTGTACAGGGAGAATGGAATCACTGTTTATGCAAAAAAAGATTTTACCATTACCATGATATTTTTGATGGTTGTATACTTTAAAAGCAAAACCCACCAAGTTAGAAATTTCGAATAGTTCTCTCCTATTCTTGCAAAGACAAATCGGATGGCTTATTATATTAGAGTTCTGATACATTTTTTATTATAGATGATGAATCCTCCTAGAAAAAGGAAAAGCTATCATAAAGACTTCTTATATAAACTTTCCTTACCTCATATGTTTATGTTGCATTTGATATCATGACCTATGATGATTTTCTATATTATGCTACCTTACAGTTAACTCAATACAAGTAATTTTCAAAAAAGTAAGGATGTAAGTAAGTTAAGATAAATATAAATTGAATTATCTATATTCAAGTCCTAATTATTGGGGGAGGTAAGAACCTAGACACACACACACACACACACACACACACAGATTTTCCTTAACTAGATTCATAGAATATTGAACTTTTTCTGACATGCAACTTTTGCCTTCCTCTTACATATAAATATATTAACATTGTATGGTCATGCTCTCTCTTCCTCATATCACAACCTTATACCTTTCCCTGTGTTTGAGCTGACCAACTCCTTTTCAATTTTATATACATATATTGTTTAAAAGCCACATTAAGTTATATCACTCATCTCTAAATCAATCCATCCATATTCTGCTTTATAATACTATGATTGGAATTCTGAAAACTCTATTTCTAATTTTTTCAGATGGTTTCTTGTTGAGTTCCACTGATATGGGTGCTAGTTTGAACCTGGAAGGCATGAAGCTGCTCTTCCCATCAGCTTCATTACAGCCTCATTCCAGCAATGAGGAATCAGCTTCATCACCATCAGGAGCTATTAGCCTTGGTCTCTAGTAATTTTAGTCCTCCAGGAAACAACATCACTGTGTTTCTTCATAAGCACTAGCACTTACTGGGAGATTGCCCATTCCCAAAGATCTGGACCCAAACTCCATAGTGTCCAACTTCTGATCTCCTAAGGTGTCAAGAGTAGCCATGCAGTACTTCCTCTTCAGAGTTTGGACCCCAGCTCTGCAAAGTCCCTTTTCTATGTTCCTGTGCTATTAGCTACAGCTGCATAGTACCCCATGCTCAAGGATCTGAGTCTCATTTCTCCAGGGCAACCTCTCCAAGTTTTCAGATTCTGGAAATCCCACTAATTTTTATACCTCAGTCCTCAGGGGCACAATTCTGTTAGTGTTCTATTTTTACCTTTCCATCCTCTAATACTTCTCTATCTAATTCATTACACTAAATTCTTTCTCTTGCCATATTTAGTATGATTTATCTGTTTCTAACTGGATCCTGAGTCAGATACTATGTTGGTATCAAACATAATCCCAGGAAACAAAAACCTCATAAATGAGATTGATGGATTGGTCTGGCTGTATTCTTGACCTTGAAAAATGTGTGGAGCTCCTCACCAATGGGAAAAGAGAAATCAGTAATTCTTAGAATGCCATGCATCATGATTAATTAAATTGTCAGTTGTGGTTGATTGTTATCAAGTGTCTAAAGACACTTATGGAACCAAGCATCTGCTTTTGACGCATGTAGGCTAGAATATTTTCTTACTGTACTAGAGAGCATACATAAAGAGAGTGACAAGCTCAAGGCTATAAACTCATAGCCCAATTGACAGACAAAGAACAAGACATCTTTATATCCCTGAAATAATCTCTTATTTCACTGAAAATCACACTCAAAATTCAATTGTGTGTGTTGCAGAATTAAAAACTAAGTTGAATTCACAGACTCTCAGGACTTGATAGCCCAAGGCTTGGAAAAATGGTATTATAGCATGCCCAGAAGCCATCTTATTTTTTATTTTTAATACTCTTATGTCTGCTAGTCACAAAGCTTCAGAGTAAACATAAGTATACAACATAATGATCCCATTGTAGTGCCCAGGAAGGTAATGTTATCTTGGAGTACCTGCATAGGGTTAGTAGGACACAGTAAGTATTGATATAATTGTCCAGGGAAAGTTGATTAAGTGAAAAGAGATTTACCTAGAAACCCTAGGAAGCAGATAATATGACTACTGCACTTGACCTGAGACAATAAATGGGAATATTTGTGGGAGGTGTCGACAGTCCTTTGACTAGTGGGTAGGTCTATTGCAGCTACCATGTTTAACCCTGTATGTAGTTTTTAAGTTCCTTTTGTTTAGGTCTCTTCATTGGCATTAGTTCACTGATTTAGAGGACTAGGGCCCAGTAGCCATGTTTATCTCCCTGACCCTCTGGCCATAGTAGGCTGGCTATTATCTGATTCAGTAGAAAGATTTCCAAAATTAGTCAATTTTATATTCTTGAAAATTACCAAGTTTTTGGGTTTTGGTATTGTGCCCTGCACTTACAAAACATTGTTTCTTCATCACCTCTAGCCTTCAGATCTTAATCCCACTCCTCTATGAAAAACATTCTTCATACCTCAATTAACTAGTTCAGACAAGTTTACATAGCATCCATCTGGTTTGAGGTTAACACCTGTTATAATATTCCCCTCCTGGATCAACATATCATCAACCCCAATCTTTCCTGCCAAAGTCAAGAGTGGGCATGAGATTCTCAAGTGCTCTTTTCCTCCATAATCCTTACCTTACCTTCCTAAATTTCCTGTCTTCCATAATCCATTCCACTTGTTGATTATGTGCCTGTTTCCTGAGCATTATGTATAACCCATATAATAGTCACAAAGTAAGAATTACCATTTCTTTTTGACAGGTGAGTGAATTTAAGCTCATAAAAGGCTGTGTAATGGGCCAAATGTCAAACAGCTGTTAAGTAACAGAAATAGAATCTTAACCCAGGATCATCAGACTCCATGGCCCAAAGCTCCTCCCAGTGCACCAGATGGCAATTCCCACTTCCTGCTAGACAGACACTTTCATACTGTGTCTTAGACAGTTTCTCCTGGGATAGCACATAATCCCCCTGTTACTGGAACATATGGGATGGGAACAGTGGAAGCAGATGAGCCTGGAGATGCAAGGAGCAGAAAGTAGAGAACAGATGTAATTCTACAGAACCTAGGAGCTCACAAAGAGTTTTAAGCAAAAAAAAATAGCATAACCAGATGTGTTTTTGAGAAGCTAACTCTGGAGAGAAGCAAACTATCAGACAATAGACAAAGCAAAAGAACATGAGGACCAAATCTGAAGCAATGGCTGTGCCTTCAAAAGAAGCTCCTGTATTTAAGAAATATTTTAAAATAAAATCTCGAATGTAGTAATTTATTAGGAGGTAGGGAGTAAAGGAGAGGGGTTATGGGCAACTCCAAAGTTTCTGATTATGAATGCCATGGAACATGACATAAAAAAAATAAAGAATAAATTGAGTATAAATGAAATTGATAGGGAGAGAACAATTTCTGTTGTGGATATATTAGGTTTGAAATATCTGTTTATATGTATTTATTCCTTAACAGTCTTTTCCAGGGAAAAGAGAATCTGAATAAATGTTACTAGTTATCTGGGAACTGAGAATTAAAATCTCAACCTCAGGAAAATATTATATACCCATCAGCACATCTAAAATTTAAAGGGAAAAAACCTTCAAGCACAAAGAGTTGGCAAATATGTGGAAAAATGGTTACCTCTGTACACTGTTAATGAGTATAAATTTGTACAAACATATTGGAAAACTATTTGCAAGTATTCACTAACACTGAACACATGCACACCTCAAACCCCAGAAATTCCCTGATAACATTTACACACAACAGAAATGCATACATTTATTCACCAAGAAACAAAAATAAGTATGTTCAGAGCAGCAGTTCTCATAGTTGCCCAAACTGGAAGCAAAAGCATACATACAAAAGCTGTGCATCAATGAAAATGAAGGAACCATAACTAAACAGAGCAACACAGAAGAATCTCACAAATATAACATTAAGTGAAATAAACCAGCCACAAAATACATGCATGCTGTATGATTTCAGTTATATAAAATTCAAAAACAGGCAAAATTGGTCTGTTCTATTGGAAGGCTTGACACTCTGTGTGTGTGAGGGATTACTGAAAAGAGGCATCAGAGATAACTTTGCATTTGGTAATCTTCTATTTCTTGGCTTGGGTGCTGCTTAGCTGGATGGAATCTCATTGAAATGTACATTTATAGTCTGCATTTTTTCAGATTTAAATTTAGGATTTAAATTTAGAAGTTTACATTACAAATAAATTTGCCAATCTCTTCCAGTACTGGTATTCATAAATTATTCAATAAAAATACTTAATAAATGTTTAACATGAGCCAGTTCTTTTGCTTGGCCCAAATATGGAAAGAAAATGTGTAAAAAAGCATTGTGCAGATTTGGAAGATTCTGTCTCAGAAGATCTGAGACACTAAGTAACACACAATGTTGGCCAGGCTCCCCATCAGAGCTTTGCTTACCTGAGATTGAAAATGAAGACATTATCAAGACCCACCTCACTGAATTTACTGTGAAGATACAAACAAAATGGTGTGGGTGAGGAAATGAAAAACATTATGCATATGTTATTTGTTTTGAAGATAAGGTCCTTGGTTGTCTTCGAGGTTATACTTCAGTTGAGGAGATATTCACTTATGAACCCTAAAAGAAAACTTTGAAGAACAACTGTAAAATACAGCAGCATTTGGAAAGAATTTTGATCATATATCATAGGTTTATGGATTTCTCTTCATGTCATAATTCAGTGAAACTAACATAAAGCAAACTTTGTTTTTCAAAAAGGCAGGGAAGTTGAATAAGTATGTTTGGTAACAACACTTTGTCTTTCTAAGACTAGACCAAAAAGTCAGCTCCTTGGTTCAGAAAAAAAGTTGTTTCTTCACAGCGCCTTGCTAACAGTGTAGCAAGTCCCAGCTGCTGCTGAACCAGATGAAGAGCACAACGTCCTGCAGAGAAGCTTGCTCCAATGACTCCACCTTAGCTTCACACTTCTCTGTTGCTCGTTCTTTAAACCAACTCAGTTTTGATAGGAGAAAAAAAAATCTTTATCAAAATTAACATTAATATTCACTTTATGTGGAATCAAAAAATGTAAAAGTTGATATCACAGAAACAGTGAACAGAATGGTGATTACCAAGGGCTGAAAAGTAGGGGAAAAGGAAGGGGAAATATTGGTCAAATAGTTTAAATTTTCAGTTACAGAAAGAGAAAGTTGATCTAATGTTCAGTATGGTGACTACTTACCACAAACACACACACACAAAGTTAACTATGTGAGGTAATTAACATGTTAGTTATCTTGATCTTGGTAATCATTTTGCAATGTTTATGTCATTTTGCAAGTCATCACATTGTAGCACTTTTTCCTTTTTAATTTTTTTAAGTAGGCTCCATCACCAATGTGGGGCTTGAATTCACAACCCCAAGATCAAGAGTTGCCTGCCCCATCAACTGAGCCTCATCACATTGTATACTTTAAATATATACAATTATAATTGTCAATTGTTTCTCATTATTTTTTTTTAAAGAATCAATGTCTTAACCTAATATAGATTAATAAAACTAAAGATACTTTTACTAACACATTTGAACATTCAACGTTAGCAAAAAGTTATAGTAAGGACTTTATGTATGCATTACTAGCGTCTCACACCATCACCTACCAATTTATTGCTCCATCCTCATTTCCCTCTCCTTCCTTCTCTCTCTCTACAATCTACCACACATGCCTTTTTTGTTTGTTTCTTGTTCTCTTACTGTTACATGAACCCTTTCTTATGTCTAGAGTCCCTTCTCCCAGACTAATCCCTGAGGACTTAGAAAGTTCATACTTATTCTTCAGTTAAAATATTAGGGAAGATCAAATCTATCTAATGTACATCCATAGAAACTCAAATCACCTCTTTATTGCTCACTTTAAATACCTAGATAGTAATTCAACATCTGTCTTTCAGGATTGTCTGTATACGCCAGGGGTTCCCAGACTACATCTGTCTTGCTCTCTATAGCCCTGAGGTGCTTCAGCTGGCCAAGATTCATTAAAAAAAATCTTTAACATATTCTTCCTTCCAAAAATGTTAATTTCAGTAGATCCATCCAGTAAGTATATCCATATAACTGTCTATCTTTAAAATCAGTATTTTTAGTGGAGTCACATGAAGAATCTACATTTTTAATAAACCTGATAACTCTCATATATCAGTCTGTTTCATTCTTCCATCATAAAAACCAAATGTCAAATTTTTTAATAGTTCAGAACTTATAAAAATATAGGAACATAGTTAAAAACTTCATTTAATTTCCTTTTGTCCAGGCAGAAGAGCTATAACATATCTCCTCCTGCCATACTGTTTGAGTTTATGGGTTTTTATTTTGCTATTTGTACTTTGTATAATGTACTGCTTCTAATGCTTTAAGACAGTTTTTTACGAATAGATAAATGAAAGCTATTTCTAAATAGATATAAATTAATGAACACAAAAATATATACAGGAATAAAAGCATATGTGTCACATGATAGCACCACATATAATTTATTTTTGTGTCTTCCACATTGCCCAGCATGGTGCATTCCACATGGTAGGTGCTCAATCACTGTTTATTGGAAACGAGAACTTACACTGTTGAGTCATTTAAATGTAAGATTATGGGAGGTACAGTGAGAGAAAGCTATATTCCTGTTTTGCTTAGAAACAACACTTTTCTTACTGGACTCTTTACCAGTCTTACAGATACCAAACTGGGATTTGAATCTAAAGAAGATAGTAGGTGCTCATTAAATATATGATTGATTGATTAATTGATTGATTCAATCTGTATCCACTAATCTGTTAGAATTTACCAGGGTAGACGTTTGCTTGAGAATAAAGGCAACTCTTCCTAATCCAAGGCCGGAGCTTTTAAAACTTTAATTATGGCACCAGAGTTTGGCTCAGATCTCCCCTTCTCAGCCTTCATGGCACTAGGCATTATATCAGTGTCTACAGTGGGCAGCAATAAACTTATTACCTATCAACAATCTGGATGGTAGTTTACCATACACATTTGTTGAAAGGAAATAATCACACCTTTTTTCTTTCTTTCTTTCTTTCTTTCTTTCTTTCTTTCTTTCTTTCTTTCTTCTTTCTTTCTTCCTTTCTTCTTTCTTTTCTTTTCTTTCTCTCTTCCTTTTTTTTTTTAGAGAGAGAGAAAGCATGAGTTGGGGAAGGAGCAGAAGGAGAGGGAGAATCTTAAGCAGGCTCTATACCCAGGGAGAAGCCTGGAGCCCCATGCAGGGCTGGAACTCATGACCCTGAGATCACAATCTAAGCTGAAATCACAAGTCAGATGATAAACCAACTGAGCCACCCAAGTGCCCTACAACCACACATTTCTGAATAGCTGTATTAACAGAACTTCAGGAAATGAATGAATAAATGAATGAATGAATGAATGAATGAATAATAAAGCTTTGCAACTATTGCTTGTCCTTGCATAAAAAGGAACATGTTGCTTTTTGCTGTGACTACCTCATGATGCCTATAGCCTCCACCCAATAAGGTCTACCCTTCAATTTCATTGGATTTAATAAATCTTCTGCTTGGGGTTCCATTTGGGGCATACATGCTGTGGCTGGATATGAGTAACTTATGCTGCTATGTTTATAAATATGCTGCCCTAATGAGATAATATATTTACTTATTAAAACCATAAACACAGCTGCAAATGAACCATTAAAAAAAAAACAGATGAGATAACAGATTTCTCTACCCAAAGTGTCAGTTTTAATTGAGAAATAAATTAAATAATCCATCTTTCTCCTACCATCTATTCCTCTATCTTCTTGTGTACCTATAATATTCAAGACCAGTCAGCCTTACTATATTAATTACAGAATAATAAAACTCCATACAGAAATTGATTGGTCATATAATACAATTTTGACAAAACAACATATGGTAGCCCTTCCAATACACTCAAATGTAATGACTATACAAAACTATGTCTACTTATTAGCAGCTTTTGCTTTATCATGCAAATACTATTAAGATTTTTCTTTATTAAGGTTCTACAAGCAATGATGCAAATGACAGATCATATAATAAGGAAAAATAATCTAATATATGTTCTAAGTGATTTTTCTCAGGTATGTGAGTGGAGAAGGAGGGACTATTTCATGTAAATTATACAAGACCAATTTTTTCCATTAATATTATTCAAAAAAGGATGAAATAAGAGACATTGGGACCCTTTACACATAATTGTACCAATTTATTTTTCCCCAACACATGTTATAATAATCCTAAAATGATGTAGCATATGCCACTCTGAGGAAAAGCCACAATAATTTCATTCATGTTTTTCAAATATCTTAATTTTATTCCTTCCCTGCTCTGAAGCCTTTGGTTTTTTTTTCTTAAAATCTCCTGGCCCAAATTTACACGTTTAATGCAATCCTTTATTGAAATACCATGGTCTTTCTTCAGAGAGTTGGAACAAATCATCTTAAGATTTGTGTGGAATCAGAAAAGACCCCAAATAGCCAGGGGAATATTGAAAAAGAAAATCAGAGCTGGGGGCATCACAATGCCAGATTTCAGTTTGTACTACAAAGCTGTGGTCATCAAGAAAGTGTGGTACTGGCACAAAAACAGACACATAGATCAAACAGAATAGAGAACCCAGAAAAGAGCCTCAACTCTATGGTCAACTAATATTCAACAAAGCAGGAAAGACTGTCCACTGGAAAAAGGACAGTCTCTTCAATAAATGGTGCTGGGAAAATTGGACATCCACATGCAGAAGAATGAAAATAGACCATTCTTTTATACCATACACAAAGATAAACTCAAAATGGATGAAAGATCTAATGGTGAGACAAGAATCCATCAAAATCCTAGAGGAGAACACAGGCAACACCCTTTTTGAACTTGGCCACAGCAACTTCTTGCAAGATACATCTATGAAGGCAAGGAAAACAAAAGCAAAAATGAACTATTGGAACTTAATCAAGATCAAAAGCTTCTGCACAGAAAAAGAAACAGTCAACAAAATTAAAAGACAACCTACAGAATGGGAGAAGATATTTGCAAATGACCTATCAGATAAAGGGCTAGTATCCAAGATCTATAAAGAACTTACTCAACTCAACATCAAAGAAACAAACAATCCAATCATGAAATTGACATGACATGAGCAGAAATTTCACCAAAGACATGAACAGAAATTTCACCAAAGAAGATACACACATGGCCAACAAGCACATGAGAAAATGTTCTGCATCACCTGCCATCAGGGAAATACAAATCAAAACCACAATGAGATGCCACCTCACACCAGTGAGAATAGCGAAAATTAACAAGACAGGAAACCACAAATGTTGGAGAGGATGTGGAGAAAGGGGAACCCTCTTGCACTGTTGGTGGGAATGTGAACTGGTGCAGCCACTCTGGAAAACTGTGGGGAGGTTCCTCAGAGTTAAAAATAGACCTGCCCTACGACCCAGCAATTGCACTGCTGGGGATTTACCCCAAAGATACAGATGCAATGAAACGCCGGGACACCTGCACCCCGATGTTTCTAGCAGCAATGTCCACAATAGCCGGACTGTGGAAGGAGCCTCGGTGTCCATCAAAAGATGAATGGATAAAGAAGATGTGGTCTATGTATACAATGGAATATTACTCAGCCATTAGTAACGATAAATACCCACCATGTGCTTCAACGTGGATAGAACTGGAGCGTATTATGCTGAGTGAAGTAAGTCAATCGAAGAAGGACAAACATTTTATGGTCTCATTCATTTGGAGAATATAAAAAATAATTAAAGGGAATAAAGGTGAAAGGAGAGAAAATGAGCGGGAAATATCAGAGAGGGTGATAGAACATGAGAGACTCCTAACTCTGGGAACCGAACAAGGGGTAGTGGAAAAGGAAATGGGTGGGGGTTGGGGTGACTGGGTGACAGGCACTGAGGGGGGCACTTGACGAGATGAGCACTGGGTGTTATGCTTTATGTTGGCAAATCGAACTCCAATAAAAACATATACAAAAAAAAATCTCCTGGCCCATCCATACATCAAGTCAAAATGTCTTAAAATATTTGGGAAAAAATATTTGGGGAACAGCAAGGGATATGAATCTCTGTTTAAATGTCTTTGTTGGGGGGATCCCTGGGTGGCGCAGCGGTCTGGCGCCTGCCTTTGGCCCAGGGCGCGATCCTGGAGACCCGGGATCGAATCCCACGTCGGGCTCCCGGTGCATGGAGCCTGCTTCTCCTCTGCCTGTGTCTCTGCCTCATTCTCTCTCTCTCTGGGACTATCACAAATAAATAAAAATTAAAAAAAAATTAAAAAAAAAATAAATGTCTTTGTTGGCAAAATTTATTTTTTAAATTTACATAATTAATTCCCAGTCACTGAAAAAAAAACAGATTATAAAACAATCAAAAAGAAAAAAATCGCATTCCTATCACCCAGAAATAATGAGTGCTACCACTTTGTACTGTATAATTTCAGATTTCTCTTCAAAACAAATGGCATAATACTCCACTTGTTAGTTTTTATTTTTAAGGTATCATATAGCCATTTCACTTTTTCCCAGCTTTACTGAGGCATAACTGACAAATAAAAATTATGTATATGTAAGGTATACAACATGATGATTTGACATATATAGATATGTGTATACATTGTGAAGTGATTACTAAAACCAAGTTAATTAGCACATCCATCACCTTACATAACTACCTGTGTGTATGTGTGTGTTCACGCACTAAGAACATTTAGGATATATTCTCTTAGGAATTTTCAAATACACAATACCATACAGTATGTTAGAAACCTAGAATTTATTCATCTTATAACTGAAAGCCTATACCCTCTGACATTTGTGAAGTCCCATCCTGCCATTGTTACAGATTTACCCAAAGTTAAGTCAAAAGTTTCATTCCTCGGCATTTGAGGACGGGAGAAGGCTGCCAGACAGAGGAAAAACTACATTCTATAAGAAATATGGTCACTGGGATACCTGTGTGGCTCAGTGGTTGAATGTCTGCCTTTGGCTCAGGTTGTGATCCTAGGGTCCTAGGATTGAGTCCCACATTCAGGCTCCCTACAGGGAGCCTGCTTCTCCCTCTCCTATGTCTCTGCCTCTCTCTGTGTCTCTCATGAATAAAAAAATATATATATGGTCACCGTGAAAGAGAAGTCTTTAAGGAGGAGAGAGAGAGAGAGAGGGAGAGAAGGAGCAGCCTTCATGTGGTATACTTTGGTCCACACGCCTAAGAGCAGATGGTTCACCAGGACTCAAATAGTTCTACTACTATTGCTGTCTATGCCTTTGTTGCAACAAAGATTCTGATCCTTGGGATTATAGGAAAAAATTACCCATAGCATGCCTGAGGCATAGCACAGGGGTGAACTAAACACAATGTATAAGCTGGGAGCCATAAACCCTGTAAATCAGCCACTGTCATGAAGTTCTCTAACCCACATGATACTGATATGAGATTCTTTAGGGGGAAAAATATATGCATATGAGTCAGGTAGCCCACCTCCATGCCCACAAAAGTATATCCAATGGGGGGAAAAATGGAAAAACAAAATGAAGAAAACTGGATACAAAGGAAACAAAAACAACAAACTGAAAGGTCTGCAATTTGGCCCAATTTGAAATCCAAAATTTAGTAAAAGAATTAATAAAATAAAAGATCATTGGCTCTGTGCCTCTACAACATAGGCTCAGCATTAACTCCACAATCTGATAAAATGCACCAATTGGCAAACATTCATGGCCTTAATCCATATTGGGGCTCAAATTACACTTAGACTTTGGCATTCCACTAAATTTAATCAAAGTATCCTCTACAATCTTAGGGGCCTTCCTAAACATAAAATAGATAGGGCGAGATGCCTCCCCCTAATCATCAGAACTATCTCTTGGCCTAAATTTCCAACGGTCATATCACCCATTACCCTATTATGTCCTATAGTGAGCATGGACACTCTGACTCAATGAGTAATAAATTTAAATTAAATTAAGTCTTAGGCACTTACAAATTGGCTTTATACAATAAGATCCTATGGACTATCTCTCCCACTTAAAACAATTAGTATGGCCCAATCTAAATTAAAACAAGTTCTTCAAGGATTGGAGTCTATTATGCAAGACCCATTTAGAGAAAGAATGATAATGCCCATTGCTTCTTCATTTAACAGTCCACTTTGCTCTGTTGTTAAACCTCAAAAGACTAAATGACATCATATAGTAGATTACCACTTCAATGCCTTAGTCGCACCCATTAATGCCTCCATACTCAATATTACTGAAATGACTAATTCCATCCAATCAGTAATCTTTTGCTATTATAGATTCGGCTAATGTCTGTCGGTGCCTATTTCAATAGCCTCTCAGCCACAGTTTGCCCTCACTTTTGAAAGACATAAAACATCTTTCCTTGGCTATCCAAGGGACATCTCAGCAGCCTTACCATCACTCACAGTTTTTGCACACAAGGGCTCAGCCACATCCACCTTTCTCCAGGAGCCCAAGAGTGACATTATATTGATGACATCCTCCTCTGAGGAAATTCATTACAAATACTCATTCAAGAAAATTATTTACAAAAAAGCTCACAAAGAGGGATGGACCATTGCCCTACATGTAATACAAGGTACTGCTACCTTGGTAAAATTCCTGAAAATTACTTGGTAAACCAAGGGCTGCTCCCTCTTTGACACTGTCAAGAAACAGCTATTAACCCTTTCAGGTGCTCAATGGTAAAATAATACCCAAGTCATTTAGGCATTTTTTTTTATTCTAGAGTCAACATATTCCTTCTCTACAAATTTTACTTAAGCCAATTTATGTTGTTACTTGAAAATTTACCCAACTTGAATGAGACCCTGCAGAAAAGGTACTAAAATCTGTCTAAATTGTAATGCAACAGGCATTCCTTTAGTGCCCTCCAAAGATCCCTTCACTACTATAAATCCTTTAGCAGTCTCTTCTTATGCCTTTTGGAGTCTCTGGACCATCCATAATGGCCATGAATTGGTCATGAACCTTTCATGATACAAGAAAATGACCACCTCAGCCTCACACTGTGTGTCATTAGAGCAGCAGTTACTGGCCACAAATTGACTGGACTTTCCTAGAAATAGAGGCTCTAAGCCTGTGAACTTCTGTACCCAATCATCTATTATGCCTTGGACCATGGAAGCAGCATCCCACAAACTTCGTGCATCAACTGAGGCTTTCTTGCTATAGGATGGAGTCAAATCTGGGCCCTGTTCTCACCTATAGGTAAGAATGGCATCTGTGATAAAGAATGGGTTCCAAGGATAAAACAAAATTGGCCAAACTTTACACAGTTATCTCAGCACTGGATGCACTAGCCAATAAATGACCCATTCTATACATTTTTACAGACTTGAGCCACTGCTAATGGTCTGGATGTCTGGTCTTCTCAGTGGTAAAGGTTTCCCACTTGGAGATAAAAAACAAAAACAAAAACAACACCTCTGAAAATCTCTTGCTTCACAGATACCAAAATATAAATCAAGGTCACACATATCTCTATATTTATTAAGGCATCACTTAATAAGTGAGTTCCAAAGATGACTTACAGTAACCAAAGCATTCATTTTATTTCTCAGAATACATGATGCTATGCTCTTGAACAAGATATTCAGTGAAACTTTCATCTTCCTTACAAGCCTCATATTGTAGGCCTCACTGTAGACCTTACTGGCTTACTTAAGTTCAAATTCAATTAAATTAAATGTGGCATGTTTAGCCATCAGTGAAATATCAAGGGTAAATTGTCCTAAGAGTCTGACTCTCTATTCTTGATATTTGACTGTTAATAACTTAAACCCTCACCATCAACACCCTTTCTCTTCTGTTCCACACTGAACAAGCTGATACCCAAGCCTGGGGCTCCCTCCTTTCACACCCTAAAATATCAAACCACACAAGCCTCTGTCCATGTCTGAGTATCCTCACCTTTGCCCCATCCCATGGCCCAACTTCAACTTTCATACACTTCTGGTGGGAATATAAAAGGTACAATTACTCTCGTAAACAATTCAGCAGTCTCTTTAAAAAGTTTGGACACAAATGCTTATAGCAGCCTTATTTATAATAACCATAAATAAACAAAAACCCTCATGAGGAAGTGAGTGGATAAATAAGTCATGGTCTATTTATACAACAGAATATTAGAAATTAGAAATCCCTACTCCTACAGAGAGCAAAGAGTGGTTCAGTACATTAATTTATTTGCTTTTTTTAAGCAGCTATTTTTTCTGTGCGCCTCTCTAAGGTCCCTTCTTCTACCAAGAATGGCCAGAAGGGCCAAGTGAATTTGGTCAGAGTGTAGTAGGAAGGCTGGAAGATGCTGGTTTGGAAACAAAAATACTGTACATCATTCCCATCTCTGCTATTAATAAACTCCATGACTGAGGTACTTACTTTTCTTTAAGCTTCAGATAGCTCCACCAAAAAAAATGAGGGATAGGGCTCATAAGTTGTGCCTTTCAGGATTGTCATAGGGACTGAGACACTATCCCTGAATGCCCCTAGCATATTGCCTGTCACATAGTAGGTGCTCAGTAAATACTAGCCTGAATAAGGACAAAGAAATACCTTTTATGTCATGAAGCTTTGGTAACTAAGACACTTTTGTAATGTTCACCACTTCCTACCTTCTTTGGGAGATTTAAAACCTTTCTGGGGGCCTGGGGGCCTTGGTTGGTTAAGCGTCCAACTTTTGATTTTGACTCAGGTCATGATCTCAGGGTCATGGGCTTGAGCTCCACATTGAGCTCCGTGCTCAGTGCAATGATGTCTACTTGAGTTTCTCTCTCTCTGCCCCCCACCCCACTCATGTGTTCTCTTACTCTCTCTCCCAATAAATAATTAAATCCTTTCTTTAAATCCCACTTAAATGATTTTGTAGTTTATTAGTAATGTTAGTGCTTCTTAGAAGTGCCTCCTTCTCTATAATTAGTTGGGTGATTACTGAAAGTGCATCTATCGCTGAGAAGTTTGGTTTTCACATCTAATCCACCTACAGCAGATGAGTTGAGAGACAGGCATCTGCAGTAACACAAATACAACCTCCCTTGCAGGGCAGGCCACCCTTCTTCAGCACCAGGAAGATTCATGGATACTGGAGGAAGGTTTGAGGGAATTCTGTGTTCTTGGCTGGTGACTCTTGACTGAGATACACCTGAATCTGGCAAACAAGACAGGGAGCACTAAGTGATTATTTCCCAAATGTATCTATCCCAGCATGCCCCACAGAGTATTCTGTGTAAATCACATCCCATGAAAAGAACCTCAAGAAAGGCGCAAGGGAGGCTGTGATCAAATAACCTGAAAAGCTTAAATATACTCACTCTCTCCACCTTAGACTGCACAATGCACTTTAACTAATAAAGATTCCAGAAACTCCTGCTATGAGCCATAACTAATTAAATTTAGGAAAATATAGGTTCAATGCACTTATTTAAAATTGAAGCAATTATTAAAACAACATTCATTTATATATGAATATTTATATAAAGTAGAAAATATTTTAGAAATGCCAATCTGCAAAAATAATACAGATTAAAAGCTTCAGATAGAATAATATACCTCTGTACCAGGTAAATGACTTGATTTAAGTGGGAGGAACCACTTGCTGAAGGAAAAGAGAAAATTGCTTAGCTTTTCTATCCCACACCCTAAATACATGGGATTCTCTTCTCCCTCTCCATGGTGAATGATCTTGGTCACCTATAAAATGAGTGTTGACTAGAAGCCCTCCAAAAAATACTTAGAACTCTCTCTTAACCTGTTCATATATGTTTTTCCTTCAGTAATCCATTGAGTTTTGATTTTTAAATGTTTACTCTAACCACTGATCTAAAGGTCTTATTTCTGAATGCTAGCAGGGAGGGGCTTACTAATTAAGGTTTTTTGCAAATTTCAATGATATTTTGAAATTTGTCATTTTTGTATGAAAAAGAACAATACCATATATAAGATATTACTCCAATGGATGGTCTCTGTCTGTATATTAAATAGGTAAAATAAATACTATTTTCTCTCCTGCATGTATATCTTATCTTCCTACCCCTATATGTAAGTAGTAGGGATACAACAGATTTTATGGGCTCGATTAATAGATTTTATGGTTGAGAAAGAGCATTTTGTTGGTTTGGGGTTAAGATCTAGGTAATATCTTTTTTCCTTGTTGTTTTGGGTAGTTGTCTCTTTGTTTGAACAATGGTTTGGGGTCTTTAAATCAGGAACTCTGGTGACACCTATTACTCATCACACTTGTTTGGTTAATAGTGTTTGGATACTGCCTGTTGCCTCACAGAATGTCTTAAGACATAAATGTATTTTACTTCATGATGATAAAAGAAATATAACCTCCATACACCTAAAACACTTAACAAAAAGCAGTTTCATCCTTGAAGTGGGCATGGCATTATTCTTTTTCATAAACACAGTTATTTTAAACTACAGCCAATAGGTTTGTTTCCTATCTCAGCTTAATACACTTATACAAGGTAAAGCCCTTCTATTCAGTTGAATAAAGACAAATATCTTTTAATATTTAGTTGGCAGCTACCTGACTTTAAAAACCAATTGTAACCAGTAACAGTTACCTGTGGCTGGTGAGTTACTGGGTTTAGTCATCCTTAAAGCTGAATTTCTACTGAAGGAAGAGTGGTGAGGGAGAAAGACTAACTGGAACTGTTCTTTCCTATGTTGTAGCCAGGCTCCGGGGAAGGTTCCAACTGCACCCACCTAGTAATGGTCTTTGGACTGGCTTAGGCAGAGACCATGCCTTTAACTAGCAGAGGACACTAAGTGCCAAAGGAGGACAGACAGCTTACATGATTAACACAAGTCCTTGGTGATAGTATTGGGCACTTAATTTGATTCATTAACTTTACATTCATTTATTCATCAAATTTGGATATCTACTCTGCCCCATGCACTGCTCTAACTGTTGGGCAAGAAGCAGCAAGCAAAACAGACTAGATGGTTTTCTCATAAAGCTGGCATCCCAGTAGAGGAGACAAAAAAGTAATACCATGTAAACAAAATCTGAAGTAAAATGCACCTGAAATCGTCTGTTCCTGTCCTTCTCACTCTCGTCTATGTAAAGAGGCTATTTCTTGAGAAGGAGGGGCCAAGAGGTTAAGAGGTAGAGGATTTGGGTGTTGCGACAAAATTACTTTTTTCTTCACATTATGCTTCTTCTCTCCTATTGAATCTAGCAGCAGAGCTTGCATTCCTGCCACTGTACTGCTTTTTTAACATGACCATGTCATTAAAATTCATAGCTATTTATTATAAGAAAAGGAAAACAATGCAAGGATGTAACTTTAGAATATAGTTATATTTATGAAGGATTTACTTGTCTTTATTTCTTTTCCAGTTCATTATAGGCTGCTAAAAGCTTTGTCGAAAACGACTGCTGGGGGACACCTAGGTGGTTCAGTGAGTGAGCATCTACCTTTGGCTCATGTGATCCCGTTGTCCTGGCATCCAGTCCTGCTTCAGGCTCCCCACAGGGAGCTTGCTTCTCCCTCTGTCTATGTCTCTGCCTCTCTCTGTGTGTCTCTTATGAATAAATAAATAAATAAAATCTAAAGAGAGAGGGAGAGAGAGAGAGAAATGACTGCTGGATGACCACCCATACCAGAAGCCCTAGCACCAAGACATCACAACATGGAGGTTTTCAGTTCTTATCCCAGACTTATGCTCCAGACATCATAGATTAAGAGTTTAACTATGTTAGTCATTGTTAGGATGCTATTCATAATTCATTTCACAAATGCCCTTCAAATACCTAGACACAATACCTGAGTTTAATCCCTTTTCCACCTTTTACCTTTTACCTTTTTACCTGGTTTCTGAAACTATTATACCCTAAAGCTTGACAGAGTCAAGAGTTTGAATATGCCCACCAGGTGAGCAAAGATCCTTAACATAGACTCCAAAGGCTTCAGGGATCTAAGAATTCCCTGAAATGCGCCACAGAATTTCTCCAATTTATGCAAAATAACCCCACACACACACCCTACAGCAAAAAGACCCACAGCATTTAAATAATTGTTAAAGGTTCTATATCCTAAAAGAGCTTAAGAACCACAGTTCATGGCTTAGTCTCTAAGTTACTAACATTTTTGGGAAATTCACTTGACCACTCTATATCAGTTATCCCAAATATCACATTAGAGTAATATTATTCCTTACTGATATTTTTTTCAAAAGGATAAAAATTAAATGAAGGCATATAATCATGAGCTATTACTACTTTTCTGCTCTCATTTTCCTCTGTAGAGCTTGTGAACGTTAGTCTGCAGTTGCATGAATGTACTTCTGAGTATGCTGCTTTTGCCTTGTCTTTTAGAAACTCTTTCTCAGTATTTTCCACACATACATCTCTGTAGATATTTTAGTATTCTGTACTTAGTATTTTCTGAAAATTGTTACATCTATTTGCTCCCAAAAGCCAATATAAATTTTCAATTGAGAATAAGGGTAAACTGCAAGTATGTTCACCCATCAACATAGGGATGGGATTAAGAATGAACAGGCTAATTCTCAAATGTCATATGATAACCAATAACTTCTAAAGAGATTAAAATACCCCAATAGCTGTTATCTTAAACCAGACCATCTCTTCTGTGGAAACATGACATAATAGTGGGTGGCTGTTGAGGGTATCTTTTTTTTTTTTTTAAAATCTGGTTTATTTATTTTTTATTTTTTTAAATAATAAATTTATTTTTTATTGGTGTTCAATTTGCCAACATACAGAATAACACCCAGTGCTCATCCCATCAAGTGCCCCCCTCAGTGCCCGCCACCCAGTCACCCCCATCCCCCGCCCTCCTCCCCTTCCACCACCCCTAGTTCGTTTCCCAGAGTTAGGAGTCTTCATGTTCTGTCTCCCTTTCCTCTAATACCATAATTATTATTACTATTATTTTTATTCAGGAAAATAAATTCAATATAATGTGCTTTTTTTTTTTCTCCCTCCCACCCTACCTAAAAAAATTTTTTCAAATTCTTCTGGAACTCAGTCAGTACTGAGTACAAAGTGTCATCATCATTCACTTCCAACTACACTGTGTCCATACATGCAGCACAATTTTTAAATTTTACTTTAGGGGTTTTTAGAAGCACCATTAAAATTACATCATTTCAAGGCCAATTGAAGTCCAACTAATGGTTTGTTTCTTCAAGCCTAAAGCCTGCCCTATGGAGCCTAACTTCACTAAACACCAAAGCCCTGTCTCACCATCACTCTCTGCACAAGAATAACCAAAATTTCAGATAGCCAGATTTAGCTAATGAGAAGACATGATGCTCAGTTACACTTGAATTTCAAATAAACATCACATAAGTTTTTGGTATGACTCACCTATTGCATGAAGCATAATTACA
Source organism: Canis aureus (assembly GCF_053574225.1). Classification (NCBI taxonomy): domain Eukaryota; kingdom Metazoa; phylum Chordata; class Mammalia; order Carnivora; family Canidae; genus Canis; species Canis aureus. The sequence continues at coordinate 20,396,478 of NC_135639.1, read as the reverse complement.
CCTATAATGAAAATTACGTGTAGTTAATCTGAAATCAAAATTAACTGGAACTGGGGATCCCTGGGTGGCTCAGAGGTTTAGCGCGTGCCATTGGCCCAGGACGTGATCCTGGAGACGTGGGATCAAGTCCCACAGCGGACTCCCTGCATGGAGCCTGCTTCTCGCTCTGCCTGTGTCTCTGCCTCTCTCTCTCTCTCTCTCTCTCTCTCTCTCTCTCTCTCTTTCTCTCTCTCATGAATAAGTAAATAAAATCTTTTAAAAAAAATTAACTGGAACCCTGTGTTTTACCTGCAATCCCATCAATAATGAGTGAGGATCCCATGAACTAGTCAACATTAGAGGGTTGTATTATGTATTATGTTTCATGAGAAAAGGCCAGAAATGTGGCAATTATATGAGGTTAAACCATTAAAGTCATAGACAAAACTGTACTCCTAAATTTATGCATATCTAGGAAATATATAGGTAGTATAAAAGGAAGCTATTTTCCTGCTGACTTCTTGAACATTAAACAAAAGTATATTCTTATAGCAAAAGGAGAGAAGTCATTTTTGCATAAATATCTCACCTTCCAAAATCTGGCTGGGAAAGTTCAATTTTCTATACCATGCCTCCCCTCAACCATTTAGACATTAGTAATACTAGTCATAACCTTGAACTGATTTAACAAGAAACACAAAATGAACAAAGAAACCTAAACAAATTAAATGGATCTATTCTTTCACTGCACAATGGATTTTAGTTTTGCCCCAAGGAGGTATTATATTTCATTATTACTAAATATGTCAGCAATATTTCCCTAAGAAGAGCACAAATTTTTCCTTCTATTTTTCCATCATATTCAAAACCCCTTATTGCATATTTTATGAGTCACAGGAGGTCTTAATTGCTGCTTTTCAGTATTACAAATTCTGACACCCAAGGTAGCATTTTGCTAAATGGATTTTGTACATGTAGAGTTGTTAAGCATAAAAGAAAAAGCACACAATGAGAAAAACATTCCTGGGATGTTCTCTTGTGTGTAACCTTCACAAATAGAAATAATAGGTCATTATCAAGGGATCCAGCCAAGTTCCTGTTCCTAGCAACTTCATGCTCTTTTCTTTCACCTTGAGTGACATAGTCTACAAGCTACTTATTATTCTCTCTCTCTCTCTCTCTCATGCACCGTTCAGTTTTGAGAAATCTGTTAATAAATGTAATGTAGAGAAAAATCATGAGATGAAATTTGGAGTGAGTGTCTTGAGCCTCCAGCTTCCTCCTTTGCCTTACTCACTGGAGTAATTTGGATCTTAATCAATCTTCACTCTATCATTAGTGTGCTAAGGCTGTCAGAGAAAAAAAAAATATTTCCTTTTGAATTTGGGGAGAAGAGGCTGCTTGGGAAAATGGAACAAAAGAGTTTCAGGGAGTAGTTGAATTTGGGAATCTGGAGTTTTGGAAATTATAAAAGTTGTATGTCATAAATCCTCAGGATGATTTGAGAGAAGGATTTTAAGAATTAAATGTGATAAGGCATGAAGCACTATGTATATAGGCCCTAGCACCTGGAAAATGCTAGGTATTATTAAGGGTAGATGGCACTGTCCAGTAAAAAGAAATGTGAATTTGATAAGGATTGCACCACTTGAGATAGCTCTGCTCAAAAGAATGTTTTGTCTCAGATGGGCCCAATAATCCTGCTGGCCTCTCCAAAATAGTGTTGGCTTTGGACTCCCCTAAACAGATCACCTTAGGGAAATGGTGGCAACTCTATGAGTGTTAGTGTCATTCACTTGCAGGGTAAAGAGCACTGAGAAACACAGTTCAGTCCTTTAAGTTTCTTTATCGTCCCTTCCCATCTTTCCTCAGGACCATGTCCCAGCTATGCCATAAGTCAAGAAAGAAGGCCATTTTCTCCGCTGAAAAAAGAGGTTACATTTATGCAGCCACCTTCATCTTGATAGTTTCAGACCTTAGAAAAACTGAAATGGAGTACATTTTCCTTTCATTGTCTACCCTCTCTCCTTCTAACACCACCTTTGTTTCTCCCAAAATTCCCAAATCTGGTGCCTTCACATAGCCTGCAACCCAGTGCTGGAGAACACCATTTGACCTGCTTCTACTGCATCTGTACAACTACAAGCAGTGACTGTTCTCTTCCAGTCACTATCCAACCATCATGTATCTTATTCCTTTGAACTCTCAGTCAAGACAGGGTTGCTTCAAATTCTGAAATAGTAGGTGACTTGGGGTGGTACAAGTGTATGGTAATAACAAAAAGCAAACGTTCACTGAGTATATCATAGGTACTGTACAAACTCAAGTGTTTTGTAATTCAATCAACAACTCTATGAGGTGGATACTGATTTTATCCCCATTTCATAGGTGGTAATAGCTGAGGCTGGCAGAGATTAAACAACTTCCCAGGATGCTTGAGTCTAAAGTCTGAGCTGTTAACCACTGAGCTAGTACATCTTCATCCCAGGTAACTTTTGACTTACTGGGATATTTTAAAAGAAAATAAACCCTTGAACTCAATAACCTGGAACTTAAATTAAATCAATCCAGATTACTACCATCACAACTTGACAAATCAATACCATTCCCTAAAAGAAACTAAAAGTAGCCTTAATTTAAACACACTAATGGTATGAACAAGTAAGACTATACCAAATTGACTCTTCTACTGATAACTATAAACTCTGGGAAAAATACATTAGGCAATTACCTGAGAGCTCTGGAGACTGAAGAAAGTCAGACACATCTTGGAAAGGAGTTAAAAACCTAGATGAAATGACAGCTCCTGGATGAACGTCCCATTTATGGGATTTTGCTCTGAAGATAACTGTAGTTGCAGCATGGTATAGACAGACTAAATCTCTTCAGGAAAGTCTGCCATGCTTCCAGCCAGAGAAAACTGAGTGAGCTGCCTGAAGTAGCAAGCATCACCAGCAAGAGGTAAATCCTAGAAAGGAGAACACTAAAGAATGCAAAAACCAAATACAATGTATAAACTCTGAAAAATTCTTGGCTATCTGTTTAGTTATTTATGCATGGTACAGACTAGAAGCAATCTGATCTAGCATAACTGTTTAGTTATTTATGCATGGTACAGACTAGAAGCAATCTGATCTAGAATCTAGGCTATTAACCACTATCCACTCCATCCAAAAGAGTTTTCAGTTTTGAGTCTAATCAAGCTAATTAACTGTTTAAATAAAAACAGTAATGTTCTTCACAGAATATTAACAGAATCCAGAGTCTCAAAAACATATTATTTATAGAATTCAAGATGCAAAGTAAAATTACTCAACATAAAGAGAGAAAAGAAAGTGTCACTCATTCTCAAGGGAAAAGATAATTAAAAATCCAATCCAAGATACCTTAGTAGTTGTAATAAGCAGCAAATGCTTTTAAAATAGCTCTTATAACCATGGTCAATGGGTAAAAAAAAATATTCTCATAATGAATGAAGAACAAGGAAGTCTCAACATGGAAATAAAATATTAAAAAGGAATAAATGTAGTATTGGAAGTAAAAAGTATAATCTTTGAAAAAGGTTACCTTGAAAGGCTTAGGAAACAGTGAATTTGAGAATACATTAATAGGAATTATCCAATCTGAAGGAAAAAATGTTTAAAAATCAACAGACTCAGAGACATGTTAGACAATATCAGAAGTTCTTAACATACCTGTTACTGAAATTGCTGAAGGAGAGGAAGTAGAAATAGATAGAAGGAATACTTTAAAAAATAATGGTAGCAAACTATCCACATTTGATTAAATACATAAATTTACAGATTCAGCAAGCTCAGCGAGTTCCAAATGGGATGTATATGAAGAAAACCACATCTAGGAAAATTATATTCAAACTGTTGATAATCAAAAATAATGAGGAATTTCTGAAGCCAGTCAGAAATAAAACACATGATATAAGGAGAAGAGCAAATAAAAAATTATGGAAACCAGAGGACACTGGAAGCATGTCTTTAATATACTGAATGAAAATAAAATAAGATATCAACTTAGAATTCTATATGCAGTAAAAATAGTTTTCAGAGAATGAAGGCAAAATAAAGATTGTTTTAGATGAGTGAAACTAAATTTGTTGCCAGTAAACCTACACTATGCAAAGTGCTAAAAGATTTTCTTCAAGCTGAAGAAAAAGATACTAGTGACAATCAGAACTTCCATAAGGAATGAAGAACATTTAAAATGAAAAATATCTGTGGTAATATAGGATTATTTTGCTCTTAATTTCTTTAAAATGCATAAGACTATTTAATGCAAAGTTATATTTTTCTTATGGATTGTTATTCTATGTAAATGTAATACTTTTGACAACTATAAAATGAAAGATGACAAAGAATGTGGTAAATTGAAGTAGAAAAAAATTTTTTACAGTTTATGAGCAGTATTAAAATATCAATTCTAAGTAGACTGTTAAAATAAAGGACATGGCAGCAGTTTTATCCCTAGAGAATCACTAAAAATACAAAAAGTGTAGTAAAACAACCAGTAGCTAAATTCGAATTCCATTTCTAAAATATATCCAAGCAATTCAAAAGAAGTCAGAAGGGGTAGGGCACTTCAAAGAAAATAAAATTACAGACTTGACACCAAAAACATAATCCCAAAAAAATAAAAAAAATAACTGACAAATTAGAATTCATCACAATTAAATACTTTTGCAAGGTGAAAGGTCTTGTTAAAAGGATGAAAAGATAAGCTACAGGCTGGGAGAAAATATTTGCAAACCACACATCCAACTGAAAACTAGTATCTAGCATATATTAAAATATCTCAAAACTCTACAGTAATAAAAACATTTCAATAAGGAAACAAGCAAATGACATGAAAAGACATTTTACTGAAGAAGATACACAGATGGAAAATAAGCACATGGAAAGATGTTTAACATCATGAACCATTAGGAAAATAAAAACTCAAACCACAATGATATATTATAAAACATCTATCAGAATGGTTCAAATAAAAAATAGTAACACCAGCATATGCTGGTGGTTGAGAGGAAATGGATCACTCATAAAGTGGTGATGGAAATGTAAAATGGTACAGCCACTCCAAAAAAACATTTGGTAGTTTCTTACATTACATAGCACAACCATTGCAATTTCTAATCATTTATCCAGAGATATGAAGAACTTCCATTCACACACACACACACACACCAAATAAAACCTATACACAAATGTTCAGAGAAGCTTTATTCATAAGAGCTGAAGCCTTAAAACAACCCAGATGTCCTTCAACAGGTAAATGGCTAAACAATCTAAGACATACCCATACCATAAAATACTGCTAAGCAATGAAAGAAAGAAGAAAAGAAGAAAGAAAGAAAGAAAGAAAGAAAGAAAGAAAGAAAGAAAGAAAGAAAGAAAGAAAGAAAGAAAGAAAGAAAGAAAGAAAGAAAGAAGAAAGAAAGAAAGAAAGAAAGAAAGAAAGAAAGAAAGAAAGAAAGAAAAGAAAGAGGAGGGGGAAGAGGGAAGGAAGGAAGGAAGGAAGGAAAGAAGGAAGGCAGGCAGGCAAGCAAACTCTTGGCATACACAACAACCTGGATCAATTTCCAGAGAATTTTAGTAAGTGAATAAAGCAATCCCAAAGGATTATTTACTGTCTGATTCTATTTACAGAACATTCTTGAAATAACAACATTATAGAAATGGAGAACAGATTAGTAGTTGCCAGGGGAAAAGGAAAGAGTGGGGGTGTGAATGAAGTGAGTGTTAAAAAATGCCTTTCCAAAAGTGAAGAAAAATAAAGATGTTCTGAGACAAGCAAACACTGTGGGAATTTATTTCCAACAGATCTACTCTTTAAGAATTATCTAAAGAAGTGGGGATCCCTAGGTGGTTCAGGAATTAGGTGCCTGCCTTCGGTCCAGGACATGATTCTGGAGTCCCACGTCAAGCTTCCTGCATGGGGCCTGCTTCTCCCTCTGCCTGTGTCTCTGCCCCCCTCCACCTCTCTCTGTCTCTCATGAATACATAAATAAAATCTTAAAAAAAAAAAAGAATTATCTAAAGAAGTACTTCCAGCAGAGGTTATGAACAGAGCTCCCAATGGCCAAATCTGTAATAATCTGTACAAGAAAATAATGTTACTATGGGATTATAATCCAAAGAAGAAAATAAATTTCCATAAGGATATACCGATATAAACAAATTATGAAACAAGTAAATAAATAGAAAAGAAGTGGTATCTACTCCTGATAAAAGAATTTTAATAAATGTAGAAGGGATGAAGGAAATATAAAATTACTATTAGAACAGCATAGTAATAATTACTATAGGTGATATTCACTGATGAATGCTAAAATTAGTAGGTAAAAGTTTGAGAAGAAATACAATATTTGCGTAGCCTCAGAGTACTTCTCTAAAATATTTATTAATGTGAAAGGGGAAAATAGTTACTTTTCAATAAAAAAAACTGGCAGACACAACCTTAGTCAAGTAATTAAGGTTTAACTTCACCAGTGAAGTTATACAGATACCTTTTATAAGTCTAAAATTATTTCAAAATAACAAGTTTTTTTTAAAGAGGAGAGGAGATAGGCAAAAGCTATGAACAGGTAATTTACAGAACATGTTTGCCCAATCCATGTAAATATATGTTTAGCAACCCTAATAATCAAATAAATGAAAATTTTAAGACGTATGAGGTACGATTTTAGATCTTCCAGACTGACAAAAAGTTAAAGACCCTGAAAGCACCTACTAATTGTGAGAATGTTAAAATGAGGCTCCTCAAAAATGCTCTCTTTCATTATAAATAGAAATGTGAAAAGTAATCTTTAACAGATCAACTTTGTTTTTTTATAAGTGAAAATCCAAGTACTCATTCACATATCATCAGTACCTCTCTTGAAATTTATCTGAAAGAAATTGAAGCAATAGTTTGTGGAACGTCATGGTCTCTTATCCAGTGATATTCAAAACAGACTTGGTCCAAGTGGCCAATTGAAATCACAGTCTAAAAAAATAAACAAACACAAATAATTCCTTACAAATAAACTAATAATTAGGGAGGGCACATGATGAGATGAGCACGAGGTATTATGTTGTATGTTGGCAAATTGAATTTAAATAAGAAAAATTTTAAAAATAAAACTAAAAATATAAACTAATAAATGAATTGGATAATAAGAATCTAGGAGAAATTTCTAGAAATTTCTATTTTTCATTAAAAAATATTACTTCATTCATTCATTTATTCATGCTTGTCTGCCTATCCTCTACCAGGACCTCATCTTGGGTTTTCTGGCTTGGAAAGAAGAGTTGATGCAGATGAAAGGGCTTGCATAAGAGAAGCAGGGAAGTAAAATAACAAAAGAATGAATTTTTAAAAATATATCCCCAAATATATCACACCTGAAATAATCTCATCTCTGTCAAACAATATATGTGTATGGATATATATCTAAAGAGGATGCAAAATGTCAACTAATGTCTAGGGATCATCTCAGAATTAAAACACTTAAGTAAGGTTTTGGGAGCTTTTATACACTTCTGTACATTTTTCGGATTATTCCAAAGAGCATAAGGTAATTATACAAATAGAAACAACAAAAAAGTTGGTTTCACAATGAGGTGGAAAAAATGTACTAGTGAGAGTAAGTTTCAGAGGTGGTTGATTCTTAGCTATAAATTTACACTTCCATTCTTTCAAGTCTAGAAATAGAAGACGTTTTTCTAATAGGACAGTGATACATGAAGCTGAGATTTCCAATGGAAAAATATTAAAACCAGTGATAGATTCCTTTTCTTTTTAAATCTGTAAGAATGTATTTAGTTGTTAATGTCCATTATGCCTCAGAGGGAAAATAATTCCAGACTCTTCTAGACTTTCAGGTTATAAAAGTCATCAAGTTCATGGAGAAATCAGTTGCTCAATAAACATGTAAATATAAAAATTAAAAACGAGAAATCTTTGACAAATCAGCATTTATTCAAAGAGTTTTTCACTTTACTCTTTAATTCATTTATTCATTCACTCAATCAACATATTTGATCACCAACTGTGTACCAAGCACTAAGCTAGTCCCCAAGAAAAAATGGGCAAAAAAATGATGATTTCAGAGGCCTGCAAAAATACCAAGAAAATTTCAGATTAAAAAATACTATAATACAGAGTAAAAAATAATGCATAAAGGAGGTGTAGTTAACTTATCTTAAGTGGAGTGAGGGGAAAAGGAAGAAAGAATAGGCAGGGAGAGAAAATTCCAAAGTAAGGTGATGTTTGACTCTGATTTTGAAGTCTCTAAATGAGTTTGCTAGATAAAGAAATAAGAAAGAAGCATTCCAGGCAAAAGGAACAACGTATGCAAAGGTAGACTTTAGCAAAACATAATACTTTGGGAAAATATGAGTGGCTCAATATGGTGAAAGTAAAGATGATAAAAGTAAAGTAATAGAATATGAAACCAGAAAGTAGACTGGCTGGATCATAAAGAGACCCATGTATGCCAACCTAGGGATTCTGAGTTTTATCTGTGAGAGTCAAAGAATTACTAAAAGATTGTTTTTCTTAGCAGAGAGGCACAATTATACATGCATTTTAGGAAAACCACACTAATATTGTGGAAGGTGGATTTGAAATTAGCAAGGCTGGAGAAAGGGAGAATAGTTAACAAGGTACTATATTAATTCCGATAAAAATATAAGGGAGGGGTAGACTAAGCAGTAGATGGAGGATGCAATTGTCTGACAAAGGGAAAGAGGATTACGACAGTCTAAAATCAACATGATTTCATGAGCAATTAGCTGGAGGAGATGAAAAAGAGAGTGAAAATGGAAAGAAAATCTCCCATAGTTGACCAAAAAGAAAGAGATGACCAACATGAAAGAAGCAGTTTTGAGAAAGAAGAGTTCAGAGGGACACGACAAGTCAAAGGAGCCTGCCACACCTGAACATGCAGCAGCAGTTAGAAATACTAGTTCTAAGTCGAATCTCCCTGTAAAACCCAAATCAGCCATCACTTCTTAGAAAGCACTGATACATAATTCAACTCAAGAAGGAGAACTATGAAGAGACTATCATGTAAGGAGAACTGAGGAAGGGTCATGAAAACAATTTAGGAGGAGGAGAAGGACTTGGACAGAGAGGAGGGAAAGGCAAGTTATATGAGTGACAAATGAAGTGATTAAACTTTTCACTAGCCTCTTTCTCAACCATCAGGTACTTAAGTGTTCACAGTACTCTGTTCTTTGGAGGCAGAATGAGTTATTTTCCTTCTTTAATTGGAATCTGATTTTCTCTTGAATTCTGTATCTCAGGCTAATGGGGTTCTTCAGGAGAGTGAAATAAACCTGGGATGGCTGTCTTCATGCTACATGAGTCACTTCTTTAATAATCCAAAACCCCCTCTTAATCCTCCTCTATGACCACCGTACCTAAGCCACTGTCCCAGGCAGAGCCTAACTTTTAAGCCCTTGCAGTTGCCCATAAAGGCTTCCTTAGCAAACAATGGTGCTACAGACTAGATGGTAATGTCCTCCCAAAATTCACAAGTCAAAGCACTGACCCAAACTGTGATCATATTTGGAGATGGAGACTTTGGGAGTTAATTATTGTTAGATGAAGTCATAGAGGTAGAGCCTCATTATGGGATTGGTACCCTTATAAGAAGAGACAGCTTGTTCTCCCTCTCTCATATGCGCACAAAGCAAAGCCATAGGAGCACACAATGAGATGGTAGCCACTTAGCCAAGAAAATAGGCTCTAGGAGGAAACTTACCTTTTTGGTACCTTGATTTTGGAGTACCCAGCCTCCAGAACTATGGGAAATAAATTTCTATTGTTTAAGCCATAATCTAAGGTATTTTGTTAAACAGCCTTAATAGATGAAAACAAAAGGGCACCAGAGATGCCAAGGACACCACACAATATCCCATATGAAAATTCAGTTGCCTTAATCAGATGGCTTATTCTGGTCTCCTACCTGAATGGAATCTTTCCTGGGCTAAGGTGCTGTCAGGGAAACCAGGAGGCATGCCAATATAGAGAGATTTTGTCAGGAAACCAATATATAGTCACAGGAGGGCAGGCTTCCAAAGGGAATGATGATGGAACAAGGCTCATAACACAAACTTTGTGGAAACAAAGAAAATGGGAGCCAGATTCCCCATCCTTAGCCACATCAAGGTGCTATCAACTGTTTTCTAGATTTCCCAAAAAACCTATAAGGCATCCATAACACTTAGGTAGGTATGTCACCACCAAACGGTGTGTGATAAAATTTCAACCTTAAGGTCCATATTAGACAAGTCTCACCTGCTAGATCCCCATGTACCTTGTTGACTTGTAGTATGTCTGTAATAATATAGGGAATGCTGTGTTGCCAAAGAGCAAACTCAAAAGGGATAAAGGATATGAATGTATAGTTCATGGGACCATGAAATTTATCTATTTATTCTTGACACCCAACTTTAGTCCATAAAGAATTGTCATCTATGTAACACATGTCCTTGAAATTTGGGCTACAGTTTTGTTTTTGCTTTCTTCCAGGAGGATAAGTGGAAACACTTGTTGAGTGCTATAAGTCACATGTTATGGACCTTATTTTCTTTTCACATTGGACTGAAATACAAACAGCTGCATTACACACGGCAGTTAAATACAGGCATGGAAGCATGACGGAAGGTAGATGTGGTAGTGCACAACAATAGGCTGGTCACAGTTATATGAAAATTAAATGTTTAAAGCTATTGAGTCTGAACAATCATATGTGCCAATCAAGGATCCAAACACCAATTTCAGCTATAACCATAGACTCTAAAACAAAGAAAGAAAGGAACAAAAAACAAAACCTCCAACCACAGAAAAGTTTAGTCACATGACAATAATGTGGAAAGAACAATGTCAACATCCACCTGCATACTCACATATTCTCAACAGCATCATCCTTAAACACAAAGATGAGTGACAAATGCATCAAAAATATTCCACAGGACTTAGAAAGAATCCCGTGATTCTCTCAAGTCTAGAGTATAGAAAAATATGAGATGAAATATTAGTCACAGTATAATCTGTCAATGCCAGTCATCTGATATCAGTGATATGCTCTGTATTAATTAAATCTTCAGTATACAATATTAAATCTAAAATGTTGATTTCCCCCATTTGTCCTTTAATTTCATACACTTTATCATTTCACACCAGGAGTCTACTTAGGTTGTTTCTATAATTAAACCAAAACAAAGATAAACTAATTACCTTTCACAATGGAAGTCAAAGCAGAATCTAATTCATTAATAAATTTTTATCTTCCTCAATTCATTAATATACCAAATGCTGTTCCCTCTGATAGAATTTCATCTTTAGCTACAACATTTTCCAAGCATCAGACTAGCGTTAAGCAGGATAATGTTTACTGAATCAAACTTTTCTAAAAGTAACTCAAATTGTTCAACAACCAGAATATATTTTTTAGAAGTAAATTTGGTGGAGAAGCTTGAATCTATTCTGTATCTTTGTTAAGTAGCATTTTTAGCACTTCAGGCTATCTACACATCCAAATACAGCAGGGACTTCTCTTTGTTTATTTTCAAAAGCAAAGTGTCCTATCACATTGGTGGTTGGATCTCCTTTGAAGTGTAGTCAGTACATTCACCATCTATTATATAGTTACTGTCACCTCCACTCTTTCAAGAGATGTATTTCTTTTTAGGGACAAGAGAAAAGTAAATCTCCTTAGTTGAGTCAAAATGCTTTGAAGGAGAGAGGAGACTCTTGCAAAATAAAGGTCCTCCAGGCTACTTTTAAGATTTTCATTTCTCTTAGCACCTGCTTTATTTTTACTGCAAGTTTCTAGGTTAGAAAGAAATATGTCCAACTAAAAAATAAATCCCAGCACAGACCGCAAACAATTTACCTGAAATCCCAGTCTGTAGGCACTGGAGCAAAAGTTAATGAAATACACTGTCAGCAATCTAAGCTAAATGAAAGAAAATTATTCATTACACAGCCTGCCAACTCTCAGGTCTTGGTAGTGAAAATGAATAATGGAAATAAATATCGATGGTGATGTAAGAAAGAGGAAAGAAAGGCCTGGGGATGGGTGATAGGGTAACAACAGTGGGAAAATATTAATAGTTAGCCTTAACATATGCTTAATAAATGTTAGGCAGTTGTTAAATACTTTACATCTGTTATTTAATTCTTATAACAAGTATATAAGATGTTCTCTAATATTGTTTCCTTTTGACATACGAGTAAACTGGGACTTAGAGAGGTTAAGTAGCTTGATTAGGTAGCAAATAAATCAAAGTCTAAATTCAAATGCAATCAGTGTGACTGCTAACCATTATACACATAATGTGAGTTAACTTGATCCTCATTTTGAAACCATACTCATCTAAAGAATTTGGCTATAGTGCAAGAAAGAGAAGAAAGGAAAGATCTGAATAACTAAAGAGAGTAAGAGAACTGCTCCTTGTGTCCTACTCAGTGGCCATCTGGAAAGAGCAAGAGATAGGAACTGGAAGTGCTGTTCTCTTCCTCACAGTAGGAGCAGCTGTGGTATCATTCCAGTGTTCAAAGTTTTAATTTTTGATACATAATTGTCCCTAAGATTAAGCCAAATATTTTAGCAGTATATCAAACAAATAAAGTCATCAGTTCCAACCCAAGAAAATCTTGCTATGTTGAAGTAATAAGAGAAGGCATGTTGGTCTCCAATGTGGTATTTTCCTACGATATTTCCAAAGCAACTTTAACCCTCATCACACATCTACCTAGAGAACATAACCTCCCAATAAGAGCCAGTTCCTCTCTGCTTCCAGGTTCTATATACTCTCTTCTATCTTAAAAGCCACAACACTCAACTCAGGTGCTGTCTTAGTTTGGGTTCCCCTAGAAAACAGACCCTGAGAATAGAATGCTAGTGAACATTGTTGTTTGGGAGGCAATCCTAGAAAACATGAAATGAGGAGTAGGAAAACAAGGCAGGTAAGGGAAGGAGGCTGATAAAGGGTGACTTTTCAAGTAAATTCACTGTTCCTCCTAAAAGGCCAATTATGCACTAACACATTTATTGATTATTGCATGGAAGGGGTCCTTAATTCTCTAGAACTGCCAATGTCCCGTGCCCATCCTTCACAGACAGCATCAAGCAGAAATGCAGATGTTGGTAGTTGGAAATCCAAAAGGCTCACATCACAATTGTAAGACCTGAGAGGTACAGACATTTCTACTCCAAGTGACTTTTTTCCCTCTAATTATATATAATAGAGGCTTTGTATTAATAATGACTTTAAAGAAATGAAGGTTTGGAGAATTATTATTCAATCAAATTAAGTTAAAGATAAATGATTTCCCTTCATAAGGATGGGATTTTCCCTCTAAAATAATTCTCAGTTTTTGTCTAATAGTGTTGAATAGTCCAAAAGATTTTTTTGTATTTGGTTGCAGTCATATCTATTTATAAAAACAGGTGGATGGAGAGATTTCCATAGGAGAGAGATGATAGAAGTATGTCAATCAGAGAAGGACAAACATTATATGTTCTCATTCCTTTGGGGGATATAAATAATAGTGAAAGGGAATATAAGGGAAGGGAGAAGAAATATGTGGGAAATATCAGAAAGGGAAACAGAACATAAAGACTCCTAACTCTGGGAAACGAACTAGGGGTGGTAGAAGGGGAGGAGGGCGGGGGGTGGGAGTGAATGGGTGACGGGCACTGGGGGTTATTCTGTATGTTGGTAAATTGAACACCAATAAAAATAAATTTAAAAAAAAAAAGGAGAGAGATGATAAAAATAATGCCAAGACAATCACATCATGAGAGATGGAAACAGATCAAGAGACAAGAGGTTAAAGAGACATAGACATACACAGATAATGATACATTCCCCTTCCAATTTTTATATTTATTTTCTATTTTCTCTTTTTTTTTGTAATTTCCCATGTGTCTGTTCATTATGCTTAAGTCTTCCTTTACATCTTTGAACCTATTTGCTATAGTTATAATAGGAATCAGGTTCCGTATCTGCTGATTCTGTATCTTTCATTTCTGTGTGTATTTCTATTGACTTAGTTTTCTTGATTTTGAATCATATTTTTCCACTTCTTTGCTAAAGTGGTAATGTTTTCTTGGACAACAGAATTGTGAATTTTACATTATGAAGTGCTGGGGTTTTTATTCCTTTAAAATATTTTGGACTTTCTTCTAGCATGCATGCAACTAAGTTACTTGAGGATGATTTTAATAGTGTTATGGATTGCTTTTAAGCTCTATATTGCAGATCCAAACTTTTAACCACCATGTTATATAATGCCTCTCATATTAAATGCTTTAGAAAAATAACTCTGGCTTATAGAATTCAGGGAAGTGAGAGGAATATCAGAGAGAGATTCCAAAAGTTTGTGTAATACACATGATGAAAGATAACAATTTAGAATGGTGGTAGGGATGCAGAAACACTGTATACAAACTGAAGGCAGGAAAGATGACTCAATGACTTTGTAAATCACAAGCTATCTGCTTCTCTTTAAAACTCTTTTCCTTACCCTTAAATTTGTAAAGTAGAACTTCAGAAAAATCTGAAGCTAAAGAATTTCAGTGCTCAACATGAGCCCACTTGCCCCATCTTAGCTTCATATGAGACTTGCCAACCAGGTTGCTTGCTCCAAAGATAAAATGTGCTCTTCCTTTCTTGCCCCAAAACATAAATTATATTTTTCTTCATGGAAAAGTTTATAGGGAAAATTATACTACATATTTTCTCCATTGTGGACTGTGTAAATTCTTCCCAAAACTCAGAGAAAAACATATCCTTGTTTTAGTAGGATGTCCTGGCTATGTCTGGTGCCTGAAAAGACTCTAGCTAACCTTGGGGTAGGGCAAGCATCACCTGTTCGGAGACCAGCCCATGTACAAGGGCTTAAATCATGATCTGATAAGCCCAGGCATAACTTTCTTTGTGCATTCTGTTTGCATTAGGAATTAATTTTCTTCTACTATATGGCACTGGGAATGGCATTTAATGTCCAGATTTAGTGTAACTATAAAAACTATGATTTATTCACCAACTTTTCTTTTCCTATTCAAATCATAAGGCAGAAGGTAAGCCAGCCACTTGCTCTTCTTGCCTCATATTATTTTATCCCCACAAATTTTACCCCTATCCACTAACCCTCATGACCATCGTGAACAGAAGTGACCAAAAATACATTTTCTGGGGATCAGAAAGATTGATTAAAAAGTGGATAATCTTAAAAAAGAAAGCAGAAAAATGTAGGTTATTTCAGTGATTATCCCAGAATGCTGTGGATAATTACAAAGCCACAAAAAGAGTGTAGCATAGAGAGTTCTAACCAAAATTGGCTTATACCTAAGGTTAAGGATTCAGGGCCTCTATAGGGGTTCCAGTGGATAGAAGTCAAAGATGAGGGGGCAATAGGACCTGAAACCTAGCTCTACTCCCTTCAACAGTTCTTGAATCCATGAGGCTAACTAAGCCACCCTAGAGGGAGAGCCTTTGCCTAATTTGCAAAATAGCCTCATGAGGCTCAGAATCCAATTTTTACCCAAATTTTAAATTTGTCAAAGTAAAAGAAATGCTTTGTGATTGAAAGACAAGAAATAAAATGCTTTAAATTCCTTATCAAAATACCAAGATAATGGTTGGGTCTCAGGAAATCAGATCCAGTAAGATGCTCCTATCTTTCTTATTTCTATGTGTTAGCCAGATTCTTCTCTCTCACTGCAGAGCATCTTGCTCCACATGACCAATCATGACTGCTGAGAGCTCCCCAGGTTTATACCTAACAGCTTCAGTATTAGAGGAAGACTGGCCTAGTTTCTATTTCCAAGACTGGCTCAATATTCTTTCTATTTCCGAAACCAAATTCCTGGGCAAAAGATTTTTGGTCCAGGCAGGACTGGACAGCCATAGTATTCACCTTTCACCCAATCAAACATGACCAAAATGGCAAGATCTCACAGGGGAAAAAAAACTATTTCATATTTATATGAAATGACTGACTGGAGGTGTATGGAGAGAAAGCCTTCTGCAAGAAAAGAAATATCTTTTTCCAAAAGAAAGTAAGCTGACAGATAGAAAAATAAGTGCCTATTAAAATTATATATAAGGGAAGGCCCCCACATCACTTACGTTGAATTTTAAGTGCCTCTTGGGAAAGCAAAATCAAAAAAGTGTCATCTGTAAACACTCAGACAAAAAAAATCAACAATTTTGTTCCCATAAGCCAAATATCAAACCCCATTGAACAGTTCTCTTCCTACATTTAACCCTGCTTAATTCCTACTCACTCCATGAAGCTTATTCCCAGAATCCTTCCCCAAGTATCATACATTCCAGTGATGTATTTCTAGCCTCCACTGGTATCTTGATTCATATGTTATATTTCTTAACCAGATCCTGCTCTTTTTTGTTAATTATTACATGAATATATCTCATTTCCTCTTCTGGATTTTAAGCCCTTAAATACCTTTATAACAATTATGACTCACAAAGTTAGTAATTAAAGATGACCTTTTCCATATGCCTTGCAACTAATAGCACAATGTCAGGTGGCATGTAGTCTTAGTAATCATGTTTGGATACAGACCCTGGGAAGATGGAATTTAGCATTACTTACACAAAGCATACCAACAGTGCCACAGCAAGTAGATCAACTGAGTGACAGTTACTGATTTTTTTCCTGAGATGTGCACTGAATAATATGCTAAGAAAAAATCTCAAGCCACCAAAGAATATGCAAAGTAAAGATCTCAGGTATTTGTAAAATATGTGACAGGACGTGGTGCTCAATAAAAAAAGTCATACTAATAATGAGCAATGACTGAGGACACATTTACCTCCACTTTTATTTTTCTGTTTTAAGAAATCCCAAAGAAAGGGGAATTTCAGAAGACTTACAGAAAGGAACATTCTCTCTACAAAGCAATGGAAGCTTATAAATCAACCCAGATTTGCACATCTGAGATTTCCCAACTAAGGTGTAGAAAGTAGTTAGCAAGTCTCACGAATTTGCATTTACTGAATAGCCATCATTTTTGACTTTGGAAAGTAAAAATTATGTGCCATGTTTAAAAAGCACAAAAACTAGAATCTGATTAAATGGTAAGAAAAATATGCCCCAGAGAGCATCTTGTTAGTGAACTCATTATGAACATTTTATTTTAGCATATTTATTTATTGTTAGATTGTAAACAATGCTCCCAGACTGGCTGAAATAGGCTTTTCTGGGGGGAAAAAAGTAAGGCAAAGTACCCCTTTCACTTTAGAGTTTAGCAGCACATTATCATGTAATTTTTACATGACTTCTCACCCCTTTCACAGGTTAAAAAAAAATGAATCTTAAAAAGTTTCTCTAACTTGCTAAAGATAGATGTAATCTGAGCAAATTCTAAGTCAAATAAGGCTAAATAAATATAATTTTACTTTTGTCTTTCTTAAAAGACGTGTATGCTCATACAGCAAACATAACAAAGAAGGGGGAAAAAAGAAAGAAAAAGACTTGTCAGTTCTAAATTTCCTAAACTCTTTTATTTAATTCCAGTATAGTTAGCATACAACATATATTAGCTTAAGGTATACAAACAATATTGTTTCTTTAAGGTTTTACTTGTATTCCAGTTATCATACAGTGTAATATTAATTTCATTTATACAATATAGTGATTCTACACTTCCATCCATTACCCAGTGCTCAACATATAAGTACACCCCTTAATTCCCATCACCTATTTAACCCATCCTTCCACCCATGTAAGGTATATAATGTCATGAATCAACAATTCTGTACAGTACTTGGTGTGCATTATATTAAGTGAACTATTAATTCCCTTCACCAATTTCAGCCATCCCCTCTCCTACCTCCCAACCTGGAACCATCATTTTGTTCTCTATAGTTAAGAGTCTGTTTCTTAGTTCATGTCTTTTTTTCTTTGCCTTGTTTCTTGAATTCCACATTGAGTGAAATCATAGGGTATTTGTCTTTTTCTGACTAATTTCATTTAGCATTCTACTCTTTAGGTCCATCCATGTCATTGCAAATAGCAAGATTTCATTCTTTTTTATGGCTGAAAAATATTCCACTATATATATTTACCACTATATATATTTACCATATATTTATTTTTTTAATTTATTTTTATTGGTGTTCAATTTGCCAACATATAGAATAACACCCAGTGCTCATCCCATCAAGTGCCCACCTCAGTGCCCGTCACCCAGTCACCCCCACCCCCCACCCACCTCCCCTTCCACCACCCCTAGTTCATTTCCCAGAGTTAGGAGTCTTTCATGTTCTGTCTCCCTTTCTGACATTTCCCACTCACTTTTTCTCCTTTCCCCTTTATTCCCTTTCACTATTTTTTATATTCCCCAAATGAATGAGACCATATAATGTTTGTCCTTCTCTGATTGACTTACTTCACTCAGCATAATACCCTCCAGTTCCATCCACGTTGAAGCAAATGGTGGGTATTTGTCATTTCTAATGGCTGAGTAATATTCCATTGTATACATAAACCACATCTTCTTTATCCATTCATCTTTCGATGGACACCGAGGCCCCTTCCACAGTTTGGCTATTGTGGACATTGCTGCTATAAACATCGGGGTGCAGGTGTCCCAGCATTTCATTGCATCTCTATCTTTGGGTAAATCCCCAGCAGTATTTACCACATTTTCTTTATCCGTTTACCTATCAGTGGACACTTGGGCTGCTTCTACAATATGGCTATTGTAAATCATGATGCTATAAATGTAGGGGTGCATGTATTCCTCTGAATTAGTTTTTTCATATTCTTTGGGTAAATAACCAGTAGTGCAATTACTGGATCAGAGGGAACTTCCATACTCTTTTCAGTAGAGGCTACACCAGTTTGCATTCCCATCAACAGTGCACAACAGTTCATTTTTTTCCACATCCTTGACAACATTTGTTTCTTGAGATTTCCACTTTAGCCATTCTGATAGGTGTAATGTGATATCTAACTCATTGTGGTTTTGACTTGCATTTCCCTGATGATGAGTGATGTTGAGCATCTTCTCATGTGTCTATTGGCCATCTGTACATCTTCTTCAGAGAACTGTCCATGTATTCCGCCCATTTTTAATTAGATTATTTGTGGGGGGGGTTGGTATTGAGTTGTGTAAGTTCCTTATATATTTTGGATACTAATCTTTTATCAGATACACCATTTGCAAATATCTTCTCCTATTCAGTAGGGTGTTTTTTAGTTTTTTTGGATGTTTCCATTGCTGGGCAGAAGCTTTTTAATTTGATGTAATCTTAATAGTTAATTTTTGCTTTTGTCTCTCTCCCCTGCCTTATGAAACATATCCAGAAAAATATTAGTATGGTCAACGTCAGAGAAATTACTGCCTGTGCTCTCTTCTAGGATTTTTATGACTTCCAGCCTCACATTTTGGCCTTAATTCCTTTTAGAATTTAAGTTATTTTTGTGTATGGTATAAAAAAAGTGGTCCAGTTCAATTTTTTTGCACAAAACTGTCATTTTCTCAACATCATTTGTTGAGGAAACTGTCTTTTTCCCATTGCATATTTTTGCATATTTTATTGAAGATTATTTGACTATATAATTGTGGGTTTATTTCTGGACTCTCTTTTCTGTTCTACTGATCCATGTGTCTATTTTGGTGTCAGTAGCACACTGTTTTGATTACTACAGCTTTGTAGTACATCTTGAAATCTAGGATTGTGTTACTTTGGCTTTGTTCTTTTTCAACATTGCTTTAGCTCTTTAGGGTTTTTGTGGTTCTATAATCATTTCAGGATTATTTGTCCTAGTCCTGTGAAAAATGCTGTTGGTATTTTGATAGAAATTATATTAAATCTGTAGCTTCCTTTGGGTAGCATGGACATTTTAACAATATTTGTTCTTCTAATCCATAAGTATGAAATACCTTTCTATTTGTGTCATCTTAAATTTCTTTCATCACTGTTTTATAGTGCAGGTTTTTCATCTCCTTGGTTAAGTTTATTCCTAGATATTAGTATCTTTGGTACAATTGTAAGTGGGACTGTTCCTAATTTCTCTTTCTGTTACTTCATTATTAGTGTAGAGAAATGCAACAAATTTCTGTGCATTGATTTTGTATCCTGTGACATTACTGAATTCATTTTTCAGTTCTAGTAGTTTGTGTGTGTGTGTGTGTGTGTGTGCAATCCCTAGAGTTTTCTATATATAGCATCATGTCATCTGCAAATAGTGAAAGTTTTACTTCTTCCTTACCTCCTAACTATCAATTTGAATTTTTTGTCTGACTGCTGTGTCTAGGACTTCCAGTACTATGTTTAATAAAGATGATAAAAGTAGACATTCTTGTCTTTCCTGATCTTAAGGGAAAAGCTCTTTTTTTTTTTTTTTTGCCATTGAGTATGATGTTAGCTATGGGTTTTTCATGTAAAGCTTTAATAAGCTTTTAATAAGCTTTTTAAAAGCTATGAAAGGTATGTTCATGTAAAGCTGAGGTGAGGTATGTTCCCTCTAAACCTACTTTGTTGTGGGTTTTTATCATGAATGGATGTTGTACTTTGTTTAGTGCTTTTTCTGTCTTCTGAAATGATCATATGGTTTTTATCCTTTCTCTTGTTGATGTGATGTATCACATTGATTGATTTGTGAATATTGAACCACCTTGGTATACCAGGAATAAATCCCACTTGATTGTGGTGAATGATTTTTTTAATGTATTGTTGGATTTAGTTTGCTAATATACTGTTACCGATTCAATTTCATTATTGGTAATCAGTCTGCTCAAATTTTCTATTTCTTCCTGATTCAGATTTGGGAGGTTATATTTCTAGAAATTTATCCATTTCTTCTAGGCTGCCCTGTATTGTTAGCATATAATTTTTCATATTTCTTCATAATTCTTTGTATTTCTGTGATGTTGGTTATTATTTCTCCTCTTTGATTTCTGATTTTTGAGTTCTCTCTCTTTTAGGAATTTGCCTAAAAGTTTATCAATTTTGTTGACCTTTTCAAAGATCACCTTCCAGTTTTATTGATCTGTTCTATTGTTTTTTCAGTTTCTGTATCATTTATTTCTGCTCTGATCTTTATTATTTCCTTCCTTCTGGTTTGGGGTTTTGTTTGTTCTTTCTCTCAATCCTTTACCTGTAACTTTAGGTTATTTATTTGAGATTTTTCTTACTTCTTGAATAAGCCTGTATTGCTATAAACTTCCCCCTTTTAAGAGCTTTTGCTACATCTCAAACATTTTGGACTGCTGTGTTTTCATTTTCATTTGTCCCCATGTGGGTTTTATTTTTTTATTTCCTCTCTGATTTCTTGATTGACCTATTCATTGTTTAGTAGCATGGTGTTTAACCCACATGTCTTTGTGCTCTTTCCAGATTTTTTCTTATAGTTAATTTCTAGTCTCATAGCATTGTGGTGGAAAAAGATGCACGGTATGACTTTGATCTTTTTGAATTTATTGAGACTTGTTTTGTGGCCTAATACGTGTTCTATTCTGGAGAATATTCTGTGTGCACTTGAAAAGAATGTATATTCTGCTGTTTTAGGATGGAATGTTCTGAATATATCTGTTAGATCCATCTAGTCCAATGTGTGATTCCAAGCCATTGTTTCCTTATTGGTTTTCCATTTCAATAATCTATCCATTGATGCAAGTGACATGTTAAAGTTTCCTACTATTATTGTATCATATTGATTACCTCCTTTGTTATTAGCTGCTACATATATATATATATAATATACATATATATGTATATATATACATTCTCATATTGGGTGCATAAATATTTATAATTATTACATCTTCTTGTGGATTCCTCTATTGATGATTATATAGTGTCTTTGTCTCTTGTTATACCCTGTTTTAAAGTATTCTTTGTCTTTTAAAATTCCCCTGGCTATTCGGGGTCTTTTCTGATTCCACACAAATCCTAAAATAATTGTTCCAACTCTCTGAAGAAAGTCCATGGTATTTTGATAGGGATTGCATTAAACATGTAAATTGCCCTGGGTAGCATTGACATTTTCACAATATTAATTCTTCCAATCCATGAGCATGGAATATTTTTCCATCTCTTTATGTCTTCCTCAATTTCTTTCAGAAGTGTTCTATAGTTTTTAGGGTATAGATCCTTTATCTCTTTGGTTAGGTTTATTCCTAGGTATCTTATGCTTTTCAGTGCAATTGTAAATGGGATTGACTCCTTAATTTCTCTTTCTTCAGTCTCATTGTTAGTGTATAGAAATGCCACTGACTTCTGGGCATTGATTTTGTATCCTGCCACACTGCCAAATTGCTGTATGAGTTCTAGCCATCTTGGGGTGGAGTCTATTGGGTTTTCTATGTAAACTATCATGTCATCTGCGAAGAGGGAGAGTTTGACTTCTTCTTTGCCAATTTGAATGCCTTTTATTCCTTTCTGTTGTCTGATTGCTAAGGCTAGGACTTCTAGTACTATGTTGAATAGCAGTGGTGCTGGGGGCATCACAATGCCAGATTTCAGGTTGTACTACAAAGCTGTGGTCATCAAGACAGTGTGGTACTGGCACAAAAACAGACACATAGATCAATGGAACAAAATAGACAATCCAGAAGTGGACCCTCAACTTTATGGTCATCTAATATTCGACAAAGAAGGAAAGACTATCCACTGGACAAAAGACAGTCTCTTCAATAAATGGTGTTGGGAAAATTGGACATCCACATGCAGAAGAATGAAACTAGACCACTCTCCTGCACCATACACAAAGATAAACTCAAAATGGATGAAAGATCTTAATGTGAGACAAGATTCCATCAAAATCCTAGAGGAGAACACAGGCAACACCCTTTTTGAACTTGGCCACAGTTAACTTCTTGCAAGATTGATCCATGAAGGGAAGAGAAACAAAAGCAAAAATGAACTATTGGGACTTCATCAAGATAAGAAGCTTTTGCACAGCAAAAGATACCATCAACAAAACTAAAAGACAACCTACAGAATGGGAGAAGATATTTGCAAATGACATATCAGATAAAGGGCTAGTTTCCAAGATCTATAAAGAACTTATTAAACTCAACACCAAAGAAACAAACAATCCAATCATGAAATGGGCAAAAGACATGAACAGAAATCTCACAGAGGAAGACATAGACATGGCCAACAAGCACATGAGAAAATGCTCCGCATCACTGGCCATCAGGGAAATACAAATCAAAACCACAATGAGATACCACCTCACACAAGAGAGAATGGGGAAAATTAACAAAGCAGGAAACCACAAATGTTGGAGAGGATGTGTAGAAAGGGGAACCCTCCTGCACTGTTGGTGGGAATGGGAACTGGTGCAGCCACTCTGGAAAACTGTGTGGAGGTTCCTCAAAGAGTTAAAAATAGATCTGCCCTACTACCCAGCAATTGCACTGCTGGGGATTTACCCCAAAGATACAGATGCAATGAAATGCCGGGACACCTGTACCCCGATGTTTCTAGCAACAATGTCCACAATAGCCAAACTGTGGAAGGAGCCTCGGTGTCCATCAAAAGATGAATGGATAAAGAAGATGTGGTTTATGTATACAATGGAATATTACTCAGCCACTAGAAACGACAAATACCCACCATTTGTTTCGATGTGGATGGAACTGGAGGGTATTATGCTGAGTGAAGTAAGTCAATCAGAGAAGGACAAACATTATATGGTCTCATTCATTTGGGGAATATAAAAAATAGTGAAAGGGAATAAAGGGGAAAGGAGAAAAAGTGAGTGGGAAATGTCAGAAAGGGAGACAGAACATGAAAGACTCCTAACTCTGGGAAACGAACTAGGGGTGGTGGAAGGGGAGGCGGGCGGGGGAGTGGGGGTGACTGGGTGACGGGCACTGAGGTGGGCACTTGACGGGATGAGCACTGGGTGTTATTCTATATGTTGGCATATGAACACCAATTAAAAATAAATTTATAAAAAATAAATAAATAAAACATACATGCTTTAAAAAAATAAAGTCTTCTTTGTCCAATATAAGTATTGGTACCCCAGATTTCTTTTCACTTTCCACTCTTTTCTCAAGTATGTGAGTATCTTTATGACCATTAATTTAAATTCTCTATCAGATATAGTACTTTTATCCATTTATTTTAGCTCTCTTGCTGTGATTTTTGTCCTGTTCTTTCGTTTGGGACTATTCCTCTGTCTTCTCATTTTATCTGGATCTCTGTGTTTGTTTCTATTGTTAGGAAAGTCAGTTATGTCTCCTGCTTTTGAAAGTAGTGGCCTTATGGGGAAAAAAAAAGGTCCTATGGTTCTCTGGATGGCAATGCCTCCTGTTCATTAGAACCTGCTGCTTCAGGGGTTTCTCCTATGTGCATTGAGTGTGCCCTACTATTGTGGCTGAGCACCTTTTGCCTTCAGTCCAGTCATCCGCGGTGGTTCCCTTTGCCTTCTGTGGGCAGTGTTTGGTCCCTGTGGTATTATTGGACCAGTCTGGAGCCACCTTGGGCTTGAGTTGAGATGCAGTAGCAGCAAACTTCAGGAGCTTTCCCTATGTTGTCCCCCAAGAAGCTTTCATTAGTAGTTGGGCCTGTAGTCAGAACAGGGGCTACAGTCAGACTGGTATAGGTAGTTATCTTTCCCTCTCCTCAGGACAGGAGTCATTTTGAAGTAGTCCTGGCCACTGTTGGGGCTCCTTGCACACTACCAGGCTATGGCACTGCTTTGGGTGGGCTCTGTCCAAGGGTGCACTGGAGGGAGGCAGATTCATGAGAGAACACGGGATAAGGGTATGTACTATTAGAAAGGTTTGCAACATTGGTCTGTTGTGGGAGGAGACCTGGAGTTTCATTAGAAAACTCCTATGGCAGAGCTGGAAGGGGCAAGTCTACAGGAGGGGGTGGAGTCAGGGTGCACAGTGCCAACAAGATCTACCCTTGCGTACTATAGGAGGGGACCCATAGCCAGCTTCACAGGCCTGATTGAAGGAGGAGATCCACAGAAGAGTGCAGGGGGGAGGTGTGCAATGTTACCAAGGTTTGTTCAGATCTGCTGTGGGAGAGGACCTGGAGGTGAGATTTAGCTGGAAAGGGCATGTTTGCAGGAGAACAGCATGGGCAGGCTGTTAGGGAGGGCAGAAGAGGTCAATGGCACCTGCCAGCAACCTTGCTCCTAGAGAAGTCTCCTAAAGATCCCTGCCCCTTTAGCACACTCTGAAATTAGTAAATAAGTCCTCCTATATACCCCAGCATTTTTAAAACTGCAGCTTCTATGCTACACCTTCAAGGGGCTATTTGTCATGCTGTCTCTTTAGGGGCAAGGACTGTTCCCTATTAACCCCCATCTCTCCCACTGACTTTTAACGTGCCAGGTGTTAAGCCCCACAGGTTGTAAGAACTCAAGAAATTAAGCCCCTTTGGTTTTTCAAAGCCAAAGTTAATGGGGATTTGTCTTCTTTGTGTGAGTTACCCACTAGGGTACTTGGTGTCTGTTTCTCTCCCCTCTCCATCCTGTCATGTCCCTCCCTCATATGGGCAGTCCAGCAGGCCCACTTAAGTCCCAACCATGTCTCCACCCCTCCTACCTTCGTTATGTCTTCTTCTCTACGTTTAGCTGTGGAGAGTCTGCTCTGCCAGTCTTTAGATTGTTTTTTGGGTAATTTACACTGAGGTAGGTGTTATGTAGTTGTATCTGTAGAATGAGGTGAGCTTAGGATCTTCCTGCTCTGCCATCTTTCCTGGAAGTCTCCCAGTACTAAACTCTTAATATTGATGAAAGATTTTGGGGGAATAGATCAAGAAAAGGGGGAAGTCCATCCCTGTCAATTTTGGCTGAGCTCAACTACAGTGTAAAATGTACTATTTCCTTATTGGTAATACTCTTCCTATTTGAAAAGCATTATGTGTACACAAATACATTTTTTCACATAAATCATATAATGATTTTTTTCCAAGTCTATCTAGTAAGAGCAGATAATTGACAGCAAATTGACTTTTTGAAATTCTACCCAAAATTTTCTCTCCTTCCTATCTCCTTCAACTGCTCCTGCAGAGAGATGTCTTTAGAGGAAATTAGATTCACTGTTTGCATAAACCAATGTATTTAGCTGGTGGCTCTGTAGGTCCAATTAACTCCTCTAACAATATGGGTGAAATGAGGTTATGTTTATGTTTGTAACCAATTAGAATTGTTTTGATTGAACACTCACTGTTGTATCTTATTTAAAGTTAAGAAAACACAGCACTGAAATGTATTTCATGGGCTGGAAGAGGATGCCTGGGGGGAAATGGAGGAAAAATATCTAGGTCATTATATGAAATGTATGACCTCTCATTTATGTAAAACAGAAAGAGAAAGCTTACCTGCACAAATTTAAAAATACTGTGCATAACACACTTTGAAGACATATATGTTATAACTACTAATATTGTTACTGCATTATGAACAAAATAATATTGATGACAAAAAGGTAAAAATTGAAAAAACACAGAGCTGCAACCAGTAGAACCCCGCCCTAATGCCAGTTCCACCAATAGTGAGTCACAGCCTCTCTGAATTTAGTATTACTTGTCTGGAAAGTAGAAAGTAGCTTCTGCCTTTGAGAATAGAAAGAAATGTAAGATACAATTACTGTTCTCAAACAATTTATATTTGTCAAAACAAAATAATTCACATAAAAGATAAAAATAGCCATTCATTAGGTACTTTTCCAAAAACAGTATCATCAACTTGTTGATCTTCATAAAAACCCAAAGAGGTAGGCATCATTATTATTATTTCTCTTTTACACACAAGAAAACTGAGGCTCACAGTGATTTGAAAACACTATAAGACCTCTCTGGTTAAGTAACATAACCAGGTTGCAAACCCAGCTAGCTTCAGAGTATGCCCACTCAACTACCATATGGTATAATGACAAAAAATGCTCTACATTTAAGGAAGGGAAAAGTGGGATAATTAATTGGGGTAATTATACGCCAAGCATAGTCAAGAACTGGGGTGACAAATAAAGGTTCTGCATCATAAGAGGTTGGTGTGCCAAATCTTAAAGAATGAGGAATATTTGGACAGAGAAAAATACAGATGGCAGCAGAGTGAAGAAATTCAGCGTGAAGATGGCAACAAGTATGGGTGCTGCGGGGAAGAACCCAAATGAATGGCAATGACAGATAAGGCTGAACAGGTCAATCATGGAGAACTTTTTCCAAGCTCCCTAGACGGCGCTGTTCACCCGGCCTTCTTTTAAGTTAGTCTCCATAGATGAGCTTTCTGGAAGCAGTGCCTGAAGAGCAAGCAAAGATTCGGATGGTAACCATCCTCTTTTTTTTTTTTTTTTAAGATTTTATTTATTCATTCATGAAAGACAGAGAGAGGCAGAGACACAGGCAGAGGGAGAAGCAGGATCCATGCAGGGAGCCTGATGTGGGACTCGATCCCTAGGATCACACACTGAGCCAAAGGCAGATGCTCAACTGCTAAGCCGCCGAGGTGTCCCAGATGGTAACCATTCTAAAGATCCCCATCAGGGCCCCAGCTGGCCTTCAGGAAGCCTTTGAATTAATTAGGTAAAAGTGCTTTTACCAAATAAGCACATAGTTTGGTGAGTAGGCTGTGCCTTTGCATGGTGTAGAGAAGGTGAATCTTGGGTGGATGCAGCCCCCTGGTAGGCTTGACTGGCTCAGCACAGGCTGAACTCAGCCTCAAACACATTCTCATGGGATATGCTCCAAACTGTACATATCAGCCCCAAGGCAAGACACAGTCACATTCTCTGGAATCATCCTTCAAATTTGCAAAGGTTTATATAATTTTACATAATTACAAAGACTCTTTATACTTAAAGGTGGCAATAATCACTTTTATATGATCTTTTGGGGGAAGAAAGTTGTAAATTTTGAAAATCAATTACATGAAAAGTGGTATGTCAAAATCCAGTGATTTTACCTATGTTAATCGATACTTTTTTTACTTGAGGAAATCATACACAAATACATAATACTCAATTATAGTTTACACTGAAATAAAATTAGAATCAATATGGTAATTTGGAGCACACAATTAATAGATTGTGATGCAGAGAATCAAATGTTTACATTTTATGTTCCTGATTCCATGGGGGAAATATATTAGGAATTTTTTTAAGTACAAAATTCTACATAGAATTTGACAGCCATCTATGTATCTTTGATTTTTTTTGGTGGCCAGCTGTGTATCTTAAATGTATTTATTACAATATGATTTAAATGAATACAAGGGAACTTTTTGAAGGATGGATGTGTCCAAAAACTGTACTGTGGTTATTGCTATGAAATCATATAAACTTAGAATTCATTGAATTCTACCTCTACTCTTTTTATGGAATGTAAGTTATGCCTTACTAAAGCTGTTTTTAAAAAAGACTAAAGCTAATAACTTTTGGTAGATGTATTATAAATTATTTTCATTTATTTCTCGTACTTTCCAAGACTGCCCCATTTTTTTTTTACAATGGTATGTACTACCTACATAATGGAAAAACAATTTCTATGCAATTCAGTTTAATGTGTACATTTACCTAATACACAAAATGTGCTTAGCATTGTGATGGAATCTAGAGTTGCAGGAAATAAAGATAACACTTTGTCCTTTCCTTAAACTTACAATTGAGTAAGACTATAGAAAAGTAAACACCACTTATTTATAGCAGAATGAAATCACCTTTTGATCAAGTTGCAAGTAACAGGTGTTGGTAAATTGAATGAAAAACAATCAATGACTGGCAAAAGGGAAAGGGCAAAGAAAAGAGTGGTTAGTAGGAGACTTTCACTGAGTCACCTGGAGAATACTACACATGACCATATCCTTAGTTGGAATGAATGAATTTACGTTTGTTTGGAAGCAAAGTTTAGTAGCAAAAGTAAGCATTCCCCATATTTAACATATATATTTATATCTGCTATAATAAATAACCTTGAGGAGACAGGAAGATTTTACAGAGAATGGCAGAAAGGAGGAGAGTTAACAGGAAAGAGAATTTATCATACTGCAGGAAAAATAAAACCATGTCATTGAAAAAGAAAATAAAGACAAAAACAGAAGACTCGTTCAAAATATAGTTGTTTCTCTAACCACAGTGAATGGGGCAAGAGTAGTTACTTCCCCACATTGCAGGATGGTGCCAATTAAAGATCCTCCTTTCCGAAGGCAGTTACCGCTCTAGAGAAAAAGATAATGAGGCTGACCAAGCATGCCCAAACAATTCCTTACAAATTTACCAAGCAGATACATTATTCCACCCTTCTTGGGCTGGAGTCAGTTAAAACGTAGAAAAAAGTCAGGAGGGGCTTAGAGTAGGTCTGTAAGACCACACTATTAAAACCCTACATAGGTTTTAATGTGGAGAACTAACAAAATAATGAGTGTTGATACATAAAGCCTTAGCATTATTTCCTGTTGCCAGTATTATTACTATCAATCACTAAATTAAGATTCTAGTCATACTCTAGTTCCAAGAGTAGTAATGTATTTATTTATAGAAGAAATGTTCTTCTTTTGATTTGATCCGAAGAAAAATCTAAGGAAGATCCTGAATATACCACAGACTTAAGAACTTCTAATGATTTCTCAGCAACCTAAAAACCATTTCTTTAAGTGATTCTCAAGTTGTATTTGTCAGGAAAACTGGCCGACAAGAAATCTCCAACCCATCAGAGATGACATATGAAGTTTTATAATCCCAGGTCTTATCCCAAGTTTCTTAAATAAATAACATGTTGTCTCTCCCCAGGTTTGGGAGCTGCGGGTAGACAAACTTTGCCCTTCCCTATTCATATTTACTCTCATGTTCAGTCTAAAAAAAAATGGGAGGATGTGGTTTCCAACAAAGAGCCACAAGTTTTGATAGTTGCTTATATTTCTTTTGCAGGAGCTTCAATGGGAATCTTTCCTTGGCAGTTTAGTGGCTAAAATGTCATCATCTGACTGCCTTAATTGTGTTAGCATGTTTTGGATGAACTAGTTAGGGAAGGACTTTCACCTCATTTTAAGAGTGACCTCTCATGCTCAGAGGAAATTAGCTTGCCCCAAATGCAAAGGCCTTGACATCATTAGCCAGTTCAGGTACCACATGTTACTTTATTAAATTAAAGTGGTAAACTATGGAGGTGTTTTTTAATGTTATCACTTATAAAAAGCTATTACTTGGGGGGAAAAAAGTGGGGGGGGCCATCTCTTGGCAGAGCTCAGCCAGGTTAATGCTGAGTCAGGCTTTCTGAGTTCTTCTGTGCTCAGATTCACCCTTGCTCACCCAAGCTTCCGTGCAATCACAATCGCCTACACTCAGCCTGACTCCTTGAGGGGGAAGCACCCCAGAAATCTTGTCTAGACTTTGATGACTACATTTAATCTCAGAGCCCAGGGAGTAACTAAAAAAGAGAAGGATCGTGAGACGCTGCCTGAAAAGTGGGCATTACCTGGATATCCTGCACAAAAACTTTTTTATAACAATTTTAGTTTAAAAATTTTACTAATAGGGCAGGTTTTGTAATTGGCAAATTAAAGATGCCATTTTTTTCCTCAATATCTAGTGCTGTTTGGCCAGGGGCACAGATATGAATATAGGAATTCAGAGATGTCAGCCAAGTCAACTATATTTTTTATTCTTATCAAATTTTCTCAAGCAAACTGATTGCCAAAAAAGACCAGGGTCCATGTAGTTACTTCCCTCCTGTAACAGGGCCAATTGCTTCAGAATTTATCTTAGGCATATTGTTTTGCCCATTATCATCAGTAAAAATGCAGGGGTCTAGAGTTCAGAAAAAAAAACACTGCAACTTCTTTTCTTTGGAAACCAACCTGGAGCTGAATGGGGGGTGGGGAGGGCCAGGGGGAATAACAAAATATCACGGGATATGGCTTAGAACTGGAACACAATGAAGGTCCAGACAGAGAAAAATATTTGAGAACTAGGATTGAGTCTGAAAAACTCAAGAGATGAATTTTCTGAGGTAACTTAGGTAGGGAGACCCATCTTAGACATACATCACACCTGGACAAACAGTCACTATATGCAGAAAGTGCTAGGTCTTTGCTGCTGACAAGTAGACTGCAAGGCAGAAATTTATAGGTTCATATATTCAGACATAAAAGGTTTAAATTCTATCTTGGACATTTAATAGTTGAGCTAGCTTTGGCAAGTTATTTAACTTTCTTAAACTTTATTTCATCATCCATAAAATAGGAATAATGCTACATGAGTGGGAGTTAACATCAAAGTTAACACAAAAAGGGAGCTTAGCATAATGCCTGACATGTAACACATCTTCAGTAAATGTTAACAGTTAAAAATAGGAAAAAATATCAAGACTCAGTACAGTCAGGTGGCACTCAAGGATGTGTACAGAAATTAGCAACTTAAAGGATTCCCTGGCCAAGAAAAGCATCTGAGATTTTATTGCAACCCAAACAGGGTTAGTGCAGGGATCTTCAGCCAAAGAAAATAGATGAGGGCAGCCCTGGTGGCTCAGCGGTTTAGCGTTGCCTTCAGCCCAGGGCGTGATCCTGGAGACCCCGAATCGAGTCCCACAGTCAGGCTCCCTGCATGGAGCCTGCTTCTCCCTCTGCCTGTGTCTCTGCCTCTCTCTCTCTATCTCCCATGAATAAATAAATAAAATCTTAAAAAAAAAAATAGATGAGAAACCAGGTCTGAACCAGAAAGTGGGCAGTAGGTCCTAGAGTAATTTCAAAGTTGACTAATGAGTGTGGGGGCTCCTTTCTGTCCAGGTTCCCTGGTTACTCTCAGGGGTCAGCCTAAAAAAAAATTTTTGGAAGGGGGGAGGGGCAGCAGGAGGGGAGAGAGAGAGACAGAGATAATCTTAGGCAGGATCTATACTCAAGGCAGAGGCTGATGTGGGGCTCAATCTCACAACCCTGAGATCATAATCCTCAGATCATGACCTGAGCCAAAATCAAAAGTGGAATGTTTAACTGACTGAGCCACCCAGGGGCCCCCAGCCTAAAATTCTTAAAGGGATAGTAGTTAAGTACACACAGAGGATGCAAATAATCAAACAAATGTTCTCTTTCATTTTCAAAACTATAGCAGCCATTCTATAGTGTCTTCCTCCTCACCGTAAGAATTATCTTGTCAAAGTTTATCACTGCAATGGGATAGTAATTACAGCAACTCTTACTGTGTTTTGAGTCTATTAGGGCCCATCTGTTCCCAGTATGGAAACACTCTACCCATAATCCCTACAGAGCATGTGCTTTAACCTGTGATCCATTCAATCCCTCACCCTCTTCAACCAGTTTCTTCTGATTAGATCATGAATCGATACCTAAGGAGCAGTGGACATCAATGGACTGAGAACTGCCTGATTTTTAAAAATGAATAAAGTTAATAAGACTCCTTGCATTTGGGGATTTTTAACCAAGAAACACTGGAAATTCCAGGCAGTACAGTTAAAAGTCCTGGAAGTACATTATGGGCTCATGGGCACAACACTCTCACGAAGGTTGGAGTCTCAGTCAAAGCTGACCAGGTGACACAGAATGGGACAGAGAGACTCAGAGAAGCCACAACAAGGAAGATGACAGAGCCACAACATTATAGAACATCTTTTGGGAGATTTACTTCTTGATCTTCCTGGGGCCTGGTGTTTGGCACTTTCTGGAATCTTTGCTTTAGCTTTGCCCATTACCTCCCTCCAGTGATTTTATTTGAGCTTTATGCTTCTCTTGCCACAATCATAGTCATAAAAACAACCACAACAACAACAGAATCCCTGCATTGCTTCTAAAAGCAAAAGCAGAAAAGAACCAATCGAAGACGAGTTTCTTCTCTGAAGATTTTTGCACACTGGCTGATCCTTTGAAAATGACCCAGGAAAAGTGCATGCAAAATATCAAAAATATCAACTGGCTGGTATAGCCCACCTTAAATCCAGTCCCACTAAGTGAAGACATCTCACTTTTCCCTACCAACAAATCTTGGTGTTACAGTAGAGAGTCCCCATGACACAGGGAGAATAAATATAAGATCTTCAATTGCACAGACCATGGTTTGAAATTCAACTGCGTAATTTGGCCCAATTATTGTTCCAGTAAGAAAGCTCTTTATACTATGCTCTATTAATTTGTTTGTTTCTATTATTATGGTCTCATGGTCTCTTATTTTATTCAATGGCTAATAATCAATTTTATCATTGTTTATTTTCATGTTGTAATATCCCCCAATTTGGTCAGTGGGGCCCTTCAAGCTGGCTTCTATGTACTTTGGCCATGTTCCTATCATTCTTGATCATCCTTGAGCACATCTTTATCTTCTGGGCTTTCAGGCCCATCTTGTACATTTTTTTTTTTTTTTTTTTTTTTGTCCCAGCCCAAGAATAGCCATTTCCTCAAGAAGACCTGGTTTCAACAAGTGGAGAATAATATGTAGGAAGAAAGATCTGGACGCTAAATATATTCATTGTTTGTGGCATGTCATTGTTTTAGCTTATATTTATTTCTGTATCTATTAAAAAAAAAACAGAAAACATGAGTTCATAGTAATATCCCCATTTCCAATTCAGCACCATCTGAATCCCACCTTTCAACCTCCACCATCCTTCTCCAATACCATAAAAGTAGAGTCAATGATTTTACTTATCTGAGACAATTGTTCCTTCTGTAAAGTGAGGATAATAATAAATTCTTTGATCAGCTTTTCTGCAGGTTAAATGCCATAGTGTTTATAACAGTAGCACTATAACAGGGCTACTGCAAGCCCACACGGTTCCTGGTGTGCAAGAGACAATACATGCTCCTCCAGGTTGACAGCCTGACAAAGGCAGTATAAGCTGGCTTTTTGCTCCAACCCTCTCCCTACAGTGGGGCATTTGTGGAGTTTGCAATCTGAATAATAGTAACCCATGCTTGCATCATAGGCACTAAGTCGTTATTGTTATAATAGATACACGTGCATATTTTTCATGCAAATGTTTCATCAATAGGAGATCAAGTCAAGCTAAACAAACTCGTCACCAAGGTTTCAGTCTGATATAAAACTCAGGGAACCTCGGAGCACCAGAGCACTGTCAATAGAACCAAGTACACCTCTAAGGTCATAATGGAAAACAGTGGGCACTTACCTGATACAGGTCATTTTTTAACCACAGGCCTCATGATATCTCACCTTAAACTCTGCATCAGAAGCAGGTTGAAGTGGAAATAAAACCCAATTCTCTTATCCAAAGACTCAACTATCAGCTAAGAGGCAGGTAATCTTACTATATAATATAGGGAACATAAATGAAGATAACACTAAAGGCCCGAAAGTTCACCTAATATCATGTTTGTGGAGCATCAGGTTTGCTGGCAGATATGTGGGTTATACCTGGTGAAGACCCCACTCCTGGAATTCCACCAGCTTCCTTTGAAAGCAGGAAAATCCATTCATCCCCAGTTCCCTCAGATATTCTTCCTCAGGGCTTAGTGGATTTTAGAAGTTGGGGAGAAACCTAATGAATCTAACTCAATGCTACAAATAGTAGCTTTGAGTTGTAGAACATTAAAAGAGTGTTGTGTATAAGTAATGAATCACTACACTCTATACCTGAAACTAATATTACATGGTATGTTAACTAAAATTTGGTGGGAAAAAACAAGTAACACAGACTTCTAAGGTGACATTCTTCTATGGAAGACAATAAGGCTGTTATAATAACATCTGTACTAGGAATGGGGTAGAGACCATGTAGACAGTCCCCTCTCCCCTGTAAGAGGTCCACACTATACAACATTATAGTGACACAGAACTCCAGGCCACTGTGGCAGCTGTGCAGCCATGCTGTTCTTTTTAACTTTTGGGGGGAGTGGGGGATAGAAGTGCAATAACTAAGATCCCTGTTGTCTTTCATCTCCTGAGCTGGGTGACAGCGACACCTAAGAATGCCTTGGGGGGGAGGGGGGACTAAAGAATAACATCCAAGAGGCAAAGCAAAGGCAATATTGTTGCTCCCAGAGTCCCCAGCTCTTATCATGTGCTTTTAAGAGTCCCAAAAACCTCAGACTCATGAAGTACTCAACCTAATGCCTTGTGTGATGAAAACCATGCAAAAGCCAAGCCAAATGACTTCTCTCAGGTTTGTTTCCAGGATTCCACTTTCCCTAAACAGTGTTTAGGCACCAGAGAAAAGGAAAAGAGGAATGAGAGGAATGAGGGGAGGAGGAGTAGGAGCAGCAGCAGCAGCAACAGCAACCTGCAAGAGCCTAGCACAAAGTATGCATCTAGTAGGGGCTCAGTAAACAGGTCCTCCCTTCCTCCTTGCGTAGGACCCTCCTCCTCTCCTGCTGAACATGGGAGAAGGGACCAGGTTATTTCTTTCCAAAGTAAAGCTGGGTCTGAGGATTCCCTGGGTCACTTAAAGAAACCCGCTGCCTCATCAAGAGCCAGGATTCAGGACTGTCCCTCATCCTCTGCCCACTTGAAGCACGTGGGAAATTCCCACCCCAAGTGGGAAGAAAACATCCTCCGGGTGATGAAGGAGGAGCCCCAGCTAACTCCGGGAGGACTCGCTCCCTGAGGGGGGTGGATGGGCCTGGGCTGTCGGGCACAGGACCCTCTCCCCAGGCCGCCCCCGAGGCTGGTCAGAAGGCCCCACCGAATTCACTTTCCCCCCCCCGCCCCCAATGACAAGGGATGCAAATCATTTACCATTTCTTCGTTAGTAAAATGAGGGTCTGGGTGTGTGGTTCATAAGGCTAAGGTGTGGATGAACTGGCAGGTGGGCCATTGAGGGGCGCTCCTGAGAGTTCCTCTTGTCCTCCTCCCACGCACAGCAGTTGGCTGTCCCCCGACGGAGGTGATGTGAAGGTACCGACACCTCAGCATCACTTTCCCCCGTGGACCCTGGCCTGGCCACAAGGTCAGAGGAAGGGGCACATAAATGCAAGGCTGGAATTTCCCAAGACACTCTTGGTTAAATTTTGCACAATTCCCGAAGCCTCAAAGTGTTCCTATTCGGTAAGAAGAAAAATTGGAGGCCACCCCAAGCTCCTCGCCTGGCCTCTAGGGCGCAGTAACAGCGTCTGTGGGAGCTCACCACCAACATCCAGCCCAAGAGCGACATAGTAGCCCTGCAGCCTCAGGGGCCGAGAAGTGCCCCCCCCCTCCTCCTACTCCTGCCCCTTGGCAGTCACAGCACTGCCACCTGCGGATTTCAACCTTGGGGTGTTTCCTCTAAACCTGTGTGGAGGAACTCCTGATATCCAGGAAAGTTCCCTGACCTGAGTGCTGGTCCTCTTCATCCCAGCCCTGCTCCGTAAACCATGACTCCTCACTAATAAATTGCCAGGTGTCAGGGTGAAGACAGAGAAGAAGACGGATAATTGGGGGCCACTGACATGTTACCTCATTAACACAAATGAGTGGTAAGGAAGCAATACCCCCAAAGCCCACTATAATGGGAGGGACTGACTGCAAAATGAAGAAAACTCAGATTTCTAAACTAAGTAAGAAAGCAAAATTGGGGTCCAGACCATCATTTTGGAAGGGGGAAAAAATTAGAAACAGGAAAAGCAAAAACTATGACAAAAAAAAAAGCAGCCAGCACTGACATTCTGTGGGTTTTAACTCTTTGCATATAGGTAATTTGAAGTCACAGAAAGTCCCTAAAGAACCCATAAGTCAAACTAAACTATAAGCAGCTATTGTCAAAATCCAGCACAGAATTCTGTCTAAACTTGGAGATTCAATAGATTTGAGGAGCAGCATGGCTACCAGTGGAGTCAGAGAGCCGGGTTTGACTACTGGGTTAAGTGCTGGCTTAACTGATGAGCTGAGCAAGCCATTTAAAACTCAGAGCTCCATCCCCTGTATGATGGGAATAAAAACAGGATCTATTTCATAACATTGTTGTAAGTGGTAAATGTGACAATGAATTTAAGATGCTTAGCAAAGTGTTTGGCATTTAAGTATCTGATAAATGTCTTATTGTTATTATCATGGTCCTCCAACTTGTTAAGCAGGAAGTAGAGGTCTTAGAAGTGATATTACAATGCAAAGTGGCAGGAAACATCAGTGACAGCAAACCAGCTTCTACCCTGTTACCCCAAATAAATTCTGCTGCTACAGTAGTCAGTTAAAGATCGTATACCTCAAAAAAAGAAAGTCTAAGCCTATTACAGTACATTAAAAAAAAAACTATAGAAATAGAGCAAAAATAGTAAATCAAAATCTGTAACTAGAAATAAAGGTCACCACCATCCCAACTGCTCCACTCCTCACTGCCCAGGGGGGAGGCTGTGCCACATTTCTCCCACCTAGGGAGCCAGAAAAAGCATCATTTAAACTTCCCACCAGCAGAAGACAACTGATTCCAGGGTTCCTAAACCCATACAACCCTGCAGAGGCCTTTAGAGGTGGGTGAAGAGTTGATCAGGACCCTCAGCTGGGGAGATATGCATTGTATGAACCACACAGGACAGGCTAGTTGCAGGATTCTGTGGACATGACTTGTCCTAGTACTACAAAATTTTTAATGTTGAAAATACATACAAGCATGACAAATGGGGGAGCACCAAATGACCATTAGGCTTATAATATGTGTGTGAATAAGCCATCAAAATAGTCTCTGCAAATAAGGGGCCATAAAAATGCTAATATTTCCACCTTTTACTAGTAATAATAATGCATCATCAGGCTGAAACAGTTCCTTAAGTACCTTATGTTCTCTGCTGGAATCAAGTCATTAATCCCATTTATATAGCTAATGGGGAAGCCCTAAGTCCAAATTAAGGTCTTGAAGAAAAGTACTGAAATTAATGACAAAGGGGAATCATTTTTCTCTGCAGCTATAAGGTTGCTTTGCTAAATAAGTGCTAAATAGCACTTCTTGCCCTAAACTTTACATTGAATACTGAATGATCTACTCAGGAAAGAAGCGGTTAATAAACGCACATCAATAGTTTTTGGGTTGGTCAATCCAGACCTTGTCTGATCCCTTAATATGTCTCCTTCCTTAAAGTCTCCATGTTCCAGTGTGCCAGAGAATAGAACAGTGACCTCCATGCCATACCACACTCACCCCAAACTCTGCAAGGTGACCCCGTTTTAGTCTGCCACCCATTCCATATGAAAAATAGTAGCGCATAATAGTTATGTTTTACTGAATTCCAGGGCCAGATGGACCGACAAACGTGGGTCACATCCCAGCTCTACCAGCATCTGAGGTTTCTATATTAGTTAATATCTTTTAGGGTAGTTTTCCTTGTCTTTAAAGTGGATGGGGAAGTAAAAGTACCCTTGGGATTATTTGAACAATTGTTTATTAATATTAGTATTAAGTGACTTTAAGGGAGGGAGGGAAAAAAGAAGGTAGAGAGGGAAAGGGGAGCAGGCAGGCAGAGAGAGGACTCCCTGAAAAGCCACAACTTTACCTGACAGACCTGAGAGAGGACAAGCTAGAGGACCCTCCCCAGATCCCAGGGTCTCTCTTCCCGGAGTCTGGCCTTGTTCTCGTCACTGAAAGGTTCAAGAGCAAGAAAACTTGAAGCCCAGTGGAGCAGCAGCCTCCTAGGAGCCACACAGGGAGGAGGGGATGGGTGTGCCTCTGAGCTGCGGTGATGGCTTTTGCTTTTTGCTGGGGGTGGTGGGCTCTGTGCCGTGAGCACGTTTAAAGAATACAACGAGAGGGAGGTGTGAGCCTGCCTTGTTGCTATGCTCCCAATGGAGAACACTGCTGCTGAACCATTGCATCCTTGCTCTGCAATTACAGTCCTAATTGCACCTAGCAAAGGTACCTAATGCACCTGAGTGACTGTCATTAGCCGTTCTGCCCACACATAACCTCTGAGGGAAGCACTGGGAATTCTTTCTCAATATCAGTAGATAGCTACATTTCCAAGTAGCTTGTCTCCCTGTTTTGTGTCCAACATGTGGTAGCCCCTTGTCCCCACAGGTCTCTCGGGCCCCAGATTCCATGCATCCACAAAAACAAAATAGGAAGCCCCATCCTTTGCACTGGGGCCACATGCTTTGGTATGAGTAGAGTGACCATGCTATTTATCATCTGAAACACTGGCGAAAAGAAAGCACTCATAATAATGACACTGAGATAATAGGCATAAACTGGGACTTGCCTAAGCAAAAAACGATATAGGGTCATCCTAAGTGTGAGACACACTGCTGGTGCAGGGAGTGATTCTAGCTGGGCTTCATACTTGGGGAATCCCTGCAAAAAGCAGGAAATGACCCATATACTAGTTAGCCCTCTCTCTTTGAAAACTATCATAACTGGGACACCTGGGTGGCTCAGTGGTTAAGCATCTGCCTTCAGCACAGGGCATGATCCTGGAGTCCCTGGATAGAGTCCCATAGAGCTCCCTGCATAGAGCCCGCTTCTCCCTCTGCCTATGTCTCTGCCTCTCTCTGTGTCTCTCATGAATAAATAAATAAAATCTTTTAAAAAAAGAAAACTATTATAACGGTTTTTCCTCCTTTAAAAAAAAAAGAAAAGAAAGGATAACATTTTAAAATGAAATATTAAAATTATTAATATGAAAGTAAGCAATACAGAAAAGCATACAAAAAAGATCAAAAAATTGCTGAAAATATCACCAGTGGGGGGAGGGGACTTGAGGGGAATAGTATCATCATTTGGTGAAAATCATTTTTCCACATCTCCACACTTGAAGAATAGATAAACTGAAGGTTGGATAGAAAAACAAAATAGGGATCCCTGGGTGGCGCAGCGGTTTGACGCCTGCCTTTGGCCCAGGGCGCGATCCTGGAGACCCGGGATCGAATCCCACGTCGGGCTCCCGGTGCATGGAGCCTGCTTCTCCCTCTGCCTGTGTCTCTGCCCCTCTCACTCTCTCTCTCTCTCTCTCTCTGTGTGACTATCATAAATAAATTTAAAAAATTAAAAAAAAAAGAAAAACAAAATAACCATACTACACTAGAAGGAATTGTACTACACAAGATATTTTTAATAAAAGGAGCTGAATTTAATTGTGCACGGTATGCCAGAAAAGGAACCAGAAATGGCAGTACAGGAAATGTTGAACCTCACACAAATGCTTCTGCATTATAAGAAAGATGAGTTCCTATATCCAAACTTCCCAGGGCCCTACAATAGTACACACCCTAACCCCCTTCTGACATGATTCCAGTACTTGTAGGAATAACATGGATTAAAGTCAGTTTCCAGCAACAGATGGCAAACAGCCCTGGCAGCAAGTCTGTGGAATACAAAGATAGTTCCTCTACCCTCAAAGAACCCCTTATGATCCTACAATTGGGGTCTTCCATTTCCCTCTTCACCAACTTGGTTGGTGAAAGGCATCTTTTCAGAGAAAATATGTTGCCTGTAGAGGTTGGTCTATTGCAATAAAGAGAGTGCTTGGCTTGAAGTCAGGAGACCAAGTCCCTTCTTCCAGGCCTGTATCAGAAAGTTGTCTTTGGAACTTTCTGAGCCTTAGGGTCTGCCCTAAACAAACAGTTGATATGAAGAACAAATGAGAGACTCGGTGGTAATGAGGGGAAGCTTTAAAACTGATGACTGGAAGTTTTGGGTGGGACCATATTGCCTCAGAAGCAAAGAACGGGTAGACGATCATAGTGCGGAAAGGTCACATTCCATGACCTTGCCCATGTTACTTGTAATTTAACCTTCCTGAAACTCTGTTTCCACATCTTTGAAATGAGGATAATAGGAGAACTCAAGTCATAGAATCATCGTTAGGATTACAAGACAGCCTATAAAAAGAGCTCAGCCTGTCTTTTGACTCGTCAAAAGCATTCAGAAATGCCAACTAACAATATTAACAAGTAAGTTTTTACAATGAGGTCTGGGGAAATCCAGGGATAGGTCACTTCCTGGGACGGACAGACCTGAATGGGGTTTGGCAGTGGGAAGCCAGCTCTCAAATAGTTCTGTGAATACGTAAAATAGAAAGGGGGGAAAGCAACTTCCTCCAAGTCAGATCTTTACCTAAGCCAACCTTGCCAAGCATGGCTCACATCTGACATTTACAATGCACTTAATTCTCTGTAGATCATGACGTGTGCTGGAGAAGATTTCATCAGTGTGGTTTTGAAGTTATTACCCTAAGCTTTGGACTCAAACATTCAAACTTGCACATTCACACTCTGCCATGGATAGGCTGTGTGACCACAGGCAAGTAACTTAATGTCTCTGAGCCTGATTCTTA
This sequence comes from Canis aureus, assembly GCF_053574225.1. Classification (NCBI taxonomy): domain Eukaryota; kingdom Metazoa; phylum Chordata; class Mammalia; order Carnivora; family Canidae; genus Canis; species Canis aureus. The sequence goes on along the minus strand of NC_135639.1, from coordinate 20,355,348 downwards.
ATCTGTCAAATGGCAATAATGATCAGTTTTATGGAGCTGTGAGGATGAGTGAATGATATTGGGTGGGGTGTGGGGGAGGGTATGTCCCCTACAGGGCCTGTTACCAGAGTATGCACTCAGTAAATAGTAATTCCCATTATTAATGATTTTTATCTGTCCCTGCCTTTCAAAAGTTTACAATATACTCACAGGGAGAAAGCTAATGCACTAAAAGAAGAGCCCAAAGTAAATGATAGAAAACTATTACATGCTAAAATTAGGGAAACATTTATTTATTACGTATCTACTGAGTTTGTAGTATGTGCCAGACACTGTGCTGATGGTTGGAGATACAGTAATGGATAAAATAGCTACACTCCAGCATTAACCATTCAAGTATGCTGGTGACTCACTTATAATCTATAGCATAGGTCACCCAGCTCCCTTCCACAGCTAAAGGCCTGTACTAACCCAGACCAAAAGGACTCAGTGTGGGGTCTTCTCTCTAGGAAACATTCATCTCTCTGGGGTGTCTGGGTGGCTCAGTTGGTTAAGCATCTGACTCTTGATTATGGCTCAGGTCATGATCTCAGAGTCCTGAGATAGAGCCCTGCATTGGGATTCTCCTCTCCTTCTGCCTCTCACCCCTCTCCCCGCTAAAAAAAAAAAAAAAAAATAACTGAATCTTTGAAAAACCTTCATACCAAATAGGTATGAAGAAAGGATCTTTAGCTCACTCTCTATTTGCCATCTTCCTTTTAGCTAATACAATCTACAGAAACTTGCAGGAAGCTCAGATAATTCCCAGATCTAAAATCTCAGTCAAGAGCTATAGTCCTGGGGTCTGATTTGCATTCATGAATATGCAGCAGCACGAGCCTCTAGCTCAGGATTTCTGCCCTTTGAGGTGTGTCAGGGCTATGTTTGTGGCTGTACACGTCCCTTCCTAAATGGAGTGCGCAGTCAGGAAATGCAGATCTCAGAGCTGCAAGGGTGGGAGGAGCCACACCCAATCTCCAGCTCCTGTCATTTCTTTTCTGCAACTGAATCTCAAAACTAGACTTTCTCATCTTTGGAATGTTTTCAATTCTGTTTCAAAACATGGAAAAACAATATATTTTAGTCTCCTCTAGACCTACTTTTGAGTGATAGGAAGCAAATGATTTAACTGTAAAGAGCTTCTACTAATAACCTTCTCAGACTCAAAGAGTCCCAGAAAAGGAAAACACCCACAGAAATACTGCAACCTATGCTTATCTTAAAAGCAGGACCAAATAGCTTATATTTGAGAGATTCAAGAGAGATGTAGTTTAATCTTAGATATTAACAGCCAATTCTATTTTCATTGTAAGGACATTTGTGTCCATAAGAGACTTTCTGATATACAACTGAAGACCTCGTCCCTCTCTTCTTTGATCTTGGCAGAAAGGCCCTCAGCAGCCCAAGTCAGCATCATGAATTTGGCATCACCACTATCATCTGCCTAGCCAACTGAGAAGTTCCCTCTGTTGCAGTACTAGAATACTCTTGGATTTCATTGATGGGGCTGGGAAGTTCCCTGCATTGTCAGGGGAACTTTTTGAAGGAAGAAGCCAATATCTGAGGTCCAGGCTAAACTTGGCTCCGGGTGAGTGCCATACCCCAATGATGCAGAATCTCCTTCTAGATATTAGGTTTCTGAGAGCTGAGGCTAGAACCAGTAGGGGCAGCAAGACAGAGAACCAAAGGCCATGGCTAGACATGATATTGCTATTCTTTGGGTGCCAGGAAGGGTATTGCAGAAAATCTCTTACTGACATTACTGATGTTCTTAAAATTAAAATAGAACTGCCAGCTAATGTCAAAGATTCAGCAGCAGGTTGCTGCTTTACAGCTGTCACCATCTCTAAAGAGACATTTTATCATAGTGGTTATAGGGAAGACACTTTCTTGTCAGACTAGACTTGAAGGAAGGAGCCATGCCCTAAACTAGGACAGAGAGTAAGGAAACAAACATTCTCTGAACATTCACCCTGATCAGCAAGACCAGATGCTGCTTCACTACAGATACTTTTAGCATGAATAACTTCCTCATCAATTATGCATTAGTATTCTCAACTTATGGATGAGGAAACAAAGCTCAGAAAGGTTAAACCACTTTCCTAAGGTCATAAAGCCTGATGCGGAATGCAAAGTGAGGTCTTTTGACTCTTCCCAGGGTTCTTTCCACTCCATGGGATACCTCAAGAGATAAATATATCCTGGTTCTAGCCTGAAATCTTACCAGCCACAAGTATGACTTTCTACCTAGCAGAGGGATAGAAATTAAGGCCAGCCTACACAGAAGATAGAGAGATTGATTACATAGATGGCATGGAATCCAGTGGTTCTAGAAGGACCTCAGAGAAGCCTGTTCCAAACCTGAGCTGCATCAGATTTGGCTGGAGATTCCAGAGAACAGTTGATGGGTCACTTGTAAAGGAATGTCTCCAGAAACTGCCTGACTATAAGGTTCTTTCCTGGGGAGCCTAAGAGGTGACACTCTTCTTCAGCTAGCCTGTTTTAAGATGCCCCAGGAGCAAGAGAACATTCCAGGTAGCTTCTGAAGGTCTCTGCCCACCATAGACAAATATGAGCAAGCGTAAAGGCAGACAGTGTCTCAAATGAAATGCCAAAAGTATCTCTGGAATCAGAACTAAGATCAATAGCTCTGACCATAAATCATTTAGACAAGTCACCTAATGCCATTGTGCCTCAGTGCCCTCAAACACTGGCCATGAATATGCTTTGAAAAGACAAACAGTCTCAATGCACAAAGTACATACGACTACAAGGAGTAAAAAATGTACAAGGCATAAGATGAAAACTAGAAGGTAAAATATAATTTTAGAAAAGGGTAAAATCAAACAGAATAGGTTAAAAGTTTAGTAATTTATATAACACAATAGCATTCTCTTTGCATATTGTTTAAACACATACATTTATGAAAAGATCAGAGATCCTCTTTCACAGTGAGTTTATCTATAAATACCATGTTTCTCAAGATGCAGTATCAAAGTACTTGAGTCAGAATCCCCACGACACTAATTTTAAAGAGATTCCTGGACTTCACGAGAGACTTGCTGAATCAAAATCTCTGTGGGTAAAGCCCAGGACTCTGAACTCTAAATAAATTCCCCTAATGGTGCATATGCAGGTAGTTGACAGACCCCACTCTGAGAACCCCGCAGGAGCATCTTCCAATCACATTGTTACCCCTGGAAGAAGCATGGCCAGCACAGTTAATGAATAAATGAGGTGGGGGAAGGAGTCAGGCAGGTGTTAAACAAGCAGTGCTAGTGTTTCAGATTAACTGGGACCCCAGGAAAGCTTATTATGTCACAGTGGAGGACGCTGATGCTCATAGTGGGGTACAAGATTATCACACCCAATTTACGGAACCCTGGGGAGAGGCTTGGGGGATACGAAATGAATCCAGAGTTTACACTAGTTCACACATTTAGCTCTTATTAAGCCCCAAACTATTTTACCCACTATAAGCTTAAAATAATATCTGTATATGCATGCATATGTTTATATGCATGTATTTATGGCTATATATTTATGCACTTTACAAGTCTCCTCTTCTCTCCATACCCCTCCTCTATCCCCACATCAGCCTCTAGTGAACAAAAAGACAAAATGTTCCCTATCACTTCCTGCTACAGCCATGATTCCTAATATGGAAAGTAACCTGGATGCCTTTGATATGAAGGTTAGAAAGGATACCTAATATAGTTTTCTGACCTTAACTAACCAGGCACCTATGGGCATATGGAGTGGTGTCCTTAGGTGAGGCTTTCATGTGTTTCTTATGAGAGGAGTCAAGCTTAATGAATTAATCAGAGAGCCCAACACTTGTCCTGGCCAAAATATCCAGTTACTCAGTCTGAGAATCAGGCCAATGGCATAAGAGCTAACCACTTGGTACAGAAACTGTAGACTCTCAAAATCACCAGGAATGCAACATAAAGATCAGAATCCCAGATCTCAGCTTAATCAATTTTCAGCTGTGTGAACACAGTCAAATTTGGAATGTATCTGGAAACAAAAAAGAGCCATCATTTTCAAATAATAGCTACTGGGCCTCACCAAAGCTGTGTGGCTCTAATGAAACTCCAATAGCATTCAATATTGTGTCAGAATGGCCTTTCAATGCTCTAAATCCCTGACATATCCCTAATCTCCTTTCTCCTGTGCCCCAAGAGGAACAGAGGATCTTGTCTTTACTTAGGTCTGGTTGAGTTCTGAGGCAAAAAATTGACCTATTCTTATACTCTTGAGGTTGCTGAGAATTCCCCACGTATTCTGTTTCCAAACTCCAAAAATTTAGTAAAACTAAGTTTAAAACTAGTAAAACTAATAAACTAAATTTTTTACTAGTAAAACTAGTAAACTAAAATTAGTAAAACTAGACTTAGTAAAAGTCCTAAATTGCTCTTCATGAGTCCCTATGTCTGCAAGTCACCTAGCAGGAGCCACTCTGTTGGGCCTAGAATTTTCTTAGACAGGCCAATTAAATTCTAATGGTAGCTCTGAGTTTATAGAGGAAGAGAAGGATCAAAATCGGATGATTTTATTTCAGTGTCCTCAAAATGCAGCCCAAAGACCATCTCATCAGAATAACCTGGAGGATTTTGAGACTCAGTGATCTACTTATTGGAGGTGATTGATGATGAGAATTTCAGAAAAGGAAAAGAGAATAGGAACTGTGATCCATAGAGCTTTCCCCCACCACCCCAAGATTTTTACACAATCATCTTTAAAGAAGACATATCTGTATCCCCAGCTAAGTGTGTGCTAGATAAACCTGGCCCAAAAATTGTTCCTGACTCACAAACACACACCGTGGAAAGGCACTTTCCTTTAGGACCATCTCCTCCTTCATGTCTCCCTTTTCCTAAGATGGATTCATGAGGCTGCATTTACTTTCCTGGAAGATTCCTCATCCTCCACTATAAATCAGTGTTCTCGCTGCCAAATTGACTTGGATATTGTAGCATGCATGGAAAAAGGAGGAAAAAAACTCCAGACCTTAAATTTTATCTCACTTAAAAAAATTTTTTTACATCTGCAGATATTTTAGCTCTCAATAGCTCACCCATTTATTTAAGACCATTAAAAGAAAAATGATCAAGTACTAAATCCCCAGGCATAAACATGACAAAAGAAGGAAATTGATGACTACTGGCAGTCATTTGTAATATTCGTATTCTGGCATACTGTATGTTTTTCGACCTTAAGCAAGAGACATTTTGATGACTTTAATAGAGCTCTCTTTATGAACCTTTTTCTCCCTTTCTGTTTCTGAACTGCTGATTTCTTTTTTATTCCTGGCTCTCTCATCATTGCGCACATCTCTAAATTTCAAAGCCCGGGTCTGCTTGAGGATGCTCTGTTCATACTAGGCACTCACAACTATGGCAAGCAGAGATGCTCAAAGACAGAAATGCTCCCTGCAGAAAGATTGCATCCTAGAAATGCAGCACAGATGAGCTCCAACTCTCTAAGAATTTAGCTCGATAATAACAGTCTCTTAGAAATACAATGTGAGAATTAAGATATTTCTAGTCACATATTCTTAGTCACCCAGTCCTACCCCTGCCATTCTGGAGATGGGAAATTTGGGGGCACTTATGTAATGTTTCTAAGCTTCAGTTTCTTCATCTGTAGGATGTAAATGATAACAGTACCACCTCCAAGGATTATGGTGAATAGTTGATGTCATTAGATTTGTAAGAGCTTAGCAGGACCTGGCACATACCATGTGCTCTGTAAATGGTGGTTACAGATAATGTGAATGTCTGTGCTCTTGCTCTTCTCACTCGGTTTCTTGTCACTATGTAAGCAAAGAAATGCCTTTGGTCCTTGGGGTAAACTGAACAGGCAGGGAGAATCCTGCTGTGTGACAGATATTCCTTTCCTCTGGAACTTCCCTCTGGTCCATGGCCAGCCTCCTGACATGCCAGGGGCCTCTGCACCACAAACATCCACCCATGAACCTTGCATTTCCTTCCTACTTCATCTTTCTTTATTTCTATTACTTGGTGATCACCATGATAAAACTCCATTTAGAAAATAACAGATAAAATAAAAATTCCTTAGCACACAGAAAGTATAAGACTGCACCACACAAAGAAACTTTAGGAGTATTGATCTGTTTGATAACACTGAAGAAAAATTCAAATGGTCAAAGGAGCAAAATCATAACATCAAGAGAAAAATGTGAGAAATTTGTTTGGGGGATAAAGAAATGAAAAGGAGTTGTGAATTTAAAAAAAAATGGTGACAGTCTATTGATCAATACTTCAATAAAAATGTAAACATTTACAGCCTATATGATGGTGCTTCTTACAGGATCTATAAAAGTGTCTCTGCATAAAACCTCCTCTGATTTCATTTGGAGAGGGCTATATTTATTAATTATAATATTGAGTAAATATCATGTTTTTAAAATATAGTACCATATTAATACCTAATTGTAAGAATCATTGGAAAGGGCTGTCAGTTAAGAGCCCTGTGAGGTTAGCCAGCTCTCTCCCTCCACACACGACAGTCCACAAACTATTCCAACAATCATGTCCCTTATGCATATGTCCATGTGGCCTTGGGTACGTGTCTTGAAAGGCAAAGTGAAATAACTTTCCAGACTTTAATCACCAGCATCAAGATTATTAGTTTGTGTGTTCCTGTGACTTGATTCTGACATCTAGTCTTCTCCAGCTGCTAGTCAACATTCTACAGGAAAATTCATCCTTCTGAGCATAAAAATGTGCCCAGCATCACTTATTCTCTTTTTTTCTCTGTTTCCTCCCTAAAGACATTCTTTATCACTTTTTTTGTCCACTCTGACAAGACATTTTCATGACACCAAAAGGAGGTTGGAAATTTAGTGTATGTGCATCTCAAAGATTTCGAAACATAAAACCACTCACATATTCATTGCTCTCTTCTCCTAAATCCATAAATTTCCAGCCCTAGTGTGATTCAGTGATTTTTCAATGTCGGTTCTCTTTTAAATCACTTGCTTTCCCTCTAGGGTTTCCTTATTTCAAAAGATATAGCCCTCTATTTCTATTTTACATCTTGCTATCTCGCAGATCATGAGCTACCAGATTACATGGCTAAAATCCAAGTGCAGCTTCCTTTTTCACTGAATGGAGAAGAGGTTTGGGATTCAGATGCAGTACTCTAAAGGTAGCCCAAAGCCATCTGTCACTCAAAAGACCCTGTTACTGCATGTGTTACAGCAGTTCCATTGGGAACGTTATTTTGGGTAAAGTAAATAAAGAAAATGAATATGAGTGTCTATGCTGATCTTTAGAAGTCAAAGCATCCAAAGGTATTGTCATGGGTGCTGTCTACAGTCCTCATGGGGAAAGGAGGCATATATACAAATCAGAGCATGGTGGAGGACGAGAGGAAGGCATGTGAGTGCTGAAAACATCCATAATGTCACACACTTCCCCATCCTCTCTTCTGGCTTTGGTGACTTAAGTTAGCCACTTCATCTCAAACAACTATCCTCCCAACCCTGCCCGATGGAGCAGTAAAATCCCATTGCCTTTAATGGTGGTGTTGCCTTGTTACATGAAGTATTAATCAAAAGAGCCAAAGCCCCCACTTTTCTGATTCTTTTAGTATTATAACAGTATTTGAGTCCAGTTCTTTCCAGGCTCTGGGGTGAGTACTCCAGTATCACATTCATTAAATAGACTATCCACCACAACACTTAGATATGCACACACCTGGGTTCTAAGGATCCACGGTGTAAGGGAACTCTCATAGCAATGAGTACTGTGGCCTCCCGGTTCACCATACAACAGCCAGAGCAAACCTTCAAATATAGATTGTGTCATTTAAGCTTCCCTGACTTAGAATGATGTCAAAACCTTATGCTATGTCCTATACACTCCTCATGATCTGTCTGGTAGCTCTCTGGCCAACAAAAGTAAATGAATTTGCTATCCATTTACATGGTCATGGTTTCATGGGTTTGGCCTGGAAAGTAATCAGCAAGCCTTCAAGTATTAAACTCCCCATTTCCCTCTCTGCTCTCAATGCCTTTTTGTGTTGCTTATCCATACCTAGAATAAATCTAATTCTTTCTTTTTCCTGACTTGAATTGTCCCTAACATCTGGAAAATGAGCAACAGCTCTGGGAATGTTCATATCTAAAAGGAGTATATTTTTTTGTCTGCAAGATGCATAATTTTTACTCTGATAATTCTAGCATTTGATTCTTTTACATCTTTTATTCCAATATCCAAATTGTTTAACCAACTTGGCCCAGAAAGACACATGACAGGGAAGCAGAGCAAGTTTATTATGGATCTAAGCAATCCATATGCTGTGGCTGTGGCTGTGGTGGTCCTAAGCCCATCAGTGCTGTTTCAGCTGTGCTCTTCATGCCCTAGTTTATTTGTGCCCAGTCTCACAGGCTTTCTGGTAGTTTCTCCTTTATAAGAATCTTGGTCTGCTAATGAGAACAACAGATTTTTTTGTAGGTCTTGTGAAAAAGTGGGTTAGAAAGAGAACTCCTGGAAAAGAGTCACAGATGGTGTATCACAGGCCATCCACAAAGCTCTGAGGATCCAGACTATTAGGGCTAATGCTGAATGGGAAACTTTGAGCAGTACAGCAAGATTGGATCTCTTCATGGAAACCACAGTAACGACTGCTGGAGCAGCAGGGCTCAGTGAACATTACATGGCATCTGCCACACCTGTTCATGAGCATGTATGAGACTTCACTCAGGGACAGCAAAAATATTTTAGGGGACTTTTAGCAAATTTAGTTCTTATGGGAGAAACAAGGATGAGAGATAATAATCAATGTGTAATTGTAACCCAACTCAATCTATAGGCTGGAACAGCTTATGGGGAGTCAGAGCTGCAATGTAAGGTAAAACCAGTGGACTAGTAGCACGATTCTAATTCAGCCTGTGCCACAGAATCTCCTGAGTAGTGTTTGTAAAACTACAAATATCCAATACCCAACTCTAAAGATTCTGGCTCATTAAGTCCAGAACAAACCCAGATATCTGTATTTTTATCAAGTTCCACAGGTAATTCTAACAGCCAGCCAGGACTTGGATCCCCTGAACTAGATGGTCTTAAGACCAACACTGACATAGATTGAAAAATCCTAAAATATATTCTTAACTTTCTATTTGCAGCTTACATATTTATTTATCTATTTTATATCCTTTTCTGTGACCTATTATTTATGCTCTGAGCTTACTATAGCTCTTCCACCTTTCAACTTCACACACATTTTAGGAAAATGCTTAAAAGAGTGAAAGCCCACTGTGAAAGTCACTGACCTATACTACCCTTAAATATAGAAACCCTTTTGAAGAAAAATACAGACAAATTCTTTCCTTCTCTTCTCCCATTGTGATTTCTTCAACTTCTTGTCAGTTTGTGGCTGCCCAGGATTTAACCATTAGTGCAAACTTTGTCTGCTATCTGTTCAGAGAAGGACCTGTTTTTGAAGCTGATGGCAGCAAGACATAAGAGGGCAACCCTGAGGCTATCCTCTTGTGGGCTTCTACCCTGTTCCTCCACACAGCCCAACACAGTTCCTGCTCATCACCTCAGAGATCTCAGTTTCCATGTGGAAATGCCCAAAGAAGCCCAGATTCTAATTTTCCTCTTAAACTTAGAAATCTCCAGTCCAACCTAAATCCAAGAGCTCTCCATTGGCACTTACTTATATTATTCTCTGCCCTTACAGGGATTGTGGAAATGAGGGAAAGTAGGGGTATAAAACAGAACCATTACCACCTACCAATGTTTTATGGAGACTAGCAGTATAAATACTTTTCAAAAACATTTAGAGTTAACTGGGAAGATAAAGTCTTCTGATCCAGTAATTGATCCAGGCAGGTACATTATCCAAGCAGGGCCAATAAGGGTGCTTAGTTGGATTGACATGGATTCTAGTGGCAAAAAGCTATACTTTTCCACTGAAATAATGAATTTGCAAACCTATAAATTCTAAGTATCATCTCACTGCCTAATGTGGAGCCTTCTCAAGAAGAAAATCACCTTAGAATGAAGAAAATTTAAAAGATGTAGAAAGATAAGAACATAAAGGCATTATCTGAACAAACTGTGTCTAGAAGACATATCTACCCATCAGACTTCCCATTTATGAGAGCCAAGGCTAAAAATGACAGCCTTTCATTGTTGGCCTTAAACCTAGTCAATTTGTTGTAAAATCATATCTGTGTAACCTTCAAATAGCTCTTGACTCTCTCTGTCACATTGTTATCCATTCTAACTCCTATAGACTTAATTCAAGTTTGTGTCATTCCTTGTCTGGATTCTTTCAGGAACCCATCCCCAGGACCCCCTCCCCACTTCTTCCTTCCTTCTCCAGGCCCTCACCATCTTGTAACCACTGTTACCTTCTAAAACCCAAATTAAATCATTTGTCTACCTCCAAAATACTTACGAGTTCTTCATGTAGAAGGTTATGATTTTATCTCTTTCTCCAGCAGGAGTCTTTTTAATTTTTTCAAATCAAATATTATGAGGACCATCAACATATAAAACTGAAATATTACACACATCTCAAGGCACAAAACTGTAGAAAAGAGTGGGAACAAGAAGCAATAAAGAAGAGGGCAGTGAGAACATACCCAACCAATTTCCCCATTCCCCAGGTAGGGAGCCCCGGCTATATCTCTAAAGATCCCTGGTTCTCTATAATTTGGAAACATAAAAACAAACACTTTAAGCTCTAAGGAAAAATCCATTGTAGTCTTTCACCCAATTCCTCTCAAACTCACACACACCTACATTTTTGACCTCATTGACTATCTGTTATGTTGCTTCCCATTGAGCTTCCCTTAAGGGTGGAACGCTGGTACACTGGGCTCTAAGCTCAGGCCCCAAATAATTATTATGCATATAAGAAATGTCCATAACAGAGAGGAGAAGATGAAAGCCAAACAGAAAATAAACACTAAAATTAAACCTGGGACGCAAGGAGAAAAATAGGCCTCTAAACTGAAAGAACAAATCACATAGGAACTGAATAAATTTAATGAAGAGCATATCTAGATAGCCAGCAATGAGATCTCTATACCAGGAAATTGAACTCCAGTTTGAGAACTCACTTCTTGATACAACTGTCTGAATGATTCTTCTGCTTATGATGTCTTCTTAAGATAACCACGTTATAACAAACCATAACAGATGCCATAACTTGTTCCTAAAAGGTACTCCAAGTTCTCAAGTGATGAAAGTTCATTGTACATCCATGGAGATGTTATTGTCTCTTCCTGAAATGTCATACTACCTTCTCAGTAAGTTTTCTAGTCATTCTTCAAAATCTATTCACAATGTAAAAGCTTCCTGAATTTTCCGGGTGCTACAGGTTCCTTCCTTTCTGCGTATTGTACATAACTTCTTTTAACATATATTCATTGTTATTGGGTTATTGTGATGTGTCCTTTCTCTTCCCTGCTTGACCTAAAGGCCCTTAAGGTCAGAAAACATTCAACCTTATTTTTCTTCCTACCTCCTTTAGCACTCAACTCAATGTCTGACATTTTATCAAACTCTCAACAAGCATACGTTGAATGAAAGGGCCATGAAACCAAGTTACATGAGTCTCATTTCTATAAATGGATATCTTTTATCCTTCACTATTCTCCAACGTTTTTGAATTTAGCAATCCCATCAGCTATTAATTTTAGTCAGTGTTATTTTTTTAAAGATAAACAAGGACATATTGAATAATGAAACCCACTGTGGCAAAGTTAATTGATAGTTATGTCAATGCTGGTATCTGATGCACATTTCAACATACTTCTTTTGTATGGAATCTTGATTCCATTAGGTCAAAAGACCTAATAAAAAGCAGTCCAAAATTCAAAGAAAGAAGTCAAGTCAAGGGGATATCAGATCTGAATGATCTCTTCTTTAAAGTAAATGAAACGCAAAGAAAGCAGAAGGAAGGAAATAATGAAAGCTAAAGGAGAAACAAACAGAGAATAAGAAAACAATAGAGAAAACCTACAAAATAAAAAATGGCTCATTAAAGAAATCAACAAAATTGACAAACTTTAAGTTAGACTTACCAAGAAAAAGAGAGAAAGAGAGAGAGGAGTCAAATTATAATTATAAAATTCAGGAATCAAGAAAAGACATCACAACCGATGATGAGGAAATAAAATATATCATTGGAGAATACTATGAACAATATGACAACAAGCTAGATAACTTAAATGAAACTAATAAATTCTTAGACACAAATTACTGAATCTGGCTCAAGAAGAATTAGACATTCTGAACTGACCTGTAATAAAGAGATCAAATTAGTAATTTAAGAATTTTCCACAAAGAAAAGTCCAGCCATCAATGGCTTCACTGATGAATTCTTCAAATATTCATAAAAATATGATATTTCACAAACTCTTCTCCAAAAAAAAAGAAGAGAAAGAAACTATCCTACTCATTCTAAGAGGCCTGTATTATTTTTATGTTAACATCAAAGATATCACAAGAAAAAATAACAATATGCATTCATAAATATGTTTATAAATTCTCAATAAAGTGCTATAAAACCAAATTCAGCAACTTATAAAAAGGATTATCCACCATTACCAAATGGGATTTACCCAAGAAATACACAGTTGGCTTACTATATGCAAATCAATTAATGTAACACACCTATTAATAGAATAAAGGACAAAAGTGACATATAAACTGACTTTAAAAAAATTTATAGTATGTAACACTACTTCATAATAATATTCAACAAACTAGGAATAGAAAGAAACTTTCTAACCTGATAAAGAGAATAAGAGTATACTTACCTTGATGAGCACTTCAAAATGTATTGAATTATTGAATCATTATATTGTATATCTGAAACTAAGATAACACTGTATGCTAATTATACTTGAATAAAAATAATATAATAAATGAAAAATCTGTTGTATTTCTACACACTATCAATAAAAATTTCATAAATGAAATTAAAAACAATTCCATCTACAAAAATATCAAAATAAGTAAAAACATTTAGGTTTACATGTAACAAAAGAACTGCAAGACTTGTACACTGAACACTACAAAACATTGTTGAAAGTAATCAACAAAAGCCTAAACAAATGGAAAGACAAACTGAAAGATAATTTTTTAAGATGACAATACTCCCCAAATTGATCTACAGAGTCAACACAATCTCTATCAAAACTCCAACAGCCATTTATATCCAGAAATTGACAAGTTGATTATAACTTCCATGTGGAAATACAAAGAACCTAGACTGACAACCAAAACAATCTTCAGAAAGAATAAAGTTGAATTACTCACACTTTTCAATTTCAAAAGCTACTACAAAACTACCAGTATAACATAGACGTATAGATCAATGGAATATAATTTAGAGTCAAGGATAAACCCATGCATTTAGGATCAGCTGATTTTTTTACAAAGGTGCCAAGACAATTCAACGGAAATGAATAGTCTTTTTAACAAATCGTGCTTTTACAAATGAATAGCCCCATTAAAAAGGATGAAATTGGACCATTATTCTCGTAGCATACTCAAAATTTAGCTCAAAATAGTTCTGAAGCCTAAATGTAAGAGCTAAAACTTAAAAAACTCTTAGAAGAAAACACAGAAATAAAGTTCTTCATGATCTTGGTTGGGCAATGTTTCTTAAATACAACTCCAAAAGCACAAGCAACAAAAGAAAGAATATGTACCCTGGATTACATCAAAAGTTAAATATTTTGTGCTATAAACAATACCAGCAAAAAAGTGAAGATGCAACCCACAGAATGAAAGAAATTATTTTCAAATTATATGTCTCCGGTAGCTGAGCGGTTTAGCTCCGCCTGCAGCCCAGGGCGTGATCCTGGAGACCCTGGATTGAGTCCCACGTCCGGCTCCCTGCATGGAGCCTGCTCCCTCTCTGCCTGTGTCTCTGTCTCTGTCTCTGTCTCTCTCTCTCTCTCTCTCTCTCTCTCTCTTGCTGTGTCTCTCATGAATAAATAATAAAATCTTAAAAAAAAAAAAAAAAAGGAAAAGAAAAGAAACTAGTTTCCAGGATAGATGAGCACTCACAACTCAAATAACAAAAAGGCAAATAACCCAATTAAAAAATAAGCAGGGAAGGGACACTTGGGTGGCTCAGCAGTTGAGCATCTGCCTTTGGCTCAGGACATGATCCTGGGGACCCAAGATAGCGTCCTACATCGGGGTCCCTGTAGGGGGCCTGCTTCTCCATCTGCCTATGTCTTTGCCTCTTGTGAATAAATAAATAAATCTTAAAAAAAAAAAAAAAGAAAAAGAAAAAAAAAACAGAGAATTTGAATAGCTGTTCCCCAAAGAAGATATACAAACGGCCAATAAGGATAAGAAGATATACAAATGTCTAATTAACATCATTAATCAGGGGCATCTGGGTGGCTCAGCGGTTGAGCATCTGCCTTCCACTCAGGTAGTGATCCGAGAGTCCTGGAATAGAGTCCCACATCAGGCTCCCTCCAGGGAGACTGCTTCTCCCTCTGCCTATATCTCTGCATCTCTCTGAGTGTCTCTCATGAATGAATATATATAATCTTTTAAGAAATTCTTAATCATTAAGGAAATACAAATCAAAACCATAATGAGGGATGTCTGGGTGGCTCAGCAGTTGAGCATCTGCTTTCAGCTCAAGGCTTGATCCCGGGGTCCTGGAATCGAGTCCCACATCCAGGCTCCCTTGAGGGAGCCTGCTCCTCCCTCTGCCTATGTCTCTGCATCTCTCTCTCTCTCTGTGTTTCTCATGAATAAATAAATAATTTTTTTAAAAAACCATAATGATACCAGTTAACAAACCCTAGGACACTATAATAAAAAGAAAGACAATAGCAAGTGCTGGTGAAAATATGCAGAAATTAACACCCTCATCTACTACTCTTAGAAATACAAAATGGTATGGCATTGTAAAGAACAGTTTGATTGTTCCTCAACATGTTAAACGTAGAGTTATATATGGACCAGCAACTCCACACTCATATACAAATATACCTAAAAGAAATGAAAATGAAAACATGTCCACACAAAAAGCTGCACATGAACGTTCACAGTAGCACTATTCATAATTTCCAAAAACTGGGACAACCCATCAACTGATGAATAGATAAAGTATGGTATATCCCCCTATAACAGAATAGTATTTGGCAATAAAAACAAATGAAGTACTGATACGTTAGAAAATTGGTGAACTTTGCAAGCATTATGCTAAATAAAGAAGCAGAAGAAGTCAGTCACAAAAACATTCTGTGATTTCATTTATATAAAATATAAAAAGGCATATTTCAGAGACACAAATTATATTAGTGGCTCCTTAGAGCTTGGAAAGCTGTTGTAGAGGAGAAAGGAGATTGATTGCTAATGGGTATGTGGTTTCTTTTTGAGGGGACAAAATGTTCTAAACTTACATTTTGGTGATGGTTACATAATCCTGTGAATATACCAAAAAGCACTGAATTGTGTACTTTAAGTAGATGAATTGAATAATATATAAATTATATTCAATTCAATGTCGTGTATTTCCTTGGAATGCTTTCTCTTCATGACAGAGTATTCATAGCTTTTATTTATTATTATAGTTATGATTGAGATGTGATTTTCTACATAATCACAGAACAAACAGAACCATGACGACTGCTATTTCATAATATATGTAGCTTGATTCAACACACTTTTGATAGTTCAAACCTATTTGCAGAAGCTACTGTCTTTTTTCAGTCACTGAAATAAAAAGGGAGAAAAAGAAAAAAAAATCCTACTAACCCTTTTCTACCAGGAAAAGACAGAACAAATCCATTTGACTATTTTAGTGCAGGAGATTTGAATTCGTGAGTTTTCTCAGCTTGACATTCTCCTACACTAACATTTATTCTTCCCTGTGTGATAGAATTCATGCCAAATATTTTGTATGGTATTTCTAAATGGTAGTCATTCAATTTTATTTATACAAGAGTTTGCTGTCTTACACAAATACTCACAAAATTTGAGCTCTCCTTTTTCATATTGGTTTCTTTAAAATAAAATATCCAAACCATGGTTGATACTATATTTGGGTTAGCATGGTGATATCATTGTTAGGAATTTTGTTTTTTATATTCCTGTTGAAATAGTGCATATGTTCATCTTCTGAATTTAAAAAATGGAGAGTGTCACTAGCAAAAAAAGAACAACATATTACAGCTAAATAGATACAACATCTGTGACCCTGGAAAACAGACCAGGAAGTCTTGGACTTATTACTTTCCTCCATAAATTCTATTCTGTCTCCTGTACAGAGGCACTCCAACTCAGATGAAATCTCATGCCCACATTTAATCTTCTTAGCATCAGCATTTACATTGGTTGGGTATTGTGCTTCTATGACCTTCCCTCTCTCCTATGATCACCTTCAAAGAATTATAGAGGCCAGTGAGTGATTCAAAAATTATTATATGTAACACATTTAACCAACCTTTAGTGAGTGTTGGTTTCTACACTGAATCCTGCTACCACCACTCCTAGCCCCAGAGTCTCAGATTTACATATCAATTCAACCATGAAAAAGAGCTCTAACTCTAAACCCAGATCCTGGGAAAAATTAAACTGGGCATAGTAAAAAGGTTGCACAGGCCCTTAAAGCACGCACAAAGTTGCTCTATTCCCCATTTATATTAAGTGCATTTGGGAGCATCTTGAAAGATGCCAGGCACTTGGTAGATACATATGCCTAACCAATGGAGGAATGAATGAGTTATGAATTAATGAATCAAGGGTAATTGGGGTGTCAATCCAAAGTATTGAGATAATTTTTTAGATTTCTTCATTAGACAATGACCATTCGTATTACATAATCCCTCTTATCATACTTGTTTCTTTTTCCAAGATCAAATTTGGAGTGAGACCAAACCATACTTTTCCTAATTCAGATTCCCCAGATACAGATATTGAGACAAGTATCGGTGCACCAGTGACTTATTAATAAGCACTACCAAGAGAGACTGGTGAAAGGGTAAAGTTGCAGGATAAAGAGTGGTAAGAAGCCAAGTAAGTCATGATTTTAGGTGCTAACTTAGCCTCAGCTTGAACCTATAAGGAGCTCTGGAGATCAACTTCACTATAGTTTATCACAGTTTAAGAACTGTCCCAACTTCACATGAAGGTGCTGGGTTTTCATATTGCTACACCAATCAGTCACTGGTTCGGTGCTATGCAGGGGGCTGTAAATGACTAAGCACTTCTGCTATGGTCCAGAGGCTCAGTAGCCTAAGGATAGTCCTTTAAATAAAGTTGTAGAAGTACACAGAAGTTAATAGCTATGCACCCAGAACTGATAACGGTCATCAGAGATCTGAGCAGAATACCTACAGTATCCTCTACAATATTTAATATAGCTAAAAATAAATAAATAAATAGATAAATAAATAAATAAATAATGAATAAATAAATAAATAAAATAGCTAAGAAAAAATAAGACACATACCACAGATTAATTAGAATTAAGACTGTATCTCAGCTCTGTGTTCATTATTTCTGTGGCCCTAGGCAAGTTACTTCCCAACTCCTGAACTTCACATGTTCCAGGTTAACAGTATATACTTCATAAGTATGTTATATAATACAGATGAGAAATACATTCAAAACAATTTAAAACTGTGCCTTGACTATAATAACCACTCATTAAATGTTAATTATCATCATCATCATCATCATCATCATCATCATCAACACCATCGCTATCATCATCATACTTTCCTGGGCCAGACTAGTTCTTTGGATTAAACAGCATGGTGAGTCTGGATTTCTTTTCACATCTTAAACCTAAATCCCAATCTCTTCTAGTCTTAAGATACTCAACTCTATGCTCTGCTTCCCAACTTTAGAGGATGTCCTTCTCTTCTTCATCGTTCATCTTCTTTTCCTCTCTCCTCATTTTATTATTTTTTTTAAGATTGAAAACTATCTTGTGCTAAAGCAGGGAGAGGGGCAGAAGGAAAGGGAGAGAGAATCTCAAGAAGACTCCTTGCTGAGCCCAGAGCCCAATTCGGGGCTCCATCTCTTTATCCTGATATCATGCCCTGAGCCAAAACAAAGAGTCAGATGCTTAACAGATTGAGTCACCCAGGCACTTCCTCCTCATTTTCTGATCTTGACCTTGGAGTCAGACAATTGAGACAGAACCAGTCCAAGCCATGAGAATGGGTGACTCTAAAACTAGTGGATTGTGTCAGGCACCTGGATCTGAAATCAATGAAATTCCCACTGGCTCCAAGGAAGATCTGCCAAGAAGCAGTGGTGACAAGGGTTCCTGGCAACAAGGATGCTGCAGCAATAGGGCCTTGATGAAGACAGCGATGGACTGATTATAGAACAGGGCTGCTAGGCTCAGGCAAAAGAGAAAGGACTAGAGAAGTCCCAGGAACTTTAAGATGTAATGCCACATGTTAGATGAATTCATTTTCTATTTGAGTGAAAAAAAAAATATCTAAAATATAGGAGAGTTTAAAGAGAACTGTTGCTCAGCAACCTTTCAGCCGACATGGTTTCCTCTTACTAAGAGATGTCCATTCTTTAAAGAACCCCTATTTCTCATTAGTTCCACCTCCTTGGCTGCTCATCATATATTTTCTTTGGTAAGGCAAGGCTACCCCTATTTGACCACTTTGCTGATAATCATTGGCGCCAGGCAAATCAGACCCCAGATCTACATAATAGCTTCTCAAACAACATTTTTTTTTTTTGCTGAGAACTTTAGACAAAAGCCTCCAGTGGGGTACCTCAATGACTCAGTAGTTACCTTTGATTCTTTTTTTCCTGCTGTTAAGATAGCTAATAATAAAATTCCTTGAAGATAAAGACAATACCAATAAAACTAATGCAATTCAGGTTAAAGAGTAAAAATTTTTTTCAGTCAGTTCTCTTATTTATATTGATCCATAGGTCTCCACTTTTATTTACTTTAAGATGCAAATTTAATATAGATTAGAAATTCCTTGCTGAAAGATGGTTCTAGAAGGCATGCCAAATAAACCAAAATTGGTGTTTATATGGTAGACTGTTGCTACTTATGTTGACTGTGTCTCCTCAGTGTATTTGGTTCCAGGTTAACAGCTGACTGCCTCCCAAAAGACTTAAACCCCAGATAATGGTACTAGAACAATAAACCACCTTAGACACCCAGCATTCAACCTACAAAGGTGGCAAAGCAGTAAGTAGAAATGTAGCAAAGTATAAAATATTCAACACAACTTGTGTTACCAGTAGTAATATGAACCGGCAGGATGGGAAGCATCCATCAGTTCAATGTTCCACTCTGAACAGTACCTAGGGAGAGATAGACTGCAGGGTCAGATAAGGTCCATGACTTGAAACATTACAACTTAGCCTCTCTTTCCTTTACTGGCTAGTAACAAAGATGAGAAGAATAGGAAGATTTATAGGCACAATTCAAGAGTTTTGTTGTTCCTTTTGTAGAAAATGTCTGAGTACATAAAGTGAAAAGAGCTGCAATGTCAAATACCTCTGAGAACCAATGAATCAAAAAACCAAGAAATCTTGTTTGAGAAACTATTATGTCCTCTAAACTGTACTCATCACTATGGGGATACAGGACTTTATTTTCAAATAATGTAGAATTTAGTTGATCTGACAAGACTAATCTGTATGAAAATATCAGGACACAGTTTGCTGCAATAATGGAGAACAGTCTGAACTTGTCAAAAAAGATGCTGCAGCTGGCAGGGGTGTTGGAAGCTGACAAAATCCTGCAAAACAGCTCAATAAATCATCTTGTTTGAAGGGTGTTCATAAAATACAAAATGGCCTGCATCCTGTTAGAAGCCATGTTTCAGAGGGAGGGTCTATAACACAGTACGGGGCTGTGCAATTTGAACTAGACTTGATGTGAGCAAGAAATTAAGTTGTCAAGGATTATTTTTTCTTGCAGTAGAGTCTGATTACTGGAAATTCTACTTTCCTATTTTTTTAGCACAAATCCCAGGCCCAATTCTAATTCTACTGGTTTGAGTCATGTGCCTACTCTCATTTCTCTCCCCAAGAGGACCAACCTAGCAGAAACAAGTTGGATATGTTCCATGGCCTTAGCAGTATTTTGGTAATGCCAAATTCCTAGAATATTTGGTATAACACGTGTCCACAGTCCCTCAGTAGCTACAATGATAACTACTCCAAGAACAAGAGTGTAGTCTCTCACTAACACAGATTCCCTGGATATTTTATAGATCAATAGCTGCATATTTCCTCAGGCAAAATAATTTGCTGTCATCCACATCATCTTTCAGGTCTTGGAGTTAGTGCTATTCAATTCAGTGGTCTTATTCAAATAGAGAAGAACTCTGTGCAAATTCCTTATTTTTCACTGACAGTCATCTTGGCTTTGTTTTATTAACTAGTAACACAATTGTCTGTGGGTAAAATTAATATTTCTTTGAAAATCCTGGAGAATTGGAAGTTAAACTTCAGAGATTGTGATTGATAGTGTTTTAGTACCCTATCTAACTCATCAGCATTAGTCCCACTTGGGGGCCAATTTTCATTATAGAAAATCTTTTTCCTCTTAGTAAATAGAGCAGAAAATGTTCCTATTCTGATTCCACAGGGAAAACCTACACTAGGCATTTTGCAATGAAATCAGAGAGATCTTTAAAAGCATATGGTTTCTTTCATTTTGAATTTCATATTTCTTTGAAAATCTCTGTTTCTGTAATTGAACATAATCTTAAAGAGCCATTTATGTCACACCACAGGTTCTGCCTGTGGTCTGCAGCCATATTTTCTCTATGATTTAAATGTTATGAAATGAGAACTATAGTGGTGCCATAAAGAATAAAAATATATTTATCTATGTGCATATACATATATGACATGGATAAGAAGATGTATAGACCTGCATGTTCTGATTAGTGACAAATATAGTATTGAAATTGCTCATGTTCCAAAAAAACTTGGAAAATAGTAAAACAAGAGCCTATGTATACCTCATTTCAGTTCACCACTCTTAGTATCATCATCTTTTTTATTAAGTTGATCCAAAATATTTCAAATTTGACCTGAATAGTTCCCTTCAAGTCAACTCTTAATCCATTTGATAAGACACTCCCGTGGGAATAGCTTGATATAATCTTGACTCTCAAGAATGGTAGTGTGCAAATCTGTTTCCTTACACACAACTAACCTAGCCATTCCTCCAAAGTATACTGCAGGAACCTGAATATAACCCACCTTTCAGCTTATCACCTGCACAAAATTCAAATTACTGCATCATAACAAGGTGTCACAAGACTATTTATCTTAGGATCTACAATATTCAACTAATTTAGAGGCCAGTGTAATAACCATATAAAGAAAATCCCTTTGCAAAGTGGTATATGTTTGATGCAGGACCCATAAAAGTGTGTTATCCTGGGACCATAAACAATATATTGAGAAAATGCATGTGATTTTATTACATAGCACAATGATTTACAAGGGCTTAATATGTTGACAACATAATTATGATTGTGGTTTTTTTCCTTTTTTTTCATTGTGTTCCTTTAGCTACAACTAACCAATATTCAGATAACCAATATCCGAATCTATTCAAATAAAATTATCAGTCTTTTAAATGTGACACTCTTTAGAAAACTATAAAATGTTATTCAACTTGCCCATGGTTGTCAGGGAACACAGCAAGCACACTGTACCAGGTACACGTACGATGGATTATGGGAGAATTTCAAGCCTTGGTCTCAGATGAGGCACAATTAGTACCTCGATTTCCTGAACCGGTACAGAAGCAGAATACTGAAGCATGCACAGTTGTCGAGCAGGACTTTTATGAGAAAGAGTAATTAAACTCTGCCACTACAGAGCAAACTCTTCCTATGACCAGCTCTGCTCCAACACCCAAGCACCTCCTGGGGAGGTGTTTAAAGAAGGGAAGTAGAAGTTTTCTTGGAATATTCAGTTGAAAAAATGCCTCAATTCCTCAAAAATTCCTCAATTCCTCCTCTTGGTTAAGTATCAGCAATAAATTTAGGCCATGACAAGCCAACACTAGAGTTCTCCACTCGCTTTTAATTCATTCTTTCAATTCCAGTAATGGAAATGATGGCATCAGTATGAATACAATTCTCCTAGTCCAGCCTCCCACACACATGTGCTCACTCATATCAAGCTTTGACAAAGGTGCTTTGCTTGATCAAACTTTAATTAGCTACTAAACCATCCTCTAGGCCCATCTGTGCACCTGCTCATAACAAATCCAGTTTTAGCGAGAACCGTGGTTAAGTTAGTTTAGGAAAAACTCTCCTGTCCTCAATGCCTGATCAGGTTCATCATACTTTACCACCCCCTAGCTGATACCTGATCACTGTGGTCTGTCTTCAGCAAGAATTCTGTTAGGTTGGTTTAGCCAGAATTCTCCTTACTCCGATGTCTCCTTTTAATAATTGTTCATCCACTGACCTTCACCTTGATCCTTGGCTGTAAAATTCCCACTTGCTCATGCTACACTTGGACTTGACCTGAGTTCTAACCTGATGTCTCATTTCCCCTATTGTTGTCATCCTGAATAAAATCTGTTTTTACCCCTTTAACTACTGCCCAGCTCTGGTTTTTCTTCAACAGCTTTTCTCAGAGGCTCACTAGAAACCACCGCTGAGTACCTACATAATCTCATTTTTGCTCTGTGATTGCTTTTTACTGAGCTCCTTCCACTTACCCACATAAACTCACACTCCTCAGAATTCAGCCCAAACTGTATATTCATTTGTTTACTACCTGGTGATTTTCTCTTGTTCATTGCTTAAATCCAGCAAATGTCCCATTTCATGATTATCCACATATCACCAAGTCTCAAATCTGGCCTTCTTTTGATAGAGAGGAGAAAATACAGTACTCTGAAAAAAGCATAATTCTCCTTACTCCTTAACTAACATGCAAGGTCTTCATTTTTATTCCTGAATTCTTTTCCCCCTTGACTTTTCAAATTTTCTGCTTCATAATGGATAAATCCCTATTCAGAAACAATGCTTAACTCTCATTCAAACATTTCAATTACCAGCTCTCTCTCTCTTTATTCTCATTTTTCTTGCTGTTTACAGTAAAAGAAACCCCTACCCTCCTCAAAAGGCAGCCTCCTGTGAGGGAACAATGTACTTTGCTTCTTAAGGGCACAAATCCATGAACACAATATTTATATAACACGATTCATCTAAATATGCCAGTTTATGATATTTTAAGATTCCCACTTCTCAGAGCTGGCTAAAGCCCCATTAAAGTAAACTAAGAATGGCCCCAGGAAAATCCAATCCTCCATTTTGACTATAAAGTATATATTCCTGAGAGAAGGGACAACATCACCTGTTATTTCATAAATATCTTCAAAGACAAGAAGTTAGGAGGAACATGTGGGAAAGAAATTGAGCAGAATAAAAAAACAAATATATTGCCCATAATCTACATTTCCCTTGATAACTCTTTTCAGTTGTTTCTCTAAAACTTAAGACTTTTGTTTTCATGATAATTTGAGGGAACAGTGAATGACAATGTGCTTGGATTTTACAGATATCTTGAGTGATCTATCAAAAACATAAAAGCAAGAGTGGGGGGTGTGGGGGTGGTGGAGGATCTTGGCTAAGCTAGTAATTACAGATATATTTGACAGGATAACTGAACAGAATTCTGAAGAAGTCATTCATTTTTCTCTAGGCCCTACAGATATTTGTTTCCCACTGAGTGTTCACTAGAAACCACCAAGTCTTCTGTTTCCTGGTACAGTGGAGGCACTAGAGCCTTGAAGCGCCAAGTGGTAAACTATTACTGTGATAAATGGAAAAATTCCTATCTCCCCTGGAGTCATGCTCTGTTACAGGGAAGGACACTCAAAGAATGCTTTTAGGCCCAAAGCCCTTATAGAGCTTCTTTCTGTTTTTTACCCCTGTGCTACATTGACCGGATAAAATCAAATCAAATCAAATCAAATCAAATCAAATCAAATAAACCTCCTTCAGGGGTTGGCTCAAGAGACAAAGCCAAGTAATAGGCTCCACTTTGCATACAGAACTGTCACTCACCTCCAACAATGGAAGCTTTCTTCATCACCAGATCATTCTTCCCTTAGAGTTTTCTCTCAGGAGCTGCTTCAGGCCCCAAGCAAATAATCCCAGGCAGATCCTGCCACCACTAGGAAGGCATGCATGAATCCCACTGTCAAATGAGTTTGCTCTGTCCCCGTGCTCTCTACAACCTTTCGACATCCCCTATTCCCAACTATAAAATGAAACAGCAATTGTATTTTCCTTGCTGTTGTTTCTTTCCATTAAGCCTATTTTTGCTCTCCTAAATCTGGGGCTAGTTATTTCACTTAATTAGGATGGAACACTATTGAGATTGAAATCTTGAATCCGTCATCAAATGGTTCAGCCTAGTCTGGCCATGGCCCCAAGGCCCAGGTAATAACACTAATCCTGTCAGTGTATTATGGCCAACCCCAGGAGTGAAAAGGGAAACTAGAAAAGAGACAGTTCCAAGGATACCTGACCTTTTCATGGCAACCTAATGGAGCCATCTGGTAGCATTATAGTCTCTGCCTTTAAATAGTTTGAAAAGTTTGGGGAAGGACAAATTTTCACTCATGAGAGAAGAATTAACACCCATGCACAGACTCAAGTGCTCTCTCAACCAAGTTTTGCTTTGGGAGTTGCCTGGGTTTGGGTCATTGAAGATGGTATAGAAGCCAAGGAGGCTGAACAGGATCTTCAGGGATGAACGGAATTTAAATAGAAAAGAGGAATAATGGGTCTTCAAAAGTGAGGAAAAAGACACTTTCAGGGCAGTCCGGGTGGCTCAGTGGTTTAGCGCTGTCTTCAGCCCAGGGCGTGAGCCTGGAGACCTGGGATGGTGTCCCAAGACGGGCTCCCTGCATGGAGCCTGCTTCTCCCTCTGCCTGTGTGTCTGCCTCTCTCTCTCTCTCCTCTCTGTATTTTTCATGAATAAATAAATAAATAAAATCTTTAAAAAAAAGACACTTTCACATCTTCAAAAATATATTGATTCAGATTCTGATGTTTGCTTGTCATTAGTAATGATGACTTTCAGAAAGCATTTAAGTCATTGTAAGCCATGGAAAACAAAGAGGAAAAACTTCCACATAAAAAATGTTGCTATAGATAATTATCCTTTAAGGGCCAGGATCTATGAAATAAGAACCTATCTCTTTCCATGCCATTTAGACACAAAATTATTTCCTCACATTTCCCATCTTCTCACCCAAACTTTCCAACCCTGGACTACCTTAACGTGGGACAAACATAAATTTGCTAAGAGTACTAAGTGTGAAGTAAATGCTTTGCTACTTTTAAGCCAAATTAGCTTTGCTTAATAAGCATCAAGCTTACAAATATTTTAACCTTTAATGACCTTAAACACCTTATTCTATAACCCGATTGCTTTTGCAAAGCTAAGGAAAACCACAGTTTGTTTTAATATCCTCTTGATTTACAAATCTAATAAACTTACTAATAAGTTGCAAGAATAAGTTATTTTTTGGACTAAAACCAACAACATAATTAGCCTGGGGTACCCTTGGGCTTTTAATCACACAACAGTAACCTTCAAAAGTGGTGACAATATTTAACACTTTAACAACTGATGCAGTTTCTGTTGAGGAAGAGAAATTTGTCAATAGACTTCACTTTGACTTCTGTGGGATAACTAGGGGGAAGCAACAACAGAAAATAGTCATATTCTCAGAGAGGCAGATACTCCTAGGCTTATATAATTATGAAAGATATTGACTTTTCTTATTAATTAAATATATGATCTTACTGTTTGCATTTAAGACCTAGATAATGGTAACAAAGTATGGAGAATTTAATAGCCTCCCATTACTTAGGCTTCCATAATTCTTAACAATTTATAATTATTTACTTTAAGAAGGAAGTAGGAATTACAGAATAACATTATAAGAAAATGTATTAAAAAGCAAGTAGACTTTATTCGTGATATCAACTTTGATTTCAAAGCACCACAATGGAGGAAAAGAGAAGCTATGGGTAAAACAGACATACAATCATCAACAGAAACTGATTGTCATGTCACTTTCTCACATTAAATAATGAAGTCCTTAAGGCCAAAGATCAGTATTTATTTAACTCTATAATCTTGCCTTACCAATGAGGATAACATATGGTAAATATTTGTTAATATAATAATAACAACAATAATAGTTAATAATCCTCAAACATCAAAAACTCTACCAAACATTTTAAGTGTGTCTTTTATTTATTACTCACTATATATCATTTTAAGATTATTATTCTCCTTTATAGAGAAAGAAAACTAAGGTAATTTGCCCCAAGTCACACTGCTCATAAGTGTCTACGATGATTCAGTAGTGTGCCTAATTTAGGAACTTTTAAAGATGAAACATAATCTTCCACCTATTATTCCCAAGTCTTTCACAGCTCCCAGCCCCAACACAAATCTGGCACTTAGGATTTAGAGGCTGACCCAGTCAAGCACAAATAAGAACTCAGAAATAACAATTATCACTAGTTATACCATCAGAAATTAAGTGCTTCTACTACAGGGAGATTTAGCTCAGTTTTCACAGCTATATTAGTGGTGCTGATGAAGAGATGGATGTTTTTCTTTCCTGCTCCCCAATTTTTACAGCTTTTCCAACTGGCTTATCTCACCATTCTCTGTAGTAACTGGTAATGCCAAGATCTGAAACCCAGGTGATGAGTATCTAAGCCTCTCAGCGGTGAACCCTGTGGGCAAAGGTGAGAATAATTATGAAGAGTGAAGTCCACTCTGTGTATTCTAGAACTACAGCTCTATAGTTTGCTAGCAACTAAGTGGGCATTTTATATTCTCCAATTTCCTTGTACTAATTGTTTGACTCAGAGTCAATGCACACAATTAGAAAGAACTACAAGTATAGTATCTTTCTCATCATAGGGAAATATCACTCCATCATTAGGAAGAGATTTCAGAAAATGCCAGTCTTAGAGATCTAGAAGTCTAGATTCTGTTTTGCTCTCATCCTACAGGATGGCAAAAACATATGCCTTCCTAGGTCACTAGGTCTAAAAACGTCAAGGCAAAGTGGCATTTATGAATAGCAGGTGTCATGAAACATTTGTGAAAATGATAAATGAAGAAGTTACAATACTATCTTTTGAATAGTCTCCTCAATCACTTGAACTTGGCCTAATAGTCTTTAATTTTAATAGTACCAGACAAATTTCATATCATATGGAAAGACATGCTGCTTTGTACTTCTAATAAAGAAAGAAAAAAAGATCAGGGGAGGGAGGGAAAGAGGAAAGGAGTGATGGAGGAAGGATTTGGAAGGAATGAATGGATGAAATCAATACAACCATACAGAGAAAATGACCCTATTTGGTAGCAAGAAACAGCTCTCAGTTTATCCATTGACCATCATTTATTATGTTTAATGGCATTTCCATGAAACTCAGCAAAACTGACATCCAAAAGTATAATACAAGGAAGGAAAGACAAGGATATGGGTCTTTAAAATGCATTATCTTCTTAGTCCTAAGAAATGGAAGCATATGCTTTCCTATGCTTATGCAGAAAGCCAAAATCAGTTTTTCTGGGAGGGAATGTCCCAATTAATCATCATATCTTTTCATATCTTACCCTTCTCACTTGTCCAAACTAATTTTGTCTCACCTCTTTATTATTAGGGAAGAGCTAGTTTTGAACTTGTATTAGGTTCTGGTCACTCATGGAGAAATTCAAATCACTAGGATGGTGTGGACACTATCTTACAGAAATATTCAACCTGGTTATAAAACTAGACACAAACATTAAACAACAAAAGGACAATCCCAAAGCAATTGTCAACAAGTGCAAAATAAGATGCTTCCTATTACTTAATTACATATTTATGCTCTCTCTGTAGTTTTGTTACCATCCTGTTATTCCATTCCGTTTACAGAAATTCTTAATGAACATTGCTAAAAATAGCATCCCTCAGAGACACATATGACTTACCTCGATAATGATGATTTCATTGCTTTTCTTATTTTATTTGTGCAGCAGGTGATCATTAAAATTAAACTCTTGATTAAAATTACCCAGGGTAATTTATCTCAAGCCGCCTTTTTATTTAACAAGTAAAGAGATTCATTAATACTTATAGGGCTAAAGTTTTCACCATGCTTAGTAACTCCTTGGGATAGAAGGTGTTATGTTAGCATAAAATCACAATAATTAAGTAGAATAATCCAACTCCTGGGTATCAACAGATATTCATAGAGTCATTGGCAAATGTAATGTAGAAATTGTCACTATTATGCATATTTGATATAAGTTTTAATTAACAAAGTATGAGCCTGGGCCTTAAATAATTTCTTAATGGAGGGTAAGGTCTCCTCTTATTTAGCACTATTCATCAAAAAATGTTCATCAGCAGCAGTGTTGTATAGTGTAACAAAACTCTCTCATTTAATAAAAACAGTAGAGATAGTCAAACTACAGTTTCAAGGATAATCACAATCAAGATTTGCTAAATATTCCCTGGACTCCTATATTGCTTTTATCAAATAAATGAAATGCAGTAGTATTTTGTCCTACTCTTATTATTTTGTAAGGTATTAACCCTTACTCCTTCAAAAGAAAGGACTCTGAGCTAATCTACATGGTACTAGTCTAATCTGGTTGCTGACAGTGCTGGAAATCATGCCCAGTTGAGCTAGTTCTGTGGTCTCAAGGACTCCAGAGAACTCATTACCTAGTTTAACACATCTGTAGGCCATTGAAACTTTGACATGGTGACCCAAATGGTCAAAGAGATATAGCTTTATCCAAAATCAAAAGTCCCAGAGATCCTTCAAAGGATGTAGCCACTGGATGATGTTTTCAAAGACACTCATTATCTTGGACATTATTATGTCTGCAAAAATAACATATATTAATTTTAGAAAAGGAGCAGGATCTTGGTTTCCTGCCAATTCTTAAAAAAAAAAAAAATTTTTTTTTTCTAAAGAGCTGATGGCCTGATCGCTGATGTCTTACTGAGCCCAGGCCTTCTAAGTAAGTGCTGTCCTGTCCATCCTTCCTATGAAATACACATGTTACACTATATTTAGAAATACATTAGTGTAGAATTTCATTTCTCATGATGAAAGCATTAAACACTTTTAAATTAAAGTTTAAGTTTTCCATCATATGTATTGATAAGGAAATAAACTGTCACTGTATTAAAGATGTTTTAATGTTCTTTAAGCATATTATTCACACATTTGATTGTAAACCATCAATAAGTGCTTTCCAGAAGATTTTTTTCTTAGCAGGAAGAAAAGAGATAGAAGTGGATTTGTAATTATGGAAATATGCACAATGTATTTGAAACATCCAAAGTAGGTATGATTTCATAACACCAAATGATAAGGAATATACTGAAATAATTATCTCTTACTTATTAATAATTACTATTTCTATAAGGGAGATAGATGGAGAAATTTATCTGGAGGTTATACCTTTAAATAGCTGTATTGAAAGCAGTTAGAAAATGACTTCTGAAGTCTGGGTGCAATTGAAGTGGATTTGGCCAGGCCATTTCCATCACAATAGGATTTTTGAAGTGGAGTGCAAAGGGAAAAAAGGGCCCATTACAGACAGATCACCTGATCCAGCCCTAGAGATAATGTGAAATTGTTCCATAAGGTGATGTCTGCAGGGCTTTATCCAGAATGGTCTGAAGTGGATAGTCAGAAAAAATGCACAGTTCTAATAACCCTCCTCCTTTATTTTTATCTTGAAAGCCTATTTCCTAATGGCAGTAATGACTAGGTCTGGCTACTCATTCATCTTCCATTAACGATGTAAATGAAAGCAGTATCTTGGGACCACCATCCATGGATGAGAGTTGCTTGCAGGTCCTACATAATAAAAAGGTGACAGCTAAGGTTACATCATGTGCTTTTTAAAGCCCCAGCTCATCTGGCATTTGGTAAAATAGGCCTTATCCCACAGGGAGCCTGCGAAAATAAAAAGCCTGAAGAATTATGGAAGTGAATTGCATGGGCTGTGCAAGGAGGGGGTGAAGCCTTGAATCGCACATATGTACCTTTCCTTGAATCTCATCTGTAGAAAAGATCCTTGAGCAGGAAAGAGACATCTATGTGTTACATTCTTTCTACAGCAAAGAATTAATCAGTCCAAGATTCAATGTCGTAAATCATATCCTAACTCTTGCACTACTGCATGGGCAATTAAGTCACAGGGAAAGTAAGACTTAGATGGCACTATCTAAAAATACTGTGGCCTAATACAATGTCTCTCATATATACAGATATTCTAGGATTGTATCAGTGCCAATAATGGTCCAGGCCTTTTCCTTGACATTTTTATGTTAATTAACAGTTGGAGCCATCACCCTGAGGGAAGATCATCTGAGTCCCCTTAATTCTATGGACTTCTTCCTTTCATTCCATGGACTTATATTGATTTCATACTCTTGCTTTCTCAAAACTCCAGAAACTACCACCCTCTGTGTAAGATAAGTAGACCCTACCATCCTCAGCTCTTGAACAGTGACATAATGAAAAGAATCTGGGAAGAAAGAGATCCGGACAGATACGTTAGGTTAGATAGCATCCATCATAGGCATCACTATTCACAATTAATCTGTCCTACATTCTGAGTGTAAATTTTTTGGATAAAACAAAACTGCATTGTCTGAATTAGTTTTATGGTTCTCTTTCCTGCTCAAGGATCAGTAGTCTTTTCTACAGATGAGAAAGTAGTTGGAAATACAAAAATATATAGATGCAAATGTGATGGACCCCATTTAGACTTCTAAAATTAATTGAGGAGGAGTATCTGTGTGGCCCAGTCAGTTAAGCATCCAACTTTTATTTTTGGTTCAGGTCGTGGTCTTAGAATCCTGAAATCAAGCCTCAAGTAGGTCTCCATGTTCAGCACGAAATCTACTTAAGACTCTCTCTCTCGGGCAGCCCCAGTGGCACAGCAGTTTAGCGCTGCCTGTAGCCCAGGGCGTGATCCTGGAGACCCTGGATCGAGTCCCACATCAGGCTCTCTGTATGATGTCTGCTTCTCCCTCTGCCTGTGTCTCTGCCTCTCTCTCTCTCTGTCTCTATGAATAAATAAATAAAATCTTTAAAAAAAAAAAAAAAAAAAAGACTCTCTCTCTCCCAGTCAGGGTGTCTGGGTGCTGGGTGGTTCAGCTGGTTGAGCATCTAACTATTGGTTTCAGCTTAAGTCATGATGTCATGGGTTATGGGAGTAAGCCCCATGTTGGGCTCTGTACTCAGAGGGAAGTCTGCTTGAGATTCTTTCTTTTCATCTCCCTCTGCCCCTCCTTCCACTCTTGCACACACATACTCTCTCTCTCAAATAAATAAATCTTTTTAAAAAAGGAAGACAATGTCTCCCAGTATATCCACTCTGGAAAACAGTATGGAGATTCCTCAAAAAGTTAAAAATAGAACTACCCTACAAAATTGCACTACTAGGAATTTATGTAAAGAATATAAAAATAGTTCGAAGGGACTCATGCACCCCAATGTTTATAGCAGCAATGTCCACAATAGCCAAAATATAGAAAGAGCCCAGATGTACATTGACAGATGAATGGATAAAGAAGATGTGGTATAATATATATATATACATATATACATATACATAATGGAATATATATAATATATATATATTTAATACACATAATCGAATATCCTCAGCCATCAAAAAGAATGAAATCCTACCCTTTGCAACAATGCAGCTGGAACTAGAGTGTATGTGCTAAATGAAATAAGTCAGTCTGAGCAAGACAAATACCACATGATTTCACTCATATGTGGAATTTAAGAAACAAAACAAATGAACATAGGATAAGGGAAGGAAAAATAAAATAAGATAAATAGAGAGAGAGAGAGACAAACTATAAGAGACTCTTAACTATAGGAAACAAACTGAAGGTTGCTAGAGGGGAGATGGTGGAGGGATGGCATAATTGGATGCACTTAAAGAGGGCACTTGATGTACTGAGCACTAGTGTTATATGCAACTGATAAATCTCTAAATTCTAACCCCAAAACTAATAATACACTATGTAAGCTAACTTGATTTTTTTAAAAGACTCTTCTCTGTTCCCCCCCCCCCCCGCTCCCACTCTCTTCTCTCCCTCTCTCTCCTTCCCTCTCAAATAAATAAATAATTTTAATAATTAATCGATTGATTAATTTAACTTAATTTAATTGACAGATTTATATGGCCAGGGAATAAGGGCAGAAGGCTAGCAAGAAAGTGGGTGTTAGCCATCATTGTGATTTCTACATTAAAAGTGAACTTACTTGTCCACAAAGCCTCTTGTAGGTGGTAACATACTACCCACTCTTTCAAAGTAGATTATAAACCTTTCTAATCTAAAGGTTGTGTCATTCACTTTTATATTCACAAACCGAAAACAATAAAACAGTATTGAGCATACAGAAGGAATCCACTAAATATTAGTTAAATATGTAAATATTGAATGAATATAAATAATGTACTCCTATTTACCATAGAAACTAAAGGGACAGTCTTCACTATTAACTGTGTCTTTGTTTTCTGCTAAAGTATTTGGATTGCAATCACCTGTTCCCAATGCTTGCTGAAATCAGGCAAGAAAACAGTAAGTTTGTGATGGGAAGAAAAAATTCTTCCTCTACATTTCAAAGTGTTCCAGCTAAACTAAGAAATAAATTTACATGAGACTGATTAACAGGGGAAAAAAAACCCTAAAGTTTTATTATGTGCACACAGAGGCCCAATAATGAAATTGAGACTAAAGAAATGACCAAGGCAAATGGATTTTAGACATTTTAGACAGACAATAAATTTGGGAGGAATTGACAGGGATAAAGAAAACAGGTGTTTAGAAGTTTTAATTAGTAGGGGACTCTAAACAGAATTTAGGCTAAGGTAGTAGATTAGAAAAAGGTAACAAGGTTTGTGTCTATAGTGTTCTCAGCTTTAAAGTTCTCATCTCTGGTGATAAGGAGGTCTTTTTACTTCTTAGCAGAGGGAAGGTATTTTTCATATAGGAAATTTGTTTCTTGCTTTTAGGGACACAGAGGAATACCTGAGTTTCTTTGTACTCTTTGTTTTTTTTTTTTGTTTTTTTTTTTTTTTTAAGATTTTATTTATTCATGAGAGACCCAGAGAGGGAGAGAGGCAGAGACACAGGAGGAGGGAGAAACAGGCTCCATGCCGGGAGCCTGATGTGGGACTCGATCCCAGGACTCCAGGATCGCACCCTGGGCCAAAGGCAGGCGCTAAACCGCTGAGCCACCCAGGGATCCCCTGTACTCTTTGTTTAAGAAAGTTTTATTTAAAATAATCAATATGCTAAAATGGCACTTTTGAGGGTAGTTCATTCAGAACAAGAAAAAGATAAAAATCACTTAAATCAAAAAGGAGGGCAGCCCCGGTGTCGCAGCGGTTTGGCGCCGCCTGCAGCCTGGGGTGTGATCCTGGAGACACGGGATCGAGTCCCGCGTCGGGCTCCCTGCATGGAGCCTGCTTCTCCCTCTGCCTGTGTCTCTGCCTCTCTCTCTCTGTGTCTATGAATAAATAAATAAAATCTTTAAAGAAAACAATCAAAAAGGACACATTTAAAAGAAGTAAATGTCTTTGGGGGATAATATGTCAATGTAAATTCATTGATTATAACAAATGTGTCACTGTGGTGCTGGATATCAATAGGGGGAGGTTGTGCATGTGTGGAGATAGGAGGTATAGGAGAACTCTCTGTAATTTCTATTCAATTTTGCTATGAAACTAAAATTTCTCTAAAAAGTAAAGTTCATATTTTTTTTTAAAGTAAATATTGGCCTAGAAAGAATGAAAACATGTAGTCCTTAGAAGCAAAGCCAGGCATTTTCCTAAGGTATTTATCCAGGCATTGTTGTTTTTTTTTTAATTTTTTTTTTTATTTATTTATGATAGTCACAGAGAGAGAGAGAGAGAGAGAGAGAGAGAGAGGCAGAGACACAGGCAGAGGGAGAAGCAGGCTCCATGCACCGGGAGCCTGAGGTGGGATTCGATCCCGGGTCTCCAGGATCGCGCCCTGGGCCAAAGGCAGGTGCCAAACCGCTGCGCCACCCAGGGATCCCTCCAGGCATTGTTTTAAGCATTTTACATATCTTACCTCATTTAATTCTCTAAAAATTCCATGAAGGAAGTGCTATTACCCATACTTTTGCCTCTTTCCTCTTGTCTGGTGCCTTTTCCAAAGCATCACAGCTACTTAGGTTAGAGGTGGGATTTGAACACAAGCCCCCTGGCTGCAGGGTTTATACTCCCAAACTCTACACTTTGCTGCCTTACAAATGCATATTGCATCTCCACAGGAGGTAAAGCAGACTACACATCTTTATTGAATTTAGTAAAGAGCTTTTTCAGTTCCTTATTACATAAATTAGAAAAAAATCACATGGCTCCAATTTCACTACAGCCTGGAAAATTAAACACATACACACACACACCCCACATGTAATTTGGAGTTCGATATCTGTTCTTTCTCAAATCTAGTATCTTCTTCAAAACACAGGGACTGCAAGACTTCAATGCTATCACAATTTTCCTTTTGTTATTATTCAAAGATTAGAACTTCTTGGATACCACAGAGATAACTAGCATGTGTTATTTCAAGTTCCTCATCACAACATTGAATAAAACCCCACAGAATAGGAACCTTAGTCGAGTGGAGCAGGTTAGCACTGTACGATACAATCAGATTCTACCCTTATCTCAGTGCCTGCAGCCCAAGCCTTTCTACACTAGAAAGGATTTACCAGTCTCCTGAGGGACAAAGAAAAGTAAACCTCAGAAAAGAGAGTTCTCACAATGGCCGGAATACCAATGCCCCAGGGTGACTGTGGCAATAAACAGAGGTTAGTGATATTACCCAACATTAGAAAGTAATATCAAATGAAAGATGTTTTTTGAATTGGCCTCTAAAACAGACAAATGCCCAGTCACATAGATGATGAAAAAAATTAGCTTGCTACTAAACATTAAATGGATCAATAACCTATTAACTCTAACCTTGTTAGCAGGAACTTGCAGCACAATATGTGACCTGCCTTTTTAAACAAGCTGTCTTCAATGTCTATCTTTGACTAAAATACTTTTCTTTTTCCATATTTGGCAATGATATACTTAATATTCCATATTAAGTATATGAAAATCTGAAAGTAGAGCTTCCCTATGAAAGCTTTCTTAAGCCTTTTAAAATGGCATAAAGAGAAGCAATTACCATTACTTTATATGGAAATTTTTTGAGTGCTCCCAAACCCAAAAAGTAACTTCTCTTAGGCTTTTCTGATACCTTAGAACACATCTTGCTAATGGGTGCATAAAATAAATCAAGATGAAGCAGAGAAGCTACATCTAGAGCTCTGGCAGCTTGATGCTGAGATGCTGAGTGTAGTTCCTGGATAAGGGATCTTGGTGGGGCCCCTGTTACTGCTCAGGGTGTACTGCCTCTGGAAAGGTTTACTGCAAAACAATCCCTGAAAGCTATTTTTGCTTTTCATCTTTTTTTTTTCTTTCTTTCTTTTTTTTTTTTTTTTTACAAAAGCAAAAATCCTCTTTAGATTTCTTTTGGTTAGTGAAAACAGGTAAGCAAGAACACAAACTGGAAAGGCAGCACAAACCTGTAAATCAAATTGAATTTTTACTTTTCTTAAAAGGCTGTTCACCTTCAAGGCCTTTCAAGATCATTACATATGTATCATTTTATTCATATGATAATAGCACGATTTTATTTTATGAGCAGAAACCACGGCAGAGATTCAGACAATAGTCAGTGAATCTCCACAGTCATAATGAAATGTTATGTAGCCCTCTATGACAAATCATATTCAAAAAGTCATTGTCTTATCAGCATAAATATTCTCATCCACATCCACCTATAGGCAAGAGTGAGAAAAGAGTCAGTAAGTGACCACATAGAAAATGTTCTGATGGAGAAATGCAGGGAGACTGAGAATAGGTTGATGGAGTGAGGGCAGTTTTAGGGTGAAATCTGCATATTCATACAAGTTAAAACAGAGTGTATCTTGTAAAGTAAAACTGTGTTGGTGGGGAGGAATTGCTTAGTAACCTTGATTCTTTCTTTCAGTTCTCTGTGATTATCTCCCTCCTGTGACAAACTTCAGGACAGAAAGCAATGGTAAGCCCTATGTATGAATGAGAGTCAATTGTGTAGGCAAGTATACTATTCCAATGATCCGGCAGCAATTAGGGACACTGCCTCATGTTGGTGTGTTTCAGCTAGCCCAAGTCTATCTTCTAAGTAAACCTTTGTACGTGCTATCAGCCAAACCTACTCGTCAGAGGTTCCAATACTGCCAATATTGGATAGGGAAGAACAAAAGTTCTGAAATAAAGTATATTCTCGTGAATCCAGCATGATATAGAGAAAAGCAAATGCTGGTACAAAAGCCAGGTAAAGGTAAGGAACTTCAGGCCAGAAATAAGGAAGTTCCCCATAGCATTTCAAATGAACAAATATTAAAATGACTGTCCAAGGTGGTTTCATTGAGCTAGTTAGCAAATACTACAGGGGAGTGTAGGCCCCCTTAACATCAGCCTATGTTTGTGGGGCCTTTTGGAAAATAATGGGGAAAAAGAGATTATCGTTGGAAATTTAAAGACACCTGAATCCACAGAAATCCTCAGGTGATTTGCTTTTAGGAAGTATGCTGAGTGCTATGCCAAGTATTAAAGACATAAAAATGAAAAGTCAGCATCCCTACTATCAAGAGTTTAAAAAGTTTAGAGAGGAATAGCTTACTTTCTGGGTGGATATAGCCATCTATGGTAAAAAAGGTGTGAAAACAATCTCAAATGGTTTAGACAGTCAGTGACAAGGCAATAAGAGAATCTAAGAATCATTAGCATCTCCACAGCATTATAAAAGAAAGGAAAATTAGGAGAAGGAAAGATTAGGTTCTTCCTTTATAAAACCTGTTTGAAAAAAAAAAAAAAAAACCTGTTGGAAAGATTAGTCCTTCTGAATTTGTGTTTGTGTATTTTCTGTGTGAATGTGTGTTGTCATATTTGGAGACAGAGTTAAATCTATTTAATTGCCAACTTCTTGCCTTGTGTTTCCTGTTTATTCAAATTTCTACCATATACCAATTTCTGTTTATAAAGCAGGCAAAATTTGAGTTATTATAAATATTATGTTGACTTTTTAATTTTATTTTTGATGTAGTATAACATATGATGAATAAACCAAAAATGAACAAGATAGGTGTTGGAATGAGACAAATCATGTAATTAATTTCTATTATTTACTCAGTATACAGCCTTGAACAAGCACAACTTGGTCCTTCTGGAAGGACTGAATATCCTGTTTGCTTTGGATTTTTGGAATTGTGAGGAATACTGTACAATTTGTGGGTCATATATAGTATGGCTTTACATTTTATCTCCACATAGGGATACTTTTGAAAGAAGACAAGGATGCTAAATGGATGGGATGTCAAGAAAACATAAACATGAAGTGTCCTGGATTAAATAGGATTTGTTAGTAGTTATCAAGTATGAAAAGGAGTTAAAAAGTATGAAAGAAGGATGTTCTCTGATCACAACAAAACTAAACTATAAATAACAAAAATAAAATAATACTTCCAAACTACTTATGGGTCAAAGAAGAAATCACAAAGAAATTAGGAAATATTTTTAATGAAATGATAATGAAAACCCAAGTATCAAAAGTTGTGGGAGGTGGACAGCCCGGGTGGCTCAGCGGTTTAGCGCCACCGTCAGCCCAAGGCGTGATCCTGGAGACCCAGGATGGAGTCCCACATCAGGCTCCCGGCATGGAGCCTACTTCTGCCTCTGCCTGTGTCTCTGCCTCTGTGTGTGTGTCTCTAATTAATAAATAAAATCTTAAAAAAAAAAAAAAGTTGTGGGAGGTAACTCATGCCATGGTTGGAAAGAAGTTTAGAGTTATAATGTTTATATTAGAAAAGAAGAAACTTCTAAAGTCAATGTTCTGATATCTCACCTTTCTATACCAAAACCTCATAGGCTTGCAAAAAGAAGAGTAGTAAATAAGTCAATAGTAAAGAGAAGGTAATAAAGATAAGAGTTAAAATCAATAAAATGAAAAACAGAGAAAATCAATGAAACCAAATGCTAGTTCTTTGAAAAGATCAGTAAAACTGATAAATTTCTAAGTAGACTGATAAAAAAAAATGAGATGGAAGAAACAAGTTATCAGTATCAGGAATGAAAGGGAGACATCACTACAGATACTACAGATAATCTGACCAACTTTTTCTTACTAATTTGACAATTTAGATGAAATGGAAAATGCCTTGAACTACACAAATTACAAAAACAAACACAAAGTAGCAAATGTTAATAGTCTTGACACTATTAAAGAATTTTATTCATAGCCTAAAAAGTTTTCCATTAAAAAAAATCCAAATTCAAATGGTTTCACTGATGAATCCACCCATGCAAAAAACAGAGTCAAAAAAAAGAAACAAAAACAAAAACAAACAACAACAAAAAAAAAACCAGAGCCAAAACAATGCAAATTGATTAGTCATGCCTTATACATAGTAGGCAAAATTATTTAACTTCTCTGGGTCTTAGTTTCTTCTTGTGTAAATAGGAATTTCTATACCAAAACCTCATAGGCTTTCAAAATGATTAAATATGAAAATTGATTTGCAGCCTTTAGCACAGTGCCTATCATATCAAAGTATTTAATAAGTGCAAATTATTATTAATTTTATTATTATTTTATCTCATTATATGGTAGTCATCTAAATATATTAAATCCACCAAATTTTTCTTCTTTCTTCCCTTGAACTCTTTCTCCCAAATCTTATAACCAAATATGGAAATATGAATTTGGGAAATTATAAATATAATTTTAGATGCAGAACAAAACAGAGCCAAACAAGCAAAAGCTTTCAATATCCCTGATTTAAAAAGAAAAGCCAAGAATCAGAGGAACAATTGTTATAAGACTGGTTCTGCCAGTTACTGCCCATCTAAAACTGCCCCCTATAGTTTCAGTTCTGCTTTATTTCTAAGATAAATCCAGACTTAGAGCAGCAAAGATTTGTGTATTTTCATTCTTCCCTCTTACTCTCTTGCTGCAAACCAGTGAAGCCTTAACTAAGACCGGTCCATTTTGTTTGTTTGTTTGTTCGTTTTAATTTTTTTTTTAATTTTTATTTATTTATGATAGTCACAGAGAGAGAGAGAGAGAGAGAGGCAGAGACACAGGCAGAGGGAGAAGCAGGCTCCATGCACCGGGACCCCGACGTGGGATTCGATCCCGGGTCTCCAGGATCGCGCCCTGGGCCAAAGGCAGGCACCAAACCGCTGCACCACCCAGGGATCCCCTTAATTTTTTTTTTATTGGAGTTCAATTTGCCAACATATAGCATAATACCCAGTGCTCATCCCACCAAGTGCCCCCCTCAGTGCCTGTCACCCAGTCATCCCAACCCCCTGCCCACCTCCCCTTCTACTACCCCTTGTTCATTTCCCAGAATTAGGTGTCTCTCATGTTTTATCACCCTCACTGATATTTCCCACTCATTTTCTCTCCTTTACCTTTATTCCCTTTCACTAATTTTTATATTCCCCAAATGAATGAGACCATATAACGTTTGTTCTTCTCCGATTGACTTATTTCACCCAGCATAATACCCTCCAGGTCCTTCCACGTTGAAGCAAATGGTGGGTATTTGTCATTTCTAATGGCTGAGTAATATTCCATTGTATACATAAACCACATCTTCTTTATCCATTCATCTTTCGATGGACACCGAGGCTCCTTCCACAGTTTGGCTATTGTGGACATTGCTGCTAGAAACATTGGGGTGCAGGTATCCCAGCGTTTCACTGCATCTGTATCTTTGGGGTAAATCCCCAGCAGTGCAATTGCTGGGTCTTAGGGCAGATCTATTTTTAACTCTTTGTGGAACCTGCACACAGTTTTCCAGAGTGGCTGTACCAGTTCACATTCCCACCAACAGTGCAAGAGGGTTCCCCTTTCTCCACATCCTCTCCAACATTTGTGGTTTCCTGTCTTGTTCATTTTCCCCATTCTCACTAGTGTGAGGTAGTATCTCATTGTGGTTTTGATTTGTATTTCCCTGATGGCTAGTGATGCGGAGCATTTTCTCATGTGCTTGTTGTCCATGAGACCAGACCATTCTTACTGGGATTTTCAGAAAGGTAAGATTCAGTATTGTCTCTTAGATATCGTCACTCTCCAGTCACATTCCTTGTTATTCTGATACTGTTAAATGACCTCTGGCTTCTCAGTTGTAGCCCAGTCCTGTTCTCTACTGACCAATACTTTCTACCACACCTCTACCCCAGGACCTCCACTTCATAAAACATGGCACCTGCATTTGTCCTTTCAAAAATTAAACCCAGGCACTGTCCTCAAAGCCAATGCATAGCTTTCTCATTACAGTCCTGTAGAGCATGGAATGACTCAACAAATGTAGTAGTCCTCCAAATGGAATTTCTAAACAAATGGACTTGGCAAGCTGATCATTTTTTAAATGTTTCAGTTGCCTAGACGCAGATGAGCAAATGCTCTAGGCAGCTTATTGAAATCTTTGGTGGGTCTGCCAGAAGGCAATTTTGGTGTTTTTAAATGCACTTGACGGGGTGCCTGGGTGGCTCAGTTAGTTCAGCATCTACCTTCAGCTCAGGTCATGATCTTAGGGTCCTGGGATTGAGAGCCCTGCATTGCATCGGGCTCCCTGCTCAGTGGGGAGTCTGCTTCTCCCTCTCTCTCTTCCCCCACCCCTGCTTGTGTGCTCTCTCTCTCTCTCTCAAATAAATCAAATCTTTAAAAAAAAAATGCATTTCACAGAGCTGAGTTGATTTTTAATTTTTTTTCTGTCAAAAAATCAATTGAAAAATGTTTTCTATCAACCTATTTATTTTTTTTACAACTTTTTTTAAATTTTTATTTATTTATGACAGTCACAGAGAGAGAGAGAGAGAGAGAGAGGCAGAGACACAGGCAGAGGGAGAAGCAGGCTCCATGCACCGGGAGCCCGACGTGGGATTCGATCCCGGCTCTCCAGGATCGCGCCCTGGGCCAAAGGCAGGCGCTAAACCGCTGCGCCACCCAGGGATCCCTCAACCTATTTATTAAATGGTCCACTGTACTGAAAGCTATAGGAAGTTCGAAGAAGAGTAAACCCCAGTTTATGACTTCAAAGACTTTACAATCCAGTTGTGGATACACACACACACACACACACACACACACACCCCATTCACAAAACAAGAGTACACAGTAAAAAAAATGAAAAATTAATAATGATAATGTCCACCTTACAGGACTGAGCACTTTACAAAGAAGATTTTGCTGCCTTACAACAATTCTGTAAGTTCTCTCTTATTTTTCCCCATTTTCAGTTAGCAAAATAGACAGAACCACGTCTACCCAATACCAAAGCTCATGTTCTTTCAACTAAAAACAAAGCAAAATAAAACATATGCAAATCCAGGGTTCCTCTTCATATTCTTATTCAGTTGAGATCTGGCCCTTGATATCTTTTTTTTTTTTTAGAATGCCACGTGATCTACTGTACAGCCAAAGAGGAGAACTGAACTAAAACAATAGTCATTATATCATCCATTTACACAATGCATAACATGCAAAGAATATACAACTTACTTGCTCTACAACAGGTATTTCCCAGCCACAAATACTCTGTTAATCAAGTTGTTCCAAAGTCATAATTTGGCTATATTTATATATTATCATATATACAGTCATAAGAGTTTGCATTGTATCTTCATAAGTGCCATTTCATTTTAAGTATCATAAAAATTAGTGGTAAGTAGGGATACTTATTTTATTTAATTTATTTATTTATTTATTTATTTATTTATTTATTTATTTATTTCCTACTGAGAAAACTAAAAGCAAATTTATTGCAGGTCACACAGCTAACCAGTGGCTAAACTCTGTGCTCATTTTATTATTTAACTCTGACTGGCCCACTCCAATATGCCTATAGGTCAATGACACTGAGGATTGGCTACATTATCCGTGTGACCCAATGCAAAATGAAAATTCAGAGCTCCTTATTCAAAACGTGTTAGGAATTTCAAGAAAGCAACTGCAGAATATTAAACCAAGTGTGGAGCCCTTCTAAGTAACTGCACAGGTGCACACCTGTAAAGCTGGCCCGATCACACCACTGCAAATTAAACTGTAAAATCAATAATTCAAGGAGCTACTAATTGAACAAGGCAAAGGGTATGGATGCATTAAAAATAATCACTTCTCCAGGAAGCACTGCAAAAGTACCTGTGACAGATGCAATCTAAGCTGTATGATCATAATCACCCTCCTCTAAGTAAATTATTCAGATTAGGAAATGCATGCCCATCAGCTTTTGGTGAAATAAGATAAACACATTTCTTCCCAAGTTACTTATTGAACACATTAATATGTATTTTTCCCAAATGTAATGAATTGATATGCTTCAGACCATGACAAGGTGAAAACATCAGAAAGTTCATTCAAGAGCAGAAAAACCATCAAATTAACTTGTAGCTTTCAGCAAACCCACCCTATTTGGCCTATGCTTCCAGCATGTCATTTCAGAATAAATAGCTTCAGAAAAGCAGCTACGCTGATGCTTTCACAACAGAGTGAAGAGCTGAAAAAAGCACCTGATAGTGCTAGCAATGAACAGCAGATGTTCTCAGGGGGACTGGGATCAGTGGTTTGAATTCCAAGAGTAGCATGATCTTGTACAATGTAGAAAACCCCCCTGTTGTCAGTAACTTCTGTAGAATCCCTCAACACTGTAAAATTAATTGGGTATGAGAGCCAGCTCCATTCCTTGTGAGCCAATGAGGAACAGTGAGGAACCAGTACATTCCCCTTCTTGTCTCTTATCCATTCTTCAATTTTATTAGAAAATCTTGAAAACTGGAAATTTTGTCAAGAAAACTCCAGAATGATTTTTGAACCAGGAAATGTGCAATGGGGAAGTAGAGGAGGGAAGGTAAGTTCTTTTTTTTTTTTTTAAGATTTTATTTATTTATTCATGAGAGACACAGAGAGAGGCAGAGACACAGGCAGAGGGAGAAGCAGTCTCCATGCAGGGAGCCTGATGTGGGACTCAATCCCAGGTCTCCAGGATGATGCCCTGGGCTGAAGGCGGCGCTAAACCACTGAGCCACCGGGGCTGCCCAGAAGGTAAGTTCTTAAATGAATAAAATGTGTCTATTTTTTTTCATTAAAAGTAGATAAAATGTGATCTAGAAAAAAAGAAAAAGCATTGAAATCTATCAAACATGAATAAGAGAAAAGTTACAGAAATTTTGTTTTTATTCTTCAAAACAAATATCTACAGATTATCATTTCTTATTGGAACATAAACAGTTGCTCTTTCTGGAATTCAACCAATCTGTATTCCAATCCCCAATATGGGTGAGCTTGATTATGGATTCTATTGATCTGAAATAACAAAACCAACTTAAGAAACTAGGAAATGATATTTTACTAAATCCAAAAAATAGTTGTACAATTAGGTCATAGGAAGGATGGGGACTAGAACATCTCCAAGGATTTCAAATGGACTTGGTGGATCTTTCCTCTTGGTCTCTGCCATCACAGCAACTTGGTCTCTGCTGAAAGATTCAGTGGAATTCATGTAGAGAGTATATCCACACTTGGAACTCTTTTAAAGCAGGTGCGTTAAGTTGAATGCACTTTATGGATAAGTATCACTTACAGTTCACACATCCCAAAGTACTAAAATATTTGCAAATACCCAAAAGATGTGGAACATGAATGTTAGTTCCAGGAAAGGAGAGTGTTATTTTCAGGCTCCTTTCACTTGCCCTGTTTGTTGTAGGTGGACAAGAAATACATTTGAGTAATTGATGACAAAAAGAACTTTTGTACTATGGGTGTGCTTAACTAAGGACAGGTGTTACCCCGGAGATTATTACAGGGAGCTAGCACAGCACAGTGATAAAGATATGGATATTCTGAGATACAGCTAGGTTCAAATCTGAAATGATCCGGTCCCCAGCCAGCTATTTGAGACTGGGAAAAGTACAAACTATTTATGAATTTTAGTTTTTAAATAAAACAATTTTTCTCTGAATACTAAG
Source organism: Canis aureus (assembly GCF_053574225.1). Classification (NCBI taxonomy): domain Eukaryota; kingdom Metazoa; phylum Chordata; class Mammalia; order Carnivora; family Canidae; genus Canis; species Canis aureus. Next base: position 20,311,144 of record NC_135639.1, on the reverse strand, counting down.
ATCATGCAAAGCCTTTCTGGAGATGTAAAAACCACAGAAATTTTCAGGGCATACACTATAATTGTCCAGTAATCTCATGCCCTGGGACTGAGGTTAAAATTGTATTGTAATTCTTGTACTATCCAATCTATGCATATATGAACATATATATATATATATATATATTCCTTGCAATCACTGTTTTGGTAGCATCCCACAAATTTTGAAGTTTTGTTTCATTATCACTCAGCTAAAACTATTTTCTCTTGTAATATTTTCCTGGACTCATTAATAGTTTAGAAGTCTGTTACTCAATTCAAAGTTTCAGGGATTTCCAGGACATCCTCCTGTTATCAGCTTCTAATTTACTGCTGTTGTGGTCACAGAACATATTCTGTATGACTTCAATCTTCATTATTTACTAAAGATTGTTTTATGGCTTAGCATGTGGTCATCTTAAGTGATCCATGTGCACTTGAAAAGATTGTTTTCTGCGCTCTACAAACATCAATTAGTTTGGGTTGGTTAATAGTGCTATTCAGTCTTTTATATTATTACTGTTTTCCTGCAGCAATTATTAAATCAAATTTTAGATTAATATTTTGAAATCTCCAATCATAATTATAGGTTTATCTATTTCACCTTTAAGTAATACCAAACTTTGCCTTATGCATTTTTTTAAGACTTTTATTTATTTATTCATGAGAGACACAGAGAGAGAGAGGCACAGATGCAGGCAGAGGGAGAAACAGGCTCCATGCAGGGAGCCCAACATGGGACTGGATCCTGGGTCTCCGGGGTCAGGCCCTGGGCTGAAGGCGGCGCTAAACCACTGAACCACCCAGACAGCCCGCCTTATGCATTTTTAATCTATGCTATTAGGCATAGGCATTTAGTATTATTATGTTTGTTCATGAATTAGCACTTTTGTCTTCATGAAATTTTCCTCTTTTTCCCCTGAAAATCTTCCTTGGTGAGAAGATGATTTTTTCTGATACTACACAGTTACTCTGTCAAGATTACTCATTATATTTGATGTTTTTAATGTATTTTCAGTCTTTTTCATTAAACCTATCTCTGTTTTTATTTAAGTGCTTCTTATAAATTCAATATAACTAAATCTTTGTTTGAAATCCAGTTTTACAACCACCACTTTTAATTGTGTGTATAGATCATTTAGTTATCAACATTGCTATGCGTAAACCTACTATCTTTGCTCTCTATTCTCTATACATTGAATCTTTTCTTTATTACATTCCATTCTAGCTCCACTTTGGCTCTTAATTATGCATCCTTGTTTCATTTTGTCAGTGGTTGCTCTATGGTTAAAATATACATCTTTAACATATCACAGTCTGTCTTCAAATATTATAGCCCTTCATGTATGACATAAGAACCTTAGAACACTATCCTTCCATTCCCTCCCTAGTCCTTCATGCTATTGTTAGACATTTTAACAAGAACTTAATACAAGATATATTCTCCTTAGGTTTTGTATCCATAAGTAGTATGTGAAAAGTGCCAATTTCAGTATCTTTACCCACCCCTTGGAATTGTCACATTTTAAAATTTGTGCCAATATTTATAAAATAATACATCATAATTGTTTTACTTTGCACTTCCCCAATAAAATTCTTGAGGCTGAGCAACTTTTCATTATTTATTGGCCACTGTGTTTCTTTTCTGTCAATGAAAATTTCATATCATATACATTTCAATGAAGTTGTCTTTTTCTTGTTGATTTGTAAGAGTTTTTATTTAATAAATTCTAGGTAGTTATCCTCTATTTTATGCATTATAAATATTCTCCTTGTCTTCATCTTTTGACTTTATTTTTTGCATTTTTAGATAGTGTTTTTTTTTAAGTTAGTAAACTCTTAATATTTTCCTTTATGGTTTGGGCTTTTTAGATCATTAAAATAAATTCTTCCCAGTTCTAACAAAATAAATAATTTCTGTATTTTCTTCTAAATGTTCAAAAATTTTGCTTTTCATATTCAGGTCCTTAACCGTTCAGAATTTAAACTTTCTATTACCTTTTGTTCTGCTTTCTACACATCTTTTTTTTTTTTTTTTTTTTTTTGAGATTAAACAGGCAGGTTTTTATTATCAAATGTAACAATTCTACGAAAACTCAATGGTATTGTGGTTAGGTATTACTTCCTATCTTAAAGTCTTTCAGAGGTTTGGGCAGACAGCATCTTAAAGCATCCGGTATAAACAACTCTTTTTTCTGATCTTAAGTGCCTGTTGTCACCAATCTTCACACAAAATGGTTTTCTATTTTTTTTTTTTTTTCCTACTGCAGTTAAAGGGCCATTGCTGGTCAGGTGAAGAGGAAACGTTTGGCTCTCCATTCAAGATGTTAATCAAAGTAATGCAAAGCATATTCAAACATTGCATCCCCTTTTACCTTAATCCTGACTTTTTTTATAGTTCAACTTAGTTACCCTTTCCTTCCTGAAGCTTTCCTTGACTACTCCAGCCCTCAATGACTTTCCCTCTTCAACTTCCTAAAACATTTATCTCTGAGCATTGCTATTAATTGATGTCTATGCATGTTTGAGAGTTAGAAGGCTGTGCAACATTCAGGTAGATAATCTTAATGAATCAAGAGGGCCAGAATTGAAGACTATAAACAGAATGGAGAATGGAATAATACAAGTCTTGTTTCAAGGGGAATTGCTACTTAGCTCTAGCCAATTTCCATGTGATACATAAGCTAGGCATAGCCAGATCTCTCTCTCTCTCTCTCTCTCTCTCTCTCTCTCATAGAACCTAGGAATGCAGAATTTTTTATATGAGATACTCCAACATTTAACAGCGCCAACTCAGTCATCCCACTCCCAACCTCTAACCTCTGATTTGATTGTTTCTTATTAGTTGATCAGTTTAATTATCTCTTCAATTAAATTACAAACCTCTGAGTATAGGAATGCCAACTCTGTAACCACCACAGAAGCTGTCACAGAAGAAGCTTATGATAATTGCTCCGTAAACCCCTGATTGACTGTTGATTAATGGGAGACTATATATGCACACTCTGTGCCACAGTCCTGTCCACAGTGACATGCTAGGGAGAGGACTGAAGCAGATCTCACAACAAGGCATATGACCAAGATGGCTGCCCATTTAATGACTGTCATTCCAGGGAGGCATGCTTAGAAAATAAATCTTCCCAAAGCCAGATCATTTCTTCCCAGGGCTGGGATGCCAGGACACACTCTGCCAGGATACATTCAAGAGTTTTTAGGTATCAGTGGTCTAGGTAGAACAAACGGCAAATGCTCAGTTCCTAGGGCCACAAACAGAGGAGTAGAGAAAAGTAGAAAATGCCTCCAACCCTTTCATCTTTTAGGAGAATAAAATCCTCCTTCTGAGGAATGTTGTAGTGTGACCATTGTTGTTTATTTGTGGTTCTAGGTCCGTTCCCTGAAAATCACCAACCTCACAGTATCAAGCTCACTTACAGCCTGAGGTCTGGCCTGGTCTACATCTACATGTGTGAGCTCTTGCAGTGTCTCTTTTTGTGTGTATTTGTGTGACTCCATGAAACTACATCTATATATATTTATATCCATGTGTCTCTGTACCCATGTTGTGAAAGAGTGTGTTTTGTGTCTATATGCCTTTTTCCATGAATTTTTTGGATTCTGTCTCTGTTGCAGCATACATGTCTATATGTGTATCAGGAAACACAATCTCTCACTGTGTGTGTATGTGTGTGTGCACATGCCTCTGTGATGTATCTCTCATCAGGCTTGTGTGTATCTAAATGTCTTTGTGTTGTGTCTGACAATGAAATTCCCTTTTCATGTCCCATACCAAATGAGTGATATTCATGTATTTGTGTGAAAAAGGACAAAAGCAACTTCAATTTGACCCATCCATGCCCCTTAAGTTACTCTGTGTTGCTATCCTGGGAAAACACAGGCCATTTGTCCTCAATCTATCTGCAGTTCCCAGAGAGCTTTTAAAGAAATGCTCATGCCCAAACTCCATTTGCAGAGATTACAATTGCTATGTATTTCTCCGCAGTGGAGACCATATAGAAGACTTTGTAAAGCACCCAGGTGATTCTAATGTGCAGCCATGGTTGAAAACAACTACATTGGGCAAATGGACAGGCCTCGGCTATTCTCCTTAGATAGCTGAACTGTCAGGCTCCCTGCAGGGAGCCTGCTTCTCCCTCTCCCTGTGTCCCTGCCTCTGTGTGTGTGTGTGTGTGTGTGTGTGTGTGTGTGTGTGTGTCATGAATAAATAAATAAAATCTTGAAAAAAAAGAAAGAAAGAAAGCTAAATTGTTTTTGCTTGCATGGACATCAATCATATCAGTGTAAGGGGCAGGGGATTTTTGAATAAATTACTCAGTGCAGCAAAGGACAGACCCCTTCTCTGTCTTCTTAAGGAGAAAAGTACTTACCATAAAGGGCCCTGTGAGTGAACAAGCTCCAAATAATATGAAAACAATAACAATATGGAACAATATTATGAATAATAAACAATAATATGAAAACAACTGAGAAAAGAAGATCCTCTAAATCCAAACCTTCTTCACTCCAGCAGACATTTGTTTCCATTTATATATATATACCTAACTAAAAAGAGGTAGTGCTGCCTTAATTTCCATATGAACTCATCACATTTACCGCAAATGTTTCACAAACCAAAAGAGGATTTATTAGTATGATAAACCAAGTGCCTTATAAAAATTTAAACTTCAATTCATTTTTGAGTGCTCTTTACCAAGGAAAATAGTTAAAAGAGGAAGGGTCCAGAGTGAGACAAAATTTCTCTTTTGTAGGAATGAAGATCTAGAGATCAAAATGAGAAAGAATCCAAGAAGAGTAAGGGAAGGAAATAAAATCTCAGATGCTTGGACCCTGGGAAGCAGAGCCAACCACATTCTATGAGATGCTTTTGTCCAGGTTAGAAAAAGGCTCCAATTGCTCAGGATTCAGCCTCACTCACCTCCAGAGCATGGTGCCTTCTGATTTAACATCCTGCTTAACCAAGGTAGGTGCCTGTGGGGAAGGGTCTATGGAGGGACAGGCTATTTACTACTTGCAACTCCTGCCTCTAAAGAAGTTCTAAAAATCTGAAGGTCTTCCACTCTATAGACAGTCTTGTATTTAGATAAGAGAAAGGCAAAATCTCAAATGGTCCTTAGGAAGCACTATTGCATATGGCAGCATACCTGGAGCTCAGTAGGTACTCACTGAATACTTGTTGAATGAATGAGTGTTTTTTAGCAATTTGAGCAGGCAATTCAGAGGGCTCTCTCAGCCAGTTGAAGGAAGCACAAAAAGTCAATGAGGATACTTTCTGAGGTCAAGGACTTTCTCACTAGGGGAACCCTCCTGTGCAGCAAAATGCTCATGGAAAAGATAGGTAAGGGATATGCTGATGTTCCCAGTGAGAGATATGTGAAGAAAATATACAATATATTATGTATCCTGAGCCTATTTTAAGGAAAGACTAATATTTAAAGATAATGGGAGTCAGATTAGCTGGAAAAGCTAAAGACAGAAAGATGGAAGCCTCTCAGAATTTTATCTGAAGTAGGCTCCACACTTAGTGTGGAGCCCAACTCGAGGGCTTGAACTCACAACCCTGAGATCAAGACCTGCACTGAGATCAAGTCAGATGCTTAGCTGACTGTGCCACCTAAGTGCCCAAAAACCTCCTAGAATTTTGGATCAGGGATTGTTCCTAGAGACTGTCTAGTTTAACCTTCCTATTTTATAGTTGAAAACCTGGTCCCCGGGGAGACAGGCAGGAATGCATGCAGTCCCTCAACTGACCAGGATCAAGAACCTTAGCTTATGTCCTCATCATCTGCCACCCTTTCCATCCTCCAAGGCTCCTTGCCTCCCTCTAAAATGGCTTCAAGCAAAGCAAAAGCAAACTTGTTGACATCACTAACCATTAGTGTATGGATCTTTACAGCCCTGGGGTTTCCAATTCCTCAATTCACCCAAACTTTTTAATAGAATGATCAATACTTCCTTTCCTTTGGGTATCAAGAACTCCTCCCTTTCCACCTAGGCCCACTGTTTAGACCATCAGTGAAATGGTCACAAGCTTTACGCAAACTTTATTCTTAGCAAGAGAAGTTTGAGATTACCTTGTTATTACTTAACTTCTGACTCAGGGTGATTAACTCCTAGAGACATAGCAGGGAAATGTCAGGTACCCATATTTTCTAATGAAATCAATCTCTTGCTGAGAGTTTGGAAAAAGAAAACAAAATGTGTATAACAAACATTTTCTTCAGTAAGATGCCACCCAAAACTTCCCAAGAGTAATCCTAACACTTATGCAGTATGTATTTTTATAAATCAGTCATCATTTAAAGTTGTTCAAGCAAATTGCCAAATTGATCTTCCTATCAAGGTGATTGAACAGCCTTTTTATCAGCCCCAGAATCCCAGTTATCTCTTATACACCATACTCTCTCTGCCTCCACCCTGCCCCCTACACATGTGTGCAACTGCCTCTCTTGAAAGCAGCAGGCTGCCACCCACCGGCGAGAAATCAGCTTTGAGAAACCACAAGGCTGGATTGCAAGACCCTAGAGATGAAGGAAGAAAAATGTCAGGTTAAAACTTGTTGGTTCTTAAAAGGCACTCATCAGAAAGTGATCATTAGAGAAATGTTACCAGGATTTAGTTTGCTAGGACAAGAAAAGAATATATATATAAGATAAAAAACCAAGAACATCAAAGCAAAGCCTATAAGAGAAAGAATTTTTCCTTGCTCATTCTGCCACTTTAAGCTTAGCGCTTACAGGCAAAGCATGCTTTCTTCTGCAGCTCCTTTCTTCCAAGAATAGTAATAATAAAAATCCCAGGATTGAAAGACTCTATTACACCTATACCTCTTGAATCGCCCACCCTGACATCACAGCATCATCAAGTTGCCCAGTCTGCTCAAATAGGTGTGATGATTTTGGACTCATTAGCCTCCTGAGAGACACTCATCCCATGTTTACATGTCTACTTTACATGCCTGCCTGGTGCACGGAAAAAAAATCAGTGGAAATCCCAACTAGTAAACAAAATGAGGGAACAATTTTATTCTCACTAGTAATCACAGAAATGAAAGTTAAAACATTAAGGTGCTGTTTTTCACCCATGAGAATAGTAGAAATATTTATCATTGATAATTACCCCCCATATAAATAAAGATGCAATAAAACTAGCACTTCCTTACACATATACTGCTGGCAGCAGTACAAATGGTCACCACTTTTTAGGAAAGAACAGTGATACACAGAGTTCACACTCTTTGACCCAATGGACACATTTCTTGGAACATTCATCAAAAAATAATGAAAAGGGGAAAAAAGTATATCCACTGCAGGTTTGTTTTGAAATGACCTACTTTTCCAGCAGGTCAGAGATAGGTAACATTACAGAATTTGCTTACAGTACAATGTTAGATTTAAAAAGCATGATCCTGTAATCAGCCAGAATTTTCCTTATAAGCACTAGATATCCACTCTTGTTTAGTTTCACCTCGGAAAGTATACACTAGGTAATTCACTGGGACACAGAAAACCAGCGTGGGAGCCACTTGGCCAGGAATGTGACATGCTAATCCCAGGAAAATACAGTGGATGCTGTTGCTGACGCCCACACCCCCCAGCCTGCAGGGCTGGCAGCCTCAGGACCAGAACCTAGGGGCCTGGCACCACTGCCTCCTCACCTGGGCACAGCCATCCTGCCACTCTGCATTTCCATTAGCTGCTTTCAGTTCAGGTCTGAGGTGGTGTGTGGGTGACTGCTCCCAGTTGCAGGGGATGTTGGGAATGTGAGGTCCTGGAACTTGCAGATGTGGCAGCAGCTGGAAGGTCCCCCAAAGATTTTTGCCAAAAAAGATTTAATGTTGAGTGCTCGGAAAGTAATGATAATGGCCCACCAGAAACAAACAAAAAATATTATATTATGATCACAACCAGTAAAAATGATTTACACTAGGGAAGGACTGAAAGAGACTAAATTCACACAGAGAAGCTCGGATGATTTTTTTTCTCTTTTTTCTTAATGTTCTGTATTCCTAAATGAAATGTCCTATTAAAATGCAATATATTTGTATTCATTTCTTAGAGCTGCCATAACTAATTACCACAAACTGAGTGGCCTAAAACAGAGGAACATATTCTCTCCCAGGTTGGAGGCCAAAAGTTGGAAATTGTTTTGCCAGCAGGATAATGCTCCTTCTGAAGGGTCCAGGGAAGCATCTTTCCTTGCCTCTTTCTAGCTTCTACCAGTTTCTGGCGGTCTTTGACATCGCTTGGCCTGCTGCTAGACCACTCCAATCTCTGTTTTTGTTGTCATGTGGCCTCCTTCCTTCTGTGTCTGTCTAAATTACCCTGAAATCTCTTATGACTTCATCTTAACTTGGTTACAACTGCCAAAGACTGTCTTAAATAATGTGGCATTCACAGGTTCCAGCAGACATGACTTTTAAGGGTTACATTATTCAACCCAGTACAATATTTTGGGGATGTCTTTCCTTTGTTGACACAAAAGTCAAGCTTCTCTCATCAGGAATTGGACCTTTACTTCTTTGAAACCCAAACATGCCCTTCATTATATCACCTAGCAGAGCTCAGTACATATTGACACAGAGTAAACACTTGGTGAGTAATACAGATAAGGAATATATCAGGCATGGAGGGAAAATGCATACATTCAAAAGAAATAAATGAGTGAATTGTTCTATATGGAGCTAATTTTTTTTTAAAGATTTATTTATTTATTCAATCAGAGAGAGCGAGAGAGAGGCAGAGACACAGGCAGAGGGAGAAGCAGGCTCCATGCAGGAAGCCCAATGTGGGACTCGATCCAGGATCACACCCCGGGCTGCAGGCGGCATTAAACTGCTGTGCCACCAGGGCTGCCCGTATGGAGCTAATTTTAAAGTCCTCCACAACCTCAGAGACAATTTCTTCAATTTCTTCATAATCATTTCCAATATCACCATACTCATCCTCCTCATCATCATCTATTAAAAGATCTGACAAAACCACACCTGCGTGTCCTTCTCATCAGTATCACAATAAGAACTGCTTCCTGAATAGAACCATAACAACAACAAAATAAATAATTCATTACCTTGAGCTAAGGCCCCTCAACTCAAATTTAAAGTAACATTAAGCAAAGCCATACAATGGAGAATTTCACTGATTTCATTGGTAGGTGATCTTTATGTTTTGAAAAGACAGATGGGTAAATTGGTAAGTGTGGTGAGAAAGCAGTTTAGGCAAGGTAAGCAGCCTAGGAGTGTTGAGTGGGTTGGGAAGATGCATATGTAGCACAGGGTGGATTAACAGCATAGTAGATAAAATTTACCTATAGTCTATCTGCATTTCCCATTTTCCATTTTCCAAGTTTCTTAAATTTCCGGATGACAATACCTTGGGAAAAAGCACAGAATAGGAAAGGGCTATGCTGTGACAGGTTGGGCTTTGGAAATCTAAGCACAGGTTAAATTTATGAGAAGGCAGAAAGAAGAACACTAGCCACTTGGCACTAGCAGTCCATAAATTCACAGCATTGCAAGTATCATGCCCTGACCACACTGCACATTTCAGTTCTCCCTTCTCAGAATCCTTAATTACCCATCACTGGGTAGGCCCTTTGATTTCTCATAGTCATTCCCTTATCCCCACTTCAGGAAAACTGAAATCCAGCTCCAGGGAACCCTGTTGCCAGTAGAGCTGCCTAGCTGTTTGGGAACAGAGATCAGTAGCAAAAAGGGCAGACCATTATCAATTCAAATGACAAGGTCCTCAAAGGTTCCGAGTAACTTCATGTTTGCTACTATAATCCTATTTGAAATGCTCCCAGGAAGCTCACGGTAGCTCACAGTTGAACCCAAGAGTAATTACTTTTGTACAGTGAAAAACAGTCCTAATTTATTGCTGTGCATAAGTGTATGTGCCTATTTTGTTGAATAAACATAAGCCCACCTCATATGCCACTGAGAAACATGGAGATATTTCCATAGAAGCCCCTGTCCTGCATGACTAAACCAGGAGAAAGAAAACGTAATCTAAAATAGGCCAACATATTAGTTTTGCCATCTATAAAAAATTATCAACATGCTCAGATGCTGTTCAAAACACTCAGAGACAGGTCTTTACTTCTCTTTCTCTTTTTTTTAAAAGATTATATTTACTTATTCATGAAAGAGAGCGAGAGATGCAGAGATATAGGCAGAGGGAGAAGGAGGTTCCCTGCAGGGAGCCCAATGTGGCACTCAACCCCAGGATCATGACCTGAGCTCAACCCTTGAGCCACCCAGGTACCCCAAGTCTTTGTTTCTCTTGAGCTACTTATAATCTCAAGAGCCAACAATGGAGACAGAAAATTAGATGAAGACATATATCAGGAACAAAACGTGTCAGTTAGGATTTATTCAATAGGAAGTTAACTTTTAAAAAGCTTATTATGAACGGGGCAAAAAGACAACAAAATCATATGCACCTAAGCAAATGTCTCTAGTCTCAAGGTCAAATAAGGATAATTCCATTACATCTGTAAACTATATGTACCCCTTATTCATTGAAGCATTACTTACAATAGCCAATACATGAAAACAAACCAAGTGTTCACTAATGGCTGATTGGATAGAGAAAAATGTAGTTTATATTCATAAGGGATTATTATTCTTCCATAAAAAAAAATGAAATCTTGACGTTTGTGACAACACGGATAGACCTTGAGGACATTATGCTAAGCAAAGCAAGTCAGACAAAGGCAAGTATCATAGGATCTCATTTACATGTGAAATCTAAAAAAAAAAAAAAAAAAAAAAAAGCCCATAGATATACAGGACGTAATGATGGTTGCCAGATGGGGAATGCCCAAAGTGGGCAAAGGGAGTCAAAAGGTAGAAATTTCCAGTTATAAAATAAACGTCACGGGGATGCAATAGTGACTACAGTTAATAATACCGTACTGCATATCTGGAACCTGTTAAAAGAATGGATCCTAAAATTTCTTATCACAAGAAATTTTGTTACTGTGTATGGTGGCAAATGTTAACTAGATTTATTGTAATGATCATTATGTTGTAAACCTGAAACTAATATATCAGTTATACTTCAATTTAAAAAAAAAACGCAATCAAATTTATGAAACACAATTCTGAAAATGGACAGAAAATGCCCATCCCTCAGAAAATGGACACTTTTTCTTCACTGGAAACTTTGTTGGACAAGCTCATCAGGGAAACAGCTCAATTTGCATTATTTCCTGACACGAGACAGCTCCCTTACAAAGCCAGTTACTTTCTGAAAGGCAACACATGATAGAAGATGCCTTCCCATGAGATGACCCAGTTCCCCCTTGATGAGTGTCAAAGGTAACATTCTGGCGTAAGCCAGGGCAAGTCCACATTTCCAATCATGAGCTACAGAGAACATTCTCAGTTGTGTGAATTTTCAAGGGCTACAACATTCTGTATCTAAGCATTAAAATAGCTAGAGTGGGAATTTAAACGTCATCCTGAAAAATGTCATTGGGGATTTGATACTCCTACTATATACAGCAGTCTATATACACTATGACACATGGAACACTGGATCAGCAAGAAATTCCTTGGCATGTTTTTTATTTTTCCTTATCAACCCGATATCACCCCATTTCATCTGCTCAACATTTTTCTTTACTGTCTATATATTAATCCATATAATTAAGGAGTCCCATATTGACCTTTAACTTTTATGTTTTCTGTCCCTACAAAAAATACTCCAGGAAAACAGTAGCTTTGTCCCTGGCTATCACAGTACCACAGCACATAGCACATAGGATATGCCGAGTATCTATTTGTTAAACAAGCTAGTAAAAGACCACGTAAAGTGATTTTCAAACATGGTTCAATTAATAATTACCAATCTCCGTCTCAGGATGTGAATTCTGAAGCTCAGAGGGACTAAATCACTTGCCCCCCAAAATGAAAGTATCCAATGGCTGCCAAACTTGAAGAAGTCAGGAGTCACCCCCTTCACTACTGGGCTACAAAGCCCATACCACACTGCCTTTACTGTTTGAGTTTTTATCTATGTTTCACCCCTCTCCACCACTCATCTGCAAATTAATATTCTCAGAGATATATGAGTTCTACATCCACCTCCCTCCCTCTGTGGTTTCCTCACTCTTACATCCACCCCTCACACAAACTACTAGGCTCTCAGGCAGGACATCTTGAAAAAAGCATAAGATAGAAATATACCTGTAGTGGGAGAGCCACATCTTCCATTCTTGGTGCATTCAGTAGAGTAGTTTCTGGCACATGAGTTGTGTTTAATACATACTGATGAATCCACTAATAGTTAATGATGATGACAACCTCTACACAGCACTGCCAGCAGGAGAAGTGTGTCATAACGTCTCTTTAGACCTCACCCAAAGCCCCTATGAAGGTGAGCAGTGCAGGACCTCTCCCTATGCTATGACAGAGAAGGAATCTGAATTGAAAGAGACATCACATCTCAAGCCTGGGTGGCTGAACCAACCTAAACATAGGTTTTCCTATAACAACCTCCAAGTTTACATCTCAACTTTCTACTTGGTGAGCTGTTACTCATCCTTCAAAACCTAGTAGCTACTTACCCCTTCTGCGACAATGCCTGGGGAATGTGAGCCTCAGCCTGCTCTGTGTTCTATTACTCTTGTACATACGTTCTGCAATATTTATCACAATGTAATCGTCTTTGGTTAACAAGACTCTCGTGTTAGACTGAGAAATACCTGGGGATATAGCTTTCCTAACATTATCATCTATGTCTCTCCGGTGCCCAGCACAGAGCTTGACTACACAGTGGGAGTTTCAGAAAATATATTTGACATTTTATTTCTGTTAGACCACGCCAACAAATTAAAACCCAACTAAGATATTCATAGGAACTTGTTACTCTCTAGTAAAAAAAAAAGTATTTGCCTGCTAAAAGGATAGCTTAAGATGAATCTCACAAACATAATACTGGGCAAAAGAGGCCAGATGGAAAATAGTAACAGATTTACTGAAAATTCAAAGCAGAAAAGAAACTCACGGGTTAGGAACTGCTATGATCATGATTTGTCTTAATGCAATCTATGCCTGAACACCAAAGGGATTCAGACAAAGTAAACTGTTATTTTCAAATGTTCACAAAATTCAGTATCAACTGACAACGAGCCAACATCTAAAAGTGACACCTCTCTGGGGATGTTTCTTGCAATTATATATTAACGGAAAACACCAAAAAAAGGTACTTTTACTTGTTGTTAATGTTCTCAATGCCTAGGGAACATTTTTAAATGGTCTTTAACTGTTGCATCCAATTTAACTTTCTGGAAGTTGTTTCCATAATCAGCTGAAATGGTAACCGTTCTTTCAGATTTTAAAGATGCATAATTTCCTCAGAAACCCAAAACCTCACCTGCAGAGGCCAAAGGGGCTGGCTTCCACCTGCTCTGGGTCTAGCACAAGCCTCTGCATACCCACTCTCCCCAGTCTGGGCCTGCCGTAATCCAGGGATCCCTCTCTTCCTTCCATAAAGCAGGAGGAGAATCATCTTTATTTGTGCTATTCCCTAGAGGAGGTCAGACAAAGGTTAACAACAGGGAGTTGTCATTAGGACTTCTTTGGGCTTATCACCCCCAAAGAACAGTGGCTCATCTGCAGGCTAGAAAGCTCGCATCTGATCACACTGCTCTATGTTCCTAGAAGAGCTGCAGAATTCTCTCTCTGTAATGCAGGTGGGGAGTGCCCAGAAACTGGGAATTCTCTAAGGCCAGTCTATGGACTTCTCCTCCCCTCCACAGGAAGAAGGATAAAGGAGATAAAGTCTCTCCTTTATCCCATCTAAGCTACCCTACAAGACAAACCTTTCTGGTCTACCTTGAGCCCACCGGGAAGTCTAGCGAATGAAGGCAAAGTCCCTGGAAGGCAGGTAGCCTGCTGACATTTAACTCTCTCATCTCCGTTGTCCTGACACTGTTGTTCTCAGTCCTTGGCCTCGTCTTCAGGGACACCCAGGCCTGGGAGCAGGGGTACGGATCTTACTGTCAGCTCACTCTGAAGTTGTTTTCGGGGTTAGGGTTTAGAAAAGTAGATGGGGATTGGATGAGACGGAGGTCGGTCTTGCAGAAGATGGGCAAAGGCTCCAGTTTGCCGCCCTTCCTGAATCCAGAAGCCCCCATCTACTCATTCTCCGTAGGAACACGCAGGCGGCTCTAGCTCTCCACCCTCACGTCGGCCTCCAACATCATCGCCTCTTCCCTCCTCAGGCTCCTGTTGTGGCCAGAACAGGGCAAAGCTCAGGTGTGTGGGGGTGGGGGGTGGGGGGTCGCCGTCAAGAGCAAATGCGATGCTGATTGACCTTAACTCCTCCAGCTCCAGGCGGGTGGCCAGGCCTGAGTTGCGATCTTGAGCCCTGCACTCTCAGAGGTCCGCAGTTCCCGCCCCCGCCGCACCCCCCTCAGTAGACACAGTCCGCGCCGAAAGCCTAAGGGGTGCAGCAGCGCGGCCGGCGGCGGGGCCCGGGGACCCCGGGGGACGTGGCGGGGGCCGCCGCCGAGCGCCCGGGACGCGGAGGTCCCCGCAGCCCCCTGGGGAGCCCCCGCCCCGAGGACCGCGCTCAGCGCCCGGGGAGCCCCCCGCCCCGAGGACCGCGCTCAGCCCCTGGGGAGCCGCCCCCCGCCGCGAAGACCGAGCTCAGCCCCTGGGGAGCCCCCGCCCCGAGGACCGAGCTCAGCCCCCGGGGAGCCCCCCGCCCCGAGGAGCGCGCTCAGCCCACGGGGAGCCCCCCGCCCCGAGGAGCGCGCTCAGCCCCCGGGAGCCCCCCGCCCCGAGGAGCGCGCTCAGTCCCTGGGAGCGCCGGGCGGCTGGGGCGGGCGCTCAGGACCCCAACTGCGTCCAAGTTGGGGCGCGCAGGGGGCGGGCGGAGGCGGGGCGCGCGGTTTGGGCGGGTCTCGGGACCCCGGGCCGCTGCTGGCGGAGCCCCCGCGCCGGGCGGGGAGTGCCGGGCTCTCCTGCTGTCCCCGGGGCTGGGCTGCGGACCGACGGCGGGCACTGCAGGGACGCGGCCACCGCCGCCGCCGCGACTCCGCCCCCGGCCCTGGACCCTGCGGACCTGGCGTCCCAGAGCCTGCACTGCTCGGTGCGCCGAGGCTCCCCGTCCTCTCCGGCCCCGGGACCCTGCGGCCCCCGGGCCCTGGTCTGACCCAGAGCACGCACTGTGTCTCCTGGTCGGGGCACCTTCAACTCCACACATGGATGTTCCACCGCTGGTTCTCAGAGATGCTTGCTCAAGCCACCCCTCAGCTAACAGAGTTTTAAACTGAAGGTGTTAGGTGACAAAGTCCCTCCGGTGCCTAAAAATCTGATTTGTATGTCCACAATATCAGCCCAACACCTCGGCTGCTATGTAAATAGTTCAGATGAAAATCTATGGTGGGTGAATTTTTCAATGTTTTACAGTACTAAGTTTTTCGTAAAAAGCCAATCTTTAAAAAAAAAAAAGTCAATCTTTTTTAAAAGTAGGGCTTAAATGTCTTCAAATTTCTGAGTTGTCACAGACTTTCTAACATTGCTTGTTTGTACACAGTAATTACACAGTAGGTATCTACGATTAAACAAATGAATACTGGGACTGTTAATGCTCATCCAAACTAAAGTACTAATTCCAGTATATGTGTGAATGGGTGTGTGTGTGCATTTCCCATTGCTATTTCCATGGTAACATCTGAAAATTTGACCCCCGTGCCCATGACAGGTCACCTTAAAGACAATTTAGGAACAGTTCTTCATTGATGTTTTCAACCAGGCTCAAGAAACCACAAAAAAGCTACAAGCTTCCCAAGGCAGAATGATAGCAAAGTTCTCTTGGTCATAGTCTTAAAACCACTCCATGATAAGAAGGAATAGAAGGAAAGAAGCTTTCTCAGTCATTAGCATGTTGATATTTAATAGAGTGATGTCAGTCTGACAATAATCGAGCCTGGGATGTCCTTCCAGAAACATCCTTTTGTGACCCTGACTAGTGGTTTGCCCTTAGAACCTAGCTCCAAACCTACACTTCCATAAACATAACAACATCTAGCAGGCTGGGACCTCTCCATAGGGAGACCAGAATCTCCATTCTCACCCAGATTACAAACTGCTCCTTGTGAAATCCAGGCCACCCACTCCCCTCTCAGAATGTTTTCAGAGCTTTGCTGGATCATTTGCTTGATGCCTTTTCTTCACGCCCTGCTAACTTCCCTGCCAACCTGGGTAAGTATGCCAGAGTTCCTCCAGACGGGGAAAAACAGATTGAAAAGTCAGAACCCAGCTAGATCCCTATCCAATTATAGGAGTGGGAAAAGCAAATTGAGAGGAGGTAGGAGATGGGATGCCTGGGGGGCTCAGTGGCTGGGCGCCTCCCTTCCGCCCAGGGCATATTCCTGAAGTCCCCTGCATGGAACCTGCTCCTCCCTCTGCCTTTGTCTGTCCCTCTCTCTGTGTCTCTCATGAATAAATAGATAAACAAAACAAAACAAAACAAAACAAAAACGGGAGGGTAGGAGAGAAGACATCAGAATATTTTAAGGTTATGAGCTAATATTGATCTTGCCTTAATACCGTTCCATTTGGATTTAGGACTATTAGTACCTTAAATCCAGCATGAAGAATTTTCTGGAAAAACTAAAGTACTAATGAAATTAGTAAGTTTTCTTCCTGAACTTACCCTGGTTATTCCCTTAGAGAGGAGATGTTTGAGATTCATCTAAGAGGAATTCACAGACACCTGATTGTTTTTCTTAAATCTCCAATTTGTTGTTTGTTTCCTTGTTTTATGATAATGACCTTTTAACTCATAGAGCTTTGCTCTCCATTGGCCTCTATCACCAGGTAGAAGTTTAAAAGCACCAATTCACCAAAACCCATCCTTTTTGACAAACCTGCCAAAGAAATAGCCTAATCAGGTAGAGAAGTGGACTAACCTAATGAAGTGGTTTCCAGTGCAGTGTGCCCCTAAGATTTTTGAATTGATTTCATTGATACGATGCCACAAGGATGAACCATCCAGTGGAAAGAGGAAAGAGGAGCTAATGTCAGGAGCCAGGCAGTTGCTCCTGACAGGTTCCTACGAGAAATCTAGACTCTAAACATGAAAAATATATCTCAGTTCTTTCCACATCTCATTACGTCTACCCAAGCAGCATCCACACTGCCGTCCCTACTTCTCTGGTACTGCCTCTCTGTGTTTTCTCTACACAATTCATACTCAAGTTGGGGTTTATATACCCAACAACAGCAGCCAATGACAAAGAAGAAGCAAAATCACTTGTTGTACATTCTTAATTTTATATTCAAAAACTAGCAATCCACGTTTACCAATATTCGTTTAACTCCTGAAGGGTAGCAACACAGTTTGTAAACAAATATGAATATTTGGGGAGCACAGACGCAAAATTCTTCCTATCCTATGAGGTATTTGATCGAAACATTATAAGAAATCTGTAAAGCAACAAGAGATCATAGTTTAAACACATAAAAATGTCATCCAATTCTTTTTGCTTAGAAGTCTTTGACAGTTTCCTTTCTTACTCAGAATAAAACAAAAAATGAGCCGCAAGGCCTGGGTGAGCTGGCGTCTGCCAATGTCTCACTTAGCATGGTTCTTCCGTCTCACTCATACCCCAGCCATGCTGGTATCTCAGACTCTTCGTTGCATTGTGTTTGTTCCCAACTTGTGACCCTTATAAGTATTGACCCACCTCTCTGGAATGTTCATCCCTCCTCTTCACATGACTGGTTCCTTCCCATCTCTTAGGTCTCAGCCTATTCAACTTTTCTGAGTACCTTTGAATGAAGGACTTAGGAACTCTCTTGTAAGATGAGAGAAGGTTTCATCTACCTCATTCAATAACTGCTATAAAAGTTCATTCAACTTTATAAACTTCTTACCAGTACCAATGATACTGCTTGGTATTTATGATATACTTACATCATCGATTGCTAAATTGTTTCTAGGTATTTGTTTTTAAACTGATATATCTTGTAGCAGTTCTCCCCGCTCCAAAAGAGAGAGAATGCAAGCATTTCTTATCATGATGGAATACCATAAAACTTACCATCCATAATCATAATTTTTTTTTAAATTTTACTTATTTATTCATGAGAAACACAGAGACAGAGAGAGAGAGAGACACAGGCAGAGGGAGAAGCAGGCTCCATGCAGGGAGCCCAATGTGGGACTCGATCCCGATCCCGGGATCAAGCCCTAAGCTAAAGGTAGACACTCAACCGCTGAGCCACCCAGGCTTCCCCATAATCATAAATTTAAAGAGAATCTTCGGACATAACTTTACTACTGTTAACCACAATTTGCCCAATTGCTTCCCCACTCTGTTTGTGTCTATATATTAAAATCACATTATTTCTCCATTATTGCACACTATTTGCACAATCATTTCAGATTTGAAACAGTAGCTTGTATAATCCAACTGAAATGGCCAAGTATAAAATAATATCATCACAGTTTTATCTTCTAGAAAGGGAGAAGTAAGTACTGGTAGACTATTGCTCCTGCTGCCTTAACCAGAAAAAAAAGGATAAATTATACAAAAATCATATTTTGAAAGACATTATAGAGCTTTGAAAGTAAATGGGACTAGAGGAACTAAAAGACAGAAGAACCCTTGCTAACACGAACTGAAGATAATCCACGAATGAAGGGGGGGGGCATTGACTTTTTTGTTTCTTAAAACTATAATACCAAAGATTTGCTAGGACTAGCAAGGATGTGAAACAATTAAAATTCTCATATATTGATGTGGGGGTTGCAAGACAGTATCTACTCTGGAAAATAGTTTGGTAATTTCTTATAAAGTTAAACATATAAAGTTAAATATTTAGTTAATATTGATTTAGTTAAATAATTAAAGTTGGCAAAGTTAAATATAAAAATGTAAAAATACCATCCAATCCAGAAATCCTATTCCTAGGTATTTTTCCTAGAGAAATGAAAACTTATGCTCAACCAAAAACCTGCACATGAAAGTTCAAAGAAGCTCTATACAGAATTGCTCAAAACTGGAAAGAACCCAAAAGTTCATCAATGAGTCATTAGACTTCAAACTGTGGTACATTTATTCAAGGGAATGCTTCTCAACAATAAAAAGAATTATACTATTGTTATATGCAACAATTTGAATGAATCTCAAAGACATTCTGCCGAATGAAGAAAGACAATCTCAAGTGATTACATACTGCATGATTTCATTTATGTCTCAGAAGACAATACTATAGTAATAGAGAACCAATTTGTGGTTGCCAAATAATCTTAGGGAAGAAGAAAGGGTATGATTCCCAAGAGCTAGCACAAGGGAGCTGTTTGCAATTATGGGATGATCATGTATCCTTATAATGCTGGTGATTACCTGACCCAATACATGTGCTAAAATTCATAGAACTGTACACAAAAGTAAAGATGAATATTATTGTATGTTAATTTAAAATTTTTAAAATGTAGAGACTCTGGAGTGAGACTTCTTGGGTTTGAATCTTGGCACAACCTCTTCCCTTAGATATTTTATTTGATGTCACAGTAGTACTATGAGTTAGATATTATGTACACTTGGCAGATGTGGAATCTGAGGCTTATGAAAATTGAGTAAGCTCCCAAATTTGCACAGCTAGAGGTAATATACCAAGGAAATCTGATACACCTTGGCACACCTTTGTTGTTGTCATTTATAGAGATTTTATATAATATGCAGTAAAAGAGTCACAAAATGTTAGAGTTTCCTCTAAGGAAAACTTAAGGACTTAAGGAAAATGAAGAGGTGAAGTAAGGATGCAACTATAATATTCATGGTTGGTAAAGCAAAATTGGAGGATAAAGCTGGAAGCATATCCAGAATAAAGCTTTCTATATTCTTCCCCTTGGGATACACAATGGGGACAAATCATGTCTGCAGAGCAGACACTTAACCCCTGGTCTCAGACCTTTACTATCCAGGCAGCAAGATCAATCCCTGAGGCAGGAATGGAGGTAACCAGATAATTTTCCAGTAATTAAAATAACATCTTCAAATCACCATATATTCGCTTGGCTTTGCAGTGAATTTGTAAGTGATGAATATATTGACATTCTGGTCTTCCAAGGCAGAGGTGTCAACACACAGCCAGCTTTGTAAACCATAACAGTTTAATCTTAATCTATAAGGTACTTTTTTCAAAACTACTCTTGTTTTTAGTTGCTATGGAACTTACCCTCTTGTCGTTAACAAACACTTCTACAACTACTTGACTCGGGTACTCACTGATGATGATGTCATTCACTTGGACCTTCAGCATAAATGTAATCATGCGGAGCCAGCCTGTGAAATGGCTCACATTCACTTATTTTTTGTGCCTCATCTGGGCATAACAATCTTGTCCCTATACTCCAGAATGTTTACTAGCTGGAACTTTTAGTCTTGAGCACAACTGAGAAGTATAGGAGCATCTGCAAAACTGTTCAATATACTGCTGAGTGTTGAGTTCAAAGAGTTATCCAATTTCTTGAAGGTAGCTTTCACATATAACCATGACACAACCCAAATTTCTAATTTCTAATATCGAATATTCATTATTTTTATCTTTTCTAAATATTTGCCCATCTCAATGGAAATTTCTAATAATTTTAACTTAGTATACATAAATTTGTTGTTAGGTTATGATTTTGTTTGTTTTCTACAGGATGGCCCCATTTCACATGTATGTACCTTAAATGCCCACTTTCTAGCCATAACAAGTTGAGTCTATCTCATCATTGATGTTCCTTATATAATTATGCCTTTGTTATTTCAATAATTGTTTTCTAGATAGCATTTTTAAAAGACTTTGTTATTTAGAACAGTATTAGGTTCAATATAAAATTGAATGGAGGGTACAGAGATTTCCTATGTACCCTCTGTTCCCACCGAAGCATGGCCAATTATCAACATCCCCTTCCAGAGTGATACAGTCTTTACAATCAGTGAACCTACACTGACACATCATAGTCACCCAAAGTCCATCGTTTATGTTACAGTTCACTCTTGATACTGTACATTCTATAGGCTTGGGCAAATATATAATGACATGTATATCATTTCAGCATCATACAGAGTAGTTTCACAGCCCTAAAAAATCTTATGTGCTTGGAATTGAGTCCCATATCGGGCTCCCTGCATGGAGCCTGCTTCTCCCTCTGCCTGTGTCTCTGCCTCTTTCTCTCTCTCTCTCTCTCTCTCTCCCTCATAAATAAATAAATAAAATCTTTAAAAAAAAATCTTACATGCTCTGCTTATTCAACCTTCCCCTTCCCCACTTGATAGTATTGTTACTAAAGTCATTTAAATCTCAATGGGAATGTTACTGCGTTAACCATCTTCTGTATTACCATAAAGGTTCAACTCATTTTCAAATTACTAAGCATCGTAATCTCTAATTACAAATTAGATACTAATTTATTTTCTTTATTTGCTCATTTATTTGAAATCTTTTTTCATGTCACTGCCTCTAAAAATGTATAGATTTCATTAATTATTTTTTCTGTTTAAATAGGTCGTAGAACAAAGCAGTAATTTTGAAAATTATAGCTGTCTAACACCTACATTTAACAAAGACTCCACACTCTCAGGGATATTATTAACTTGACGGCAACTAAAACTGCAGCACAAATGCCTCACTGCAAGATCCATTATGATTTAATAAATTTCTAAAATGAAATAAACAAATCTTTAAAAGTCCTTTCCTACTTTGAAATCTTATAAATCACAGTTAGAGAACATGTGCACGTGAATTCATCTTTATATGAAGATTATTCCAAAAAATTTAAAATTCTAGAATATATTTAGGGAAACAGATTATTGAATATCTATTTTGTGCCAGGAACATTATGTATTTATTTTACTTCATATTTTTAACAACTCTCATCTATGGCATTTTAATTCCCTTTCAACAGATGGGACACCCAAGACTTGGAGATTAACCAGCTTTCTAAGCCAGGTGGAGGGGGGCCATTCCAGGCAGAGAGACCAGCATGTGGTGTATGGAGTGTGAAGCCAAAGGAACAGGGAACATGAAGGAACCAAGGGCAGGGCCTGGGACTGGAGAGTGGGGAGAGGGAGGGAGTGGTCTGAGTGGAGGCCCAGGAGGCAGACAGTGTTTCTCAGCAAGGATATAACAGCAAATGCCAAAAAACTGAGCCTCCATTGCATTTTCCTCATACTCATTGTAGTGTGAGGAGTGATTGGAGGAATAAATTCCCCGGATCTGGGAGATACCAATAACACAGACTGAGGGTGGCCAGGGAAGGGAAAAGCATGTGATTTCATGAAACATTTTGTAGATAAGAGTCACAGACACTGCTTACTGATTGTAGGGTGATAGCAAATGAGGAAAGAATGGGAGATTTGGGGGAAATTCCTGAGTTTTCTGACTTGCTTATTTGTGCAGAAGATAATACTCTTCTTTGAAACAAGGAGAACCAAAAGTAGAGTTTTGTGAGTTTTTTCAAAAACATAAAAAGGTGCTTTTGAAATATGCATAATAGGTTGTAAGTGATAGGGATCCAGAGTTCAGTGGAAATATCTGAGCCAGAGATCTAAGTTTAGGGGTAATAGTGAGGACCATTAAATATTTACTGCACTGTGTCCCAAGTTGTGTCTTGGACCGTTGACATGAGGAGCCAATGCTGTTAAATCCACAAATCCATCCTGTAACTCAGTGTTTGCAGAGCTTCCTGTGCATTGGAATCACTTGGGTGTAGCAGAGTGGACAAGTGCAATTCCCAGAGGTGCCTGGGCCATCCTGGCTCTGGAACAGGTGGTACAGCATATCTTTCCTCTTTGCCAACATTCTGCCTGCAACTTTATTCATCTACATGTACATGCATAACTGACCCTGTTAAAATAAATGAGACGCAGCATGAATTTCATAGCTTTAACCTGCCATATTTGGGGTTTGTTCTTTGATCCAATTATTCACAAAATGCAACATTACATTGTTTCCTCCCAGCGGTAGATGACTAGTTCACATTTATGCCTCATTCTCATCTGGAATTATTAGGAAGAGACCTCTGATTGGACATGTTTTCAGGGAGGAATTTCTGCTCAGCTTGCAGAAGAAAGGATTTAGGAGAGATGCATGAGACTTCGAAATATTACCAAGAAGGAGGCATCCAGTAAAACATCTCTGTTTACCAAACACATGAAAACATGAAAGTGCTTTTGATTGCAAGAAAAACTTTTTGTTGGACCCAGAGTCTATTTATTTATTTTCTTATTTACTTATTCACTTACTTGCTTACTCTACAGTAGTCCTGCTACAGAGGACTGATTAGCAAAGAAACCATGGTCAAATTTTTAAAACATTATTTGGGGAGAGAATAGAAATGGAGGGATAAATTATCTGCTGTAAATTTTGCCTCTTCAGCAGTCTGTTTATAAAACTACTATTGTGATATGGTCTCATTTTTCCTCTAGTTTCAGAAAGGTTTTCTGAAAAAAAAAAAAAAAAAAAAAAAAAAAAAAACCTGCCTATTTTATGTCCAGGATGAAGCACATAGTAAGAAATGTTGATACAATCATCCTTTCAAATAATATTTTTAGTTCTTCAGAACACTTTGATATTCTTTCTTCTGTTTGAATAACACTATAACTCACTGACAAGGAGGAGCATGTGTGAGTGCCCATATTTTGTCAATGAAGTAACTGAGACCAAAATGTGAGTGACGTGTCCAGTGTCACATATAGGTCAGCAGCAGACCCTGGGCTAGACCTGTGTCTAACTCTAAGTTGCTTAATATTTTGGCTAGAAAATAGCCAAATAGTCAATTCTAACTAGAACTGAAAAAAATATTTCACTCTTAAACAGAATTAAGCAAAGCAGTATTTCCCCCTCCTTTCTATTAGCCAATCATCATCAAATCTACTTATATTTTTTCATCAAATCTACTTATATTTTTTCCCTCCATAAAAACTTGTAAAATTCATTATATCACTCTCTAATGCCCCCTACTTTATACATTTACAGAATTTAGGTGAAGAGTCTGGTTCTTCTATACCTACCTATATATTATCCTGTATTAATTATCTAGATTTGTATATCATAAAATAGTCATGACAAACTGTAGTAAATATTTCCAAGATAAGAACTAGAAAGGCCATATGGCATAGTAGTTAAGAGCGTGAACTTTCAAAATGTCAAATCTAGAAAAAAAACTACTACTTACTTCTAAGTTTTAGTATTTCCATTGCAAAATTATTAAATATTAAGCCTTATCTGTGGTAGGCAAAAATGTTTGTTTGTTTGTCCCTTCTACCACACAGTGCTGTTCTGGTGGGGCTACTACTTATGAGACCTGGTTCCTTAGACCTCGATTTTGCAAACCAGGACTAGCCAACAAGAACACTTCATCTGGGGCACCTGGGTGGCTCAGTGGGAGCCTGCTTCTCCCTCTGCCTATGTCTCTCCTTCTCTTTGTGTGTCCCTCATGAATAAGTAAATAAACAAATAAATAATCTTTTAAAAAAGAGCACTTCATCCCCCTGGTTCTGGAATTGATTATGGTTTTAAAGGATGGGCATGTGACCTAAGTCAGGCCAAGCAGTGTTGACCTTCCAGGAGAAGCAAGCAGGTTTGATCGCTGCTTATGGCTACCATCACCTGTCAGTTCTGCCATAAGGAGGAAGCACATTCATGAAGAGGAATCTGAGACCCAAGCAAAACTAAACAAGGAAGGGAAAGTAAACTTGGGCTACAACTATTCATTTCTGATCCAGGTAGACCCTCTAGCACTCCTAGCACTTTGGAGGCTGTGGCTGTTGCTGCTACTACTGCTGTTATGCTGAGGTTAGCTTGAATTGGTCTCCTCATGTCTGTAATTGGAGGAGTCCTGACTGAGTCGTACTACCTTGTAGAGTTGTGATAAAGATTAAATGAGGAAATACATGTAAGATGCTTACCACTGTGCCTGGCACATACCAAATCCTCGATTTATGCTAACTATTCTGATGATGTTAATGGCAATGATACAAAGGAAGCAAATAACCCCTACCATTTGTCATCCTGCAAAGCATCCAGTACCACACTATACTACAGTAGACACTGTGGAGATGCTGCCTGAATTTTTTATTTGTGAGCAAACTCCATACTTTCTTCCATGAGAGCCTCACCAATTTACATTTCTATTTACAGTTCCCTTTTCTCCACATCCTCCCCCAGCACTGGTTTGGTATCCTGCAAATTTACTGAGTTCATTTATTTGTTATAATGGTTTTTTTGGCAGATTCTTTAGGATTTTCTATACATAAGATCATATCTTCATCTTCAAATAAAGATAGTTTTCTTCTTCCTTTCTGATTTGGATGCCTTTTATTTCCTTTTCTTGCCTGATTACTCTGGCTAGGACTTCTAGTACCCTCATCTGGTCTTAGAGTAAAAGCTTTCAACCTTTTTCCTTTCATCATTACTATGAAGTTAGTTGTGGGCTTGTTGTATATAGCTTTATTATGCTGAGGTACATTTCTTCTATACCCAATTTGTTGAGATTTTTATCTTGAATGAATATTGAATTTTCTCAAATGCTTTTTATGTATTTATTCGGATAATATGATTTCCCACCTGATAATGGTGCATAATCCTTCTAATGTGCTATTGAATTCTGTTTGCTAGTATTTGTTGAGATGTTTGCATCTATATTCATCATAGATATTGGCCTGTAATTTTCTTTTCTAGTAGAGTCATTTTCTAGCTTTAGAATCAGGCTAATTCTGGCTATAGAAAGTAAGTTTGAGAATGCTGCCTCCTCTTCAATTTTTTGGAAGAGTTTGAAAACAATCGGTGTTAGGAGCACCTGGATGGCTCAGTCAGTTAAGCATCTGCCTTAGGATGAGATCACGGTCCCAGGGTCCTGGGATCAAGCTCTTAGTCACGATCACTGCCTTCTTTACCAGAAGAGTGGGAAGGCAAAGCTACAAAGGCCAACCAGAGGCCATTTTTAGAGACTGGATTTGGATGCCGAGTGAGGCAAGGTTTCTTTCTTTACAAGATCACAAGAGGCACATAATCCAGGACCTTACTCTCTGACATGGAGACAGCCTGGCAGAGAATGGAGCCATTGGGCCAGCAGTAGTTAAGGAAGAAGATTAAATTCTGTATTTTTGACAAATAACAATTAAATCCCTAGATCCATCTGTCCTGAAATTTTGAGGTTGATCTAATAAATTCATTTTTCCTATAAAAAAATTGAGTTGGGTTTTTATCACTTGTGAACAAAAGTCCTGTGACTAATATACTATATTATTTTCTTTTATTATATTGTATTTTAATTCTTGACTCTGATAGAATATGAATCAAATTGACTCTCTGAGTATTATTTACCTAAGATGGTTCACACTCAAGTGAAAAGATAACCAGCTGCATGTGTGTGTGTGTCTTATGAACAGCATTTAGACTTTAAGCAGAGAGCCTCTGTGTGACCTAACTTAAATGGCTTAACCTCTCAGAATCACTAATTTTCTACATTGCCAAAATAAAGTTATAAATGTCTATATATAGATCTGTAAAAGTGAATAACTCAGGTATCTACACAAAATAAATAAGAAATAACTTTTTAGAAACTTCATGAAAGATAAACTTAATTTCATAAACACTGGTTACCCCAAAATTTCTAACAAGTTGAGTCATTTCACCATCTATGTCAATTTTGGCTCATAAATGTGATCTAAACCTGCAAAAATATGAAGTGATTTCAGAGTCATCTATGGTAAATGTATATGCACATATGTTTGTTTTCTCACTCTGGGGAGCCTGTAGCAGAATGGAAGGTAGGAAGACTTTGCCTTTCCCTCTAGCCCCCCATTTTTTAAATGACAGTCCAAGTCTATTAAAGATGAAGGGTTTAATGCAAGGGTGGAGAGTGGCTTAAAGAAGAGAAGGGTGTAAAGAGGGGCTTTTCTGAAGATGAGGAAACAATGCCACAGTGCTGCAGGAAGAGAGAGAAAACTATATCCCTGGGCAGGTGAGAGGGGCAGTACTGAGATAACTCCTAGGCAGGTTCTAGAGAAGAAGAGATGTGAGGATGAGATCACCCATGCCAGGGATGGCCTCACCCCAAAGACTTCCATCCTACAGAAGGTGTCAGTACGGAGAGCCATGGTCAATGAGAATGTCAGTAGATGCAGTATCAGAAAAGAGGAATTATACCTCCCTTTTCTGGACATTACCTATACCCTGAGATGCTAGAATAGTTCTACAGGTGGAAGGGTCCCCATAATGACTGAAATTGAATTTCCAACTAATCTAACTTAATGATACTTCGGGCTAAATTTTGTTGTGTTAAATGAGCATAAGTAATATTTCTTGCATTTCTGAGCTAATGGGCTTTGATGCGTAGCCATTATGAGTACTGTGTGTAATTTCTGTAGTTCTAATCTCTGACAATTAGAAATCCACAAATGGTAATCATTGTAACACTAGCATCATCACAGGCATTTGCTGAGAACCATTGGATATCCACAATATCCATGTCTCATCCCAGCCTAAGCATGACAAAATTATGGCATTCCAAAATCAGAAACTTAACGCACATATTTCCATGTACATTTCCAATAAAGGTCAAAAATGTGAATGAAAGATAAACTGATTTTCAAATTTAGATTCAGTTTAGGCATGCATGATGGAACCCACTTCCCATTCTCCTTGCCAATACTTGTTATTTTCAGACTATTTAATATCTACCAACGTGATGTCTGTCAGTTCACTAAGGATTACTATGTCTGAAGAGACAATGAGTCCTGGCACTTACAGTCTGAGCCTAGACAAGCAGGTAAAGGCTGGGGAAGAGAAAAAGAGGAAAATGCCTAAATAGAGGAGTTGGGAGATTTATCTTTTCCTGAGGACTCAGATCCCCAGGGAGAGACAAGAACAAATGTCCATCAAATCCTGACTAAATACAGGCCCAGGACCTAGTATTGATTTATTTCTATTTGGTGAATATGATGGCTTTGACCTGTCTCAGGATGTGAGACAGCTTTTCATGCTTGTCAGTCTTAACTGAAGACCAGGATTGCCTGGGATGTGCATCACACTCTGGCTTACTGCTTATTCAATAGGAAAATTCTTTCTTTTCTCTACCTGGAGAAAGGATTTCTGGGATGGGAGAGGTTTGGGGTTTTAATTATATTTCTTCCAGCATTTTTCCACATGCAATCCGTGATTGCCACTTTGAAAAGCTTTATTCAAAGTGGGGAAAGGTATGTCCTCAATCACATTTTTCTCTGTTGAGATAAATTAAGTGGTTTTATCAATGTTCTCACCAGCATCTGTCTCCCAGTTTTTCCCTGTCCACACTTTGAAGACAGACTTTCTGTTAGACATCCCTCAAATTCCATACAAGGGTGGCAGCTCTCTTCAAAGTGGAGGATAACTAAAGAGAATAGAAGGCACACAACATGAAGGCTTAAGAAGCACATAAACCCATGTGCTACTCCATTCACTCTTGATAAATGAGGGCCATAGGAAGCTCTCTGGACACAAGCTAGAAGGTGGAGAGTGGCTTGAGGTGTGTAAGGATAGGCTTTCCGGAAGGCAAGGAAGCAATGTCCCATGATATGTGGGGAGAAAGAGAACTACACTTCTGGACAGAGGAGGGGAGGGAGTACTGAAACAGCTCCTAGGCAGCCTTTAGATAAGAACAGATGTCAGGGTCACGAGCATGAGACCATCTGCACCCAGGACCCAACCTCACACCAAGGTCCACATCCCACAGGAGGAATCAATAAGTTCATGAGATTTGCTGGCTTTTCTGAGCTGAAGTTCACATGGCTTTGATCTTACTAGGGTTTTCCAAGAGGCGTTTTAGTCACTGTCAATTCCTTGGGAGAAGAGGAGTTTTCTTGTCTGCTTCCCAAGATCTAGTTACTCAACTTTCTTGGATCCATTCATTTCCTACTTAATTAACTACTTATTTGTTACTTGAAAGCCAAATAGCACCCTTGAGTTGCTGCTGGAATTTAAACCCAGATCTGGTGACCTCAGGATGAGAACTCTGTGTCTTCACAGAGTGTAAATGATATTAATGATAATGATTCTTCAGATATTTGCAGTAGACACACTTTATGAAGCATTAGTGTGTGTAACTTACTGTTTCATACTGGTTGATTTATATCTTTTATAGTTGTCCTTAACATCCTTATTTAACTTAATAGATGATACATCTTAAGCATTAGGGACTTTCTCTTCTGCCTTATTCTCCAGTTACCAGTCAACAGACATCTTGACTGTCTTAGGACCAAAAGTCCCCATTTCCCTTAAACCTTCTGGAAAAGTAAAATGATCCACCATGGGCCCAAAAAGATGAATGCACTGGTCGCTTTCTGCCACCTTACACAGAATAAGCAAGGTCTCCCATTCCAGAGAGTTCCACAGTGTGCAGGGATTTTACAAAAGAGACTCATAACACTGGACTCTTCTCTGTTTTAGAAAGTCATTTTACTCTGGAAATTAAAACCATGATCCCAGCTCACTGGCAAACATCTGCCATGCATTGATAGCACCATCTGGTATTTCAGCTCCTCGCTCTGTTGTAGAAGCTTCGTGTAGCTGCCTCCCCAACTTAATTATTCTATAACAACTTGTTTTCTGGAAGCACAGGCCAAATAGGGTAGTTTTGCTGAAAGCTACTAATTTGGTGGTTTGCCTGTGCTTGAGTGGGCATCCCTGTGCCTTCCCCTAGTCATGGTCTAAAGTGTTTCGAGTCACTATATTCAGGAGAAATGGGGGAGCAGAGGGAGATGCATACTAATACCCTGAGCTAGTGGCTTGGGAACCAAATATGTTTATCTGCACTTCACAAGCTCATAAGTATGCATGCCCTAATCTAAATAATTTATTTAGAAGGATGATTATGATAATATAGGCTGAGCTATGTCTATCATAGGAACTTAAAGAGTGCTTCCTAGAGTGGTGATAGCTTTTAACATAGTTGTACCCTTCACCTCGTTCAATTAGCAGTTTCTTCCATTATTGATTTCACCATCCAATTTGCAGCAATGCCGTCAAGTTCCAGTGCTGTGAGAGTGCCTGAGCCTAGATGATGTAATGAAATGAGCCCTGTATGGAGTCACTAAATAGCCCAGTGGTGTTCAGTAAGTCACTTAGTCACCCTGGGTCTCAGTTTTCTCATTGGTAAATAAATTACCTAGCATCACACCCCAGGTTGTTGTGGTACTCAAAAGAGATTAAAAAAAAAAAAAACAAATAGCAAGACACAGTGCAATCAGTAGTAAGCAATATGCACATATTACAAACTTCATCCTTGTGTCTTTCCTTTACAGACCAGAATTTGATGAAGTCAAGTACTCATTGTTGCAACTCTGGTGCAATATGTCACCTGTAAGTATGCATGGTTTAGGGGCAATTTGTCTTATCCCAGCCCACCTGCTCTAAATCTTTACAAATAGAACTCTCTCTTCAAAATATACTGGTTTTGTTTTTGTTTTTGTTTTTGTTTTCAGCATCGGGCCGCACAGTGGCAGTACTATTTGGCACAGTGGTTCTTCACCTTGTTGACACAGAATCACCTGGGATTCTTTGACTATGCCAAAACTCAGACCTCAAATGAAGAGAATCTCTGATGGCATGGTCCAGGCATCTGTATTTTTTTTTTTTTTAGTTGTGTCAGGTGATTTAAATACACAATGAAGAATGAGAACCACTCATTCACAGGAAAGAGCAGCAGGTCTGGAATAAGCCACCCTTAGGTCTAGCATTCTGCTGACTGTGTGACCTTGGGCTGAGGTCTCTGACCCTCAGTGTATAGTGTGTCTAATGGCAAGGGGGAATTGACATCTTTCAGAGTCATAGTGAGGATACAACATTACTTGTGTAAATGGCACAGCCCATTAGAAGCACAGTAGGTGTTAATAACCATTTATGTACCAACTTTTATTGTGTACTCTCTTCTCCTAGGTGTGAAGTTGTGTATATATGTGTCCATAACTGGAGTATAAACTCTTTCAGGACCAAGACTGTGATTTATTCTTCCTCTAAATCCCCCACAACACCCAACACAGATTGGCCATAATGTAGGCAGTACATCACAATTCTCACAACTATTTTTAATCAGTTTATTGACAGAAAGGAAATTCAAAACCATCTCCAACTCTGTTGAGTGTATTTAAAACAGAATTCTGTTCTAGTAGACTAACCACAGCTTTTGATGAAATCAAAAGACCATTTGATAATCTGGGTCTAAGCCACAGAGAATCTTTACTATAATCAAACTGGGAGCCCAACAGCTCAGCATTTAGAGGAGAGTCATGTTTGCCCTAGGGCATTTCATTTGATATAGGGCTGTAACAATTGTGAAGGCAGGACCTGGCTTTCATTTCTGAAAGAACTAATGTGGGTGTCATGTTCTAGAAACTGGGAGGATTGGAATGCAGCCCAGGAGCTTGGGTGCATGAACCTGGAACTTGAATGGACTTGTGAAGGAGGAATGGACACTGGAAACAATGTGGGAAACTAGAAGGTATTAATTACTATATCAAAGTAGCAAGGAACTATTTACATCCTTTCTGGCTCAATCCCAGGTTGGTTTTAAGAGTGGAGCAATCTGTGGGACCACTGTCGCAAGGGGAGAGAGACAAAGCAAGGGAGATGAGCCAGAGGTGCTGTGTCCTCTCTCAACTGGACATGCTACACCATCACATGAGCACCCTTGCCACTCTCTACTCTGTTCTGGGCAACAGGGAGAGTTAGAGCAGAGTAGCAGCCAGCAGACATGCTGTATGTGGTTAGCGTATTTAGTTCACACCATATTTTAAAGCACGGTGCAGCTAAAGAGGTGTTACTCTAGATAGTAACAGAATTCAGCAACTTCACCACCTTCTGTACCATCTGCCTGCCCTTGATTTTGAGTTTGCAAACTTGAGTTAAAGCCTATTGATAACCACGGAAGGCATCTGTTGTCACTGCCATACGTTGCCAATAAAACACTCTTCATTTAATTGCCCATTCCAAGCTTCAGTTCAACTTCAATTGGACTGGACTTCAGTTCCCCATAAAGGTAGTGGCAACTCAGACCAATGAGAAAAGAGAGATTTGGTGCTTATCCTGGGTTATCATTACTTACAAGGCGCCCAGATAGCTTTGAAGTATGTGCCCTAAGGTGTGCATAGGATTTGGAGATCCAGGGTGTTGTACAGAACCATATGGTTGTAAGAAGTCAGTCCAGAAACTGTAGGTCAAGGGCTCCAAAGTCAGATTATTTTAAAATAAACCAATTGTGGGACACCTGGGTGGCTAAGCAATTGAGTGTCTGTCTCCGGCTCCCAGCATGATCCCAGAATTCCGTGATTGAGTCCCACATCGGGCTCCAAGCATGGAGCCTGCTTCTCCCTCTGCCTATGACTCTGCCGCTCTCTCTGTGGGTCTCTCACGAATAAATGAACTAATAAAATATTAAATAAAATAAAATAAACCAATGACTTGAAAACTCAAGTCATCTAAGTACAGGGCAGTAAAGGAAGATAGATGGCAAGATCTGCATTTACATAAGAAAATTTACCTATGAAGTTTCATAGATACCCTTCTTTCTACCAGAGTAGGGTTGACCCCACACATGAAAGAGCAGACATGACAGTTTGGTATGTGTTTTTCCTGAAACAGAAAGGCTCTCACCATCTCAAATTTCAAATATATTTTTAGTTTTAGTAAGTTGCTACTCTTTCCATTTTATCTAAAGCCTGAGAAAAATCACCTTTATTGGAGCAACTAGTCAAAAGCTAGGTCTGATATGGGAAAAAATACAGAGGTTCTTTTTGGAAGAGATGACTCTCTGGGCTGATATCTCTCTACTTATTGGATTTCCATTAATATTTTATTACCTTGTAACTATTTTCATAATGAGTTTTTAAATTTTGATTTTTTACTCGACTTTTATAACATAAAATCCATGACAGTAACATCATAGTTTTGTGCTTTTTGCATTCCTTTCCCGTTTTTTCCCAAATGTACCATTATTATGTTTGTATTATAATACAGTTCTATGGCTTTTTGCCATATAATCTGTCATAAAGTTTTTCTTTTAGAAAAATACCATTTTATATTCATGAAGACAATATTTTTCTATAGAAAAGCTATCTTTTATTAACATTAAAATTACATTAGCATAATATTCATATACATTAGCTTAATATTCATTGACACTAACATAACATTCAATTGCATTTACCTGAGATAAATTACCTAAAGCAGATTAAATACCTTAATGCACATTTTGTTTCCAATTTTTAAAAGTCTCCTTACTTCTTTTTAATTATTTCCTTAGGATAAACCCCATGAGTTGGATTGCTGAATCAATGATTCTGAACATAAAGCCAGAGTTGTTAAATTTATTAGGAATGTCCTTATAAGTTGTGGATTTTAATGCTCAAACTTTCCAGTAAAGCAGGCAAAGCACAAATTATTTCACCCATTTTACAAGTAGAAAAACTGAGCCTAAGAGAAGTTAAAGTGGCTTGCCTACGCCAGATGAAACACAGCAGCAGAATAAGAGTTAAAGGTCTTCTAGCTCCTGGCTTTTCTTTCTAAACAAGAGACATTAAGGAGACTTTTTGTTTGGCTTTCTTTTATTTACTAATTGTCACTATAATTTCCCAAATTTATAATTTTTCTTCTTTTGTTATATTTCGGAGAAAGAGTATCATGGGAAGAGAGAGAACAAACTATGTTCAGTGAATTTCAATAATAATAAAATCCAAAACAAAATGATGATAAAATTTGTAATAACTAACTGTAATAATTGAGCTCTTCAATATCCCAGGCACTGTGCAAAGTGATTTCCATCAGTGGTCTGTGCTGGGGCTGGCAAGCTATTGTGTGCACATCTTCCCAACTTGAGATGGTCCAGGTGGGAGCACTCACACCACAGAAATCAGCAGATAATGACCTTGTCCCCACTCCATCCCAAAAGCTGGTTGTTAAACATTTGCTGGCACACCCCAGGAAGTGAATTATTTCATTTAATGGGTCCAAACAAGCCAATTTACCATAATCATCCTCATTCACAGGTGAAAAGATTGAGAGATTAAATGATTTCCTGGTAGTAAACAGCTATAAAGTAGCAGATGTGGAATCTAATCCAGGCAGTCTGATTCCAAAAATTAACATTTAATCACTAATTGCTGTTTCCTATTCCTTTAAAAATCCATGCATATAGCTAGAGAATATACTGAGATGACTGGGAACAGATTCTAGGTTGTAGATTTTGAGATTGTCTTATTTTCCCACTCTCAAATGGATGATAAGACTCAACTGAAAAGTATCTTGCTGTCTTTCAACTGCCCCACTGTAACCCCTTGAGGCAGGTTGGTGGTAAAACAAACAAAGAATCTCTACTTTTTATGAATGAATCATATGTTCGAAGGGCATGAGTATCCTGACCAAGGTGACTAAATGAGTCAACGGGCCATATAACCCACTCAGTCCATTAGCCCCGCTGCTTCCTATGATGAATGAGCCGAAAGCCTGTGACTCAGATAAATATTGAATATGGATGTTCAGCCAGCTTCAGTAGTAAAATCTCATGTAACTCCACTATTGTATCTGGTAGTAAACAACCATAATTTCCTTTATGTAAATCATTTCCCACCTTCTTAAAGATAGTGGACTTGTTAATATTACTCTTCCTCATGCATGCCATCTATGACAGTGCCAGTTATTCACAGGAGTTTCTTTGCATAATTCTACTCGGCTGTTATTCTAAGTGACTTACATAAAATTGGTTTATTACTTTTGCAGATGTAGAGAAACACTAGAATGTAGGCCAACAATGGATACTAGCAACTAATAAAAGGAAGGTATTTTAGTTGGTTATGTATAATGTGAAAAATATTCTTGGTGTGTCAACTGCAGGCAAAAAAGAAAAACATCCCAACATTTCTGAGGGCTTAGAAACTATCTGTCAATCCGATGACATGGGTCTTATTGTTAAGTCCACTGAATAGACATCCAAATGCCAAATCAAAGATCTTTAAGAAAGTGAGCATGCTTATCATTAACTTTTTTTCTTATTTATCTCCATCCACTGGTTTTAGGAAAGCAGTCAAGGTACAACATTTCTCTGAAATATTCCCAGATGTATGATTTGGGAGGAAACTTAGAGATCATTAATCTAGCTCCTATCCAATATCTGCTAAATTTTTCTGGCAAATTCTCACCAGTCTCTTAATATTTCTTGAGGTGAATTGTTTTTATTATATTTTTGGAAAATTATAAGACATTCCTTTATTAATGTGAGTCAAAATTGTCTTCTACTTTGATTTAGGACTTCCATCTGTAGTTACACAAAGATCTACTTGTATATAGCAGGTTATTTTCAACATCCACTCCAGTTTAAAAATTCTACCTGAAAACTCTTCAGCTATTGGAATTCTTCATCTAAACCTGCTGATAGATTCCCCCCACCCCTAATACATCTAAATGCTTTTTTCTACAGACTCCAAAGAATAATTGTATGTTACGGGGCCCAGGTGCCTCACTAAACTGGACATGTTTAGTTTGTCACTTAATTGACCCAAGGTGAGGAATCTTAATTAAAATTCTTCATGATGTGCCAAACCACAACTCCATCCAGGATGTCTGCGTTCAGTAGGGAAAGCAGTAGTATACATTATGATGGAGACAGCACCCCTTAAGCAGCCCTTTGGGAGATGGCTGCTGAGAGCATCATATTTCACCTTATTTAATGGTCATGATGACTGATTTATTGGAAAGTGAATGGAAAATTGGTCAAACATGGGATAAGTGTAATGAGAGCAACTGAGAACTCTACTCTTTGGCAAACAAAATTGGACAATATTAGTAAATAAAGAAGTAAAAGTTTTCAAAGTTAGTAGAAACAAAGTAAGTTAATGTAATAAGTATAGAAAATGTGGGGGCACCTGGGTGGTTCAGTTGATTGGACATCCAACAGATCATGATCTCAGGGTTGTGAGATCAAGCTCCACATGGGGCTCCATACTGGCCTTGGAGCCTACTTGGGATTGTCAGTCAGCCTCTCCCTTTGTCCCTCCACTCCACTCCCCCATCCTCCTCCCCCCTTACACCCCTGGCTTGCACCTGTAAGGTCTCTCTCTCTCTCTCTCTCTTTTTTAGAGAGAGAGAAATGCATACAGGTTGTCAAGATACCATGAAAAAACATAAGATATAGTGTGAAAGGAGATTTCAAAGTGGAGCAAACAAGACTCACTAAAAGAGTATCTTTTAAAATAGAGTGGAGGAGGCTGCCAGGAGGAGGAATTTATGTCCTCAGTGAAGGAACTATGATCTTTTGCCAGCTACAAGCCCTCAGGTTGAACTTCACTCCCTCTTCGCCAGAACACCTGAATCTTTCACATTCTTCACTTGGAAAGGAGCCAATGAGAATTGATGAGTTTCCATTGCTCATTTGCACATTAACCCAACCAATCTCAGTTAACCTAGTTTCAATCCCAGATTTGCATAGAGGGCCTAAAGGACAACTGAACTCAGGACCTTTTGCCTTTATAACTCTGCCCCCTTTGTCTTCCTCAAAACAAGAGTCAGATTTCTACCTGAATCTGTATCTCCCAAATTGCAATTCCAGTTGCTCCCAATAAAAGCCTGTTTGCTCAAATTTTCAGTGAATTCTTTCTTGGTTGGCAATAGAAATAAACTGCTGCAGAATTCCTGCCTTTGGGACGCCAAAAGGGTGTGTGTGGTCCAAACCAAGTAGTCTTAGATTCTGATTTATAATCAGCTGAACTGCTTCTTTCTCAGTAACTGTCAGAGACCCCCTACCTCTGAAAATGACAGTATAATAAAAGCCATGTGGGTATATAGCAATGGTAAATATGATCCAATAGTGTTCAAATCCCATTTTGATCTCTTGGAGAAATGTGTGAGGTGAGTTTGGGAAGGATTTCTGCAATAGAAAAAGGAAGAAGTAAAAAAGGGGTAGATTTTGGTTTGTGACAAAGAGTTGCACTAAGTATCATTAGGGGAACTTATTGGATATTGCCAACTTACCAGGACTCTTGCAGATTTTCCTAATGGTCAGTACAGATAAAAACCAAATGTCTTGTGTTCCACATTGCTTTTCCTGTCATTGGTACCACCAGTGCGAAGAAATACCCAGATGGAACAGCCTTTTAAATCTGAAGGCTTGAGATGGCTGGGTGGCTCAGTTGGTTAAGCAACTGCCTTTGGCTTAGGTCATGATCCCAGAGTCCTGAGATGGAGCCGCATGTCCAGCTTCCTGCTCATGGAGGGGGGAGTCTGCTTCTCCCTCCTTCCCCCCTGCTCATGCTCTCTCCTGCTATCTCTCTCTCTCAAATAAATAAATAAAATCTTTATTTATAAATAAATATAATCTTTATTTATAAATAAATAAATCTGAAGGCTCATAAAGAGGATATAACTAAGAACAATATCTTTTATCATCATTCATGTTAGGAACACTTTGGCTTGAAATTGCTCATTGAGAAGGAGCACTCAACACTTACTGCACAGTGACTATGTTCGGATAATCCAGCAGCAATATTTTTAAAATATTCAAGAGGAAAAATAAAGCAGAAAAAAGTAACTTAGTTCTTCCTCAGCTCAAAGACAAAAACTGGTAACATTTTCCTGTAAACACTTTCAGTTTTTTCATATCTGCATGTATTCTATTGAGCTGTATTTTGCAAAATTTGGGGCTATACTGCATACTATTTTATGATTTACTCTCTCACTTAAAACACGATGAACATTTTTCATGCCATTAAGTATTCTTTTAAAATTTGATTTTGCATGGCTGCATTATTTCTGTCATTTGTTTAGTCAGTGTACTGTTATTGGATTTTATGTTGCTTCCTGTGGTTCGCATTATTGTTGCTCACAAATATTTGTGTGCCTATGACTATTTTTTTAGGATAAATCCCTATATGAAGAAATACTGGCTAAAAGAGGATGAACATTTTTAGTCTTCAATATGTACAGCCAAATGGCTATTTCTGTGGTCTATTGCCAAGACTGGCTGGAGCATTTTTTAAAATGGAAATTTGATGGGTGGAACACATTTCATATAGTTTTTCTCTGACTCATTGTGAGGATGATTATATAATTAGTCCATTTGGACATTTTCTAAGCTGCTCATTCATGTGCAATAGAACAGTAATAATTCGTCACAGGATTAGAGTACACAGAGATCCTGACTTCATTATTTCTCTTTAGTCGGTAGTGACACTAGTGACTAAAGCTTGATCCAGGGACAGGAAGGCAACCACAACTCTTGAGAGTGGCTCACTATGGCCAGTTGGCTAAATTCATTTTTCCCTGTACCTTGTTTTCCCCACCTGAATAAGCGTAATCTAAAGCCTATATTCCCTATCATATTCTATTATGGGATAGGATAACACTATCCTAATCTAAATCCTGTGTTCTCCATCTACAAGATGAATTTTGAATAAATGAGTATCTGATCCAGATCCTCTTAAGCCTGAGCTGCTTTCACATATTCCTCTTTATTTAACAGAGGCATTATCTGGGAACATTTATTTGTCCTCTCATGGCCTTGAAAGCTTCCAAAGCAGGAAGAAATTTACAATTCTGGAAAATATAAGTAAATGCTGAAAAGTTACTGTGCATTTTCTACACGCCAAGCACTGCATGAAGGATTTCAAATAACATACACAAGGTCTTACAGTCTTTGAAGATTATTAATTTTTTAGATAAAGAATTGAACACCAATAAAAATTATTTTATTAAAAAAAAGAATGTGAGACTAAAAGAGTTTTTCATAATGCCAGATTTTTTAAAAGAGTTTATTATTTACTTGAGAGAGAGAGACTGTATGAGCAGAGGGAGAATGGCAGAGAGAGAGGGATAAGCAGACTCCCCACTGAGCAGGGAGCCAGAGGAGGAGGATGTGGAGCTCAATCCTAGGACTCCCGCTGAAGACAGACACTTAACCAACTGAACCACCCAGGTGCTATATAACCTGCCCAAATTAAATTGGTTAGTAAATAATAGAATTAGACTTCAAACCTTGGCTTTCTAACACCAGTCTATACTTGCTATGACCATTTTGGAGTCAAAGCCTGATTTGAAAGCAACACACCATAATTTCTCAAACACAGTAGATATCTAATGTAAGGTTAAATTCCTTCTGGCATCTAGAATCTCACTAGGCCTCCTTTTCTCACTATCAAGTTGGTATAAACTCAAAAAATGCAAATAACATCTGGTATTAAACTAAATTAATGTTGTTAGTGATACGGAGCAAAAGAAAAAGAAGTATAGAAAAAAGTTAAACTTCCTTATAACTTATAGCCCACTGAAAAGTACTTGGGACAGACAGGCACTGACCTTCCTTTAGGAACTCAACTGCTTAAATGTTCCACTTAAAGATTATAATAGCACAAAATTAAAAATAACCCAAATTTCAATCAATAGGACATTTGACAAACAAAAGTACACAAAAGTCATGATTCCCACCAAGCCATTCAAAATGATGATAAAGAGTATTGTTGTCCGACATAGATGAGTATGATGCATTATTGTTTGGAGAAAAAAAAGCATAAACAAAGTAGCATGTATGGCATGGTTTGTTACATGTAAAATTGCACACTTACATCCACAGATGATGTGTTTTTATTAAATGATGGGATTTTGATAGTATTTGTTACTTCTATAAATGTCCTTCATTCATTATTATTTCAATTACTTATAAGTACATTATATGAAACAAAATTTTTTAAAACAAGAAAGTAGTTCTTATTCTTTATGTCTTTTTAAAAATCTCTATGTATTTGAGAGAGAGAAGGAGCAGAGAGAGCAGTGGGTAGGAGCAGAGGGAAAGGGAGAAACAGACTTCCCACTAAGCAGGGAGCACTGGACAGGCCTGGATCCCAGGACCTGGGATCAGGACCTAAGCTGAAGGCAGGTGGTTAACACACTGAGCCACCCAGGTACCCCTTGTATGCCTTTTAAAAGGACCTAAGCCAGTGCTCCTCAAACCTGAATCATCTAGAGAATCTTGTCACAGCACAGGTTCTGATTCTACTAAAGGTCTATGGTCTGGGGTGTGGCCAGAGACACAGCATTTTAAACAAGCTCCCAGGTGAGGGGAGTGCTGCTGAACGGAGAACATTTTGCATTGTAAGGATCTAACTGTTCATGTTAATTACTCCAGCAGGCCTTTTCATCACTCATTCTGTCTGCAGTTTCTGGAAATCCTGGCTGGGAATTATTTTCCCTCATTTATTAGTGCTGTAGTGATTTCTAGGTAAATAGAACCCTGGAGTTTTCTTATTTTTCTTGCAGTTTAATAAACATAAACACTGGGGGACACTATTTTATATTGCTGCACACCCATTATGCATCTGGAAATAG
The DNA here is from genome assembly GCF_053574225.1 of Canis aureus. NCBI lineage: Eukaryota > Metazoa > Chordata > Mammalia > Carnivora > Canidae > Canis > Canis aureus. The sequence goes on along the minus strand of NC_135639.1, from coordinate 20,270,752 downwards.
TACTCTACACTGCTTTTCCCATCAGGTAATTCTTATCTTGATACCCTTGACTGAGGATGTTCTCTGATTTAATGCATTGATTGTTTAAATATATAAACAGGGATCCCTGGGTGGGCAGCGGTTTGGCGCCTGCCTTTGGCCCAGGGCGCGATCCTGGAGACCCGGGATCGAATCCCACATCGGGCTCCCAGTGCATGGAGCCTGCTTCTCCCTCTGCCTGAGTCTCTGCCTCTCTCTCTCTCTCTCTGTGACTATCATAAATAAATAAAAATTAAAAAAATAAATAAATAAATAAATAAATAAATAAATAAATAAATAAATATATATATAAACAGTTGGGTAGTAATTGTGGTTAAAAAAAATAAGACAATAATTGACAGGCTGCATAGCAAGTGAAATGAAGTCATTATATGAATGCTAATTTTCAACATATTTCTTAATGTATTTTCATGAAGAAAATGAAAATAAAGCATTTTAAGAATGACTGGGTATGTGAATGGCCTAAGATTTCTGTTACAAAAATGAAATGTTGAAACTCTGACCTTGGGAAGCAGTTGGATAAAACTAAATCATATAATTGGCATTTCAGTAAAATCTGGCAATTATTGTTGTAAATGTTCAGTATTCATTGAGTGTTTATTATGAACCAGGCCCAAGTTGATTTATGTGTATTATTTTGTTTAATATCTTACTTAAGGTTGATATAATTTCATTAACTTACCCAAAGTAACACACCTCATAGAGGGTAATCAGTATTTCAATTCACATCTGTTTTATTCCAAACTCAAGATCCTAACCAAAATGTGTACTCTGAGACTCATTCAAAGAATTGAGCATCTGTCTAATATGTACCAGGAACTATTCTAGATAACAAGGAAAATTTAGTGCATGAGTGAAAACAACCACATCTTCATCGAGCTTACCTTCCAGAGAAGTTAAAGGAACAATATTCTTACAGATTTGTATAAGATATTAATCTCTTAGATGCATAATCCTGAGTGAGAAATAGAAGTTACTTGGCTTTTGGGGCCTCCGTTTCAACTAGAGAATGAGGATTTTGCAAATTACCAAGTTTGACAGATTGTGAGAACTCCTGAATTTATAGCCAATCAGTCAGAAGTGTCTATGGTCTGTGGATCATGTCAGAAGACATGAGAACAGTCTTGTGGAGGACTGAGCCCTTCATTTATGGGGTCTGCACTAACTCCAGGTGATTAGCACCAGAACAGAACTGCAATGTACCAGTTGGTATCAGAATACCATCCCAGGAAATTTGACCAACAAAAGAGACAATCCTTTCATGCCTGCTCACTGCCAATATGGACGTTTCATATATCCTGAAGCTTCCTAAATTTCTGCTTTTTAATTTTTTTGCTTTAAAATGAGGGATGGAGATGTTGGCACACATAAAATTAACCAAAGTTCAATAGCATGTTTAAGTGGATTTCCATTTCTGCCATGGAAAGACATTATATTTTTTTTAATTTTTTTTATTATTTATTTATGATAGTCATACAGAGAGAGAGAGAGAGAGAGAGAGAGAGGCAGAGACATAGGCAGAGGGAGAAGCAGGCTCCATGCACCGGGAGCCTGACGTGGGATTCGATACTGGGTCTCCAGGATCGCGCCCTGGGCCAAAGGCAGGCGCCAAACCGCTGCACCACCCAGGGATCCCCATTATGTTTTTAATAGGTCACCGATAACAGCCATCTGGCCACAAACGGGAAAATGGCAGAAAACAGCAGATTGGATCAAGTGTGGTGCCCCTCCCTGGAGTGGGAGCTCTCACCTTCTCCCACCAGACCTACACACCAATTCCACAGAGAGCAGTGATGACACAGCATAGCTTCTTAAGAGGGGAAAAGAGCAGTCAAGAGTATGGACTATGGGGTTCTGCAGAACCAGATGCAAAACCTGATTATGGAAATAATTTGGTGTATGACCATGGCCCTGTCACTTAGTAGCATGAGCCTCAATTTTGTCATCTGTAAAATGTGGATAATAATTCCTCTCTTCTTAGACGATGGTGTGGATTGAGATGAATGGTGTGAATTGAGAGCTTAACAGGTGGTATATTTAGGACTACTCTGCACCTGGAGGCCACAGCTCTTTGTTATCTACTACGGCATCTTCTTTTCATCCTTGTGTCCTTGTCCACCTTCCCATGACGGAGTTTAATATTTTGCTGCTATTGGTAACTTCAAAGCGTTTATAGAACATTGGAAAAAAAACACATTTATATTGGACTCCAAGACAGCCATGCTACTTTCTTATTCCTCTGATGCCTTTTTTTTTTTTTTTTTTTTTTGACAGCTAGCTTGAGTTGCGTTCATTTTACATGGGCAGGATTTTCAGTGTGTGTGTGTGTGTGTGTGTGTGTGTTTTCCCCCAAGCAACTGGTATTAAAACACTCTTATTGCAAACAAGCAAGATAGTATTTCTACATTCTGTGATTTCTCTAATTTGTGTGTTCTTTTGTTCCTTATCCTAAAAAAAGTTCTTATCCGAAAAAAAAAAAAAAAAGAATAAAGGCCCTCTCTTTAATCCCTTTTGTTTGGATTTCATGTATGCAAACATCTTTGATCTTCCCTAAAACCACCATTGTCCCAAACTGATTTCTCAGAAGGCTTTGCTTCCTGACTTCAATGTACCTATGTGCTAAATTCAACAGCCAGAGCTCCCTCTGGAAATAGAGGTGGCCACAAGGCTTTGATTTGAATACAGCCTACCTTGTGCACATGGCTGGAACTAGAAGATATACATAAATGAGGAGGGAAAAACCTGAGAACTGAGAGAAATAAAGATAAGAAACTGGGACAGAGGTCCACTTCCTTTATGAAGAGGCTAAATATTGATGGTATGGGGAAAGGTTGAAGGAAAGGGAAGAAGGGAAAAGAAAGAACTCCCAGTGTCAGACATAAAGTCCAGGCACAAAAGGAATTGCTCAGTGAGAATAAGCCACAAATTGTGGAAAATTATAGATGGCAGACAGATAAGTAATACACTAGTTTCCTTCAAAAACTTAGTCGGCTTTGGAGCAGATTCAGGCCTGTGAGATCCTTCTACAACCAGCCAAAGAAACTGATGGGGGAAGGGAAACAGACTTTTGAGGCACCCAACAGAACTGTGGTCATGTATCCCACCTCTGCAGTTCAAGAGACCTTTTCAGACCTGAGTTCTGTTGCTTTCATTTTTCTGTGCACTCTTTAGGTGAGTTACCTAACCCAATGAGTCTGGGTCTCCACAGCAATAAAATCAGGATAATTACCATTCTTGGCTCAAAGGGTTATTCTGAAGAGGACAGGAAATATTGAATATAAAGAAATTTTACTTGGAATGTCATAAGTGCTTAATAACATTTACCTAATATCATCAATATTTTTGAGGGGCTCCTCTGTTCCAGACAGTATATCACCATGTTGCATGTAATACCTTATTTATTTTTTTAAGATTTTATTAATTTTTTTGAGAGAGAGAGTGAGCAAGAGACAGAGAGTACAAGTTGGGAGGAGGGAGAGGGAGAAGGTGTCCTTGTCCACCTTCCCATGACGGAGTTTAATATTTTGCTGCTATTGGCAACTTCAAAGCATTTATAGAATTTTGAAAAAAAAAACACATTTATATTGGACTCCAAGACAGCCTTGCTACTTTCTTATTCCTCTGATGCCTTTTTTTTTTTTTTTTTTTTTGACAGCTAGGTTGAGTTGCGTTCATTTTACATGGGCAGGATTTTCAGTGTGTGTGTGTGTGTGTGTGTGTGTGTGTGTGTGTCCCTGCTCCATTGAGCAGGGAGCCTGACACGGGGTTTGATCCCAGGACCCTGAGATCATGACATGAGCTGAAGGCAGATGCTTAACCAACTAAGCCATCCAGGCATCCCAAATGCAATACCTTATTTAATCCTCCTGATATTTCTTAATAATGGTATTATTATCTATTATATAGATGAGGAAATTAAAGAGTCAAAAAGTTTAATAACTTACACAAATAGCATAAAGCAGAAGAAAATAGCAGAATTTGGATTAAATCCCATGTCCATCCTCTTTAAAAATATGGACCCCTCTGCTATATGTTAAATGGAAACCAAATTAAGATAAATCTACTTTATACTTAAAATAACATCAATTCTGACTATTTTCTTTAAAAACATCAAAATAGTTTAGAAATGTAAATTAAGTAAAAAAGAATAAGGTAAAAATGTTATGTATATATGATATATAATTCACATATGCTATATAATTATATAATATATATAATATTATATATAATACATACATGCATAGCATATTATATATCATACCATAAGTAAACAAAGACAAAAGATTTGATTGTGAAGGACCCAATATTCAGGATTTTGTTCCAATTTCCCTTCCTCTAAAGCCATCAATCACAGAAACGAGAGGAAATCTGAGGTTTCTCAGTTTCAAAGTTTCCCTTTAGATATAAGCTCATCTGCCACTTAGAATAGTTTTCCTGCCTTTTTTTCCATCAGTGGCTGCATCCATTTACAATCTGGACCATTCCTCTCCAGAGTGTAATAGAAACCATAAGCTCTTGAGAGAAAGGATTGTGTTTTCACATCTTTAAATCTTCAGATCCTGACCCAGTACCTAGTGCATAGACGATACTCACTAAATATTGGCTGAATGTGTGCTTAATACATGCTTGAGCATTCTGCTGTCCCAGGAGTCTTCGTGTCCCCAATGAGCATTTTCTCTCTCTCCTTTTCCCTTTTATTTCTTCTTCCCCCTTTTATTTTCAAAAGGCCCACAGATACTTGATTGATATAAAAAGTATCCTCTCTCTCTCTGGCTTCATCTTACTATTTTGCTCTTTTAACTAGTATCTGTGGTCTGGGAATATTACTTCAAAATTTCTGCTCTTTCCTCTTTGTTTCTTAAGATCAGAGGTGCCTGAGTGGCTCAGTGAGTTAAGCATCTGCCTTAGGCTCGGGTTGTAATCCCAGGGTCCTGGGATGGAACCCTGCATCAGGCTCTGCTCAATGGAGTGTCTGCTTCTCCCTCTCCCTCTCTCTCCCCTCATGCTGTCTCTCAAATAAGTAAATAAAAAATCTTAAAAAAAAGACGAAAAGCTACTGCGCACTGTCTCATTGAGAGAAACAGAAGTCATTGAAGAAACAGGATCAAAGGTAAAAGAGTAACCCCCAAGCTTTGCTTCTGGAGGATTAGTCGAAAATAGACACAGATCAGGCCTATATACACAATGTTCTACTAAGTAAATAAAGTATGCCTTTGCTCCACGTCCTGGACAAGTTCAAAATGTGTGAGAAAGTTTCCAAGAATAAGAAGAATCAAGGTTGCTCTGAAACTTCACTCCCCTTTGATTGCACCTTACAAGCTTTCTGGAAGCTCTCTGATAATTAGATGTTCATTATATACAACTCTCTCTCCATCAACAGGACTCCATTGTGACTTCCAATCAAAACTTCCTCTGTGTGGACATTTGCTGACTCTGCTCTCTCATTGCTGAAGGGTGGGTGAGAATGAGACAGGGCATAATGTACACTGACATGGAAATGACTTTGAGAAGATATTTTGTCACATAAGGCTTTGGAACATTTCACCCTCTCTAGATTTACTAGAGATTGTGCAAGTACCTGCTGTGATTTTTATGAGTAAAATTAATTAATCATATTATGAACAATAAAATGATACATACATAATGATCCTAAAAGACCACGAAGGTAAACAGACATTGAATAAAAGGATAAAGCCATTTTGTGTTAATATCCTGGGACCAAGAACAAAAGTGTCCACATTATCCATGTATAAGGCTAACTATTTCCTTCAGAGATAGTGTTTTGTGGGTCAACTATTTAAAAATGCAGGTCACAAAAGCACAGGTAGAGACTTGCAGTGCAGACAGAGACAGCAAGCCCAGGAGAGCCTATCTCCTGTTAATTGCAATTGAAAGTTCTGGAACAATAGGAAAAGCAGCCCCTTGGGAACTGTGAGAAGTTAATAATAGCAGGCAGATTGGGAAGGGAGGCAAAACTTGAAAAACAACTGATGTGGTGTCCATTTCTCAAGTTTTGCCTCTTCCATCCCTCAAGCTATTCCAGTGGCACCCTCCCTACTTAACTTCATGGTAAGCAGGCAAAGCAAACATCTTTGAGAAAATCCTGTCTCTCTGGCCAGAGGATCAGGAAAAGGATCCCGAAGGAGCCTGAGAATGTGAGGGAAAGTGTTGCTTTTGTTTTATTTTTTTCTGGAGTTCTTTTTTCTCCCATTCCTGGTCCTAGCCATAGTGGCAGTGGTAAGCCAAAACCTGGAAAAGAGGGTTCTTTAATTCTGCTATGAAGCAACGTAGTCCCTGTTTCAACCTCTAAACAGCTATTGTAATCAGCTCCAGGAATAAAAAGATAAAAACTCTTCGGATTAATGGAAAGATAAATGAGTTCTGTGCAGAGAAATAGAAACTATAAAAAAAGAAGCAAATTGGCATTTCAGAACTGAAAGCTATGTATCTGACTTTAAAAAGTCATCAGATGGGCTCACTTAAATAATGAAGATGACAGAGGAATGAGTTATTAAACTTAAAGATAGAGCAATAGAAATTATCCAACCTAAAAAAATAAATAAATAAATTATCCAATCTGAAAAATAGAGAAAAAAGAAGATTGAAAGAAATAAACAGAGCCTTTGGAAGTTGTGAAATGATGTTTAAAAGATCCAATATTCTTGTCATTTGAAAATATGAGGAAGGAAAAGAAAACACTGATATAGAAAAAACTGAAGAAATAAAGGGCAAAACCCAAAATTGGTAAGAGTAGAAAGAGGCCATTTTTGCAATCTTTGTGTAGCACAGACACAGAGAATGTGCTTTTCATTGACTGACCTAAACTGATAGTTTCCTTGTTAAATTCACAACTTCAGAGTGCATTTTTCTGGATTCACTTAACCTTAGACCATCTTTTGAAGCCTGACCATGGTTAATCTCTTAAATGCACTTTCCTGGTCTTGAGACTATCTTTTCAAGAACTAAAAAGGGCTTAGGGGAGTACCATCCTTGCCCTCACATCAAGATTCCCTGTTTATCATTCCCATATATGGGAATATTCTCCCAATATGAAGATATTTCCCCTTCCTACTGTCTTTAATGAATAAAAATCTTTGCTAACTGCCAAGAGTTTAGAGAAATCACTTTTTTGCATGGCCTCTATTACTATAGCAGGAATAAAACTTTTCTTCTCATATCTATTTGTAGGGATCTTAATCCAGGATCCCAAACCCAGTATGTATCAGTTCCTTATTTACAAGAAAGAACTAAAAACACATAGGAGGATTTTCTTCTGGTCCTCACTACATTCAAAGAATTCAGAGAATTTTCTATATTAAACTGCTTCTTAGGACGCCTTGGTAGCTCATGCTTGAGCGTCTGCCTTTGGCTCAGGGCGTCATCTGGGAATCCCTGGAATCGAGTCCCACATCGGGCACCCTTCGTGGAGGCTGCTTCTTCTTTCTCTGCCTATGTCTCTGCCTCTCTCTCTGTATCTCTCGTGAATAAATAAATTAAATATATTTTTAAAAATGCTTCTTACAGACTGCAACCTTACCACCTCTTACCCAAACAGCTACTTTTCCACTGGTTCCGATTCTATCTCCTTAAAATTTACCTATCACAGCTACTAATGTGATATATTGCAATGAAAATATGACCATGTCACTCTACAGTTAAAATCTTTCTGTATATTTTCTTGATACAATTGCTTTATCAGATATTTTTGGCAAATATTCTCAGCAGGTTGCCTTTCATCTTTGATGACCAGAAATGTTTAACTTTGATGTCTTCATTTTTAAATCTGAGTAGAAATTTTAATTTCTAATTTGTTATTTTTTCTTGTTGTCTTTTGTGTTCTAAGAAAACTTTTTCTATTCTGAAGTCATAAAAATATTCTATTAGTATGCTAGAAGTCTTATGGTTCTTGCATTAATGTTTAAGTGATCCAATTCAAGCTAAATTTTCAAGTAAGACAGGAGATAAGGTTTGTTTTTCCCATAAAGATATCCATATATTCCAGAACTATTTGTCAAAAAGACTTTTATTTCCCCATTAAATTTATTTGTGTGATTATTTCTGGGCCCTTCTGTTCTATTAGTCTATTTATCTATCATGGCATTGCAATATGATCTATGACCATGAATTTCAGCACTAATTTGTATGACATATGGAAGTTGTAATGGATAATACAAAAAATACAATTTCATTTCCTGCTCAAAGATCAGTGGTCTTCTTCACAAGTAAGATTCAAAGAGAAATACACACCTCTGCAACTCCAGAATAACTTCATCATCCACAAAACTGTCCATAAAACTCATGGTCCAGATTTCTCAGGGTCCAATTTATTTTCCTAGTCTGCCTTTTAGAATAATGATTATTGCACCACACATCATTGGACAGAGGCTCCAAAGCATTTGTGCAGCTCAGTTATCATCTTGCCATCACTTAGAACCAGTGAGCCAACTCTCCTCTATGCATGGTAGATCCAAAATATTGCTTTCTTTTTCATTTTAATAGAAGACTTATCAGCTGGAAGACTAGTCATTACTACCACTATGAAGTAGGATTTCAAGCAAAAACTAAAATGGGCAAGGATCTGTACATTTTCTTAAGTACTCATTTCAGACTAGTCTAAACAAAGTACTATACTATACACATTATTCTAAGGAACAAGGCTACATTGTCTCTAGGACTGGATCAGGTGAATTGTCTGTAAACGGGGCCTATTATTTGTCTGCATTTACTTCTAAAATCTTATCATGAGGGACGCCTGGGTGGCTCAGTGGTTGAGCATCTGCCTTCAGCCCAGGGCGTGATCCTGGAATCCCATGATCAAGTCCCACATTGGGCTCCCTGCATGGAGCCTGCTTCTCTTTTCTGCCTGTGTCTGCCTCTCTCTCTCTCTCTCATGAATAAATAAATGAAATATTTTTAAAAAATAAAATAAAATCTTATTATGATAGAAAAAGCCTGGCCAAATCAGCTTCAATTGCATCAAGACATCAAAAGTAAAATAATAACTGCTTTTAATCTAGCTATTTAAAAGTATAGCCTCTAGATAACTTTCTCCATCTATCTTCCTTGTAAAAATAGTTACTATTAATAAGAAATAGCTTATTATGCCCACATGTCCTTTATCACATGGTATGAAATTATGCATCTCTTAAGCAGAAAAAAAATATAGGGTGTATATTCCATAATTATGAATATACTCTTCTCTTTTCTTCCTGTGGAGAAAAATTTTTCTAGAAAGCTCTTATTGATGGCTTACAATCAATGATTGCAAATTATATGCACGGAACATTATAGTAGCTCTACTAAAGTGCAATATATTTCTTTTTTAATATAAATTATGAAAAACTACAATAGCAGCTTCCCTTAATGCATTCACCATAAAGCATCCACTAATGTTGTTCTAGAATTCAGTGTTACCTGTAAATTTCACACCAAAGTTGGAAAGGACTGAGATTGCAAATACAGTGGGCAGTACCTTCAGTGAGGCATCAGTGGAATGATCACCAACTCATGTTAAATATTTTCTTCTTTCTCATCTTGGCAGTAATCCTAGCTCTATTCCCTCTGCTTTGTATAACTTTGTTACTTCTATAAATTTATGAAAAGGATTAAGAATTTTAGGGCCTTACAGTTCATAGCAGATCCATAAAGCTCTTCATCCTTCAGTCTCTTTGTTTCAACTCATTCTAATGTATTTCTTCTCCCAATTCCTACAGCACCTGCAGAGAGTTCTAGACTTTAATGTACCTGGTTTCATATTGTTCTCTTAACAACTAGTCTTTACCCCTTCACAGAGGGTTTAACTTCCTGAAAGTGGAAGTCATATCTTTTGTTTCTTTGACAGTCACCAATGAGCTTAGCCTGGTGTTAGACATGAAGTAGATGGTTAATATCTATTTATATGTTGATTATAAAAATAACTTTAGCTAATACATATTGAGCACTGATATGTTTCAGGCTTAGTTAATCTTCATGGCAATTAAATTACATTATCCTATTTCTATAGTGAGGAAACTGATTCTTTTTATATATAAGTGCTTTTATTTATTTATTAAGTTTTTATTTTAATTCCAGTTAGTTAACATATAGTTGTATTAGTTTTAGGTGTCCAATGTGATTCAACAATTCCATACATCATCTGATACTCAACACAAGTACATTCCTTAATCCCTATCATGCATATCACCTATCCTCCTACCCTCTTCCCTCAGTTTGTTCTCTATAATTAAGAGTCTGTTCTTGATTTCTGTCTCTCTTTTTTCCCCCTCTTTGGTCATTTATTTTGCTTCTTAAATGACACATATGAGTGAACTCATATAATATTTGTCTTTCTCTGATTGACTTATTTCACTCAATATTAATATCCTCTAGATCTACCCATATTGTTACAAATGGCAAGATTTCATTCTTTCTTAAGGCTGAATATAATTCCATTATATTATATGTATGCAATCACATCTTCCTTATCCATTCATTTATCAATGGACATTTGGGCTGCTTCCATATCTTAGTTATTGTAAATGATGCTGCTATAAACATATAAACATTGGACAGGATATATCCCTTTGAATTAGTGTTTTTGTATTTGGAGGATAAATACCCAATAATGTGATTCCTGGATCATAGAGTAGTTCTATTTTTAACTTTTTAAGGAGCTGCCGCCTTATTTTCCACAGTGGCTGCACCAGTTTGCATTGCCACCAACAGTGCATGAGTGTTCCTTTTTTCTCCAAATACTCGCCAACACCTGTTGTTTCTTGTGGAGGAAACTGATGTTTAACGAGCATAAAGGGCTTGCCACAAATCACATAGCTTGTAATCATAGTGAAAGAACTATACTATATCTTAAGGCAACAGACATAAAAGTTACTGTCAATAGCCAGTAAGCCCTGATAGTAATTTTTTTAGTCAGAACTTCTCCTTCTTCTGCATAGGTTAGTAATTTGTTGAATTTTAACAGGACAATCCAGACACATTGTCATCGAGTGCTCTCTCGAATTATCATAAGGTAAAAAGATTTCAATTTTAAACACATAATGAGAATTAGCAATGAATGTATACTGGAACCTAGAAATAGAACACTCCCAGCACCACCTCCCAATAGCTTTACCCTAACTTCTGGTCCTTAAAGATATTTATAAATCAGTCCAGTACCTTCTTTCAGAAACTTATATCATACTGTCGAAATGGAGAATTAAATTTGCCTGGTATCATCCTCCATTCACTCCAGAGGGGCTTAGCCAGGTGTAACAAAAGCAGAGATCTTGAAATATCATGAACTGGTATATTTAGATGAACCAGGTTGTGTAAATACACCATTGATGGAGTTGGACTTTCAAGCAAAATAAACTGTTCCCTGAGAGTAGTGCTTCTGGTGGAAAGCAGAGGTTTCTTTTGTTGTAAAAGCAAGAGAAATAAGAATGAAAAGAGAACTGATAATTAAAATGTTTGAATTAAAACTAACCTTTGTTTCTAAACACAAATGTAATTACAATGTTTGAACGAAAACTAACCATTGTTTCTAAATACAAATATAATTACAATGTTTGAGTTAAAGCTAAACAGTTTCTAAATACCGATGGATATTAACATCGGTTGTGAACCCCCTGGAAAAAATTTTAAGCCAAATGAGAAAAGAGTTCAGAAATAAAAAATGAAGACCTAGCACATTAGTTAAAAAGAACAAGAACTCTACTTTCTCAGAGTATGGTATTTTCTCCCCCTGCATCAAAAGAAAAGCCAGACTTGAGACTTGCTGATAAGGACATAATTGTGTAATGGGGACATTTGCTGGAATGTTTAAGTGAAGAGAGGGAAGTCATCAGATGACAGAGAAAGCCATATGCTGTGGACTGAATCTGAGCAGTGTGCAGTGTATATAGGGTAGGGGCAAGGAGTAGTAGATAGGAGGAGCTCCTTCCTTCTACAAGAAATACAATCACAGAGAAAAAAACAGAAATGTCTTAGGCACTCATTATCATATATTCACCTAACAACAGAGCAAGTTTGGCTTAACATCTGAAAATCAATTAATCCAATACATCATAGTAATAGGATAAAATGTCTACACTGATGAGTGAGTAAACAAAATGTGGTATATTCATACAATGGATGTTATTTGGCAATAAAAAAAGAATGAAGTACTGATCTATACTGATACATAATACAACATGGATGAATCTTGAAAACATTATGCTAAGTGAAAGATGCCATCATAAAACATCACATATTTTATCATTCCATTTACATGGAATGTCCAAAATAGGCTTAATCTATATAGACAGAAATTAGTGATTGCCTGGAGCTGGAGTGGGGGTCGAAGTGGATGGGAAGTATTGCTCATGGCTATAGGCTTCTTTTGGGAGGAAAAAAATATTCTAAAATTAGATGGCGGTAGTGGTGGTTGCACAGCCCTGTGAATACATCAAAATAATTGAACTGCATACTTTCACTGGGTGAATTGTATGATACAGAAGTTATATTTCAACAAAGCTTTGGGGATTGTTTTGTTTTATTTTTATCTTTTCAGAAACATGGCTGAATTCATGACTGGAGCAGGAAAGGTAATATAACCATTGAATATTTTATTGGACCAGAAAGCAAGAAGTGCTCAAATATTAATGTGTTTATGTCAAATGAATGCAGAATTGGCTTGAAGGTGTGTCCACTGACCAAATTTGAAATAATTTGAGAAAAAAACAAAATGATACCATATAGGAAAAATAATAAATAATTTGTGAGTCCATAGTGACATAAAAAATGAATACTGCATAAATATATATAATGCATTGAAAGAAAATAGAAATCAAAGAAAAAAATCTGTGTAAAAGAATGTCAGATAGTCAAAGTAAAAAGAAGGATGGAATTAGAAATGTCAACAATCTCTAACCCCTACTATAATAATGATTCAAGTAAGAATGACCAATAAATATAAAAGCCACTGGAAGAAAGGCATTACAAAACATATTTTCAGGATGCCTGAGTGGCTCAGTGGTTGAGCATCTACCTTTGGCTCAAGTCATGATCCTGGGGTCCTGGGATCCCTCTGCCTCTCTCTGTGTCTCTCATGAATAAATAAATAAAATAATTTTTAAAAACATATTTTCATTATCTCAAAATATCACTCAACAGATTAATGACTAATTAAAATTGTAAAATGGAGCAATCTGACAGTCACCATGTTAACCAAAAAGTCAGGCTTGACATCATCAATAATATTCTGATATTCTGTGTCTCCTGATAGGAGTGGTGTGAGACACACATCATCTTTGTGGGATTTATCACCAGAAATGTGTGATCTGAATTTAATCAAGATCTGACAGTCAGACAAATCCAGAAGGTGGAATGTTCGTCAGGACATGTGCCTGGGAATTGTCAAAGGATGCAACGTCATCAAGAATAGAGGTGAGAGGTTATGGGAGACTAAAAAACTCAGTGGCAAACACTATGTATAAATCTTAGTCAGATTTTTATTTTAAAAATAAATAGAGCAATAAAGGACATTTTGGAGATAATATTGAAATTTTTGGGTGGACTGTTTGTTGGATGGCATTATTGATTTAATGTCGATTTTCATAAATGTGGTAATAGCATTATGTTTGTATAGAAAATAAAAAATATTGTTCTAGGTTATGCATACTTAAATATTTAGTAGAGAAATGTCCAGATGTCTTCATGCTTCTTTCAGAAGGTTTGGGAAAGGGGATGTGTGATCTTATATATAAGCACACAGGTACATGGATGTGTGTATACATACACACAGAGAGATATAAATAGACCTATTATGACAAGATTTTAAGAGTAATAAATCTATGTAAGGAATGTACAATCATATATTGTATTCTTCTAAATTCCTTTGGATTTGATATTTCTAATACCAGATTACTGCCCATATTACTAATCTGGGCATTTAATTTTGTACATCTGCTTTGTCCTTTGTGTTTTATTTTATTCTTTGAAGCACTAATAAAGTGCCCATGCCATAACATTTGAAGTGTAAAAATATATCATTGCCAAGAAAGGCAATACAGGGTTTTGACAGGAGCTGCCTTTATACTCTGTTCAATCGTGGAAGCAAAATATTCCAAAGAAATCTGAAATTCATAGGTGAAGAAAACCTATGTCATTTTTGCATCATAAAAACTCTACTATGGAGAGTGAATAGGTTTTTCTCTGATCTCAGTATGCTAACATTCCCTGCCCTACTTCCTTATGCAAGTAAGATTTTCTGTAATGAAAATTGGTCCCAGGATGAGATTAATATAAATTAGATTGCCCAAATACAATACAAATCATAATCTCTGGAGTTTAACTTTCCAATTCTGAAAGATTTACAAAGAAAAAAATTAAACTTTCCCCCAAGATAAATGTATTAATATTTAATAAAAAACAAAGCCAGATTACAGGGTGAGTAAAAAATAAGAAATTTACATAGAGCTCTTTCATATTTGAACAAATACACTAAATTGAGTAGCATAAATTCCCAGACATGCAAAGGGTGTGAGTAAGAGGAAAATTTGCAGGCTGATACAATATTTGATTACCCAGGTCACCTGGGTGGGTCAGTTGGTTAAGCATCCAACTCTTAGTTTTGGCTCAGGGGATGATCTCAAGGTCGTGAGATAGAGCCCCAATCTGGGCTCCATACTCAGTGGGGAGTCTACTTAAGGATTCTCTCTCTCTCCCTCTGCCCCTCCCCCTGCTCACTCACTCACTCACACTCTCTCTCTCAAATAAACAAATAAAAATATTTTTTATTAATTTTAAGATTTTATCTATTTATTTGACAGAGAGAAAGATAGAGTGCACAACCAGGGGGAGCAGCAGAGGAAGAGAGAGAAGCAGGCTCCCCACTGAGCAGAGAGCTTGACATGGAGCTCCATCCCAGGACCCTGGGATCATGACCTGAGCCAAAGGCAGATGCTCAACCAACTGAGCCACCCCGGTGTCCCCCCAAAAAATTTTTGATTGTTAGACTAAAAAATTCCCAATTAAACTATGGCAAAGTCACCAAATCAGATTTTAAGAATGATTATTCTTATGGCTCTTGGTGGACAGGTAAGCATGTGTTGTATCAATGATTCAGGAAATTGGCCATGATATATAATAATTTATTCTCCCAAAAGATCAGAAATGACCATGGGAAAACAGCAAAATTTTTGTTTTTTCCCACTTCAGATCATATAAGGAGTGCCCGCTTCTCATATTTGATTAGCTTTGTTGGAAAGGTTCTAAAAATGGGTACAAGAGCCAAGTCAGCAGACCAAGAATAGAAATTGGAAAACTAGGAAAGCAGTGTTTGTATTAACCTGAATAGGCTAGGTCATGCTGTAAGAACAAATAAAATCTGACATATCAGCAAATTAAGAGAATAAAGTTTTACTTTTTTTCTTCACATAATGCTTAATTCAAGTTGGACAGCCCTCCACTATATTGTAACTTCTCCATCTGAAACATGAGATTCCTAAGGCACCATGACAAAGCAAAGAGATAATGCTAAAGATATGGAGGTGTTTACAAAATCAAGGTCTTGAAGTGTTGTAAATACTTCCTACCCATCTTTTCTTGGCCAGAATTGAGCATTTGACCTTAAACCAACTACAAGAAAGGATGAGAAATGCCATCTTCCTGCTTGTTCAGAAAGAAGAAATGATGTGACCATTGTCCACCACTGCTTCTGACACAATGATCTCTCTACTGTATGGCTACTCTCATAAGATGAATTCCTGGGGTATCTGCTGGTTAATTTTTTACAGATTTGGCAAGAACTTGGCTAAGAGTGAAGCCATCACAGAAGAAAACAAAGCAGAGACAGCTTTTGTTCTTCACATTGTTATTGTCTGTGGACCCTACCATGACTATGAGGCAATAAAAAATGTTAATTCCCTTTGTGTCCCTTAATTCTGCTTGAGTTGGATATATGCCTCTTGTAACCAAGACTCATCACTAACTCAGAGCTACATGTTTACTGAAAGTAGCTTCATTCATTAATAATTCAATCAATGGGTAAATTTGCAAGAATCATGAGTGTGTACTATACCGTGCCTGGTAAACTTCCATTCTTCTGTCGAACTTTGTCTCAGTATCACCTCTTTTATGAAATCTTCCCATTGCCCTCCGTGCCTGGTTCTATCAATTCTTAAGAGTTCTGATAGGCAGTATAGTGTAGTGGTTAAATGCATAATCACTTGAGTTAGTTTGCCTAGGATTAAATCTAGCTGCTACTTACAGTTGTGTGACCTGCAGCATGCAATTTAACTTCTGTGTCTCAGTTTCATTGACCATAAAATGAATATAATGTTGTGAATATTTTAAAAGTTAATACATATAGAGTATTTAGCGTAATGCCTGGCAATACATAATTATTCATTAAGTATTGGTAATTATTATCACAAATAGACTGTAAGTCCTTGAAGCACAAAAATGTGGCCCATAAACGATAATCGATATGACTTGAATAAATTGTTATGATAATGGAAATAATTGTGATATTGTAAAATGATTTTTAAAAATGGCTCCAAAAAGGAAACCCATTTACCCTGTGGGTGGGAATGCAAGCTGGTATAGCCACTGTGGAAAACAGTATGGAACTTCCTGAAGAAGTGAATAGTCACCCAATAATTACACTACTGTGTATTTACCAAAAGGATACAAACGTTGTTATTAGAAGGGGCACCTGCTCCCCAATGTTTATAGCAGCAATGTCCACAATAGCCAAACTATGGAAATAGCCCAGATGTCCTTCAACAGATGAATGGATAAAGAAGATGTGGTTTATGTATATACAACGGAATACTACTCAGTCATCAAAAAGATGAAATCTTATCATTTAATTGACATGGATGGATCTGGAGAGTATTATGTTAAGTGAAATAAGTCAACCAGAGAAAGACAATTATCATATAGTTTCACTCATATGTGGAATTGAAGAAACAAAACAGGGAGGAGGGGCAAGATGGTGGAAAAGTAGGGTCCCCAAGTCACCTGTCCCCACCAAATTACCTAGATAACCTTCAAATCATCCTGAAAATTTACGAATTCGGCCTGAGATTTAAAGAGAGAACAGCTGGAATGCTACAGTGAGAAGAGTTCGCGCTTCTATCATGGTAGGAAGACGGGGAAAAAGAGATAAAGAAACAAAAGGCCTCCGAGGGGGAGGGGCCCCGCGAGGAGCCGGGCTGAGGCCGGGGCGAGTGTCCCCAGGACAGGAGAGCCCCGTCCCGGAGGAGCAGGAGCTGCACCGACCTCGCGGAAAGGGGCTCGCGGGGAGGTGGAGCAGGACCCAGGAGGGCGGGGATGCCCTCGGGCTCCCGGGGACACTAACAGACACCTGCGCCCCGGGAGAGTGCGCCGAGCTCCCTAAGGGCTGCAGCGCGGGCGGCGGGACCCGGAGCAGCTCGGGGGGGCTCGGGGGCGGCTCCGCGGAGGGGGCTGCGGGGCGGGAGCGCGAATCCAACAGCGCAGACCCCGGAGCACAGGGCGCCGGGACACAGCCCAGGATCCCGCCTCCCCCGGGACAGGCAGAGGCCGGGAGGGCCCAGGACAGCGAGGACGCTCCTGCCCCAGCTGAGCAGATCAGCGGCCCCGCCCCGGAGCCTCCAGGCCCTGCAGACGGAGAGCCCCGGAGTTCCTGCGGGGGCTGAATCCAGGGCTCCAGAGCTGGCCCCGCCACTAGGGCTGTTCCTCCTGCGGCCTCACGGGGTAAACAACCCCCACTGAGCCCTGCACCAGGCAGGGGCAGAGCAGCTCCCCCAAGTGCTAACACCTGAAAATCAGCACAGCAGGCCCCTCCCCCAGAAGACCAGCTAGACGGACAGGTTCCAGAGGAAGTCAAGGGACTTAAAGTATACAGAATCAGAAGATACTCCCCCAGGGTTCTTTTTTTCTTTTCTTTTCTTTTTTTTTTTTTTTTTTGTTGTTGTTGTTGTTTTGTTTTGTTTTGCTTTGCTTTTTGATTTGTTTCCTTCCCCCACCCCCCTTTTTTCTCCTTTCTTTCTTTTTCTTTCTCCTTTTCTTCCTTTTTTTTTTTTCGTTTTTTTCTTCCTATTTTTTCTCTTTCTCTTTTCTTTCCTTCTTTCTCTCCTCTCTTTTTCTCCTTTTCCCAATACAACTTGCTTTTGGCCACTCTGCACTGAGCAAAATTACTAGAAGGAAAACATCACCTCAAAAGAAAGAATCAGAAACACTCCTCTCTCCCACAGAGTTACAAAATCTGGATTACAATTCAATGTCAGAAAGCCAATTCGAAGCACTATTAAACAGCTACTGGTGGCTCTAGAAAAAAGTATAAAGGACTCAAGAGACTTCATGACTGCAGAATTTAGAGCTAATCAGGCAGAAATTAAAAATCAATTGAATGAGATGCAATCCAAACTAGAAGTCCTAACGACGAGGGTTAACGAGGTGGAAGAACGAGTGAGTGACATGGAAGACAAGTTGATAGCAAAGAGGGAAACTGAGGAAAAAAGAGACAAACAATTAAAAGACCATGAAGATAGATTAAGGGAAATACACGACAGCCTGTGGAAGAAAAACCTACGTTTAATTGGTGTTCCCGAGGGCGCCGAAAGGGACAGAGGGCCAGAATATGTATTTGAACAAATTCTTGCTGAAAACTTTCCTAATCTGGGAAGGGAAACAGGCATTCAGATCCAGGAAATAGAGAGATTCCCCCCCTAAAATCAATCAAAACCGTTCAACACCTCGACATTTAATAGTGAAGCTTGCAAATTCCAAAGATAAAGAGAAGATCCTTACAGCAGCAAGAGACAAGAAATCCCTGACTTTTATGGGGAGGAGTATTAGGGTAACAGCAGACCTCTCCACAGAGACCTGGCAGGCCAGAAAGGGCTGGCAGGATATATTCAGGGTCCTAAATGAGAAGAACATGCAACCAAGAATACTTTATCCAGCAAGGCTCTCATTCAAAATGGAAGGAGAGATAAAGAGCTTCCAAGACAGGCAGGAACTGAAAGAATATGTGACCTCCAAACCAGCTCTGCAAGAAATGTTAAGGGGGACTCTTAAAATTCCCCTTTAAGAAGAAGTTCAGTGGAACAATCCACAAAAACAAGGACTGAATAGATATCATGGTGACACTAAACTCATATCTCTCAATAGTAACTCTGAACGTGAACGGGCTTAATGACCCCATCAAAAGGCGCAGGGTTTCAGACTGGATAAAAAAGCAGGACCCATCTATTTGCTGTCTACAAGAGACTCATTTTAGACAGAAGGACACCTACAGCCTGAAAATAAAAGGTTGGAGAACCATTTACCATTCAAATGGTCCTCAAAAGAAAACAGGGGTAGCCATCCTTATATCAGATAACCTAAAATTTACCCCGAAGACTGTAGTGAAAGATGAAGAGGGACACTATATCATACTTAAAGGATCTATCCAACAAGAGGACTTAACAATCCTCAATATATATGCCCCGAATGTGGGAGCTGCCAAATATATAAATCAATTATTAACCAAAGTGAAGAAATACTTAGATAATAATACACTTATACTTGGTGACTTCAATCTAGCTCTTTCTATACTCGATAGGTCTTCTAAGCACAACATCTCCAAAGAAACGAGAGCTTTAAATGATACACTGGACCAGATAGATTTCACAGATATCTACAGAACTTTACATCCAAACTCAACTGAATACGCATTCTTCTCAAGTGCACATGGAACTTTCTCCAGAATAGACCACATACTGGGTCACAAATCGGGTCTAAACGATACCAAAAGATTGGGATCGTCCCCTGCATATTCTCAGACCATAATGCCTTGAAATTAGAACTAAATCACAACAAGAAGTTTGGAAGGACCTCAAACACATGGAGGTTAAGGACCATCCTGCTAAAAGATGAAAGGGTCAACCAGGAAATTAAGGAAGAATTAAAAAAGATTCATGGAAACTAATGAGAATGAAGATACAACCGTTCAAAATCTTTGGGATGCAGCAAAAGCAGTCCTAAGGGGGAAATACATCGCAATACAAGCATCCATTCAAAAACTGAAAGAACTCAAACACAAAAGCCAACCTAACACCTAAAGGAGCTAGAGAATAAACAGCAGATTGACCCCACGCCCAGCAGAAGAAGAGAGTTAATTAAAATTCAAGCAGAACTCAACAAAATCGAGACCAGAAGAACTGTGGAACAGATCAACAGAACCAGGAGTTGGTTCTTTGAAAGAATTAATAAGATAGATAAACCCTTAGCCAACCTTATTAAAAAGAAGAGAGAGAAGACTCAAATTAATAAAATCATGAATGAGAAAGGAGAGATCACTACCAACACCAAGGAAATACAAACGATTTTAAAAACATATTATGAACAGCTATAAGCCAATAAATTAGGAAATCTAGAAGAAATGGACGCATTCCTGGAAAGCCACAAACTACCAAAACTGGAACAGGAAGAAATAGAAAACCTGAACAGGCCAATAACCAGGGAGGAAATTGAAGCAGTCATCAAAAACCTCCCAAGACACAAGAGTCCAGGGCCAGATGGCTTCCCAGGGGAATTTTATCAAATGTTTAAGGAAGAAACCATACCTATTCTCCTAAAGCTGTTTGGAAAGATAGAAAGAGATGGAGTACTTCCAAATTCGTTCTATGAGGCCAGCATCACCTTAATTCCAAAACCAGACAAAGACCCCACCAAAAAGGAGAATTACAGACCAATATCCCTGATGAACATGGATGCAAAAATTCTCAACAAGATACTGGCCAATAGGATCCAACAGTACATTAAGAAAATTATTCACCATGACCAAGTAGGATTTATCCCTGGGACACAAGGCTGGTTCAACACCCGTAAAACAATCAATGTGATTCATCATATCAGCAAGAGAAAAACCAAGAACCATATGATCCTCTCATTAGATGCAGAGAAAGCATTTGACAAAATACAGCATCCATTCCTGATCAAAACTCTTTAGAGTGTAGGGATAGAGGGAGCATTCCTCGACATCTTAAAAGCCATCTACGAAAAGCCCACAGCAAATATCATTCTCAATGGGGAAGCACTGGGAGCCTTTCCCCTAAGATCAGGAACAAGACAGGGATGTCCACTCTCACCACTGCTCTTCAACATAGTTCTGGAAGTCCTAGCCTCAGCAATCAGACAACAAAAAGACATTAAAGGCCTTCAGATTGGCAAAGAAGAAGTCAAACTCTCCCTCTTCGCCGATGACATGATACTCTACATAGAAAACCCAAAAGTCTCCACCCCAAGATTGCTAGAACTCATACAGCAATTTGGTAGTGTGGCAGGATACAAAATCAACGCCCAGAAATCAGTGGCATTTCTATACACTAACAATGAGGCTGAAGAAAGAGAAATTAAGGAGTCAATCCCATTTACAATTGCACCCAAAAGCATAAGATACCTAGGAATAAACCTAACCAAAGATGTAAAGGATCTATACCCTCAAAACTATAGAACACTTCTGAAAGAAATTGAGGAAGACACAAAGAGATGGAAAAATATTCCATGCTCATGGATTGGCAGAATTAATATTGTGAAAATGTCAATGTTACCCAGGGCAATTTACGCGTTTAATGCAGTCCCTATCAAAATACCATGGACTTTCTTCAGAGAGTTAGAACAAATTATTTTATGATTTGTGTGGAAGCAGAAAAGACCCCGAATAGCCAGGGGAATTTTAAAAAAGAAAACCATATCTGGGGGCATCACAATGCCAGATTTCAGGTTGTACTACAAAGCTGTGGTCATCAAGACAGTGTGGTACTGGCACAAAAAACAGACACATAGATTAATGGAACAGAATAGAGAACCCAGAAGTGGACCCTGAACTTTATGGTCAACTAATATTCGATAAAGGAGGAAAGACTATCCATTGGAAGAAAGACAGTCTCTTCAATAAATGGTGCTGGGAAAATTGGACATCCACATGCAGAAGAATGAAACTAGACCACTCTCTTTCACCATACACAAAGATAAAGTCAAAACGGATGAAAGATCTAAATGTGAGACAAGATTCCATCAAAATCCTAGAGGAGAACACAGGCAACACCCTTTTTGAACTCGGCCACAGTAACTTCTTGCAAGATACATCCATGAAGGCAAAAGAAACAAAAGCAAAAATGAACTATTGGGACTTCATCAAGATAAGAAGCTTTTGCACAGCAAAGGATACAGTCAACAAAACTCAAAGACAACCTACAGAATGGGAGAAGATATTTGCAAATGACCTATCAGATAAAGGGCTAGTTTCCAAGATCTATAAAGAACTTCTTAAACTCAACACCAAAGAAACAAACAACCCAATCATGAAATGGGCAAAAGACATGAACAGAAATCTCACAGAGGAAGACATAGACATGGCCAACATGCACATGAGAAAATGCTCTGCATCACTTGCCATCAGGGAAATACAAATCAAAACCACAATGAGATCCCACCTCACACCAGTGAGAATGGGGAAAATTAACAAGGCAGGAAACAACAAATGTTGGAGAGGATGCAGAGAAAAGGGAACCCTCTTACACTGTTGGTGGGAATGTGAACTGGTGCAGCCACTCTGGAAAACTGTGTGGAGGTTCCTCAAAGAGTTAAAAATAGACCTGCCCTATGACCCAGCAATTGCACTGTTGGGGATTTACCCCAAAGATACAGATGCAATGAAATGCTGGGACACCTGCACCCCGGTGTTTATAGCAGTAATGGCCACGATAGCCAAACTGTGGAAGGAGCCTCGGTGTCCGTCAAAAGATGAATGGATAAAGAAGATGTGGTTTATGGATACAATGGAATATTACTCAGCTATTAGAAATGACAAATACCCACCATTTGCTTCAATGTGGATGGAACTGGAGGGTATTATGCTGAGTGAAGTAAGTCAGTCGGAGAAGGACAAACATTATATGTTCTCATTCATTTGGGGAATATAAATAATAGTGAAAGGGAATATAAGGGAAGGGAGAAGAAATGTGTGGGAAATATCAGAAAGGGAGACAAAACGTAAAGACTGCTAACTCTGGGAAACGAACTAGGGGTGGTAGAAGGGGAGGAGGGTGGGGGGTGGGAGTGATTGTGTGACAGGCACTGGGGGTTATTCTGTATGTTGGTAAATTGAACACCAATAAAAAAAAAAAAGAAGAAACAAAACAGAGGATCACAGAGGAAGGGAAGGAAAACCAAAATTAAATTAAATCAGAGAGGGAGACAAACTGTAAGAGACTCAACTATAGGAAACAGACTAAGGCTAGAGGGTAGGAGAGTGGAGGGATGGAGTAACTGTGTGACAGCATTAAGGAGGGCACGTGATATAATGAGCAATGGGTGTTATATGTAACTGATGAATTATTGAACTCCACATCTAAAACTAATGATATACTACATGCTAATTAAATTTAAATAAAATAGGTTAAAATGTTTAAAAATTTCAAAGAAGAAAAAAAGTCTCTAGTTGTCTACCCTTCCTTTATCCCTTTGTAATGTGACTTTTCAGCATCTCCCTTCAAGAAATTAGATATGTTTCTGCTCCCCTTAAATCTAGAATGGCCTTATAACTCTTTGGCCAATAGAATGTGGTAGATATAATACTGAACCAGTTTTAAGTCCAAGCCTAAGGAAGCAATTCCCATGGTGGATATGAAATGTCTTTGCCATACATTAAACCCTGTCCTCAAAACACTGAGAATCCATTTGGATGAGGTAAGATTAACAAAGTCTATAGTAATTTGAGAAGGCTTGATGAAGGCAGTAGAACTTTAGGTAAGCCCTGAAGGGTGAAATAGAAGAAAAAACAAACCAGATGTGCTGACTCACATAAATAAAAGTGTGAAAGAATGCTGAATTAGATGCTAACCTTCAGAAAGCTGAGCGAGGTATGAAGAACCAAACTGCTCAGGTACCAAGAACTAGTCTTTAGTATATTTATCTAAGCTTCTTATCTGCTTTGCTATTTTGGTTAAGAGATCTGTTTAATTCCTTCTTTCTCAGGATTTAAGTCTCTTATTTATTCCTGATCTTGGCTTTAGTTTTCTCTCCTGCTATAGATGTTTCTTAGGTGGGTAAAAGCCACCTGGGACCTGATTGTAGTACCCACTGAACCAGCATTCTGCCCTCAGGAATTCTATCATGACCTAGCACATGATGATTCTCCTTGTCATTGTGTAAATTTCAAGTTAACGGGCAGAAAATGAGGCTGGAAAAGTAGGTTGTGGGAGGGAAAGACCATACAGGACATTTTGCAAGACTTTAGGTATTTGAATTTGATTCTAAGTTCATTGTATCAGGAAAGGGAGCCAAGCTGCCTCATAGTGATGAGCACTAATAAAATCACTCACTGACAACAACTTTAAACTATTGTCTAAGCTTATTGTCTATTCAAGGATCTTCCCCAAGCTTGTGCTCTCCAGGTGGATACAGAGACTTCCCACTTGCTGTATGTGCCTAGAGAAGAAAGTCACATCCAAGTATCTGACTCATGTTCCCTCCCTTGACTATTCGAATGGACTCATTATTGGTTTCCACAATGAAATTAGTAGCTGAGCCTCCTCCTCCAGGAAGAGGAATAGAAGAGGTTTGTGATAAGAAGCCACTCATGTTAGTGCCTGTCTGATAGTCCACTGGGCATTTCCCCACCCAGAGGAGAAAGCTCTCATCTACATGGTCCATCTTTAGCAGAATCTGCAGGCCCCACTTCGAGATCCAGGGATGCTTCTCTGTGAGGTAATGTGATTGGTGCCAACTCCTTTAGGCTCCATGGAAGCCAAGGATTACAAGTTTGCAAGATAGGGGTGAGTGGCAGGAGATCTGATGGCCTTTCTCACAGGTTAGTTCTTATCTGTTGATAATTGTTGACCATGTGGTGTCCATTGACAACACCCCTATTAGATATTTCTGTTACCTGCCTTTATGTCTCCTAACAAGTTAATTACACCAGATTATTTAAGACACAAGAATATGTGTGATGATGTATTGACACTCAGATGTTGTCACCCAGAACACCTTAATAAAAATCACTTTGCTCTCCTGAGCCATGCAATGGGAATAATAATAGGTACCTCTCATATTTGCTTTGGGGAATAAATGAGCCAATATAGCTAACCACTTAAAATTGTGCCTGGTACTTAATAAATTTCCCAATAAGTGAAGGGAATTGATACTATTTTGTAGTGATAACTGACTTCTAATGGCCACGCTGACTCTAGCAGGATGCTCTAAAATCATGGTAAGACATGACACCTTGCCACCAGACAAGCCACAGGATAGCATTGGGGTAGGGAGGGAAGGTGACATGCAGACCACTGCATGAGACAGAGTCTAGTGTATCCCCCAGGCTACCCAGACAACATCACATGATCCTCCACTTCCTCCACATTTCTGTAACCATGTACCAGAGTCCAAATGTAGGGCATATTCTCAATATCAGTTTGTACTTTCAAGAGGATGCTGTTTTTGACCCACAAAAATCCATTTATTCTGCTGGATGTATTTCCCAGAATACCACACAGTTATCTTCTCCTGGGAATGTTGTGGGTATGAATAACCATCCAAGGGAGTGCTTTGGGTAAACAAGATGAAACTTCAGCAAAAATGCATCTTTTCTGAAGGGGAAGTAAAGGAGTCACAAATGTATAAATAATTATAGTGTGATTAGTACAACAATAAAAATCTGTACAATGTGTGGTGAAAGCATGGATTAGGAAGAAGCTACTTCTGCCTGGGAGAATCAGGAAGTCTACAAGAGGACATAATATATGCATTGACTCTTTAAAAAGGGGAAAGAGTATCTCAGGCTGAGGGAAAAGCAGGTGGTGTGCAGCGGAGGAAAGCACTGCTTCTTGTTGGAACCTTGTGTCACCTGTGAGACTGATCCTAGTATACGGTAGAGCAGGGAGTCCTTTTATTTCTCTTAACAAATAGGGAAAACTGAATCTGTGGGCAAGCAGTTCTATCCATATTATTGGCAAAATCAGCACTTTTCCACCATAGCAAGAAGGCACCCATGCCCATCTGTGACTATCAAGTCTTGAAGGCCTTGCTCCATGAAGATTTCCAAGCCCCGGGAGAAAGGAAATTCTTCCTCTTCTCAACCACAGAATACACAGAATTATTGAATATATGGTTTACGAGCTTAACACCATCTGACATATTTTTCACAGCCACCTGTATCAATTAGCACAGTGTACCTAAGAAATATTTCTTGGGCGGCAATGAGATGGTAGTGTTGTGCCAGGCTATGTACTGTCTGCTTTTTACCAACTCTCTTATTTACTCTTACATACCCTTCAAGGATTATGATCAACTTTGTTTTACACATCAGGAAACTAAGATTTAGGAGAGGCATTATTTGTCCTAAAACCACGGTTTGTGAATGACAAAGATAAAATTAAAACTCAGTTTGTCTAACTTGAAAGTCCAATGATTTAATCGCTACCCCATACCAATGGATGAATCTATCTGTCACCTGTCATCTCTGGAAACTTGACATCTTAGGACAATGTTCTCACTTGGGTACTCACTGTGTGCAAATTTATAGCAGTTATTACTGAAGGATTAAAAAATGGATTGTTGGGCAGCCCCGTTGGCGCAGCGGTTTAGCGCTGCCTGCAGCCCAGGGCCTGATCCTGGAGTCCCAGGATCGAGTCCCACGTCGGGCTCCCTGCATGGAGCCTGCTTCTCCCTCTGCCTGTGTTTCTGCCTCTCTCTCTCTGTCTCTCACTCTGTGCTGCACATGAATAAATAAATAAAATCTTTAAAAAATAATAAAAAATTAAAAATGGATTGTTTTTCCTAATTTATAGCGACTTTTGCTTTTCTGTAGTTACTGCTGCATGGTTGGTATAGCAGAGAAGTTAGGGCAGCACATTAGGATTTCCTGGGGTGTAGGTATGTGGCATTGAAGAAAAGTCCCCAGGTGAAGATGATAGACCCCTACCTTCTGCCTTAAATGGTGCTACTAATCTGAGGGTCTTAGGTAAATATGGAAGGTGTGAAAGGCAGGATAATGCCGCCAAAGATATCCACACTCTAATTCCCAGAACTATGAATATTACCTAAAATGGCAAAATATACTTTACAGACAAATTAGGCTCTGGCCTTAAGATGGGGAAATTATTCTGAATTATTCAAGTGGGTCCAATCTAATCACATAAGTTATCAAAAGTGGAGGACCTTTCCCCAGTGCAGTCAGAGATTCTAAGATGAAAGGTAGAAGAGTAGATCTGAAGACAGCAGTGTGAGAAAGATTCCACATCCCGTCACTGATTTTGAGACAAGAGGGCTACGTGCAAGGACCAGAGAAAAGTCTCTAGAAACTAAAGGTAGCCCCCACCTGACAGCCAGCAAGGAAACAGGGACCTCGGTCCTACAACAGCATTGAACTAAATTCTGCCAACACTTGAATGAGCAAGGAAATAGATTCTCCCCCTGGAGCCTATAGAGAGGAATGCATCCCTGCCAACATCCTGATCTTAGCCAGGTGAGCACTGTATCAGACTTCTGGCTTCCAGAATTATGAGACGGTAATTTTGGTTGTTTTAAGCCACTAAGTTTGTGGTTACTTATTATGGCAGCATAGAAAATTAATACAGTAGCATTTTAAAGAAATAATTTAGTCTACACATTCATTTTCTTAATAAAGATACTGAGACCTATGAAATTAAATTGCTGTTCAAAATCTCATCCTGGTAGTGATAGTACAGGGACTAGAGACTACAATGAGAATGAATTACAATGATAAACACAAATTGATTGTCAAAAATTAGGTACTGCTGCAGTTTCTTATAAAATGAGAGAAATGGATAAATTTGAGATTCTCAGGGAAAGGATATAATTGGCTAGCTCAGTGGTTCTTTTCAAAACAGGCTACACATTGCTATCGTTTGAGAGGTTTCAATAAAGGTTAATGTCCAGAACCAATACATAGAAATCCTTATTCTGTAAGTTTGTGGTAAAGTCCCAATATCGGTATTATCCTTTCAAGATTTCTGAGGTTACTCTAATTTGTAAGCAGCGTTGAGAAATGCTGCTTTAATAAGTATTCAGCTTGCTAAGCTTTCTGGGGACATCTGTAATGTCTTTGTGTATAATTACCTACATTGATTCTACAACAGCATCAAAAAGGACAATGTGTTGTGTCTTATGGCTATCATTTGATGACAGGCTTGACTGCACTACCCCATTGCTAACAAACTCTCATTCTTTTAGTTGTTTTCTATTCAATAGTTTCTTAAATATATTAATTTTCTGTTGCTGTGCCATTAACAATGCAATAAAATTTGCCATTTTATTTTTTAATCATTTTTTTTCATCATCATAAGTATACTATTTAACCTTCACCCTCTATTTCCCCCATCACCGCACCTACCTCCCCTCTGGTAACCATGTTCTCTACAGTTAAATCTGTTTCTTGGTTTGTCTTTTTTTTTTTTCCTCTGCTTGTTTTGTTTCTTAGATTCCACATATGAGTGAGATCATACAGTATCTTTCTCTGACTGACTTATTTCATTCGGCATTATACTCTCTCGCTCTATCCATGTTGTTGCAAATGGCAAGATCTCATTCTTTTTATGGTTGAATAATATTCCTGTGTGTGCATGTGTTTGTGTGTGTGTGTGTGTGTGTGTGTGTGTGTGTGTGTGTAAAACATCTTTATCCATTTATCTATTGATGGACACTTGGGCTGCTCCCACAACTTGGCTTTTATAAATAATGCTGCTATAAACAAACATACAAAATAAGGGGATACATGTATCTCTTTAAATTAGAGTTTTTGTATTTGGGGGATAAATACCCATTGGTGTGATCCCTAGATTATAGGGTAGTTCTATTTTGTGGAATCTCCTTACTGTTTTCCACAATGGCTTCACCAATTTGCATTCCCACCAACAGTGCAAGAGGGTTCCTTTTTTCTCTACATCCCCACCAACACTAGTCATTTCTTATATTTGTAATTTTAGCCATTCTGATAGGTATGAGGTGACATCTCATTGTAGTTTTGATTTTCATTTCCCTGATGATGAATCACGTTGAGCATCTTTTCATGTGTCTGTTAGCCATCTGTATGTCTACTTTGGAGAAATATTTATTCATGTCTTCATTTTTAATTGGATTTTTTGGTTCTGGGTTATTGAGTTGTATCAGTTCTTTATATATTTTGAATACTAACCCTCATCAGATATATAATTTGCAAATATTCTTTCTCATTCAGTGGATTGCTTTTTAGTTTTGTTGATTGTTTACTTTGCTGTGCAGAAACTTTTTATTTTAATATAGTCCCAATAGTTTAAAACACTTACCATTTTAAAACAACTAATATTTATTTTCTCATTTCCTGTGGGTCAGAATCTGGATGCTTCTTGTTCAAGGTCTCTTACAAGCAATCCCACTGTCAGCCATGGCAGCAGCCATCTCAAGATTCAATCAGGCAGGAACCTCTCCCAAGATCATTCCCATGACTATTGGCAGGCTTCAGGTCCTTGCTGGTTGATGCCAAAGGCATCAGGTGCTTTCCACCTGGGTATTTCCATAGGGCTTCTCACAACATGGCAACTTTGTACCTCAGTGCTAAGACAGAGATATTAGACTGCCAGAAAGAGAGAGAGAGAGAGAGAAATGGGAGGAGGCAGGTAGATGTTAGGCAAAACAGAAGCCATAGTTTTTTTGTAACTAAATCTTAGAAGGGATATCCCATCACTTTGCCACATTTTATTAGTTAGAATTGAGTAAATTAAGTCCAATTCATAGCCTGGGGAAGGGAATTCATACAACACTCTTGGGCACAGTCTCATTTTAGATCAAATTCAGATGCTTTAGGGATCCCTGGATGGCTCAGCAGTTTAGCGCCTGCCTTCAGCCCAGGGCCTGATCCTGGAGTCCCGGGATCGAGTTCCACATCAGGATCCCTGCATGGAGCCTGCTTCTCCCTCTGCCTGTGTCTACCTCTCTCTCTCTCTCTCTCTCTCTCTCGATCTCTCTCTCTGTCTCTTATGAATTAATACATAAAATCTTTTTTAAAAATTCAGATGCTTTAAACACCCAGTTCTGTGTGACACCAAAGACCACCCTTTTAGCCCACTGCACAAGTTTCTGTGATTTCAACTCTCTAATTCCTCTACCACCAAATTTTTAAAATTTCTATTTAACGTATTGGGTCTTGATCAGCCACCATCTGGATACTTTAGAATCTCCTGACCTTGGCAGGTGAGACCCATCTGTTCTACCTTATCAGAAAAACAACTTGTCCCTTAACTACCATATTTTAAGAACCATCTCTTTATGTATTTTCCTTTGGATTACCACTACTCTGAAGAATTGTTTTTATGCATTGTCATTGTACAAATTCAGATGATCTTTATCATTATTTTATATTTTCATATTACTCATTTTTACTATATTTTAGGTAGGTAACACACATATATAACACAAAATTTTAAAGAACATATGAAAAAATATTATTCCTTTGTGCAATATTTATCCTCCTTACCTACACTATGAATCTCATCACCTCTTGCCTTAAAACTTTAAGCTGTTAAGTATCCCTTCTCTTATATCTTTAACTGCTCCTCTACCCAACATTTCACAGTAACTTTCAAACATGTGAAAATAATTTCTGTCTTTAAAACAAATAAAACTGAAAAGAAGTTAATTGAATCATATGTTTTCCTCCAGCTACTGCTTGGTTTTCTTTACTTCAAACCAATCATCTCAAAAGAGGACTCCACCTCTACCTCTTCTCTATCTTGAGTAATGGTATTACCACTTGACAAATGAGACATCCCACCATCTTCACCTAATCTACGTTAACTAAAAGTTTACTTCTAGTATGGTTCAGACATGTACTGCATCACCAAATCTGCTCTTAGTAAAAGATCAACAATGACCTTTTCTTTACATCTATTGAACGCTTCTAGGTCTGCATTTTACTTGACTTCTCAGCCACATTTGACATTACTGGGAATTCCCTCCTTGCAACCGTCATCTTCTTTGGCTTCTGTTTTCCCAGTGCCTCTTGGTTTTTCTTCTACCTTGCTAGCTGCTTCTTCTAAATCTTTTCTTGCTTTCCCTTTCCTAACTGTATTTTAAAGATTTGAGTTTTCCAGGGCTCAGCCAAGCGGTCTTTCTAATCTATACTTTCTGCAGTTATTTTATCCTCATGAAATTCTTAGATTCATATCCCCAGACCAAAATTTCTTCCAAGTTCCAGATTGCCATATATTCCTAGCAAGCATTTCTACTTAACTATTTAAAATTTTTATTAAATCCATTAAATCTGAGAAATAAAGCCATGGCCATTTATCCCAAACAGATCCACTTCCATATCTTGAGGAATTAATTATATTGATATCTGGTTGGCAAACTAGAAACCCAGATGTCAGTCTTGACACCTATCTCTCCCTTGGCCCTATTACCCCCCTATATATATAGTCCATATTGGATTTACATTTAACCACTTAAATATAACTTGTTTGTGGTTTTCAGATACATTAATCAGTATATTTTTCAGCTACAATAATTCCTACTGAATTTTGTTAACCCCAAACCCCACTGAAGTTTGTTAACCTGTATAGGTGCCTTTATACTCCAAGCTGACTCTGGCCCCCTTGGGAATGAGTCAATGATGTGAGAAATGTTTTTTGTGTTTTATAGTTTTTTTTTAAGATTTTATTTATTTATTCATGAGAGACACAGAGAAAGAGAGAGACAGAGACACAGGCAGAGGGAGAAGCAGGCTCCATGCAGGGAGCCCGACATGGGACTCGATCCTGGGTCTCCAGGATCACGCCCCGGGCTGAAGGTGCTAAACTGCTAAGCCACTGGGGCTGCCCTGTTTTACAGTTTAATGAGATCAGTTAACTCTAAACATTTCTTTTC
Source organism: Canis aureus (assembly GCF_053574225.1). NCBI lineage: Eukaryota > Metazoa > Chordata > Mammalia > Carnivora > Canidae > Canis > Canis aureus. The sequence goes on along the minus strand of NC_135639.1, from coordinate 20,238,865 downwards.
AGTTCTTCATTGGACAGTTAATTTGCACAATTGTAGGTTTAAGCAAAATTCTTGTGTTTTTATTGCCTTTCCTGTTTTTTAATTCAACTCTTTGAATCATACACTATTGACCTAAAATAAACCCATTATTTCCCTTAACCTCCTCTTGGAAAGGAAATATACTCCCCTCCATCTCTCCTTCCAGCCTACAATAGAAAATCTAAAAAATTGTAAATAGGACTAGTACCTTGCTGTTCTAGAGCTATTCCACATTAACTTGATAAATCATACAGACAGAAGTCATTTATCAAAGCAATACATTTATTCGAATCATATTTAGTTTAGGTGCTTGGTGTGCTAGATTGGTTATCCACCTCTTACTACATAATTTATCAAACTCTGACTTGTCTGAAAATAATAAATAAAACCTCATAATAAAATTCTAAAATGATCTTGTATCTTGAACTGTACATTGAAGAAACATAATTACAGCTTTTCACCCTATTGTATATACCCATTATGTTGAATTTAGTAGTGAAGTGTTACCAGTGTATTTCAAAATAAATACAAATAACAATGTGAAAGACAGATGATAAACAAACTGTTTATTGATTTAAAAGGGATTGTTGATTTAAAAGGGGCTGATATTCTCTATCCCCATCAGTCACTCTCTGCTGTCATAAGGTGAAGAAAAAATAATCTTATGTTATGGATACCATTGTTGGTATTATTTTTTCTTGAGGTCCTGAGTTCCAGTACTTCAGTAATTAGCATTTTATCAATTCCTCCAGTGTTCAAAAGAAAATATGCTATCTGATATTTATAAAAGCATAGGAACTCACTCAGAACTCAGGAAAAAAACATGCTCTGTATACAGAAATTTACTCAAAATGGATCAATGACCCAAATGTAGTAGCTAAAGCTATAAAACCCTTTTCATAGAAGAAAAGATAGGGATAAATCATCATGTCCTTATATTTGGCAGAGGATTCTCAGGTGTGATATTAAAATCATGAGCAATAAAAGAAAATTAGATAAATTAGAATTTATCAAAATTAAAAACTTTTGTGCTGCAAAAGACATCATCTAGAAAATGCAGAAAAAGTCCACAGAATGGGAGAAAATATTTAGAATCATAAATCTGATAGGGAATTTGTGGCTAGACTATTCATACAACTCAATGGTTTAAAAAAAAAAAAAAGTATGGAGGAAGAAGAGAAAGAAAGATCTGAATAGGTATTTTTTCTCCAAATGGCAAATAAACGCAGGAGAGGATGCTCAACATCAATAAAAATCAAAACCATAATGAGGTAACACTTCACACCCACTAGGATAGCTAGGATCAAAAAGAAAAATAATAACAAGTGTTAACAAGGATGTGGAGAAACCCTCATACAGTGCTGGGGGGTCGGTAAGTAAAATGGTGCGGCTCCTGTGTGGAAAACAGTCTTGCAGTGTCTCAAAGGATTAAACGTAGAGTTCCCAGCAATTCTATTGGTAAGAAATGTAGGATTATGGCTTGGTCGGCCATCTGGAGATCTCTTGAGAGCATGAAAGATCCCAGAACAGGGGAGCATTATCAGGTGAGAGCTGGAGAGTTCACCAAAGTCGTAAGTTCACCAAGGTCACCAGAGCTCAATGAGCCAACCTCTGGTCGTATGAGCTGCAAATCAGAAAGATTGAGGCTAGCAGTCATGTTCATCAAGCAGCGCAGGGTCCCTGCCTGGAAATAGATCTTAAAATCTGAATCTGTCTCCTATTACTGGTCATTGCAGTGCAGTTAATGTATAGGTCAGCCATGGCAGGCAACAGCTATTTAGTCCTAATAATCCATAAAACTGTATTTCTTCAATGACCGCACTCCTCCCACAGAGTAGAAACTCTTTGATCAGATTATCTCCTTATTATGATGTCAGGCATAGACCCCTAAGGGGCAGCAGGCAGACATATTGAGACTGGTCCTCTCTGAGGCATACTGGTACTTTTTGATTTTTTTCAGCCTGAGGAGGCAATGCTTTCAGTCACTTATTTTTGGCAATTGCCTGAGGGTAGCCCCTTGGAAGAATTTGTCAGTGCTTTTGATGAAGACATTTTTTAAAGATTTTATTTATGTATTCATGAGAGACACAGAGAGAAACAGAGAGGCAGAGACACAGGCAGAGGGAGAAGCAGACTCCATGCAGGGAGCCCAATGTGGGACTTGATCCCGGGTCTCCAGGATCACCCCTGGGAGGAAGGTGGCGCCAAACCGCTGAGCCACCCAGGCTGCCCAATGAAGACATTTTTGAAGAAGGATTCGAAATTTGAAAGCTTCAGTTCTATTTATTTTATTATAGTGACAAACTTAATATTTATTTCTGAAGGCAGAAAATAATTTTTATTATAGTGACATACTTAATATTTATTAAATAAAATAATTTTATTATAGTGACAAACTTAATATTTATTTCTGAAGGCAGTAGGGATGATATAAAAAATATTCTATGTAAATCCTGGTGCACAGCACCTGGCATATATCGAATACTTAATACATGTTAGCTGTAATTATTTCTACTATTATGTGCTCTGTGATTGGCTCTAAATACTGCAATGGATGATTGTCAGTCTCCCCTCTCAACGCCTGGAATGTTCTGAGGTACAGATTTCAATTCAAACTGTCTCTGTAGTATAGAGTCTCTATAGAGTCTGTAGTGAGATGGCTGTGATTATATGGGACAAATAACCATAGCTACCCTGAAAACGTTAAGATGGGTTAAAAAAAAATTAGTCCTTTTAGATGGTTCTCTGCTTCAAATTCAGTCTAGGGGATTTATAATAGGGGGACTCTGAAGCCAAAGTCATGAACACAGTTTCATGTCCATACCAAGTCCAGGCCTTCCATGCCTGGGAGAAAGTAATTCCTTCCTGGTAAGGGAAGTTAATGGGTTTGAAAACATGTCCCAACAGGAGACCAGGCAGAGACCATCTTGACAGCTTTTAGAGAGATCTGAATTTTGTCCATTTGCTGACAGGATTAAGACTGAAGAGGTCTTATTGGTGTTTTTCAGGCTTTGCCACAAAACATTTACTTTCACTTTTTTTTTCTTCTCCACGCCCCTCCATTTCTGTTCACTCCGTGTTCACAAAGACCAAGGATGTAATTTAAGTCAAAATATGACCTCTTTTGAAATCTGAACAACTTATGAAAATGCATCAATGGGAATGTGTCTAAACTCACTGACACACTTTTTGATTAGCTGCTTTGCTGGCTCCCAATGCATAATTGAGGCTCATTCAAGCAAATTCCAAAGAGAAGCTTCCTTCCTTTTTTTAAGGCATTCTTAAGTTTTTATGTTAACTGCCAATGTTGTAGTTACTCCTTTTCAGAAATGTGCTATAGAGGGCCCGGGTATGGAGTGGGAGGGGTAGTAGTGGCCATATAATTAGCCCTAGTGGTTGATGCAGAATTTTTTTATTTTCTTCAAGCTTCCTGCTGATCTCTGTTTACCTGGGCCCTACTAACTTGCACATGTTCACATCAGACCCTTCACGATAGCAGAATCTAGGCTCAGGTATAAAGGAACCTTCCCTTCTTAAGAACAAGGAAAGGGTTAAAGGACATTTCTCCAAATTCACACCAAGACAAAAAGCAAGAAACCTGGTTTCTTAATTTCTCCAAGATCTCACATACAAGACCTAAATCTCACCAATCACTATATTCATTCAGGACAGAAACAGAAATCTGGCTCACCCAATGATTAAAGCCAACAGTGACCATCTCTGGCTGAGGCCGGAACTGGGAAATCCAGGCCAAGTATGAGAGATGAGCTCCCTGGGGATGCTTTCTGGGAAGGCATTTCATCCTTGTTGGCTTCAGGCCTCTAAGCTGCAGTGAAGTTTTCAGAAGTGAACTCTGCAAGCTCCCAAGAGAGAGCCCTTTTCTCTTTCTCCCGGGCTGGCTAGAAATATCAAGTCTCCCTTTGCTCTTGCATTTTGACTCACGCATCTGAGACACCACTGTAGGTCCCACTTCGAGAATAATTTTTCTAAAAGAGAGATGAAAACAAAAGATTTGTTTAATTATAATTGTATGTATTTCTTCCGATAGGTATTTCAACCACATAGTTCAAGTTTCAAAAGATACACAAGTACATACAATTCCTTAAAAACATTCTTCCTAATACCAGGAACCCAACCTCCTCATTTCCTCCTCAGAGGCAAACAATTATATCATTTTCTTTTGTTTCCTTCCAAAAATATTTTATGGAAAATCAAAAAAATTTTAAATGCATATTTCCTTTTACTGCTTTTAAATGTGGAAGCTTTGATTTGTATCTCACTTTATTTGGTCAATATATCTTGGAGATCACTCTCTGCATTTTAGATAACATTTCACATCAGGTTATGGACAGCTTTCTCATTCTTTTTTGGAATAACATATATTCTATTTAAGAACTTGCCACAACTTGGGATGCTTAGGTGGCTCAGTTGGTTGAGCAACCAACTCGCGGTTTTGGCTCAGGTTGTAATCTCAGAATCCTGACATGGAGTGCCTCCTTGGGGCTTGCACCCAGTGCAGAGTCTGCTTGAGATTCTCTCCCTCTTCGCCCCCCTCCCTCTCCATTCCTCCCCACCTTGCACTCTCCCTAAAATAAGTAAATAAATAAAATCCCTTTTTTAAAAAGTAGAAGTAAAAAATAAATAAATAAAAAATAAAAAGGTAGAGGTGATACCTGACACCTCAGAAATGGAGATTAGGACCGCCTTCCCAGAATATTAGAATTTGCTTGTGTCATGGTATTGAAAAAAAAACCCCACAAAAAAATGAATTAAAAAACTAAAAGAGCTCTCTATGGATTTGGTTCTTTCGACTTGATTTTGGTAACTTATAAAACAAGATAAGAACACTATGCCAAATGCCATGACACTTGGCCATCCCATCAAGCAGTATTGGAAGGAGCATTTGCTTGAGGGGACAACCAGAATCAGTATTGTCTCCTTGAACCAGTCTTGGGAACAAAATAGATAAGAATGTTGACCAGCCTTTATGTGGAGAAAGAAGATAGGATATTTTTTACCTCAGATTCCTGCCTGGATCATGTTTTCCCCAAACCTCCTGAGACATATCTAGGCATTAAACTAAAATATTTTATAATTTATTTTCATTTTTAAGAATTGAGATACAGTTGACATTCTAATCAGGTTTTCTGAAATGGACAGAATTAAGTGATGGTAGCCAGGAGGACAGGGAGGAAGGCTGGGCTGGAAAAAAAATTAACACTATGCTCAGAGCTCATAGGTCTTCCTCCCTTCCTCCTACAAGCTCTGACTGATAAATATGCCTCTTTTACCCACCATGACAGATTCAGAGAACTCTGATCATGCCACTTTGGATGCTCTAACCTCCAAAGGTCAGAGATGACATTTTAATTTAGTACATTAGCTTCTGAATCCATTTATTTCCAATTATTGTAACTGGGTTGGCCTTCCTGGGAAGATGGAGACTTGCACTAGCAAAGCCCTTTGAGTAACAGTGGCATCTAGGCTAGTGTAACTGGGGCTTACAAATAGCATAACTGAGGCTCTCCCTTCTAACCTAAGTGGTTCAAGAGGAGCTACATTTCCCTTGTTGCCATATTGCCCACTAGAATGTCACCTTGGAGAAAAGAATATACAAATGAGGATATAAAAGAGAAAGGGAAGGTTACATCTTTAATAATAAGAAAGGCTTATAGGGGAAAGCACATGATTGAAATAGGTCTGACTCTGAAACTTTCATTAGCAACTCTATTGATGGACTTACAAAATGTGGGGCAGGAGCCTGGGGTGGTACAGCTCTTGAGTCCTCAGGGTTGTGGGATGGAGTCCCCCTTCCCTGCAGCCAGGGGGCTCCACATTCAGCAGGAAGTCTGCTTCTCTCTTTTTCCCTCTGCCCTCCCCATACTCCCACATGCAGGCCCGGGCACTCTCTCCATATATAAATAAAATAAATAAATCTTTAAAAAAAAGAGGGGGGCACAAAATCGTTTGGGCTTTCACATTTTTGTAAGTCCTGATTACTCTTTCCAAGCCACTGAGCCTATTGTTGGAATCATTTGGGGCCATCAATGTAAAGATGGCAGGATGGATTAATTGAACTCTCAAGGTCTTTTATGATGATTCTTAAAGTTAGGTGTTATTATAGCACCCTATTCATTAAATATGTTATAATGCTCACTATTATAAATGACATATAACAGGCTTCTCTCAATAAAATCAAAGGATATTTTCCAGAGGGACACTGATTGATAGGGCACACTGCCATACAGTGAGTCAAATATTTGTAGTTTTATAGAACTAATGATTCATATGCCTGGTACAATTTTTATTTTCTCAATCCCTTCTCATTTCTTCGTCCCAAAACAAAGCCCCTACATCTTTCTGTCAACGTAATGTATTTTAGTTCATTGGCCATTTGAAAAGAGTGTGTTTTTTCCCTTCCATCTTGGCAAAGAGATCAATACTTCTAATTTGATGAGTTTGGAATTTCTCTATGGGGTTCACCTTTTATAGTTTTTCTGAAGTAAGGGATTTTGAAGACTGCTCCTTTCTGAGACTTGACAAAACATCAGAATAGATGGAAATAGGTTAGTTTTGATTGGACTCTGAGCACAGAGGGAAGGGAGGAGAAGATCACAAAATAATAGAGATGAAGAAAATTAAGTTATCAAGCAAATGCAGGAGTCTCTTGACCAGAGGTGTGACAAGAAACTATCTGGGGTATCAAGAAGCTGGTTATGAGACAGGTTGCTGGGGGAAGGCTGGAAATGTTGGCAGATCCTATCATATGTTAATCAGCAGGATTCCTCCTGCCTTTGGTTCATTTACCCCTAGAACCAAAGACATTTCTTTGGATACACAGTGACAAGGGGCTGGGGTGAAGAGGACAGCAAGAACCTTGACATCCACAGATCAGGACGTGGTACATGCCCTGTGACCACTGTTTATAGAGAACATGGTACGTGCCAGGCTCTGCTAAGCCCTTATAAGCCTAATGACATTTACTATTCACCCCGACACTCAGAGGTGGCACTATTGTCACTGACATCCTACAGAAGAAGAAACTGAAGCTTAGAGAAGTTAGCACCCCAAATTTCCCATCAATAGGGTGGTTTCTTTTTTAAGATTTTATTTATTTATTCATGAGAGACAGAGAGAGAGAAGCAAAGACACAGGCAGAGGGACAAGCAGGCTCCCTGTGGGGAGCCAGATGCAGGACTCAATCCCAGAACCATGGGATTACTATCTGAGTCAAAGGTAGACACTCAACCCTTGAGTCACTCAGGTACCCCGATAGAGTGGTTTCTATATGACTAGAAATCTTATAGTTCGAAGGCTATATACATTTAAAAGTATACTTTTTAAGCTAAATTCCTATTGAGTTGGAGCCAAAGCAGTGCCTCTCATGAATCTAGGGTGCAGATTTTCTGCAGTAAGCAAGGAGCATGTTTCCAACTCTGCTTTGTTCAAACTTGAAGAGCCTCTGCTTACTGTAGACTGTATGTGCCCATCCAGCCAACCAACCAACCATTCTTCAAGTGGACTCTGGCTTTGAAACTTGGAGATGTATATTGTAAAGCAATTGTAAGAGAGATATGGATTTTAAAAAGTCAGTAGTTTTAAAGCTAAAAGGAAAAGACTTGTGAAGAAAACTCTATTAAAGTCATCAACTTTCTCTTGCTTAAGGTCAAAAACTTACAGCATTCTGGAATACTATTTATTATATTACAAATGAGTGCCAGTAGTCATCTATTTCCTTGCCCTTGTCATGTTTATGCCTGGGGTATTTATATTTGATCATCGTTCTCTTAATGGATTGAACTAATAAACAAGCATGTGAAAGCTACAGTACCTGCAGATCTAAAGTAATAGGAAGATATAAAGTGTATTGTCTGAGGATTTGTTATTTCCTTTTCCAAAGTCTCATCAGGGAAGTCAATTTGGCAAGGACAGCATTGATTTATGGTTGAAGACAAGGGAATCTATTGGGAAACTAAGTGCCACCCAATTAATCCATTTTGGAAAAAGGAAGTCACAAAATAGAAGAGATTAGCATAGAAGAGCCCCTCTCCAGTGTAGACTTAGCTATCATTTTCAGTCCAAAGTTCCATTCTCAGAAAATTATACATCAGGAGGGATTAGCTTCTGTCATTTTCATAATACATCAAGGTCAGAAAAGAACGTCTCTTAATCAGTTTATGGAATTACACATAGTAGATCTTTGATGGCTAGACTTTGATTGTCATCAAAGACAGAACCTACAGGGCCCAGGTGGGGGGTGCCTAATCAAGGCAAGGATGTAGATTGATGAGATTAATTTTTAATCAACAGAGCCAGAACACATAGAGCAAGTATTTAATAATTATTCAAGTACAAGAAAGAATGGAAAGAAAAGGAAGGAAAGATAAAAATGGTGGTCTCCATGGTCAGAACTCATATCCATGACCTATGAGTCTAGCCTATAGCAATGATTTTATATTAATATTGTAATATATATTTTATACTTATATATTATATCATATTATATTATTTATTAATATATATTTGAGGGATCATACTCTGATTCACTATATATCTTAACTAACAATTTAGTTGTGGTGTGAAAATTCTAGGAATCATCCACTTCAGCATTTACAGAGTCAAAAATTGAGGCTCCAAGAGCTTTGATGATTATCTGAGGTCATGACCCTAAATAACAGCAGAGCTAGGATTGGAATTAGAGAGTCTTGACATTTTTTTTCTACACACAATCTGATTTTAATATAAATCCACAATTGAAAACATTCTGGTTTATCTACTTTCCCCCAATTCTATTTGTATCATGTATTAACTCATTTAATTTATATCTCAAATATTTATTGAGCATCTAATATATGTCAAGTTCTATTGGGGAGCACTGGAAATAAAGTATTGAATAAGATAACCATGGGCTTGTCTCACATGGGTTTTATAGTCTGATGAAACCCAGACACTCAATGAGTAATTATAAGTGACAGGTCTGCTTTGAAAGGAGGAGCTCTTCAGAGTAGGCATTGCTTCTGTTTTTGCAGCAAAAAAATGGAATGCCTCAAGAGGCTCTTAGAGGTAGTAGCAAGAATTTGGGCCTTTGACTCCAAATTCAAGATTCTTATGAAATCACAATTACCTTTAAAGTACATAAAAATACCATTGCCTTTTATTGGTTATTGACCAGTTTCTTTATTGATTTTTTAAATGTATGAACCATAGTGAAATCTATTGTATTCCCTTCTCTAATATCCATTTCCATTTCTGGTAATGGCAATAAGAATTTCCTTTCCAGAATCTATTTCTCCCCTGTTCTCAGTGTGTGTGTGTGTGTGTGTGTGTGTGTGTGTGTGTGTAGCAAGAGCATAAATTCTGTGTGGCCAGAGCATTTGATTCAGAAGTGACCAGTCAGCCCCAGTGGGCCCATCTAAAACTACTGTGAAGGGGAGAAACCCTCTCCTTCTGCGGACCATGACAGGGAAGAACTGGCCTCAGAGTGAAGCCCACACTCAGAAAAGCAAAGCCAACAGAGCTTCAAGATGCAGCTATACCTTAATCTTGAAACTTTCACTTATGGAAGTTAAATTTTTTTTTTCTCAAAACGGATTTAGTTGGGATTTCTGGTATTTTCAACAGGAAGAATCCTGACAGCTACCCCCAACTGAACAAAACAGGCATCTTTCAATACATCTCAAACCCCACATTAAGCATCCCTGTATGTGGTTTATAGATTGAGCAGATTTGGGGAGCTTGGTTTATCTAGCACTAATGACTGATGCAACTTCCACTAGGATAACCCAACATAGCTGTCTAGGAAATGGGGCAGGATTTGAAGATCATGAATCCTTAGCCCCTTCCACTTTCCTGGGCTTTTTGTAAATTACCTCCTCCTCAGATCAAAGTTTCTTAAAATTTAATGTGCAGAAAAACCACCCAGATGATCCTGGTGTGATGACACCAAGACCACACTGAGGACATTAATATCAGAGCAAGTAATTGGTTCCCTCCTCTTTGCATTTTACAGAGTCGTTGTTAGAGTAGTGTTCATTTCTGACAAAGTAAACTTCAAGCTCAGGTTTCTGAGATTTGATTTCTAGGTAGGTCCCCGTGTGCAAATAGGAACTTGAGGAACTGAGTTTGAAACTGTCTTTCATCTGAGTTTGAAAACTAAAAAGACGTTGAGTTCTCTGCAACCTTGAGGGGAAGAGAAAGGTCTTTTGTTGGTGTCAGAGCTCACTCGATGGCGACAAAGCCATTAGTCTTTCTTAAGGTTAAAGAGAAAGAAGCTGAGAAGGGCAGATGGCAGAGGACTTTGACCCAGAAACTTTAAGACTAATTGAGGCACAATATCCTTTACTAGTGGGGCCTTGTGAGGGCCTATTTTGGGCAGCTTTCCAGAAGGAAGTAAAGTGGAGCTGCCCAGCTTCAGTGGGGCCTATTGGCTGTTTGAAGCACTTCCTTCTGAGAAGGTGAGAAACTCTTGTGCTACCATAGAAAGAATCAGGAGAAGTTACCACAGAGGTAACTTGTGGGAAGTTGCAGCCACCGTCACTCAATGCAAAGAAGCTCTCAGAGCTTCAGAGAGCAGTTGCTGAGCATCATCACAAATTTTTACTGAGCAAGGCTGACCTTGTGCAAGGCTGACCTTGTGCAAGGCTGTTACTAGTTCCTGGTGCAAATATATTACTTGGAGAAGGTAGAGAAATCCTGCACCCTAAAGATCTTGTAGCCCGGAAAGAGAAAGAAATTGTGTGCCCTGAGCACGGAGTAGCATGGATAAGCACTAGATCAGGAGGACAAATAAAGCACTGTGTAAGGGTGGAGGGGAAGGAGGAGGCTTGTATCTGAAGGGTCCAGGCCTGTTTGTAGATGGGCTAGGAGCACAGAGCTGCCAGAGAGCAATGGAAATGACTACTAGAGTCTGAGAATGAAAGGCCCTGGTTTCTAGAGTGTGTCCCCTGAGGACCTCCTTGAAGATGCCTAAGTGGTGATGTTTGATGGGAAGAGCCAGGTTCTAGGAGGATTATTAAGTTAGTCATACGGTTTCTTAATTTCAAGAAATGGGAAAGCTCTCTGCTGATGATTTAGAAAGGAGCTTCAAATTCTTCACTTCATTTCAAATTCTTTATTGTCTCCTAAAGAATGAAGAAAACACATACCACCTAGTGCACTTTCAAGGAGTTTAAAGTTTTGACTCAGGTTGTCAGAATACCCATTTAAGGCCAATAGTTTCCTAAAGGAAAATGCATATACCCTTGACGGCAGCCAACCTCTGGAAATTTTACCTCCAGAAATACCTATAAAATGGTGCCTTTTGTGCATACGCATAAAACGATGCACATACAGATTGTTCCCTGCAACATCCCTGGAAATAGCAAGAAATTGTAAACACCCTGAGTGTCCTATAGGAAATTGATGGAATCAATTATCACATACCTGTGCTATGACACATTGTTCACCTATGAAATGGATACAGGATCTTTCCATGTTCTGAAAATAAAAAGATATGCCGTGTAGCACTTATTATGTAAACATATCTTCGCTGAATTTTTAAAAACCCAGAGGGACACATTTAAAAAAAAAAAAAAAAAACAACTACTAAGAAGTACTCCTCTAAGGGAGAAGAGTGTAAACTTGGAGGAGAGACAAGAGTGAGAATGGATCTTTTTATTCTAATCCTTAATTACACTTTAAATACATGAGGGCATTACAGAGTCAGCACGTTAAGTATTTTATCACTCGCCCGTGAGCAGAACACATTCAGCAGATTGTTGGTGAGGCTGGACTAGCAAATGGAGGCTCCTGATGGAGGGGCTGAGGACCAGGAGCTTCTGTCCACAGCTGAGCTGCTAACCACTTATTCATTCAAATGCCTCCAGGAGAACCAGATTCCTACTCTCTGCCATCAGGCAAAAGACTTGTTCTCCTGCGGCAGAACTCCTGAGTCAGTCACTGAGCTAGCATCTCCGTGGTGGCCTCTCCCCTGTGCCCATTTCTCCTGGTGGAAAAGAGCATGTAGTCCAGCACTGGTCAGCTCCAGAGCTCAGCGGGCATCTGCCTGCAGGGCACTGGCCTTCTACATTCTTTTTTTTTTTTTTTTTGGCCATCTACTTTCTAATGAATCTCCCATTTTATAGCAAATCTTACTAAATTAGGGAGTGACAATTGTCATTAGTGTCACTATCAACAATTCAGGAGTTGTCTCCTTTGTCACCATTTATAGACCTCACCAATGTCTCTGTCTGCTTCTGCCAACTTTCTCCCAGCTGAGTGGTTTCTGTTCCCCCATAGGTGTGGTAGGATAAATATAGGTGTAAACCTGCGTTTGGTCCTTATCAGCATGGCTCTGAAAAGGTTGTTTCATATATCTAGCTGTTTCCTCACCTAAAATATGGGGTTGTTTTAAAAATAAAAGAGAAAAAGTATTCATAAAGTATTAGCCCTGTCTGGCACATTGGAAAGACTCCATAAATGTGTTGTCGATGTATGAAGACTTTCATCTCCTGGTTGTGAAGTCTCTGATGTAGAATAATCAAGAAACATTTGATAGAAAATGTACTAAATAACCCTTATTGGCTTGCTTACTTATATCAGTTGCCATAATGAGACGAAAGTCTCCTCCAAGAGTTCCATCATGTTCCTGAGATCACCTCCCTGAAACCAAGGTGTGAGATCTTCATGTGTTTCTAAATACCTTTCCAATTCAAATAATGTATTTGTTTACATATGTAGCCAGAGCATCTGGCAGTCATCGGAGCTGTAATCTCCCCCTCTGATTAGACTGGGAATTGTGGAGCAAGGACACATTGATTCAGCCCCAACATACTTTACAGGGACCATGGCCATAAGACAGGCTCACACCTCCCTCTCTTTGTAATCATTTTTTTTTTAAGATTTTATTTATTTATGCATGAGAGGCACAGACAGAGAGAGGCAGAGACGTAGACAGAGGGAGAAGCAGGCTCCTCGCAGGGAGCCCAGGGACTTAATCCCTGAACCCAGGATCATGCCCTGAGCTAAAGGCAGATGCTCAACCACTGAACCACCCAGGCGTCCCACTCTCTCTGTAATCTTTAACACGCTCACAGCACAGAGCCCACCACCCCCAGCTAAAAGCAAAAGTTGTCACTGCTGCTTAAACAGCCCTCCTGGTCTGGCTCCTAGGAGGCTGCTGCTCCATGGGGCTTCACAGCTTTCTTGCTCTTGACCTTTCAGTGACAGAGAACAAGGCAGACTCTGGGAGGAGAGACCCTGGGCTCTGGGGAGGGTCCTCTAGCCTGTCCTCTCTCAGGTCTGTCAGGTTAAGCTATGGCTCTTTAGGGAGTCCTCTCTCTACACCTGCCTGCTTTCCTCCCTCCCCCCTTCTACCTTTCCTTTCTTCTTTCTTTTCTTCCTTCCTCCTCCTCCCTCCATCCCTTCCTTCCTTCTTTCCCTCCTCCCTCTTTCCTCTCTCCCTCCCTCCCTCCTTCCCTTCCTTCCTCCTTCTTCTCTGCCTTTCTCCCTCCATACCTTCCTCCTACATTTTCTTCCCTCCTCTCTGCCTTTCCTTCCTTCCTTTTCTAATAAAAATAAATATATCTAATAATCGTTAAAAGTAGTTCCTATTAGAGCCATCTTAAAGGCTTACTCTTTCCTTTAAGGATGAGACAACCTGGTCTGGAGGACATTAAGCAAACTAACCAATGACTATTCAGATATTGGTAAGTTGGGATTCAAAGCAGGCCAATCTGACTCAGAGCCTGCACTCTTAGCCACCTTTTTTACTGCTCCCATTTTGTAAAAGGGTCATGGGCTAACTGCCTTGAAAAGTTTGAGAGAGGCACATCATGGGGCATTGTCCCACTCTGTCCTATTTCACTACACACAGAGAAAGCTGATTGCTCGAGCCGATTGGAACATGTCTGCTGTGGAAGGGGCTTATTAATGGACCAGGGTTATTCTGAGGTCCTAGCAATGGGTCATCCGACACAAAACCGTCATGAGCTATAATAGCCACTTATTTCCAGGGTATTATTCCAGGGTCTCATCCAAGCAGAGTTCAGGGGCAAAAAAGTGTTGGGTGTAAAGGCAATCTCACATTTGCAGAGGGGGAAAAATAGATAAAGGATCTCCCCTTCCCTGTAATTCTCATACATCTTCCCGGGAACCTAATTTGGACTCAGAGCTTCCCCGTTAACTATATAAATGGAATTAATGACTTGATTCCAGCAGAGAACGTAAAGTACTTAAGGAACGGCTTTGGCCAGATGACACATTATTAATAATAATAAGGAGTAGAATTATTTAGTATTTATATGGCCCTTTATTTGCTGAGAGTGTTTCAATGGCTTCCTCACACACATATTATAAGCCTAATGGTCATTTTGTGCTTTCCAATTTGTCATGTTTATGTGTGTTTGCAGCATTTAAACATTTGTGATACGAAGTAAAATTAATGCCCATAAAAGCCTGTAGCTGCCTGCCCTGTGTAGTTTGACTCTTCATTTATTCACACCTTCCCCAGCTGAAGATCCTAAACCCACATCTCCTTGATCATCAAAGGTTTCTGCAGGCCATTTCGGTTCCTGAGCCTAGAACCAGATGTTTTCTGTTAGTGGAAACTTCACTGATGCCCTGGTGTTGTTTGACTCTTTGAAAGACTTTCTATTAGGCAGCATCTCTGCTTCTAGCCGCAAATTATTTTCTTGGCTCTGTTTCCATAGCTGTTCAATGCCTTTGAATAGGTTCATTTTTAAGACACCTGAGTTTTAATTAACCAACTCCTGACTACAAGTTTATCTGGAATAATACAGAGTAAACTCTGATTTGCAATAGCTATTTTTCTAGCACTCTCCACTGCAAGTCCATTTCTGATACCACTGTTTCTTGTTATATGATTATGATGATGGTGACGATAATGCTGAGGACATTAAAAGAATTTATTGACTACTTAGATGACAAACACTTAAGTACTTCACTTACACATTCACATTTACTTTTCACGAGAGCCATACGAGGTAGGTGGTATTATTATTATTTATTGTTAATCTCATTTCACAGAGGCAGGAACTGAGGCACAGATCACATTACCAGCTGGTTCTCCACCTGAGAGTCACACCCAATTCACAGGACTCTAGCCCTTGCACTTGTAACCATTATGCAACCTTCATTGCAAACTAGAGAATTCTGTGCTGGTTTTTTAAAACCATTACCTACAGTTTTAATTTCATATATGATCTATTCAGGAACTTCTATGTACTCAAATTGCCTTGATGCTGGAAGTTAAAAGTCAGAGAATTATTCTGAGCACTTCATCTTCTTCCTCTGTCTGCCTTTTTCTTCTTTTCCTTTATTCTTCCCTTCTAGAATGATGACCTGAGTCTTAGCTTTGTGGTTCTTTTTAGAATACAACTGAATTTTCTTCTGTTTACAATCTAGCTCCTTCTACCCCATGCCTTAACAGCAGCACAGGGGGTTGCCTATGAGACCACATGTTGGTAATAATGAAGTAGCATCTGACCAGGTGACCCAATTTTTCTTTTTAAAAAATATGAGTCTGGAGCAAGGGAAATTCTGTGAAATATAATTTACTTCTACTTCCTCTGTACTCACCTCTAGCCTCCCCATGTGCCCAAATCACTCGTCTCGTGTAGGAAAGTGACCTCGGATATTGATTCACACCAGATGATGGTAACATAATGAGGTTCCTCTGTCAGCACTAAAACATATAACCGTGTGCGGAAGATTTAAGCTAAAGGAATGTTTCTCAACTGGTAGAATTTTAAGTTGAAGCAATAACAGGTAGCAGGCATCATGTTCTTACTTACTTCCAGGCACTACACCAAGTTCTTCCTTATTAATCCATTTCATCCTTACATCAACCTTATACAACAGATACATTGGCCTCGTTTCACTAATGGAGAAATGGCAGATAATTTGCCTCATCTGTCACTGCTGGCAAATGGGGAGAGTTCAGATTCTGATCTGTTTCATTCTAAAACCATACCTAACCTCTGCAGTCACTAGGTAGAGGATACGGTATGGGAAGGAGAGCCTCTGTGTGATTGTCACCCAAAGGTGCATCTACGCTGCCTGTACACAGTCTAACCCTGACAAAGAAGTACCCGGGATCCCCTCTCACTCTCGGGGTGATGATGTTTCCTTCCCATTTGTGTTGGGAATTTGCCAGACAACAGATGGTGGTTCCTGAGTCCTGACTATGGAACCAACCCAGGGAATGCTCAGTCCCAGCTCTTTTTTTGGACAGAATGAACCTCTTTCCTTCTTCCATTCTCAGGAAGAGAGGATCAGGGGATGCTACATGTGGAAAGAAAAAGACACATTTATTGAGCACCTACTGGATGCACACTCTGGCAGCCTCTTTCAGAATTATCTAATGAAGAGTTCACTTCTCTTTTTCTTTGTAGGGATCCATTGACTAGAAAACAAACCATAAAGAACTCATTTGGCTAGGCTTTTGCATAGGCTTCCCCATATAAGATAGGGCATTCGATCAAAGGTCACACGATAGTTTTATGTGCCAACTTGACTGAGCTCTTGTACCCAGTTGTTTAACCAAACACTGGAAGGTATTGCTCTGATGTTTTTTGATAGCTGTGGTTAGCATTTCCAATCAGTTGATTTTAAGTGAAGCAAACTACCCTCCATAATGTGAGTGGGCTTCATCCACAGAGCTGAAGTCCTTAAAAATAAAAACTGAGGTTTCCCAGAGAAGCAATTCTGCCTCCAAACTGCAATATCAACTCCTGCCCGAGTTTCCAGCCTGCCCTACAAAGCTTAGCTTCCATCATCTCATGAGCCAGTTCCTTATCTACCTATATCTATAACACATCATCTCTTTCAGCCTGAAACTGTTGAAAGCAGTGGGATGAGAGCTGCCCACTCCAGGAGCAACAGTGTTGCTTCTGCTTTGCCTCTTGGATGTTAATCTTTAATCCTCAGCATCCCCCAAGACACTCTCACCTGCCTCTGGAGCCAAGACACCAACGTGGTTCTGAGTTCTTCGACTTCTACCCCATTGAAAGATTAAAAAGAAACACAGTGTGGCTGAGCAGTTGCTGCAGTGGCTTGGCATTTTGTGTCACTGTAACATTGTGTAGCATGGGCTCCTAAAGAGGACAGAGGACTGTCCACATTCCTAATGCAGATGTCATGATCATAATCTCCTAGCTGTCCTCCATGGACAATGCCAGTCGTGGAGGTCTGTGTCACTTTTAGAGCTTCCTTGTCAGGGCCTCAGACGTTGGCAGCATGAAGTCAAATTTAATCTGTTTCTCTGACAGATTTAAAGTCCATCAGGTCCTGGGGAAAGATCATCCGAAGAGCCTGAAGACGAGCTCATTTGCCTCTTTTCAAATACGAGTTAGTGAAAAAATTCAGCAGAGGAATGTTTAGCAGGTTGAAGCTCATAAATCTGTCAGCAAACTTTACTGACCGTGTACATGAAATTAGGCAAGGCTTTCTTTTTTTTCCCTTAACTTCAATGTCATTTTGAATTATGTACTCTACATTACAGATAGATCAACTTCTTCCTGGCTGCTAGCCAGGCTTTGGAAGACAGGGACAGGTTTTATTTTTATTTCAACCTGCTTCTGATTCAGAAGTTTAGGTGACATATAGCCAGGCATCAGGTTAAAAAAATAATCTGTAATAGGCCCATCAAACCATCTATGCTCAATAGGATATAATTGGTGATATCAACAACATACTGGATTGCATTGATTTTCCCACCCAAGTGGAAAACCCTAGTGACACTTTCTTTTTCATTCCACTACTCTGTTCATTATAAAAAATTCTCCAAGGAAAAATTATTAGTCATAAGTTATTTATATGTATGTATCTATGGTATTTCCCTGAAAGACTTGACCTTGAACATAAATAATTTATCACTAATTATGGTCCAACTCTGCAGGGCATCCATGTCACCTTATTCCGGTTGTGCACTGCAACAAAGATGCCCAGCCAGCCAAAAGGGTGAGCAGGAGCTAGAAACAAGTCACATTCAGTTACTAAGTTTCTCCCTTAAGGAAGGGACATCTTTTTCCAATTCACATAAAGCACCATGTGGCAGGACTGATGGTAGTTTATATAAACTATTATATTTAATTTGCACAAATGCTGTGCAAGGTAGAGTTGTAACTATGGAGCCTGGGAGGATTAGGATGTTCCCTGTGCTCTGGGGTTGGATTTGGGGATGTCAGTATGAACTCATGATATTTAGTGGGGAGAGGGGCAGACATGGAAATGAATAAATGTAAGCTCTGTGTGTGTGTGTGTGTGTGTGTGTGTGTGTGAACTGTCTGCCTGGAATAGATGAATTTAGGCTTAAATCTCAGCACCTCATCCACATGGCTCCTGTCAAATCCCTTAGCAATTCTAACCCTCAGCTGCCTTATCTAAGAACAAAACAAAAACCAGAAAACAAACAAAAAAGAATGAAAATGAGAATAGTAATACCTATCTAGTAAGGTTATTGTGAGGATTAAAAGAGGTATAGCATACTTCCTGTATAACCCAAACTCTAACATTATTACTAATACATTATTATTGTATAATGTTTTCTTCACGATTAAAAATATGTGTGTGCCTGGAACACCTGGACAGCTCCCATCACAATCCTTACCCTGCTTATTTTCCCCAGCGTGCTGGACTTCATTTAAATGGAGCCACTAAATTCCAGCCAAGACTCCCTCTGATTCAAGGCCTGCTCTATGGAGAGCTGTCCTTCTCAGTGACTTAGGCCAAGGCCAGAAGACTGTAGCTGCCTTAATTCAGAGCCTGGATCAGCAAAGGTGGATCCGATCATAGAATAAGTCAGAAAGCCTGTCCCTGTAGAGACACTGCCTGGCTGAGCTTTCGAAGAGAAGACTTATCTTGTTTCCTCCCAACAATATCTCATTCATAATTATGAGATCAAATAACATTCCCATTATTCACCACCCTAACCTAATGAAATATGTTGAAACGACTTTTGTTTCTGTAGCCATTCACTAGAGATGATAAAACTAATTTCATCTGGATATGAAGGACCACAGTGATGAAATAAAAGGAAGCTCTTTTCTACTTGGTTCAACCAAAGCATGGTGCCATTCCACCAGGCAATAGCATCTCAAGCCCCAGGAGGAAAATCAAATCCAGGTGAAATTTCTGGAAAGGGAAAAATGGCCAGCTATAAGACTTTGTGATTCCTTGTAGAAATCTACATTCCTCCCACCCTCAGTTGATCTAACGTGAATGGCTGGGTTTAAAAACAGAAATCAGGGGTGCCTGGGTGGCTTAGTCCATTATGGGTCCAACTCTTTGTTTCAGCTCATATCATGATCTCAGAGTCATGGGATTGGACCTACGTGAGGCTCCACACTCAGTCAGGAGTCTGCTTAAGACTCTCTCTCTCTCTCTCTCTCTCAATCTGCCCCTCCCCCACTTGTGCGTGCTCTCACCACTTGCTCCCTCTCTCTCTCTAAGTAAATTAAAATCTTAAAAAAAAAAAAAAAAGACTTCATCCATCTGTTGCTGGGTCATTAACTGAACGACCAGCTAAGAAGAGGCCTGAAATAAGACTCCTGGAAATACCAGAGTTCCATGGCCTTGCTGACACGGAGAGCTCTTGGGAAAAGATCATTAGGAGACATTTTGCACATGTTCTTGACAACTACATCCAGGGAATTATTTAAAGTAATGTTCTTAGATCACTTGAGGAGTCATTAAGTATTTGATACACTGATTACACTATGTAGATTTTCTTTTGACCAAATTAAAGCAGAAGAATTTCCTTCATAAACATGTAATTACTTGAGGGGGGGAAATCACAATGCAGTAAATAATAGCAAATTATATAATGCTTTACATGTTGACTTCTATTATTTTGTTAGGTTTCTAGAAATCTTCCTGCAACCTTCTGATCTCAGCAGGTGATAAAGTACTTGTGGAAGCTTTTCCAAAAGCAGAAGGCCAAGCAGGGAAGCAAACTTTGGGCTAGGCATGAGTGGAAAAGGGGAAGCAGGTTTCCCACAGGGAGGCTGACTCTCCCCTTGAAGGAAAAATGCCTACTTTGGGGGGCCAATTCAGAGGACCAAAAGAATATGGACTATTGGTTCCCCAAGGAAAAACGGACTCAAATTTCATTTCCTTCACTGACTGGCCATTGTCCTTGGGCATGTTTTGAGCATCAGTACCTTACCTGTGAATTGTGGACAAGAGTATATACTCAGAAGTGCTGCTGGGAAGACAGTCCATCGCCACTGTCATCCCTTGGACTACTGGCCATGATCTAGGGCTTCTTGACTGGTCCCAGTACTCAAAGTTACTAGCTCACTAGACTGGCTCAAAGCAGACCTCGCATTTGGCTGCAACACTCTTAAAGAGCCTCCTCTCTTTGCCCTGATGAACTACCCCCATTACTTGGAGAAACTATTTGCTTTTGCAGAAATAAATTTTCTTTGTTTTTGTCTTTTATAAAGTCCTTTATTGCTTGCAGTATAATTAGGTCAAGTGAGAGAGAGGGCTGATAATATATGTTTAGCTCAATTAAACTCAAGTTTTGTATATAACATTTCTTCTTAGGAACATTTGTATCTAAAAAAAGCAAATTTCCTTGTGTATATTTTAAATGCTTTCAGAAAGATCACCTAGTATTCCAGCTTTATTTTATAATTTCTAACTTACAATTCATGCCTTTCAAAGCACTTTATATTCACTATATCATTGGATCTTCAGGGCAACAGGATTATTATTTCCACTTTCCAGATTAGGAAAAGTGAGTTCAAGACTCCACAGCCTTAGAACTGACATTAAAACTTGGAGCTATTAGTTACCAGTGCTGTGTTCCTTCAACTGCACCATATTGTGACCCGTTGAAGAACCTTCATTTTATTATGTAATTATAAAGACATTGGCACAGGCGGTAATAAAATAACTTCAAAATGCTTTGTGTTTACTATATTTCTTCTATTTCCCCTCTAGACTTTTGCTTTTATGCAGTATATTTCAGTACTGTGTTTTATTAACTTTAAATAAGTTTACAAGAGGGAGCATTCAACCAAAACAACCCTAATTGGCTAGAAACATAATATAATAACCTCTTTTCATCCAATTTGTTAAAGGAGTTAATTGGACCTGCAAAGCCACCAACTAAACACATTGGTTTAAACATACAATGAACCTAATTTCCTCAAAAAAAACATTTCTCTACAGAAGCAGTGCAGATGGAAGGGAAGGAGGAAGGATTCTGAATGGATCTTCGAAAGGTCAATTTAGTTCCAATTACCTGCTCTTGCCAGATAAAAAGGACAAAATGATCATTTATATAAATGTATCTGTTTGTGTATGTGTTTATGTGTGTAAGATAGACAAACAGGCACCTTTCCAATTGAAACAGTCAAAAATAAAGAAATCATAAATTTTACAGTGCACTTAACTCAGCCGAAATCAGCTGGTTGGGCTCTTTGTGTTCTCTGTCCCTAACCCCTCATAAGCATTGTCCCTAAAAGCTTAAATTATCTGGGAGGATTTCACCCTTATAATGTTTACCCTATGGGCACACTTATTTGTCTCAAAAAAAAACAAAAACAAGCAAACAACTACAAAATACACAGTAAAAGGAATTTAGAACTAGTCCAATTCAAATCAGTGGTTACTAGTTGTCTGATGTACTAGGAATTGAATATATTGATTTTTAGTCCCTCCCACAACTCAGTGGGCTCCTAACGTCCCACAAGCCTCAAAACCTGTTTACCTCAGGAGGTCACGTCAAGTTGCAATGAGAATGGACTTTAAAAACTGTAAAGTACTGCTACAATGTTAGAAACTCACACAGGAAAAAAAAAGAAAGAAAGAAACTCACACAGGGATTCAAGATTCAACCCAACAATAATAACATAGACATGTAGAAAACATATATAAAAGGGGAGTTGTTTTTTTAAAGATTTCTTTTATTTATTTTTTTATTTATTCGAGAGAGTTCATGCATGAGAGGAGGAAGGGGCAGAAGGAGAGGAAGAGAATCTCAAGTGGACTCCAGACTGAGCCCAGAACAGGACGCAAGGCTCCAGGATGGGCTCCATCTCACCACTCTGAGATCATAACTTGAGCCAAAACCAAAAGCCGGATGCTCAACCAACTGAGCACCCAGGTGCTCCAAAAGGGAAGTTACTTTAAACAACAAGCCATTTTTAGTCAAGGGAGGATTATTTACATCCTACAATGAAGAGATTTCAAAATCCATTCATGAAGAAGCCGCTGTCTATATAACATTTGCTGGTGACACTTTGTCGATCAATGTTTTTGCCTTTCAATTATGCTGCATAAATCACATACCACATAATTCTTACTTTTCACATCATCAGTTAGTATAAATTAGTATAAATTAATAAGCCTTAGCAAGACGCCTATTTGGAAAACTTTTAAATTTCCATGAACGTCTAGAAGGTTCTAGAAAGAATGCCTCTATATACATCCTCTGAACTTTTTTTTCTTTTTTTCTTGGTGAGACTTCCCTAAGTAGAGAAGGTGGAATAATTGTGTCCTCGCTCAGTTTTTTCACAGGGAAAAGCACCGTCACATATTTTACAAACACCTTGGGTTTGAGGTTCATCTTGAGATTTTTCGTTAACGTATTACTCAGTGCTTGGAACAAGCATTGTTTGTTCTTGCTATGTTTCAAGAAAAAATATCAGTAACCCTGCCACTTATCTGTTCTGCCTGCTGTATAGTCAATGTACTTTGTATAAGCAATATGAAACTCCATCTTCCCCAAATCTCTTCTCAAACATGTAATTACTTACAGTTTATGTGGGATTGGGCTACAAATTGCAGAGAATAGAAGTACTTTCAATTATTCAAGTTAACAATTACTATAAAGATATTTGTGGAGCTTAGAATATAGAAGGAGAAATGAGTTCTACATACAAAAACATTTATGAATAAAAGATATTGTATGATCAAGAAATGCAGTGGGAGGAAGAAATAGATCAGTGAAGATCATGACATTTGGGGAAAGTGAGACATGAAATAAACCCTATGGGTAGGATTTATTTTTTATTTTTAAAGATTTTATTTATTTATTTATTTATTTATTTATTTATTTATGAGACAGAGTATGAGTGGGGGGAGGGGCAAAGAGAGGCAGGCAGAAAGAATATTTGTCCAGTCTCCTCTCTGGTACTAAAGCCATAAGATGTAAATCTGTGAGGTCTTGGCAGTCATGTTTTTGGCCATATAGAGACAGCTCCTGTGCAATAGTGAAGGTAGGGTAACATGGCATGTGGAGGGAAATAAACAAAGGAGAGTGAGAACATCCTGACAGTTCTACTCTTATGGAGGTCTAACTACAGCTTTTTTCTTGGGTTCTTATTCCAACATTTTCTGATAAAAATATTTACACATATATAAATGTTGTAATAACTGTACAGTGAACACTCACAGCTACTACCTGGATTCTACAAGTAACAATTTGCTATATCTGCCTTATCACGTAGCTATCTATTCATCTTTTATCCACAAAATCAACTTACTTTTCATGAATTGTAGCTTAAGTTGCAAATATCACCACCCGAAACCCCTAAATATTTTAGCATGCATATCCTTAGAGTTCCATTATTGCTTATTTTTATTGAGGAAAAATTTATACATATTGAGATATACATAGCGTATGCATTATATGCGATATCAACTCAAGCCCCAATAAAGATATCTTTTATTTTCATTAAACAGGTTTCCCTTTTTGCTTAAGATAATTCAAAGCCTTTTTTTCCAACTGCAACCAAAAAAGTCATAGTTATACTTCAGCAAATTCACAGTTGATTTGGGAATTGGACTGTCTTAGCTAGCTCAGGCTGCTATAACAAAATACCATAGACTGGGTGGCTTAAAGAGTAGACATTTATTTCTCACCATTCCGGAAACCAGGAAGACCAAGATCAAGGTACCTGCAGAATCAGTTCCTGGTTAGAGCCTCCTTCCAGCTTGCAGTTGGCTTCTTGCTGTCCCTCACATGGCAGAAAGAACGAGAATAGGCGCTCTGGTTTCTTCTCCTTTTTAAATAATGACACTGATCCCATCGTGGGGACCCCATTCTCACAGCCTCACCTAAACCTAATTACTCCCAGAGGCTCCACCTCCAGATACCAACACATTGGACAGCTAAGGGCTTCAACAAATGACTTTGGGAAGTGGGGGACCACAAACATTCAATCCATAACATGAAGCCAGGGATTTAAGGTTTTTATTAGTGTGTACAGTGCCTCTTCTGCAAATTAGGAAAAGGTTCCTGCTCTGGCCTGATGGAGCTCATGGTGAGAGAAACAAGACTGGATTTCAGTGCCTCTGGTAAGTGCACTTTACAGTAAATATGCACAAGATATCCACGGGAATCCTATAGATACCCTGAATCTTCAGCCTGGGATGTGAGCCCTACTTTGGTTTAACATTTCCCTTTTACTTTCCAAATGTCATAATTTTTCTGTGGCTTTGTCACTGCCTAAAGCATCCTGGGGTGTTCAGCAAGAAAAGCTGGCCTCCCTGACCTCTATAATAACCACAAAGAAAAGAACTTTATGCGAAGTTGAGGATGAGGGGAAATGCTGAACGTGGCAGTATTTGTAGACATTAAATAGTATGTGCTAAGAAGTGCAAGGTGCCTGTTTATCTCTGGTCTTGTGATTCAAATCATCAGAGCAGGAAAAGATAAGTTGGTGACCAAATTATGGATACATTTTTTATTACACTACACTTGGATAGCAAAGAGTGTTCAGGAATGCTGCAAATTGTTATTTACACATGATACCACAAATATCGAGGAATTCATAATGCAATCAGAATGCAGCAGCAGGGAAAGTGTTGCCTGAACAGGTCTGGTGGTGTTTCAAGGCTTCTGCAAATAGGTAATGCCTCCTTGAGGCCAGGCAGAGGTTTCTGGAAGCACAAAGCAGGATAATCGTAACTTACTACTGATGACCAGAAAATTGTCCGAAATAATGAGTTGTTTTGCTCTGAGACTTGGCGATAGACCAGGCATTTTCTCCCAGGAGAAGTGATGGTGGGAAATTTCGTCAGCATAAATAATTGCTCATCTTTATAATCCTTAAAAATCTTGATAAGCCTTTGCAGAAGAAGAAAACTATAACTCAACGGTCAACTCAGAGAAGGGGGAACGCATTTTATTTATGGAGGAGATAGTTGACCTGCAAGCTACTTTGGGAACCAGAGGGAGGGGAGAAGCAGGCTTACTTTGGAAAGTAGAAGATTCGCATTTTTCCAGCTCTGCTCTTCAAATTTAAAGATATGGAGACCAGCAGCACCTGAATGGTCAGTCAGGCCTCCAATTCTTTTTTTTTTTTTAATTTATTTTTTATTGGTGTTCAATTTACTAACATACAGAATAACCCCCAGTGCCCGTCACCCATTCACTCCCACCCCCCGCCCTCCTCCCCTTCTACCACCCCTAGTTCGTTTCCCAGAGTTAGCAGTCTTTACGTTCTGTCTCCCTTTCTGATATTTCCCACACATTTCTTCTCCCTTCCCTTATATTCCCTTTCACTACTATTTATATTCCCCAAATGAATGAGAACATATAATGTTTGTCCTTCTCCGACTGACTTACTTCACTCAGCATAATACCCTCCAGTTCCATCCACGTTGAAGCAAATGGTGGGTATTTGTCATTTCTAATGGCTGAGGAATATTCCGTTGTATACATAGACCACATCTTCTTTATCCATTCATCTTTCGTTGGACACCGAGGCTCCTTCCACAGTTTGGCTATCGTGGCCATTGCTGCTAGAAACATCCGGGTGCAGGTGTCCCGGCATTTCATTGCATTTGTATCTTTGGGGTAAATCCCCAACAGTGCAATTGCTGGGTCGTAGGGCAGGTCTATTTTTAACTGTTTGAGGAACCTCCACACAGTCTTCCAGAGTGGCTGCACCAGTTCACATTCCCACCAACAGTGTAAGAGGGTTCCCTTTTCTCCGCATCCTCTCCAACATTTGTTGTTTCCTGCCTTGTTAATTTTCCCCATTCTCACTGGTGTGAGGTGGTATCTCATTGTGGTTTTGATTTGTATTTCCCTGATGGCAAGTGATGCAGAGCATTTTCTCATGTGCATGTTGGCCATGTCTATGTCTTCCTCTGTGAGATTTCTGTTCATGTCTTTTGCCCATTTCATGATTGGATTGTTTGTTTCTTTGGTGTTGAGTTTAATAAGTTCTTTATAGATCTTGGAAACTAGCCCTTTATCTGATAGGTCATTTGCAAATATCTTCTCCCATTCTGTAGGTTGTCTTTAGGTTTTGTTGACTGTATCCTTTGCTGTGCAAAAGCTTCTCATCTTGATGAAGTCCCAATAGTTCATTTTTGCTTTTGTTTCTTTTGCCTTCGTGGATGTATCTTGCAAGAAGTTACTGTGGCCGAGTTCAAAAAGGGTGTTGCCTGTGTTCTTCTCTAGGATTTTGATGGAATCTTGTCTCACATTTAGATCTTTCATCCATTTTGAGTTTATCTTTGTGTATGGTGCAAGAGAGTGGTCTAGTTTCATTCATCTGCATATGGATGTCCAATTTTCCCAGCACCATTTATTGAAGAGACTGTCTTTCTTCCAATGGATGGTTTTTCCTCCTTTATCGAATATTAGTTGCCCATAAAGTTCAGGGTCCACTTCTGGGTTCTCTATTCTATTCCATTGATCTATGTGTCTGTTTTTGTGCCAGTACCACACTGTCTTGATGACCACAGCTTTGTAGTACAACCTGAAATCTGGCATTGTGATGCCCCCAGATATGGTTTTCTTTTTTAAAATTCCCCTGGCTATTCGGGGTCCTTTCTGATTCCACAGAGTCCAGGGCCAGATGGCTTCCCAGGGGAATTTTATCAAACGTTTAAAGAAGAAACCATACCTATTCTCCTAAATCTGTTTGGAAAGATAGAAAGAGAGGGAGTACTTCCAAATTCGTTCTATGAAGCCAGCATCACCTTAATTCCAAAGCCAGACAAAGACCCCACCAAAAAAGAGAATTACAGACCAATATCCCTGATGAACATGGATGCAAAAATTCTCAACAAGATACTAACCAATAGGATCCAACAGTACATTAAGAAAATTATTCACCATGACCAAGTAGGATTTATCCCTGGGACACAAGGCTGGTTCAACACCTGTAAAACAATCAATGTGATTCATCATATCAGCAAGAGAAAAACCAAGAACCATATGATCCTCTCATTGGATGCAGAGAAAGCATTTGACAAAATACAGCATCCATTCCTGATCAAAACTCTTCAGAGTGTAGGGATAGAGGGAACATTCCTCGACATCTTAAAAGCCATCTATGAAAAGCCCACAGCAAATATCATTCTCAATGGGGAAGCACTGGGAGCCTTTCCCCTAAGATCAGGAACAAGACAGGGATGTCCACTCTCACCACTGCTGTTCAACATAGTACTGGAAGTCCTAGCCTCAGCAATCAGGCCTCCATTCTTGATTTCAGCTCAGCTCATGATCTCAGAGTCATGAGATCAAACTCTGGGTTCCCTGCTGGATGGGGATTTAGCTTCTCTCCTTCTCCCTCTCCCCCTGCTCCTTGCCCCCATGAATGCATGCTCTCATTCTCTCTCTCTCTCTCTCTCTCTCTCTCTCTCTCCCCAAATAAATAAATAAATCTTTACAAAACATATATGGAAACCAGTCTCATATGAGGGGAGGGAGCCATCATCATTTTTGTGGCACAAAGGTGGGAAATGCAGACCTTTAGGAAACTGTGCCTGCCCCACACTGAGTGCCACTTCTTTTCCTCCCCATAACCAGTGTTCAGATCTTCATTATCTCTTGCCCTGGGTATTACATCAGCCCTCTAAATTTGTCCTTGATCTTAGTCTTGACTTACTGGGCTCTGCCAGTCAGGGACATTTCTAGATCACAGAACATGAGAGGTTTTCTAGAGGAGAGTGGTTAAGAATTTGGACTCCCATTGAGACAGCTGCTTCTGTCACTTTCTCACAGGATGACCTTGGTCACACTGACTGACTTTTCTGTACTTGAGTTTTCCCTTCCCTGACCTCTGAGTAACAATAGTACTTTCATAGGCTTGGCGTAGTACAGGCAAATAGTATGTGTAGAATGTACCTGGCATCTGGTAAATAGGCCTTAAAGGATGGGTAGTTTAGAGAAGGGCCAAGGATCTTCTAAGTGACAGTAATGCAGCCAATTATTTAAGTATTTATCACAAATTTTAATTCAGACAATTCTTAATCAATTGGGGGAAGTGAAGCTGGATGAAAGGTCACAGGTAAATACAAAATATGACTAGCACAAAACTAGAACTATCAAAATATATTACAAAAGTAGATTTAAAGCAAATGTATTTAATTTCAATTGTAGCTATTACTTAGAAAACACATTTATCTGTTACATAACAACCTATTTCTGTTTTCTGCATGATCTACTAGGCAGACCAAGTGACCAAAAAGCAGTACTAGATTGTAGTAGTTAGTGTATGCCACCTGCTGAAATAAATAAACCCAAAATGTCAATGGTCAAGCACAGTAACAGAGTTCTTGCTTAAGTAAAAATGCTAGGACCATGTGCGTGGTTGGTAGGAGTCACTTCTCCCTGTGATGAGTCAGGGATTCAAGATTCTTCCATAATCCTCCAGAGTCTCACTGTGACCTACCATTTAAAAGGAAAATGAAGGGCACATGCTGAAGGACTTTTATGGGCCAGGCATATAACTTAAGCACTGAAAAAAATAAAAAATAAAAATAACTTAAGCACTGCTCTTCTGCTCAGATTCCACAGGCAAGAACTCAGTCACATAACCATGCCTAACCACCCAGCAGGCTGGAAATGAAGTACAGCTGTGTACCAAAGAAGAAGAGGACACCGGCTTTGCTGAACAACCAGAGGTCAGCCACAGTACTACCTGTTTTTGCCAATGAGGGTTTCTTCTTCACTTTCCCAACTATTTCCCTCCTCTTCTCCAAATAATATTACAGTTTCATAAGTACCCAGGGTCTAAAACTCTATATATTTCCCAGTTTAACTATTAGACTATGTGATCTCTACTAACACCTTTCTCCTAAGAGCAAAATACCTTGCATGTATTAACATTACAAATAGTCAATTCGGTGGGCTGAGTAAACTAAGAAACTAAAAACTTATCCCTAAAATTTGTATGGAACCACAAAAACAAAAACAAAACAAACAAAAGGTCAAAGAAATCTTCAGAAAGAAGAACAAAGCAGGAGGCATCACGAACCCTGATTTCAAACTATATTAGAAAACTCATAGTAATTAAAGCAGTATGATATTGGCATAAAAACAAACACAGAGATCAATGAAACAGTAGAGAGAGCCTAGAAATAAACCCAGGCATATATGGTCAATGGATTTATGACAAAGAAGCTAAGAATATACAATGAGGAAGTGCTAGTCTCTTCAGCAGATGGTATTGGGAAAACTGG
This sequence comes from Canis aureus, assembly GCF_053574225.1. Lineage (NCBI taxonomy): Eukaryota > Metazoa > Chordata > Mammalia > Carnivora > Canidae > Canis > Canis aureus. The sequence goes on along the minus strand of NC_135639.1, from coordinate 20,209,411 downwards.
ACAACCACATGTAAAAGAATGAAACTGGACCACTATCCTACACCATACACAAAAATTAACTCAAAAAGGAGTGAAGACTTAAATATAAGACCTGAAACCATAAAGCTCCTAGAAGGAAACATAGACAGCTTGACATTGGTCTTGATGATGATTTTTTTCAATCTGACAGCAAAAGCAACAAAAATAAGGACCACATCACATTAAATAGCTTCTATACAGAAAGGAAACTTTCAACAGAATGAAAAAGCAACCTATGGAATGGGAGAAAATGTCTGCAAATCATATGCCTGATAAGGAGCTAATATCCAAAATGTATAAAGAATTCCTACAACTCAACAGCAAAAAAAAAAAAAAAAAAAAAAGACCAGATTTTTTTAAATGCACAGAAAATCAGAATAGACATTTTTCCAAAAAAGACATACAGATGGCCAACAAGTACTTGAAAAGATACTGTATATCATTAACCACTAGAGATATGTAAATCAAAACAATAAGATATCACCTCATGGCTGTTAGAATGTCTGACGTAAAAAAGGCAAGAAATAAAAAGTGTTGGCAAGGATGTTGGAGAAAGGGAACCCTTGTGCAGTGTTAGCGGGAATGTAAATCAGTACAGCCACTATGGAACAAAACAATGAAGGTTCCTCAAAAATCTGAAAATACAACTACTATATGATCCAGCAATTCCACTTCTGGGTATTTATTCAAAGGAAATGAAAACGCTAATTCAAAAACATAAATGCACCCCTGTTCTCATTGCAGCATTACTTATAATAGCCAAGATATGGAAACAACCTAGGTGTCCATCAATGGATGAATGAATAAAGAAATGGTGGTATGTGTGTATATATGAGGATGAAATCTTGCCATCTGTGACAACATAGTTGGACCTCAAGGACATTATACCAAATGAAATAAATCAGACAGAAAGACAAATAGCATATGATTTCTCTTATTTTTTAAAAAAGATTTTATTTATTTATTCATGAGAAACACAGAAAGAGAGAGAAGCTGAGACACTGGCAGATGGAGAAGCAGGCCCCATACAGGGAGCCTGAGGTGGGGCTCGATCCCAGGTCTCCAGGATCACGCCGAGTTGAAGGCGGCACTAAACCCCTGGGTGACCAGGGCTGCCCTATGATTTCTCTTATAAATGAAATCTAACACAAGACAAAACAGACAAAAAAAAAAAAAAACAAGCTCAGAGATAAAGAGAACAGATTGGTGATTGGCAGAGGCAGGGGGTGAGAAGGAGAAATGAGTGAAGGAGGCCAAAAAGTAAAAAAAAAAAAAAAAAAAAGAAGAAGAAGAAGAAGAAGCCTAAAATAAAACATGTGACAATAAAAGTGTACATATGCTTACTAAAATTATGTATGCATATATTTTTATTTCGATTCATATATACATTGTCAATACAAATAATGCATGTCATAGATGCATATATATATAGTCATCCTAAATCATAAAAAATAACAAAATATCTTTTCTTACTTTTTACCATTATTAACATATCCCTGTATAATCAATATTTGACTATAAGAGCCATTATTTATTGTGTTTGTATTCAAGGTTGGTGCTTTACGCCATACACTAAATCTTGGAGCAAAATCATGACTTAGTAGTTATTAATTTCTGTTTTTAAGTGAGAAAGCTCAGGTTCAGGGAATTTTAGTGACTGGCTCAGGCCCTCTTTCCTAATAATTTCAGAACTGATATTTGAATTCAGCTCAGCTGGTCTTTAGAGCCCATACCCTTTATCGCATACCACGCTTCCTCCATTAATAACATACCTTAGGTTGGAGACAAAAGGATTATACTATAAATTTCATCATGGGAGTGGTGAAATAATCCAATTTTTCCATGCAAAATATTAACATTTTGCATATTGATTAGAGCTGCCTTTTGAAGGTGATATGAGTGATTTATAATGAGCATGTTGGCTCAGTATTAGGGCAGAGCAAGCTGACATTTATATATTAGATCAATGAAGAGTTAAGAAGGAATTAAAATTAGATGAACTTCTCAGGGCTTTGGAAGGTTCTGAGTGTATTTGTTGAGAGTAGGTTAAGCTGGATGTGATCTGGGCAACCTGGGAACATGCAGCTAAATGCCTATGATTCCCCTGTGAGCTGGACAGACACATAGAAGACCTATGGCAACCAGGTCCACGGAGGACACAGGCCCTGAGAGTTGGTGATTAGTCTAAGTCATGCTTTGTGCATGTATAACATTGTGGGGGCAAAGAAAATATGTTGTGTAATTCAAATACTTTGAAATTTATTTAAATTTATTTTTGGGGCCACAGTATGGTCCATCTTGCAAATTTTCCATGTATACTTGGAAAAAAATGTATACTCTGCTACACATTGTTGAGTGGAATGTTCTATAAATATTAGTCAGGTGAAATAGGTTGATACTGTCATTCAAATCTGTTATATCCCTCCTGATTTTCTGCCTACTTTTTCTATGAATTATTAAGAGGGACAGATTAAAATCTCCCACTATTATTGTGCCTATTTCTCCTTACAATTCTAACAGTTTTTGCTTCGTGTATTTTAAATCTCTGTTATTAACTGCATAAATGTTTAGAATTGCTATGTCCTCATGATAAATTGACCCTATTATCATTATGAAATGAACTTCTTTTTATCTGGTAATATTCCTTGCTCTGAAATCTACTTTATCTGATATTAATATAGCTGCACCAACTTTCTTTTGATTCATAAAATGACAAGCCATAGACTGGAAGAAAATATTTGCAAAGCATATGTCTAAAAAAGGACTTGTATTTAGAATTTATAAAGAATTCCAAAACTCAATATTCAGAAAGCAAACAACCTATTTTTTGTGTGTGTGTTCACATCCAATTTATTACTTTTATTGAGAACAGGAAGCCGCTAAGTATCCTATTTTTTTTAAAAGTGGGCAAAAGTTTTAAACAGATACTTCACTATAGATGATACACAGATGGCAAATACGCACGTGAAATGATCCTCAGCATCATTAGTCATTAGAAAAATACAAATTAAAAACACGGTATAATAACACTTCATACTTATTAGAATGACTAAAATTAAAAAAGACTGACCGTAATGAGATAGCAAGGATCTGGAGGACTAGAAACTCTCAATGCATGGTTTGCGGGAATGTAAAATGTGGAACAACCACTATGGAAAATGACTTAGCAATTTCCTACAAAGCTAAACATACACATAGAATATAGTGCAGACTTTTCATTCCTGGGAATTTACCCAAGAGAAAGGAGAGGCTGTATTCATACAAATATGAATGTTTAAAGCAGCTTTGTTGGTAATAAGCAAAAAAATGGAAACACTTCAAATACTCATCAACAGATGAATGAATAAATAAACTGAGGTATATACAGACCATGAAATATTATTCATCAATAAAAAAGGAATGAAATATTGATATACACTACAACACGGATAGATCTAAATAATTTTGCTGAGTGAATGAAGCCATACAAAAAAAGAACACATGCTTTATAATTTCATTCATATAAAATCTAGAAGATGAAAACTGATCTATAGTGACAGAAAAAAAGCCAGTGGTTGTCTGAAAATGGGAGTGGTGGGAAAGGATAAACAGGAAGATTACAAAGCAGCAGGATCTGTTTGGGGGTGATGGATGTTCATTACCTTGATTGTGGTAATGGTTTGACAGGTGTATACATATGTTAGAACTCTTCAAACTGTACACTTTAAATATATTCAGTTTATTGTATATGAATTATAACTCAATAAAGATGTTTTTAAAAATAGTTCCATATCTACTGAAGGAAAATGAAAACACATGTCCCTGCAAAGACTTGCAACCAAATGTTTTTAACATTATTCATAAGCAACCAGTATTGGAAACAACATAAAAGTCAATCAATGGTGAATGGATAGACAAAATGTCATATATCTGTACAATGGAACATTGTTCAGCAATTTAAAGTAATGCACTACAGACACATGTTATGACATAGATAAACCCCAAAAGCATAGGTTCAGTGAAAGAAACCAGAGACAAGAGATCAGATGTTTTATGATTCCATTTATTAAAAATATCCAGAAAAGGCAAGATTATCAAGACAGAGAATAGATTAGTGATTGTCTAGGGATAGGATGTGAGAATGGGGATTAGTAGGGAATATGCATTAGCAGTGTTACTGATGTTGAAAATGTTCTAAAACTGATTTATAATGATGGTTTCACAATGCAGTAAGTTCATTAGAATAAATAGTTCTGGCCCACCTTGCCCGACTTCTTTCTCAGCACGTGGTGAACTCTCAGAACAGGTCTGCATAATAAGAAGCAAAACTTGAGCAATCTTGGGAAGCCTGGGTGGCTCAGTGGTTGAGCATCTGCCTTCAGCTCAGGTCATGATCTCGGGGTCATGATCCTGGGATCTGGGATGGGGTCCCCGCATCAAGCTCCCAGCAGGGAGCCTGCTTCTCCCTCTGCCTATGTCTCTGCCTCTCTCGTGAATAAATAATTCTTTTTAATCTTAAAAAAAAAAAACCTGAGCAATATTAACAGAGAGGGGTGCAGCAGTTGAGACACTGCCCTGTGCACTAACCAAATAACTCCTTTGACCAATGCCATTACCTCAAAAATGTGATCTTGGAAGATAGATATTTGAACTATGAGCATATTATATGAATACAACCATGAAAATGAACGGTAGGCATTTCAGAAAATTAGAGGGGAGAACAAACATCCCAATGGCTCAGAATGTCAGGTTGGCATCTATCAGGGAATAGCACTACCCTCTTAGTATATTAAGAAGCATAAATTCTGGGGAAAAAATCATATGGGCAATGAAAGCAGGGAAGCTACACTATAGCCTAGGACTTAATTTTTATGTATGCCATGAAGATAGGAAAAAGGAAAAAGAAGAAAAGTGCATATATTTTTTGTTCTGGAAGGTTTTGCTTCTCTCTCTGACAGGGCATATAAATTTCACCTCTAAAATGGAAAGGCGAGGAAATAGAAATATAATTTTACACACTTTTGTGTCGTCCAGTGGGAAAGTTTATGGACAGGCAGGAATTACATCATATCTTCTTGGATCTCTGTCTCACAGAAATATTATGGTATTATATTTATATGTAAAGCAATGGGGCTCCTGTTGGTGTTGTGATCAGTGAGAGAGGGAATGGACTCACCTCCAGGGTAATGGCTGAAGTTAGTATCAGCAGAGCCTCACTATCCAATGACATTGGCTGTTTGTGTTTGTAAGTAAGCCAAAATTCAACCGTCAGTGCTATACCTAGATAGTATTTTCTTTTTTATTTATTTATTTTTTATTTTTTAGACAATATTTTGTTTATGGAACTAAAGGCAGACAAGGAAATTCACGCGCAGTTGTGCCAACAAAACTATGGGAAAAGACTAGTAAGGGGCCAGGCTACAGGGTCCTCCAGGTTGAGGTTCTGTGCTTGCCAGGACTCTGGGACCCTCTGTACTTTGATCACTGCTAATACTCAGCTATGGAGATTTACTTTTCTTTGCCCCTGAAAAGAAATATATCTCCATGAAAAGCAGAGATGTCAGTAACTATACAGGAAATGGTGAATGCACCAGTTGTGCTTCAAAGAAGAACCAGCCAGCAATGTGACAGAAGCTTTGCTTCTGAAAACATACAAAGAGAAGAACATTGCCTGGAACACTTAAAATACTGCTTAATAAAAACATAGAATAGATCCAAGCATCTCCATCAGATTCACTTTGTTTTTATATTCTAGGACTGGACAATATGAGTTACTTTTAATAGTTCAATTCAAAGATAGATGATTCTCTTCAACACCAGTCTGGGGATCACAAAAATGTTGTAGTTAAAGATGAAAGTGTGGTTAATATCTATACAAGAGTAGAACAATCAGTGAACTGATAAACTGAAGAAGAGAAACTATTGAGTAAGTTAATGAATCAGGAGTCTGCTTTGACTTCTGCAACATTCATCTTATGTTTGGGTTAATTATAGAAACATAACCTAAGTGGACTTCTGCTGTGAGATGAGAAAATGAATAAGGCTAATAAACAAATGTGGGGACACCCACACATTTTTTTCACATTTTAATTTAATAATAGACACTTGTGAGTTTAAGTCAGATCATCTCACCATCAAAAAGGATTGGTTTTGACAAATAAAAATGTGGCTAGTAAATTTGTTCATTATTCTTCTCTACTGTGGATTTAAGAAAGCCATCAGTCTGGTTGTGATACTATTTATGATGCACTTGTCACTGCCTTCATGTTTTAGGATGATGCAATTGATGGTGTTGCCATCTGTGTGCACAGATGTAGCATGATGTCTAGTGGCTGTTCACCTGCTCTTTTCACATCATGCTCTGAAGCCAGAGCTGCTGCTAAAGAGGCTTTGTCACAACCAGCTTTGACATTTGGATTCCTGGTAGACCCAAAACACATGTTCAGACTCAGCTGCCCCATACTTCCTACTTTCATATTACTGCTTTGCTTTATATTCCCACTTGTCTTCAGTATGGCATGTTATAGGCAAGAGGATATCGTTAAGATATTGTGTCTCTTAACTACTACTCACCTTTTAGCTATTTAGATAGAAACGCAATAAGTCAAGCCACCATGTCCATTCTGAAGGGCTATAGGCATTTCAGAAAAAAAAAATAGAGGGGAGATCAAACATCACAGTAGTTCAGAATCTTTTTACACTAGCTAGTAGAAGGTTTAAAACTAAACTTGTAACCCACCTTTCACAGGTAGGAATAATCTTTATTCCTGGAATGATGTAAAATGTTAAATAAATAAACTCTCTAGGCCAAAATTTCAGGGTTCCTATGAGAATTGAATGAAATGAATACATACAAAAATATCTAAAGCCATATCTAGTACATAACAAATGCTCATTGAATATTTGCTTTTATGGTTAGTTATTACTATGTACATCTTTGCATAAGATTAAGTCACCTTCAGTTGCAGAATTTGAGGCAACATTGTCTTAGCTGAGAATTTTCCCAGAAGGGATGAAATCACAATAGTTGAGTAGGGTTGTCCAAGTGGCTTTCCCTAGTTGGGAGATCAGGAACAATGTGAGAAAACAGGTTTAAGATTCTCAAAAAGTAGCACCAGGGAGAATAAGGAGGGCAATGGAAGAAGTAAAGGGTAGAAGTAAAAGGAAGAGTTCCTCAATTCCAGCTTTGCTAGAAAGAGTGAGGATACACATGAGTGCAGCACCATATGAAAGCAATCTTTGGTGTGTGCATGGGTTGGGGTGGGGATGGTGAGAAGGAACCCCTTTCCTCAGGTAGGCCATGGCACTGAGATAGGGTCCTGAGGGGTGAGGAAAAAAAAAGATACAGACACTGTTGGAACTGAATTGTGGCTCTCTCTCATGACCCTGAAGGTCTGTTACTAAAATACCCATAGAGTTGATTCAGTTTCCCTAAGCTAATCTTTTTGGAGGAAGCCAAAAACTAAATTGATTTGGAGAGATCATGAGGTTTATTGCCTCCTGAAGTTTGCTTTTGAGCAAAGCTATCTCAAGATACAACAGACAAGGAGTGGGTAAATCCTCATCAAATTCATCTTCCTTTTTATTGCCCAATGTTACCAGCTCACCTCAGGTCACTATTATTAGTTCTTGGACATTGCTCTTGATCTTAGATTCTAGATGCAAGCATATGAGGTGTTCTTTCCTGCAATTTCCCTGATGCAGTTAAGGCCCCCTTAAAAAGTTGTTTCCCAAATCCCTTCAAGGGGTTTACAAAGAATTACACTCAAGATGCATATGTCCCCAACCTAATAAGAATAATAATTAACATTTATTGAGCATTTTTGAGGTGCCAGGCACTATGTTAAGTATTTCCCAAGCCTTATCCCATGTTATTCTCATAATCACCCTCTCCAGACTTTCTGGAAATATCTTTTTTTGGGAAAAAAAAATCTTTAAAAATGAATTCCTAAAATCCCAATGTTCTCCAACTCAACTACTTTTCACAACTATTTTTGCTCTATTTTCCATGAGCACCCTCTGTTCTTCCCAACTACAAAGGTAATATAGTTCACACTGCAGAGACACACCATAAGTTTAAGAGGTTCACAGCACCCTAGTAGACAAGGCAAAGACAAAACCAGAGATTTCAAGGAAAGCTACCCAATTTCAGCTCTTTGCATGGCTCTAATTATAAATTTCCCAAAATTGGCAAGGGAGAGAAGTGAGATGATAATGGTGTAGCCTGTGATCTAAGCCACCCAAGTCAGAAGAAGGTCTCATGAAATTAGTATTTGCAGAAACTAAGTGCACTCCCTAGATACAGCCTTATTTCTATTTCTAAAGGTTACCTAAGTATATACTCATCCCACAAATGTTTCTCTTATTACATTTCTTTCTGTAAATGTTCAAAAACATTACATGCGCAAAGACCGCTTAGCAGGATGTCAACATAGGTTTTGGAGTTTGTAATTTTTAAAAGCAAAAACTAAAAGCTGCTATAACTCATAAAATATGCAGTAAAGTGTTTTGAATAAGATTGAAAAATAGGAGAAAAATCTGTGCTCCCAGCAGGCAAAACATTGATGACATTTTTAATAATAATGAAACACAAAACCTCCATAAGGCAAAACTGAAATCCATTTTGCATGTGAAAAAATAGGTCCCATTTAATTTGTTTAGGTTTCTTTGTTAGGTTTTATATTTCTTATTGAAAAGTTTGAGGATATGAAAAGTATAATAAATAGGTGAGGGGAGGTGTGGAAGAAGGAGCCAGATTTTGCGGTAAGACTAGTTAAGGTAAAACACCTTCACACAAGAGTAACTTCACCTTCTGTTCCTCACAAATTGAGTTTTGTTTTATTTTCAGAAGGCAAGAAAAGAAAACCAAGTATTGGCTTGCTTTTCTTGGTATATATAATCTATAATATTTGGCAGCAGTACATGCATTCAAAGGTATAGTTTGTTTCTCCTATTTTAGTATATGTGCTGCCAAAGCAAGCACTTGTTTCTTCTTCTAACTCATGAGGTTTATCTAATTCACATTAAGGAGGGAGAAAAGAGGAAGAAGGAAGAATAGAGGAGTGTTTTTAGTTTGTAAAAGGAAATATGATCATTGTCTTTAGACAGCAGATGGATTTGTCCCATGGGAGGTGGGTTAGATTTATTGTGTGTGAGTGAATGGTATTTGCAGGCATGGGAGCTCAATAAGGAAAAATACAATATTGTAGTTGCTGGTTTCATTTTTATCTTCCACTCAATTCTAAGGTCCCTGAGGTTGGGATCACATGTTTCTTATTCACTGCTGTGTTCCCATGCCTGGGAAAGTAGGCTTTAATAACTGCTCGAGGAAGGGCATGAGTATGCAATGGTTAGAGCTGCCCAGTCATGGAAGCAGCGAACACTCCCATCACCAGATGTTCCAGCATTGTTGATACACATATGCTTAGAGCAGAAATCCTCATATGATGGAGAAGTTGGGCAGAACAGCACATGATGCCTGATCTAAAACTGATCTAGGATTCCACTTAATTTAGAATGTTTGGTCTCTGTAAATGTGTCTTTTGACAGTTTTTAGGGAAATCTTCCTCCCTATCTACAAAATATTCCTCAAGGAAAAAGATGTCATCTCATGGCCTGTGATAAGAAGAAGAGTGGTGTGCTTTTTCCTAGAACATTGTTTTGTCTCAAGGAAACCTGATGGCCTTCTCCTTTATTTCCTGCACCCCATTGTCTTCTTCTTGATTAAACCTTCCTGTTACCTGTTTCCAGAAGGTGCAGGTTATTGAGGCCAATGAAAGAAGCCTCACTCCCTGGGTAGTTAATTTTCTTCCTAAATGATATCTAGTTATGAGTCTTTTATAGTAATTCAACATGGGATTTGGGCCATAGACAACAGAATCACGTTACTGAACACTCTTAATTACCATCTAAACGCAAGATGTTGCTCAATTTGTGTGCTGCACTTTGCATGCACGAGCAATTAGGGAAAGCAATAAAGGCAGCAAGTTCCTTCAGTACCCACTGGGCCCCCAGATATACCTCTTTAAGGGACAAAGTCACACCTTTTGGAATTTCTAAGAAGTAGAAATATTTGGATCCCCAAAAGGGCACCTATGATTGTCTGTCTCCCTGAGAGCAGCTCTGATTTAAAACAACACTTGCCACAATTTCCTAATCTACCTGGAAGTGATTGTGTATCATTTCAGGTATTCACTAGCTCACTTCATCTCCCATCCATACTATCTCCCATCCACATGATTGGCAGAAATGAAATATTTACTATTTTCATTTATTCTTAATTTAGAGGTATATTGGCTTTTGGGAGCAAACAGAAATAACAATTTTCAGGAAGCAGTGAGTATAGAATACTAAATATTTGAGGAGGGGGAACATATAAGGCATCAGAAGAGAACATCTAGTGACAGGGAAATAGAGCTAGTCCAGGAGAATTGCAGACTAAACTGTACAAGTTCTCTCAGAAGAGACAGAAAAGGGAACACATACTTTATCTCATTAGTATTCAATATGTTAAATTTTAAATATTCAAACTTAGAGAAGTAAACAAACAAAAATGTGTTTCCCCCAACCATAAGCCACAACTTTTAAAAATTGAAAGCATTTCCTGGAATGATGATACCTTCCACCAACCATGATGTGAGTTTTTAGGATGCAGATATGTCTTACATTAGGAAATCCAATATACAAAAATCCAAGCCTCAAAATAGATTCTTGGGTATAATTAGCCTTTAAAATAAAAGACCGTATTCAGTTTTCAAAAGGATTCAACTCAGGATTCCTTTAAATTGTCAGATCTCTAAATTAATTTCAAATCTATTCTAATTTACAAAATCTTGACCTATATACATTTTTCAGGTATGTCAAAGGAATTAAGTCATGTCAGAAATTAAATCATTCTGATTTGACAGATGGAGAAACTGAGGTACTAAATAGTCAAGCAATTTGCTCAGTCTCATAACTTAGTGACTGAAACTAGAACACTGATCTTTAAGTTCTTTGGGGTTATGAAAATGATGAAGAATGCTTGGAAAGACTTCCTCTCTAAAATGTGGAGAAGATATATCATTGCCCAAGCCAGCAAAATTTTGCAATTCATTCCCAGAGATTCCCAAACCCCTAAAGGTCTTGGAGTCTGTTAAGGACATTTTCTCACCTGAGGAACATTTCTCAGTCTCCTAATTACACATAAGCTTCCGGCACCTGGTGGGGGTTGGGGTGGGGTTAAAGTTAAGGTATTTTGTAAATGCATTTGAAAGTCATTCACAAAATGAATCATGTATGTTCTTAAAATGGCTAACACTCATGTGCTCTTGATTCAAACTCTCTAGAAAGTCACTTGGGATGTGGATTAAAAACTTTTTTTGCTGAAGACTTGGAGCCAGGATTCCTAAGTGCAAGCCAATGGGCCAAAGCTTTCGACAAAGATTTCTCCAATCCACAGTGAAATAAGAAAAAATAAGAACCAGTGAGTTTTGCACAAAGATAACTTCAGAATTTCTGGAATTATGTATTTCCCACATTTTTGGTGATACAAGTTTTATGGTGTTTTGTCTGTCATTTGTTTTCTGTTTTAAAAGAATGGTGGTGTTGAGACTCCAAACGTTCAGTGGTGAGGAGTCCAATCTCTGGCTCTGTCACCACCACCAGTTGTGTTACATTGGGTGGTGTACATAGCCTTTTTGAGCTTCCACTTCATTATCTATAAAATGGGAATATTAAGAGTACCTATATCATACGTGTTGTGTAGATTGAATGTAAAGAGTTAGCCATGGAATTCCTAGGTGGCTCAGTGGTTGAGCATCTGCCTCTGGCTCACGGTGTGATCCCAGAAGTCCTGGGATCAAGTCCCACATGGAGCTCCCCACAGGGAGCCTACTTCTCCCTCTGCCTATGTCCCTAACTCTCTCTGTGTGTCTCTCATGAACAAATAAATAAAATATTTTTTTTAAAAAGCCACATACTAACCCCTCAAATGTCATCTAATACTAAGGGGAAATCACTATCTACAATATATATAGTAGATGGACATACGTATATGTATATGTATTTACATATACACATAAAACCATGGCAAAAAAAAGTTGGCAATTCAATATAGACCCCTCAAATTATTTTTTTTTAATTTTACTGTTGTAAAATTCAAATGTCTAGGAACTGTTGTTCTAGTGCCTAAGAGGAGAGGGGTAGAGGGAGAAAGAGACAGAGAGAGGAGAGGGAGAGAGATGGTAAGAGAAATAGCACATGCCCAAGGGTAGGGAGAATAAATTTGAAAATGATCTGATCCTCTCTTCCATGAAAAATATCTTTCTGGTCTAGAGTTGGAAGGCAGAGAAAAGATCAGGTCATTTTCGATGCATTCAGCTTTTTGATGTGAGATTCCCAGGTTACTTTACCTCGTGTCTGCTTAGTGTCTCTCTCTGGAACACCAGCTTTATGGCAGCCGCATCCTTACCTGACTTACTGTTCTATTGCAACAGCACCACAGTGCAGACGCTCAGTTATATTCACTGAATGAATGAAGGGAGAGTCGATACTCCAGTGTCAAACACCTTGGGTGTTTAATTATCTTAATGTTGCAAGTGCTCTGTCCTCCCTTGGCCTCTGTGCGTCCACCAGCTAAGCACACAGCTGCTGCCCACTTCAGCCTGGGAGCCATCACTGCTGAGGGCGGCTAGAATCTTCCCCCAGTTAATGTTACAGCACAAGACACAAATGGGATCCAGCAATCAATCTCTCTCTCTCTCTCTCTCTTCCTCCTCACTTTTTTATAAATTCTAATATAGCACTTCAGCATCTAAAATGACTCACCCACTAGTTTATTAGTCACAGACTACTGGTTACAACTGGTTTTTAATGTCAGGTAGCTGTCAGCTATAAGGTTAAAAGATGTTTGTCTTTATTTAAGTGGAGAGAAAGGCTTTACCTGGTATGAAGGATAATGGTGCCATGAGACACATGGCTATCAGTTGTGGTTGAAAGTAGCTGTGTTTATAAACAAGAGTAAGGTCATGCTTACTTCAAGGACTAAACTGCTCTTTATTTTTTTAAAACTGCTCTTTAATAGGAAGTGTGCTAGGAACAAGAGCAAGGGTCACATTTCTTTTATCAGGCATTACAGAGAGTGAGCAAATGTCAGTACATTCATTGAAAGCACCAGGCAACCATTCAAACACCGTAAGTACCGGTTACTCTGACAAGAGATCAGGAGATGTCAGAATAGAGCCCTTAGTCCATAGGCCAGCACACACTCCTTGCCAGCTTCCAAGGGTTCTGCAAATTCAGTTTGTGCCTATTACATCTCCCACCCCCCACCCAAAGTGACTATGAATAGCTAATGGCAAGGTAAGCTCAAACTAATTAACATGGCCCAAAACAATAGAAAAAAAAAAGGACACCAGACCTTAACCTCAAACCAACAAAGTTCTGAGCTTTTAACAATCTGTAATTTTTAAACACAGCCCACAGCAAATTAATTTATGTCCCTGTGGTTACTTATATATTAAAAAAGAGAAAAAATAAATAAAAGAGAGAATACAGGTTTCCACTTTATTTATCTAATACACTGACACTGAGAGCATTGGTTGAAGGGATGTATTCAGTAATTCCTATTGTTTGTGAAATGAGTCGGATTTCTAAAAATGATCGAAATGTGCAAATAATCTGATTAGTAAATTCCCCCTCCCATCTCTCTGAAATAGAAGCCTTCAATCAGCAGGGACTAGAGGGGAAAGACATTAAAATGAATTAAATTATACCTGACGACTGCAAGAAAGGCATATGTAAGTAGATTTAGAGAGATGCTGACTTTCTTTAGGGAGTCCATTTGACATCCGTTTTATAGATGATCAGCTTCAAATGAATGGAAAGAGGAGGGAGGAAAGAGAACTGGGGCAGTGGTACGGGCTAAGCACATACTTTCGTTCTATTAGAGTATTGTTTCTTCAGTGGCAACCAAGCTAAAATTTAACACTTAACATAACCAAATACAGATTTTTTGGTTTGTTTTTTGTTTTTTGTTTTTTGATCTCTAGCTTTCAATCTATATTGAGTACAGCTCAGTGTTCCCAGGAATTTTCTGCCATATATAAATTCTTTAGATGTTAATTAATAGATGTTAACTGAAACGTGGTAGCATTAGATAAATCTGCTTAATCCAGGGCCTCCCAAAGGTAAAAGAATGTGCCACATGGCAGGAATTTTGCTGCTTATAAAAAGGAAAATGAACTTCCAAAAGTGCTATAAAATGTCATATGGTAGAAAAGCATGGTTCTTTCTAATAAAAATAATAGCCAATTAAAAAGTCCTTTTGTAAGCCAGGCAGAAGACTAAATGTATCTATAATAGTCATGGGCTAAATTATATCCCCAGAAGATTCATATGTTGAAGTCTTTACCCCAGGACCTCTGACGTGGATACATTTGAACATAGGGACTTTAAGGAAATAAGTAATTTAAAATGAAGTGGACCTTAATCTAATATAACTGATGTCTTTCTCTAAAGAGGCTAGTCCCAGACTAAGGGGTGACCATGTGTGGACACAGCAAGAAGGTAGCTGTATGCAAATAAGAAGGGAGACCAGGAAGGAGAAAAAACTTGCCAATGCCTTGACCTTGGACTTTCAGCCTGTGAAGAAATAAATTTCTGTTGTTTAGGCCACACATCTGTGGTATCTTACTACGTCAGCCCTACCAAATTAGTACAAGTTCTCACATCACTGAATCCCCTCAATGTCCCTGTGATGAACACAGCATGATTATTACCGTTCATTTGTACAGATGAGAAAACTGGAGGTCACAGGGCCTTGAGTTTCATTGGCACAAAGTCTGATTGAAGGCTGTATTTTTAAAAGACCCACTTGCTTTTACTTCCATGAATTCCCAGCAGCTCTTTCTCAGGTCCCATTCTTCCTAATCCTAGATACCTTTACTAAAGAAAAAAAAGACTTGTCAAGAGGTGAATTGTGGTCCAGAGAAGGGCAAGTAGTCTCTACTTTTTCTGTATTTCCCAATTTTTCTGCAACAAACTTGCCTTAGGTTTCTAATTTAAGACTAAATATAAATGAGGAAAGAAAGATTCATGATTAACCCCAGTTATTCTAATTTGTGTCCCTGCTATATCCCCATAGATGACATGCTTCCACCCTGTCACACCTCCTCTTGGTGACCCTTTGCTTTTCTGTTATTCTCAAAGTCATTCCTTTTTTAAGATTTATTTATTTATTTATTTATTTATTTATTTATTTATTTATCTATTTATTTATGATAGACAGAGAGAGAGAGAGGGAGAGGGAGGCAGAGACACAGGCAGAGGGAGAAGGAGGCTCCATGCCGGGAGCCCGATGCAGGACTCGATCCCGGGACTCCAGGATCATGCCCTGGGCCAAAGGCAGGCGCCAAACTGCTAAGCCACCTAGGGATCCCCTCCAAGTCATTCCTGTGTGTGTCCTGCCCCAGTCAACCAGTCAGCAAGCTCCTCGAACACAAGGCGGAGTCCCAGTGTGATCTAGATCCCTTAGATCTATATCCCTTGTGTTTAGTCTCTACTTTAGCATAACAAGAATAATATATGCTCTATGAAAACTTCTTTCACATTATTTATCACATATCCTCTACTTAAACAATTTTCTAAATTTGGAAATGTCTTTTTGCTTAAAGATCATCCCATATTTAGGGCTTTTTTTTCTTTTTAGACTTGACGTCTTAATTAGCATACTATCAAGTCAAAAACTTTGGATACATTTGACACTGGGATCCAAATTGCTGAAGAGCTTTCTTGAAGAGGGGTAGACTCTCAGCAATGGGTGAATGCCAGCTGCATCCTTGCCAGCACTGGTCATTTTCATTTATTAAAAAAAAAAAATCTTGGCCAGTTAGCAGGTGAAAGTGACATCTCTTGATCGCTTAAATTAGCCTTTCTTAAAAGCTGAGCATTCTTTTTACATGTTTGTTTAACAATTTAATATCCTCTTTTGAGTGTTTTAACCTATTATTTATTGAGGTCTTAGTTTATTTATCTGTTTGTACAGATAAATAACTCTGTAACTCTTAGAATGTAAGTATAATAATCTTTTGACATACTTACTAGAACTATTTTTCCCAGTCTGCCTTGTAATTAAAGGAAATAAGATTTTAAATTTTACAAAGAAAATCTCTGTAGTTTTTTCCAGTACCTCTAGACTTCTAATTTCTATAGTACTTCCTTTTTTCAGTTAATTTCTTTTCTATCCTTTCATGATACTCAGATTTTCAGTGCTTTACAACAAATGCTCATGTGAAAAGCACAACCTGCCGACCACAACAAAAATCAGTTGTTTGCAATAGATGGGGAATAAATAGGGAATGGGAGTGTTGCTTCAGACGTTGTTTTCCCAAGGGCTATCCAGACTCCTCGTTTGTATCTGCAATATTCTGCCCCTTTTCCTGCTCCCTGAGACTAAAAGCCTTTGTCCTGGATTACACAGTCATTCGGAATTTCAGGTTTGGCGTCCAACTTCTGCCAGCAAAGAAAGAGAAGACAAAGAAGAGAATTCTTTAGAGCTCACAATATTCATTGGCTCAACATAGCCTTTTCTTCTTTCCACATTCTTTTTATTATTTGGTCTGAAATCACAGCTAGAATCTAAGTCCTTTGAGGGAAGGGACCACCAAAATAAATATAGATCATAGTGGCTTAATATAAAAACTACAGCCTATACACCCTGTTTGTTCTTTCTAGCATTCTGGCTGTTTTTTTTAAGACATTCCTGCTAATCACCAATATGTTTTATGCCTATAGACTTCTATGACCTTGGGAGCAACCTAGCTTATTCTCTCTCTCTCTAAGAGCTAGAAAACCCAAGGGGTACCTGAGTGGCTCGGCCCATTAAGCATCTGACTCTTGGTTTCAGTTCAGGTCATGGTCTCACAGTCATGGGATCCAGCCCAGAGTCAGGCTCCACAGGAGTCTGCTTGAGACTCCTGTTTCCTTCCTCTCTGCTCCTCCCCACCTCCAAAAATAAATAAGTAAAATCTTAAAAAAAAAAAAGCTAGAAGACTCACTGCCTCCAAAAGAGAAATCCTAATCTTGGTTCCAGATAGCCTGAGATGGCTTCATGATAATTTGGATGAGCTACTTACCTCTTTGGCATGTTGCCTCACCTGCAACTGTGGGAATAATTGTAACTGCTCCAAACCTTGTGTGATGCTCTCTAATTTGATTAAATGAAGTAAAGCATATGAAAAGATCTGGCCTGTAACGGGTTCTCAAAAAATGGTGGTTCTTTTCCCTCTAGAAGTTGCACTTGCTATGCCTCCAGTTGCCCTAGGATAATCAACTGATGAAAGCTGACCTAACCCCAGTCCCAAGCCCCTCGTTAACCTCCCAGATTTAAACTTGCCCTGTGGAGCAGGGATTTATTTAAAGGACCAGCCCAGGATGAACTGGTTCTAATCCTGACCAAGTACAATTACCAAATCACTTCAACTCTCACATGGCTTTGAATATAATATGCTTTATATAATACAGATTATCTTAGGTTCTTCATGAGATTATAAACAGCCTAGGTTAAAGAGTGTCTTTTTTTTTTTTTTTTTTTTTAAAGAGTGTCTTAATTACCTCTTAACACCACAGAAGAACTAGCATGGTGCTCAATACTAGTGGATGCATAGTAAATACTTGTTGAATTAGATTTCCCATCACCCCATACTGAGAGGAAAGGTATCATGTCTCAGTGGGAAAAGTAAGAAAACTGAGTCCTAAAAGAATCATCCACATGCTTGTCTGTCTACCCAAGCATCAGTCCTGGATATTCATCCCTCCACATGTGATTGAAGGAGCACATACTGGTTAGCTTCAGCCAAATAACACAGCCATAATTGTTCTTTCCAGGGATTGGTTTAAGTCTGAACCAACAGGCAGAAGGAAGAGTCTCCTGAGAAAAATGTCTGCTCTTAAAAAGAAACACATGGGAAGAGAGAATCCAACTTCTTTGGAAAGATGCTGTCATACTAGCATGTGACCATGGGAGCAACAGCCTGATGGACAAGGCCAACATGCCGGGAAGCCAAGACAGGAATAACTCAGGGCTCAATGATCTTGGCTTAATGCTGTGGCTCAGTGATCCCAGACCCAGCCACCTCTGTACGTCTTGCTATGTAAGATATTTAATGTGCTACTGTAAACCAGGTCATTTCTTGCATCCAAAATTAGCCCTAACCCTTCCAAGATACCATGGATGCTAAGAAAGAAAAGCCTTAGTTCGCCTGGAGAGAAGTACAGCTCAGGTTTTGGGATTGACCTACACTGAGGGAGCATATTAGTGACCTGGTCAGTCTTTGTCTTGATTTAAAGCTTGCACAAGGCACACTGTTCCCTATGATATCCTTGAAGCAAGAGGAAGATTCAAAACCTCCCTGATGTCCCCAAGGAAGTGTAAGTCTCCCCAGATCCATGAGATGTGACCTGCCGGCCTGACACTGCATGTCAGAGCAGACTAGTGTACTTCTGCTCAGCAGTGCTGGGTACACAGTAGGTGCTCATGAAACATATGTGCATTGGCTGATCAAGAAACTCTGAGTAATAGCTTCTAGGCAGCAGAGGCCCCAGAAGCAGAGGAGAGAAGGGAAAACAGGAATCAGAGGAAAATGTAACCCCACTTCACTTCTCTGATAAAAAATTTATCCTAGTTTTTGCTTTGAAACATTACCAGACCTCATCTCAGAAATTGGCAGTGACTTGCACTCAGAGTTCAGAGGCCCCATGTGAATGTATGAGAAGCAGCTCTTCAATTATACAGCTGAAGCTTTTCTGTGGAACTCCTTCCAAATTACCATCTTAACATGGTAATTATTATTTTTTTTTGTATGTGTGCCCTGAACAGATTTTTAAATCTGGAAGCAGAGAAGGAACTTTGGAGAAACATGTGTCTGGATGACAAAAATGCTTCTTTGTGAGAGTTTGAATTCTTTTCAGCTATTATGTATTTCATAAACATCACACAGAATTGGCAGACACTCTGGTTTAGGTGTTGGTGGAGACTTTTTTAATTCTAAATACAAAGTGAGGCCCTGTCTTCTCTTCGCTATGTTTTATTTTTCTTGTGTTATAAATAGAAACTATACTGATCTTTAATAAAGATAGGTGGGACAGGACAACTATTTAATTTCCACAGCACTAACTTGTGTTTTACTTCCTGCATGTAAAACATAGCGCTAAATTCAGAGTTTTCTATTGTTCTTCTCTACCTCTAGATCCTCTGCTACAGGGCACTCTAGCCAGAGTAAAACAGGGAGCTAGAGCTGGGGAAAAAACAAAGGAAGGTATGAATAGAACATAGGAGGGGCTCAATCTGATATATATAAATAATTCCAGGGGTGTGGATCAGGTCAACAGGAGTCAGAGACATAGGCCATGGTGGACCAGGGCAGGAGGCAATGGAAATTCTAGGCTGAACAAGTAAGGATAAGACAGGACCTCAGTCTTAGGTTTTCTATTGTTCTTCTCTACCTCTAGATCCTCTGCTACAGGGCACTCTAGCCAGAGTAAAACAGGGAGCTAGAGCTGGGGAAAAAACAAAGGAAGGTATGAATAGAACATAGGAGGGGCTCAATCTGATATATATAAATAATTCCAGGGGTGTGGATCAGGTCAACAGGAGTCAGAGACATAGGCCATGGTGGACCAGGGCAGGAGGCAATGGAAATTCTAGGCTGAACAAGTAAGGATAAGACAGGACCTCAGTCTTACAGTGGCTGCCAGGTTGGAATTAAACTACAAGGTAAAGGCCTAGTTGAAAATACAGCCAAGTTCCCAGTTTTGGAAGGAAAGCTCATTGTCAAAGTCAGTGGTCAAGACTAAATTCATGAATTTGAGATTCTCAAACTTCTGAGTAAGTGCAATGTTGGTCAGGCAAGCTGGCATAAAGCTGGGCCAGTCAAGCAGTGATAGCACTGGATGGAGGGACTGTGGGGAGCCCAGCATATTCCCATAGATCGTGGTCTCCAGGCTCATTTCCCAAGAATCAGGTGGTGCATCAGAGAGTGGGCATATCTTCCCAACCCTCTAACTGCAAGATGAACATGCAATGTGGAGGAAATTTAATCAAACTACCTAGTCTTGCCTTTATTTTTTTCCCTTTTCAAGAATTCTTAAAGAGAGAGAAAGGGAAGACAGAGGTGAGAGAGTTAAACTTTCAAAGTAATTTTTTGTCATATTCTTTTTTTTTCTAAGATTCCATTCATTTATTGGAGAGAGAGAGAGAACATGAGCAGGGGGAGGTGCTGTGGGAGAGGCTGGGGGAGAGGGAGAAGCAGACTCCCCACTGAGCAGGGAACCCAACATGGGACTGGATCCCAGGACCCTGAGATCATAACCTGAGCCGAAGGCAGACACTTCAACAACTGAGCCACTCAGGTGCCCCAATTTTTGTCACATTCTAAAAAAGAAAGTGGGGATCCCTGGGTGGCGCAGCGGTTTGGCGCCTGCCTTTGGCCCGGGGCGCGATCCTGGAGACCCGGGATCGAAGCCCACGTCGGGCTCCCTGTGCATGGAGCCTGCTTCTCCCTCTGCCTCTGTCTCTGCCTCTCTCTCTCTCTCTCTCTGTATGACTATCATAAATAAATTTTTTAAAAAATTTTAAAAAAAAAAAGAAAGCGGACTCTGTTAGTTAACTCAGATAAGTGGCATCACATAATATTTGTCTTCTGTGACTAACTTACCTCATGCAGCATAATGGCCTCAAGATTCACCCATGTTGTCCCATAGCACAGAATTTCCTTCTTTTTTAAGGCTGAATAATATGCCACTGTATGTACACAGTATATTTTCTTTATCCATCCATCAATCGGAGAGGGGCAAATGGGGTGTTGCTGTTTACCAGGTATAAAGTTTCAGTTATATAAGATGACTCAGTCCTAAAGATCTGTTGTACATCATAGCTGTAATTAACAATACTGCATTGTATACTTAAAATTTGGTGAAAGGAATAGATCTCATGTTAAATGTTATCACAATAAAGAGAAAAAGTGCAATTCCTTTTATTACAAGATTTTGTTAATTGTTTTCTCCCAAACCTGTGAAAGAACAGCCTGTATAAAACTTCCCACCAGCTTCTGAGTTAGCTACACACAACAGAAGAAACAGAGTACATGGAAGAAGGGGAGAGGCTTTAATTCCTGACCTAGCTACTGCTGTCACAGGGACCACTATAAGCTGGAAAGTCTGGATCAGTCCAGGCACCCAGGTCTACATACACAAGGAGTGCACATGCAGAGCACAAGGTCAAGTTAGAAAATCACAATCCTCCATTCAATCTCAGGCCTTTTCTTTTTTTTTTTTTTTTTCCTGTATTAACAAAGCAAATTCTAGAAATGGGGAACATATCCTGCCCCAGGCAGAGCCCTCTTACAGGTGGGAATGACCTGCACATGTGTCCCTACTCTCCAGGCCTGGGAGGAAGTTATCAGAAACAAAGCAAATGTGAATCAAAAGTGCTGGCAGGACCAGAATAACTGAGATGTCAGCAATACAGGTAGTTAAATAACAAATGGACATGCCACCATTAGAAATGACAATGACGATGTATGTTCATCAACATGGAGAGATGCTAGCTCCACATATTGTTAATAGGAAAAGAGAGAGGTAAAAAAAATAAAATACCATTACAGCATTGCAGTAGTTCATAGCATGTAACACATATTCCAAAAGTCTGGTAGGAAAAACATCAATGTGTGAGTGATGTTTCTCTGTGTTAAGAGTGTAGAGATTTATTTTTTTTTAATCTCAATCTTATACTTTTAATGGCTGAAACAGATTTCCTTTGTAACTATTGTTCAAGTATAGCTAATAAAAATACTTTTTAAAGATGTTGACCCTCCCCTCTTCCAAAGTGCTACAAATATTGTCCTGGATTGAGCTCAGGGCTGGAAAAAAGTCAAAGATTCCTGAGCAGGAAGGAGTTAAAATTAAAATTCTTGAAAAATGGGAAAAAATTCAGCTTTTCTTTGCAATGACATGTGCTATCTCACGGTGGGATAATTGCAACAAGTCATGGGGGGAAATTGGTACAATTATATTTAATTGGTTCCAAAGGTTATTGTCTGTTTCAAACTTTACCTCTGAAGAATATCAGCAGAGAGATGTAACCTGTGTGAATTTTTTGTCTTCCTATCAGGAATTACTGCAGGGATAATAGATCAGATTATTGTTCCACTTATTGTATAATATATGATTTTTAGCACTGTCTATAAAATATAAACAAAATGAAATCTGAGTACTGACATGCTGAAAACAATTAATGACAGTTCATCATAGTCAGACTTCAATATATTAAAAAGAGCAACAGTATGTTAAGTGTTGGCAAAATTGTATCGCCAAGGCCAATCAATTTTAACAGAGTTTTTGTTTGTGAGTAATTAGTATTAAAAAATGCCAGTTGTTCTTAAGTACCATGGATAGTGAAGAAAATTGAGGCATGCATGACAGGAAGCAGATGGATCATCCAATTATTTTCCAATTACAGGTGACACATTGAGTACAAAAACCTGCAAGTCATCTATTTGTCCATTTCACAGCTGTGTTTCTTATAATAAATAAATACATTATTTCGTGAGTACAGCATCTTATCACAGCCAGAAAACTAAAAGCATACCCACACACAATATGTATGTCCTGAATGGAACCCCAGGAAGGAAGAATGTGGCTGTGTGGGTGGGGGCTATAGGCACCAGGAAAGTTGCCCCTAATCAGGGACAATTAATGGTGGGGAAGCTTTCTTTCTCAGATAGATGAAGCCAGGCTTAGAAACCTGTGTGTTCACCAGCAACTAATGTGTGTGGCAAGCCCTCGTCCAGGTTGCTGATGTAAATGAAGTTCATCATACTCCATTTGAGACTCTGCAACTTGCAGTACCACAGAGCTGAGGGAGAGAGATCCAAGCCAACCTCCAGTACTGTCATTAAAGTTTATAACTGAAAAAAAATTTTTAATACAGATTCACATGTGTTGTGAGAAGTAATGCTGAGATTCTTGTATACTTTGCCTAGTTTCTCCAATGGTGACATTGTACGAAACTGTAGCATAGTGTTACAATCAGGATATTGCCATCTCATTCAATTATTTATTGTCTGATCTTTTTCAAATTTCCTGTTTTCTTGTTCTCGCACACAAATGTACGTGTATATATGTCCTTGTGTGTATGTGTAAAGTTTAAAAATCTTCACTCCCCAGAAATGAGTGGCCTTCATTCTCAAGTAAAACAGCTGGATTATTATGTATTCTCATAGGCTCCCCCTGTTAGAGTGGGGTGGGTTGGGGAGTCTAGGGGGTTTGAAGGACAGACTGAATCATTCATCGAATGGTATATATTCATTGGCTGTCAACTACTCTCAGCTAAGTGTTAGGAGTCCGTCCTACCTTTAAGTAAGCATGCTGACAAGGATTTGTAGAGAGGATGGTGCTACTTACTTTCTGAACACCCTGTCTATATTTCACACCTGCTCCACCCACTCCCCATCTCCCTAGACTATTGCATCCTTCACTACCTGTCCAGAAGTATCCTTTATTCATAATTCCTGTCCTTGAAAAATCCAAAGCAAACCGAATTTTATGCACTGCTAAGGGCTCGGACTCTGGCCTCCGTCAGATCTAAGTTCAAATCCCAAGTTTTCACCTGCCTTATCTTGGGCAATTAATCTCAAGTACTCAGGAATCAGCTTCTACATCTGAAATATGGGGTTAATAAAAGTCCTTATTTCACAGGATTATGAGAGTAAAGAAAATACTTCCACAAAGCACTTATGGAGGAGTCTGGCACACTAAATACGTTATCTTCATATTATGTTAATGTTACATGACTATATAAGCAAATATTTATATTTCATAGTATTATAATCTTTAAGAAATATAAGAAAATTTATTTTGAGGAATGAACAGCATATTGCTTTGTGGAAAGAAGAAATGTTGTGTCACCTGACAAATTATCTTCTCAGTGCCAGAGTCTTGGTACTTAGAGCTGGAGGTTTCCTTAAAGTGGGCCATTTATACTCATGATTTGTGTGTGCAAAAAGAGCTGAGGTGTCCATGATGCACATTTCTCCACTGAGGCCTGAGCTCCCTAGTGTCCTGCATGGCATGGGGAAAGCTGCACAGTTACCTTCAGTCTCTGTTTTGAGGGGACACAGGCTTCTATGGGATTGTGTCGGCGGGGAATAGGTGATGGGTTAAAACATATGGTAAAAAGGATCTTGGAGTCATTCCTAAGACATAAGAGGCAAGCTAGGGGATCTGGTTTGGACACCAGTATATTGGTATCTAGGAATTGTTCTCTGATTTCTGGGGATGATTGACAGTCTGCCAAAGATGGAGAATCTCTGGCACCAACACTCCTGATCCAGGACTTCTGGCTGGAGCATGCTGCTGTCAGTGTTACTAAGTTCTCCTTTCAGAGAGCCTCATGTCGGCCACCTGGTAAAGAGGCTAGAAAGAAGGGGATGCAGTTTGGAAGCAAAAATAGAAGGAAAGAAAAGGACATTGCCCACTGATACCAAATCAAGAATAGAAAACCTGACCCCTGTCCTGTTTTGCTTTCAATACGTTTCAAAGAAGAAAGTAGGAAAAGGGATTTGTGTAATGGAACAGTAGGTGTGAGGGCTCTGGACTACAATTAGCTTTGCTCACAAATAAGGTTAAGGATGCACTGCTATGTGTGGAGGGTAAGGCTGCACAAAAGCAAGCTCTACTAGCAATACTTCAGCAAATTCAGGGGTTCAACTTTGCACTTTTCAATGTGAATTGTCTAATTATTTAATGAATTGCCACCTTTTATTGAACCTTTACTATGTGCTAAGAACAGTGTTAAGTACTTTCAGTGAACATGGAACATTGCATATACAAGCAAGAGCACATCTGCCATTTATCTCAGGTCACCTGGAAAGGGAGCGACAGACCAGATTTTGACTTCCAACCTTGGTAGGGTGTTTAAGTGCTCAAATGCCTGGATTTCAACAGTTCAAATATAACTTTCTGCTCTTGGCATTTGCTCCAGGAAATCTCTGTACTACTCTGCTATGCATGTTCTGTTTTCACACATCCCCATTGTCTCCCAGCGTTTGAAGGCAAGGAGCCACTTACTGCAGCCTGTGACTCTTTACCACAAATGATGCTCCTGACTTTGAATGGAAGCACAGTGCTGTCATTGATTTATGTGATTTATCTGGCCTAAGATCAGGTCTCTGTCGACATATGACCAGGCAATGACACAAACAGAGACTTAACTTCCCACCCGCCATGGTGCATCCTTCCTTCCATTAGGGGTGAGGCAAGGTGGACAATCCAGTTTGGAATTATCACAGCTGCTGTGAGGCAGCTCCCATCCTTCTGCCACTCCAAGCAGTGCTGGTGTGAAAACACAGGGAACATGTTTTATCCTAACATGTACCAGGATTCCATTTAGGTAAGGAAATACATGAATAGAAAGACAAGTGTCTGGTGCAAGATGGGATCCAAAGACCTAGGAATCAGGCCTTCAGAGAAAAAGTCCATCTGCCTCCGTTTTGGACACAGAGAGGCATTCATGGTTCTAGGCAGGAAGAGAATGAACAAGAGAAGGAGTTGGAGAGATTAGAGAAGAAAATGGATTCAGAGCCAGGTCCTATATGATGACGTTGCTAAAAAGGTATTTGGAAAGGAGAAATAGACCACTTTGTTTGCTCTGTGATGTGTGATGTGACACCCACGCTGTGAAGTCATGGGTTCACGGGGTTTGGGAATGTGGGTGAGAGGTTGATAAGAAATCAATGAAGAGGGATCCCTGGGTGGCGCAGCGGTTTAGCGCCTGCCTTTGGCCCAGGGCGCGATCCTGAAGACCCAGGATCGAATCCCACGTCGGGCTCCTGGTGCGTGGAGCCTGCTTCTCCCTCTGCCTGTGTCTCTGACTCTCTCTCTCTCTCTCTGTGTGACTATCATAAATAAATAAAAAATAAAATAAAATTTATAAAAAAAAAAAAGAAAGAAAGAAATCAATGAAGGCACTGAATTTTAAGTCTGGATCAATCTAGAGCCCAAGAGGCAGCAGAGGCCACAGAAATCAGTCCCCTAGATATTTACAGAAATACTGAGGAGGGCTTTGGACCACCACTAGCCACCGAATTTTATGTGTGGTTTTTGTTTGTTTATCTTTTACGGCAGTTTTAGGTTCACAGAAAAATTGAGGGGAAGGTACAGAGACTTCCCATGTACCTCTGCCCACACACATGCATAGCCTTCCCCATTAACAATATCCCCACCAGAATGGTGGTTGCTACTGATCAACCTACACTGACACATCTTAATCACCCAAAATCTACAGGTCATACTATGGTTCATTCTTGCTGTCGTATATTTTATGAGTTTGGGCAAATGTAGAATGAAATGTATCCAATATTAAGGAATTGTACAGCATATATTTTCACTGTGCTCTCTCTAATCACCCCTCCCCATCTTCCTCAACTCCTAGCAACCACTGATATTTTTAGTCTCCATAGTTTTACCTTTTCCACAATGTCATATAATTGAAATCATATAATATGCAGCCTTTTCAGATTGGCTTCTTTCACTTGGTAATATGCATTAAGGTTCCTTCATGTCTTGTCATGACTTGGTAGTTTATTTAACACTGAATAATATTCCATTGTCTAGACATACTATGGTTTATTTATCCAATCACCAACTAAAGGACATCTTGGTTGCTTCTAAGTTTGGGCAATTATGATTAAGCTGTTATAAACATCTGTGTGCAGGTTTTTGTGTGGTTGTAAGTTTTCAACTCTTTTGGATAAATACTAAGGAGCATGATTCCTGGATCCTATGGGAAGAGTATGTTTAATTTCATAAGAAATCACCAAACTGTCTTCCAAAGTGTCTGTACCATTTTATATTCACCAGCAGTGAATAAAATTTCCTGTTGTCCCACATCCTCCCCAGTATTTGCTGTTGTTGGTATTCCAGATTTTGGCCATTCTAACAGACATGAAATGGTATCTCATTGCTGTTTTAATTTGCAATTCCTTGATGACACAGAATGTGCAGCATCTTTTCATATGCTTATTTGCCATCTGTGCATCTTCTCTGGTGAGGTGTCTGTTAAGATCTGGCCCATTTTTTAATAGGTTGTTTGTTTTCTTATTGTTGAGTTTTAAGAGTTCTTTGCATATTTGATAATTCTTTATCAGAGGTGTCTTTTGCAAATATTTTCTCTCAGACTGTGGCTTGTTTTTTAAAGGAAAAGCATGTGTTTAGAATCATCTGTCTAGATATCAATGGTCAAGAGCTCTTGCTAACATCTTGTTTACGTTTCTTTTTTTTTTTTTTTTTTTACGTTTCTTTTTTTCACACACCTACACACCTTCGGGTAGGTACTTGGTTATAAGCATGGGCTTTCTAGACACAGATGAGGAATTCTGGGAAAGGAGAGTTGGTTTGCTTTAACAAAGGCCACCCAGGAAAGTTCATCACACCAATCTCCATCTCTAGCTGTGTCATGCACAGATCACATCTTTGTCTTTTGCAAAGCACAATGTGCAGAAAGAATGGCCACTGTCTTGAAGATTCTCAGAAGTACAACCTGTGCAAATTCTGGGCTCACAGTCCCTGAGAGTCCCAGTTGCCTTGAGTTTAGAGCTTAACTTTTCTGGTGAATTTTTTTTATGCCAATTTGAGTGAATTCAGTCAAGAAGAAAAATATAAAGCCTGTGATATATGATCCTAACTCTTTCCAAATACTGATTTAGTTTACAGTTTTTCTTCAAGACATTGCTTTCTCTTTAAAGTACATATTTATTCATTTATTCAGGTCTCTGGGCAGGTGATTGCCAAGGCCAGGGCCTCTGCAGGGAAGAACATTACTGTTAGTGGAAGAAAAATCCCAGGAGTTTTGGATATACTTGTTAGGTATACAGATTGTGAGTTTTCTAAATGAAAGATTGCGATGTCACGCCAATAAACTAGCAAGAGAAAAGCACCCTTGTGTCTATAATTGGAGAATGGTAAAGTGGAGGGGATTTGGATGCAATCATAATGCGAATCAGTCAGTTGTTGCAGAAGAAGAGTAAGAGAAAGTCCACATTTACATTAAAACCACCTAACAAGAATCTCACTCAGTTCCTCTTCATGCGACCTGGTTCTAGCCCCTAATTTATTTTTATTACATTTTGTGGAAGGGAAACTCACTTCAACAGCGACATTTCCATTTAAGGCAGCTTTGGCTTGCAATTTGCATGCAAACGCCTGATGAAACTGTTTAGCAAATCCATCATGGTGCAGACAGAGCAGAAGCACTCTTGAGAAAGGCAGGGAGAGCAGAATTAGGTCTCCTGCCCTGTTGAGCTCAAAGTAGAAGAATCAGAAACCGTGTGTAGGTGGAAGTGCGGGTGAGGCAGGAAACTCTTTGGAGTCATCAACCAGGTTCCATTTCAGGTTTCCATTTCTCCAGTCCCACCTCTTCTCATCTCCATGTCCTCAGCCTCACCGGAAAAGTCTCAACTGCACTGCAGCTTTCCTAATGATATAGAGCAACTATCATTTTCTGCAAAGGAGCCTGTTTTTACTTTGCACTTCCAGCAGGCCAGCTCTCCCCATTACTCCACATAAATTGGTCAAGAAATCTTCTGGGACTGTAAACCAGGTGTGCTGTGAATTCAGATCACACTGCAGTATCTAGGAGCTCCAGAACAAAAGCTGGGCAGCCTCCTCACTGTCAGTAAGAATCCAAACTGTTCTTCAAGATACACTTGTTGCAGGTAGACTTCCCAAAACCTCACCTCATAGGAGTTGTGCCTGTCTTATTTCTCAGAGAACAAATAATGGTAACTTTCTACAGACCCATCAGAGTGACTTGTGCTATTTTTATCATCTTATGTGTGTATATATTTGACCTACTTTGGAGATATATACACACACACACACACACACACACACACACACACATATATCTGTCCTTAACTGCTTAATTAAATTATAACCTCTGTAAGGACATTGGTCCTCACCTTAAAAACAACTAGCATTTATAATGCTCTGCAGTTCCAAGGCCACATCTCATTGGCCTCCATCCCCTCAAAATTCCATCAGTAAGTGTGTTATCTTTACCCACTCCAATGAACAGTTCAAATAAGTCTATTGGAAAAGCAAAATATAAAGCATTAAATCATAATGTGTCCATGGAGAAGCTCAGACATGTGCTTGTAAATCTTCCTGTGCTTCCAACACGAAAGAACATTCAATCTGTTTCATTCCAAATGCTCTTGTTCACTCCAGTATTGTTCACAGAGAAAGGCCAGTGGGGTTTGCAGATCTTGGCTTTTGAAATATCACATTTTTCAGGCTCCATGTAAAAATGTCACTGAGTTGATTCAAACTTTCTTTTATGGGGCAGAGACTGGAAAATCAGCAAAGGGTTTATCTGTGCTAATTCATTGAAGAACCCAGCAGCCCTGCCTCTAGTAAAGACCAAATAATAATCCTAATATCAAAATCTTGAGAACTTTGCTCCGGGAGTTCTTTGCAAAAAAGTCATTATATTTTATAAACCTTTCGAGCACCACAATTGCCCTGGTCTACCTGGGAATCGAGACTTTGCCAAACTATCTATTGGAATAACTTTAAAATTTTGTTTAAAGTAGAGTTTGTTGGTTCTACATTGGGAACTTTTTGTATTGGGGTGACAAAGATGTCATCTGCCTATGCCCGAGCTTGTTCTGATCTAATGCATTGTAGATGTCCCCTGTCCCTTGTGTAAATAAGTGAGGACCACGATTTGCCATCATTAACTAAGCAGATGACTGATTTTAGCTCAGATACCATATTAACAATCTGTTCACAAGTGAAAAAAGCCCTAAGTTGTTCATTTAATTTCAAACTAGGAGAAAATGCATTTAGTAAATTTACTCCTGCCACATCACTGAAATTTTTAACAAAAGGCACAGCTTTCTTCTGCAGCCGTCTCAAGCCTTAGGAGAGTCAATCTCCTCAAGACACACTGTGCGATGAACGAGCAAGAGGGTCAAGTACTTGGAATACTTGTCTGTAATTACATGGAATACTTGTCTGTAATTACAAAAGCAAAGAAGGTGTGTCAGACACAGATGCAATTATTTCAGCCCAGTTCCTTCAGAAACTCTGTGCTCCCTGACCTTTACCCACTCCCAAAATTCATACTATTCACCATCCACATCATATTCACCCAGTCGCAAGGCAATTTCCATAGATCAACATTGAGCAGATCTTCAAAAAAGAAAAGGATAATGATCATCATAATTCTTTGAGAATCTTAGTAGTATCAGGAACTCCATCAACCATTTTCCCATTAGTTATTCTATTTAAAACCGTGGTAGAAAATAAATGAATAAATAAATAAATAAATAAATAAATAAATAAATAAATAAAACCGTGGTAGATACTACAATGTACACCCGGCTGTCCCTCCTTCAGGCCTGAGATGCTCATGGCACCAGCTGCTGGGGCTTGGTACTGGTGACTGATGGTTCTCCAGTGATAGATCTTGACCAAAGTGAGCTGGTTTACTAAGGTCAAGTTCCCTTCTTCTTTCTTGCAGAAGGCACTTTCAGAATATCCATTCAGGAATTAAACTGAATATGTCAGTGGCCCAGCTTCCATAATAAAAATGAATAAATAAAAATAACTATACTCATATAAGACTAATGCATGTCAGATATTATACTAAGCGCTTTACAAATAGGAACTCACTTAACCCTGCATACAATCCTCTAAGGTGTACAAGATTATAATTCACATTTTAAGGTTGTTAAAAGCTAAAGCACAGAAAGATTAAGTGACTTGCATAAAGTCACACAGCTAGTTAAGTGACAAAGAAAGATGCACCCAGGCAAACTGGCCCCACCCTTTAATACAGGGCATCATGACCTCAATTAAGCCTTGCAAGTTTTGATTAGTCTAGCTAACTCCAAAAAGCCATCCACATGTCCTTGAAATGGGGTCCTGGCACTAGTAATAAAAACTATTTGTCAGCACCTTCTTTGTGACCACCCTCCAGGCCCTGTAGATTCTGTTTCACCATTGCCCTGCAGAGTAGCTCCTATTTGTATTCACACTCAACAGATGAAGGACCTGAGGGTCGAAAAGATTAAGTTCCTTGTTCACCAGCAGTCAGGGGCAGAGTTGGCACTGGCAGCTATGTCCTTCTGTCCTCAAAGCTCAAGGTATTAACTACTACTCCCCTGTACTGTTTCAGACATAAATGTTGAGAAGAGTATGAGCCTGGGAATTCATAGATGTTGGATAGTTCTAGCCCAGCTTGGGACGCCTGGGTGGCTCAGTAGTCATGACTGACCTGCCTTTGGCTCAGGTCATGATCCTGGGGTCCTGGGATGGAGTCCTGCATCAGGCTCCCTGGAGGGAGTCTGCATCTGCCTCTGCTGTGTCTCTGCCTCCCTCTCTGTGTCTCTCATGAATAAATAAATAAAGTCTTTAAAAAAAAAAAATCCTAGCCCAGCTCTCCTGTCCTATGTTCAAACAAATACTGTTTGGACCAAGGTCAGTGATGATACTGGGGCTTACATTTGAGTCAGGCAGTGCCCTTCCTGTAGATAACTTTCTGAGTGGACTGTGGTTACAATGGACAAGCTGGAAAGCACTACTTCTCATTCTTGGCTCTCTCCACCAGACATGTTCTAAAGAACACCTTAAAGTAATATTAGACTCATTTAAATTATGGCTTGAGTTCTGGTTTATTTACCTTTCTGTTTAAAAGTCATTTCCTGCAGATTACATTCATGATTCTCAGTGATTAGCTGGAAGGTAATAGCAGTTTTCCTTCTTAGCACAAACCTAAATGCAGTTTTGCAATGTGCCCTAAATCTTAAAAAAAAAAAAAAACCCTATAATAAAAAGTTATCTCCTCCAAATAAGTTCAAAAATGGCACCATGACATAAGCTGCTCTGTAAGAAATATGTCTTTAAAAATGACACATCAGTTTACCATGTGTCACTATGAGCGGATATTCAGCTTGTGAGAATGTGTATGTTCTAATTTCTCCATTTGTGTCACTTCCCCATCCCCATTATCCACCTGGTCCCTTTCTGTGAGTCCCCTAGAAATCATGGAGCACCTTTTGGGACACAAAGTTAGGATCATTAAATTGATAACTTTTCAAGGCAAAAGAATTTTCTTTAGTAAAATTATACAATTTAAACGATGATATTCTTTTCTGACAATTTGGCCAGATAAAAGGCAAAACAGTGGAATAAGGAGTAGTGTTGTTCTCCACAGGTTCCCAGGTGTCCCATTGGCTGGGCTGCTGGTTTTTGCCCACAACTCTATCATGTCATAAAAAACAAATAGCTTGGAGTGCCTAGGTGGCTCAGTTGGTTGAGCTAAGCACCTGACTCTTGATTTCAGAACAAGTCACAATCCCAGGGTTGTGAGATCAAGCCCCACACTGGGCTCTGTGCTGGACATGGAGCCTGCTTAAGATTCTCAACCCCCCTACACACACTTGCACATACACTCTCTCTCCAAAATAAATAAATAAATGAATGAATAAATAAATAAATAAATAAATAAATAAATAAATAAATAACCAAAAAAAAAAAAAAAACCTAGCTTATTGCAAAATGTCTCCATCTCAATTAATGAAGACAGATTAATATGGCTTCAGATCTTACTTTGAGTCAAAACTGGACAATATTTTCTTCTTAAAAATTTTAAGAATGTCAATGTTTTAACATCATAGAATAAATGCTTAAAACCTTGTATAATTTTAAAATTAAGTCAGGCAATTGGTTTTATGGTTTTGCTAGTCTGCTTACTCAAAGTTAACATTTTTTAATACTCTTTACTCTGTCATTGATGAATTACAAAAAATGAAGTCTGAATGCTGAAATTGTATGGACATTATTTAAATGGTTGGAACGTCTTCTCCCCAGGAAAAGTGATTAAAGATGAAATATCACTATGGGACTTTGGCTCTGAGAGTATTATTCTAGGAAGGAGTAGTCCTGAGCGGGAACAGGTTTTCTATATTTACCAGCAATTTGAAAACAAACTGGAATCATTTGTGAGATGGAGACTACCAAAGATTCCTTACATAGAAATTCAGCCAAGGGATTCAACTCAACATATACTCACCATGTTCTGTGACACGAGCTCATAAGAACTGCTCTTCCACTGTCTCCCAAACAAGAAAACAGAGACAAAACAAAACAAAACCTGCCAAAATGCTGAGGCTGAAGAACATTTCTAATTAAAGGATAAAAATGTCTACTATTTACTACAGACTATTTTGTAATAAGTGCTTAAAATGTAATATTTTTAATCCTCACAATAACCCTATAAAGTAACTTCTTTCAGGCCTGTTCCATGAAAAGTAAAGTCCAGAGAAATTCAGTAATTCGCTGAATATCACCCTCTGGAAGTCATTGATTCAAATGCAAAGCTGCTTTATTCCACTTCCAAGATCCTAACAACTGTATGCTTCCACATATGCACACACTCATACATACACACACAAGCACACACACACTCTATCACACTCACACATACAGCACAAGGAAACTAATAGTATTATTCAACCCAAGTGTTCTGGGACCACGGAAAAGGAGAGATGAACTCCAAATAAAGGCAAATCCTGGATCATATAGGTTGACTTTCACAAAGCATAATTTTGAGAAAATAAACTTCAAATAGCAATGCATAAAAACTTCTGTGTTATGATAAATTCATTGTGGCCAGCAGAAAATATATTCAGGAACAAACTAAATTAAATTCACTTGAGACAGATCAGGATGTTCATCTTATCTGGTTATAGAATACTCATTTACTTGTTAATGTTAAGGACAAACATTACATTTTCCTTAGAATCCATAGGTCATATTTTCCATTAGATTTCAGACTTTAGCAGGTTGGGGAAGGGACTGACTTCATTTGGTTTAAAATGGAATCTCATTAAGAGTAAACGTGACTGTGGAGGTAAACAACATGAAGCCTAATGCCCAGCATATAGTGTGGCTTAATAAGTATTTGATG
Organism: Canis aureus; assembly: GCF_053574225.1. Taxonomy (NCBI): domain Eukaryota; kingdom Metazoa; phylum Chordata; class Mammalia; order Carnivora; family Canidae; genus Canis; species Canis aureus. Next base: position 20,175,405 of record NC_135639.1, on the reverse strand, counting down.
AAACTTGATTGAATGGCAAATACAGTCTATTGACCTATTGCTGTATGGTATGTGAAACATTTTTAAGATCCTAAAAGTTCATTAGGTATAGGCAAAATTTCAGTATCTTGCAATTTTATTTAAAAATAAATACGATCTACGGTATGGATAAATTCCCACATTTTGCTCCATTTTCAAGTGTTAGGTTTGGGTACACCCCCTTCCCAAAATTACCAAGAATTCCTTTAAGAAAAGCCATGCTTATCTATTCATTAGGAGGAAGTGACATGCCCTTCTTTTCTAATCATTTTTCATAATACTTATTTTACAAAATTATTTTGCAAAGGAATCCTCCCTCTAACCCTGTGTTCCAGAATTGAATGGATTGTCTAAAGATTTCCAAGTGAACAATAATCTTATGCTAAATATAACAAGACACTGTGGTTTTATTAACATTGATTTTTAGAAAAATTTAAAAGGAAGTTTTCAGAAATGGTCTTATTTTAGTAATGGTTGTTCTGTGGTTTGCATAAAATAAAATCTGTTGTTTTGAAACAGGAAGTACATAAAATAAAATAAGGTTAAGATTGATTTTTAAAGTCAGATAGAGCTGCTGCCTAGCTAGAAAATAACAGAAGAAAACATTTGGCTCATTTTTGATAAATTATTAATTTAGTTTTGGGAGGCTTTTTTTAAAAACAAAATTGTTAACGTTTGTGACAGAGAAGGGAGAAATCAAAGCTCACTTCTCTAGCTTGCAGCCTGGTCATAGAAGAAAATTGCCTTGCCACAAAACACACTGTTTGCAATATGTTGTTTATAATCCAAATAAATAATAATGAAAATAAATAATTTTCATTTTATGACTGTGTTTTTAATAAAATATATGGAAAGCATATCAAATAACATTCTTTTCTTTTACAACTGTCAAATCACAAGTTCTTGTGGATGAGTAGGTTTCCTTAAAGAAATTGCATTCTATTTCAGTTGCTTTATATTTTACAATAGCTGTCTATTGAGAAACTACCAAATTTAAGGTACTATGTAGGTGAGGAATTGGAGAGATGATAATTGAAATACTTGTCCTCAAGGGGCTTCTAATCTATCTGGGAGGAAGAGACACATACTTAAATCATAGTTCCAGGCTGCATGGGCTACAAGCCAAAGGAGAGGCATGCTCATTCCCCAGGACTGCAAGAGGAGCCCCAAAGTCTGCTCTAGGAATTGAGTGCAAGTCCTACTCTGTTCCTCATTAGAGGATCCCCCCCACCCCAAGATCATTTTGCATCAGGGTAGCTACTATATACCCCTTGCTCTTGTTATCTATTTTTATAATTCCTCTTAGAACTTTGTTTTGGCATTCAGGTTCTTCCTAAATAATCAGAAGTTTGGATATGTATGCCCAAGATCCTAGGTTCTCTCACCTTTGTACGTAAAAGGGCAAATACAACTCACAACTTATATGAAAATAATCATGTCCTCTGGCTCCTGACTATGACAGAGAATGATAATAGATTAAGGAGAAAAAATTTAAAATAAATAAAATAAAAAGAAAAAATAAAAAGAAGAAAAAATAACAGTTAACCACAACAGAGTTTCTCGACCTTGACACTACTGACATTTTGGTCCAGATGATTATTTGCTGGGGGTGGAGGGAGGCTTGTCCTGTGCATTGTAGTATGTTAAGCAACACCCTGACTCCTGTCCATGGACAGGAGCCTCTTACTTAGCCTCTGGGAGCTGCTGTTTCTTCATCTCTAAAACAAGGAATATGAACTGTTAAGAAGGTTAAATAAGAGAATGTGTACAAAGTGCCTAATAAAATATCTGGTACAAGAAGTGGTAGTCATTATTAAAAAATAATTAAATTTCACCCACAGAAAGCTCAGGATTCAGAGATTGGCAGTTGCAAGAGTACGGAGATCAGAAGGATGGATGTGATTTTAATTCCCTGTTTTCTCACCTTGCACTAGAACTTTTCTACACTGAGAGCAGAAGCACTTGCTTCTGGCTACATGCTAGAGACTCCTCTACTTCCTTATTTTTGCAAACACCTTGATCTGTGATGCATCAGTTTATTCCTCACCAACCCTCCCATTGCAGAAATTTGCATCTTCTTTCCTTCAGATCCTTTTTGTCCATTAATTTCTTGTCGAAATTTAATTATAAGCACTTTATAATTACTATGTTATACTTGTATACTGCATTGTACTGTTTTATACTATTAAAGGAGATTAACTGTTATCACATTCAGCCATTAACAATTTTATTCCGCATAAAACTCATCAAGTCATAAACATGTGGTCTGTGTCTGACCTGTAGGAGCCGATCTCTCTCCGTGATTTTTCTTATCTTTCTGACACACTTAAAGGGGCACTTTAATGACTGATGTGTTCTTAAAACCCATCCTCTCAGCAACACCCACCATCTTCGGGAGCCTTCTTTCTCCCACCCACAGCCTGGACTCATTATTAACCTCTCCAGCCAGAGAAGGCCAAGGAAGACACAGGGTTGCATAGCCACATGGTTTGTTGGTACCTCCCCCTGGACTGGCCTTTCATCTTGCCTTGAAGTTCTTTTATGGTTATGCTGAGTCTGATGTCTTGAGTTCTAATTTCAACTCCAAGTCACCAGGAGGCCTGGTGGTAGCTCCTCCATTATTTCTGACACTGAAATTTCTTGATCTTTAAAATGAAGGAATGGGACTGGATGATGTGAAAGTCCCTTACAGCTCTCATGGTCTAGAATCAAATCAAACACAATTAGCCCTTAGTCAGTTACAGGCTAAAACATCACTAGCTCAGTATAAACTTTAAAATGCTTTCTGAAAAAATAAAATAAAATGCCTTCTTTCCCTTAACTCCTGGAAAATTGTCCTAAATGTAGAGATAAATGTTGATTACAAATGTGAATGGTGCCCCCTAGAGTTTTTCAGTGCACAACTTCTGCAACCACCTGTAGTGGCTGGTACTAAACCTTATTTATGAGCTAACATGTAGGCCAGGATTAGCAAGTCCAGGGTCACCAGTGAAAGAAGGGAAAAAGAGAATGTCAGGAAGATGGGCGTAGGTGCTAATGGGAGATGAGGCAAAAGAATCAAGAGACTAAAACTCATACCAGTTATCTGAAAAAAATGAAAAACTTCTTAATTAGGGAAAAAATTGAAGGTAATCAAAAAGACAAAAAGAAACTAGCATCACAGAAGTGGCAATTGTAGGAAGAGCCACTACCTCTAGGGAAGGGGAATAAAATGAAAAGGTTGGAATAATTAATACTTAGATGCTGGAGGAGCGGCCCTATGCAATTGACATTCAGACCTCCGAGGGGCACACTGGCTAGAAGATGTTAGCATCTCTGAGTATTCCGTGAGCCTGTTTCTGACTGTTAGAAAAACTGCAAACTGGATCAGCTGCCCCTGCAGAAGGGAAGCAGGAAGCCACAGAAAAAAGAAGGAAGAGAACGTCTCTTCCTCCTACAGCCTTTCAGGGTCCATTTAGAGTATCAGTAATCCAACTTGCAAAGCAGAGAAATAATTTGCAGAATCTCAACCCAAGCATCACAAAAAAGAACCTGGAAGGCTATGTTTAAAACTAAGGGGTTAATAAAGAGCACACCAGTTTTGCCCTTAAGCAGAGATGACAAAGAGATTTTATCTGCGTGCCAATTCTAATAAAGGCAGCATATTGTGTTGAGAAGGATTCTGAGGTTATACTTAGATAGCAGAAGAGAGTCCTGTGATCACTGAGAGTATCTGCCCTGGGAAGGAAGAGGGATGGTGGCATCAAGTTGCCGTCTCTGGCTACAAAAAGTGTCCCATCTACCCTTTGGGCATCAGGTTCTTGGGGACAGAAAGCTGAACTCCTTCTCAGCAGCTGAATGCAATAGGGAATAAATAACTCAAGGATCCTGAAAGGGTTGCAAGTTTCTTGGCTGTGATTGAACTGATCTAGGGGCAGAGAGCTTATCTTCTCCATCTCCAGAGAGTGCTGATCCTTGGAACTCTCTTCTTTATAAAAACTTTAGATCCACCTCAGTAACTCTCATCCACTGGCTCTATTTCTACCCCTTTCAGAAAATGGAAGTAAGTCAAATTCTCTCTCCACATGTCATCTTTTAAAATGTTTGAATCTGGTCATCAGACCCCACCAGATCTTTCTTCTGCAGATGAAGGAGTCTTAATGCCTCCAACTATTCCTTCCATGGATGGCACAGGGATATCCCCATCCTGTCTTCTGAGTGCACTTTGACACATGTCAAACATGTGTCAAACATGACACACATCCCCCTCATGGAGGATGGCCTGAAATCAATGTTCTCCATATAATTAGAAGAGCACCAGGGAACAAAGTAGAGAAAGCACCTAACTCTTTTAAAGATCTCATCAACATTTCTGATGACATCACCCTGAAAACTGCATGGGGATCTTACTTTCACCTGAGATGATCTTCGGACATTTCACCTCCAGGTTGAACAAGTTCTAGCTGTTCCTTTCTCCCAAAGGAAAATTTGTTGCAGCCAATACAAACTACCAGGAAGTTCCCTTGGAGGAGAATGCAAACAGCTTTGTGAATGCTTAGATAAGTTAGAAAAATAAGCTTTTGCTGATGGTGCCTGTCATAAATGTATGCTCCAATGAAAGAAGCTTCAATCAATTTGGGTGTTCTCAGTGAGCTGCAAACTTTGTTATTGTTCCTCCCGCACAATCTAGATGCCATAAACCATATCTAAGTGTGCAGAAGACATTTACTTCCACTGGTGTTTTCAAGTAGATGAGATTTTATAAGTGGCTCGGTTCTACCTTTTAACTACATTTTAATTTAAATATATTTTTAATCATAGCTTCAAAAATTATCTTCACTAAGCAACCCAAGTTTAAAGTAATGGCATATTTTTAAAGTACATGCAAAAATCTCTTAGTCAGGGTCTTTCAACATTCCACATGCATTATTTCTTTTGGGTTCATTTAGTTGCACTATAATTTTATGGAGTTTCAGAGTGGTGGGGCATATGATGTGATTGCCAATTATCCAGGCCTTATTTCCAGACACATTATCAGAAGAATCTATGAAATGGGAGTTTAACAAGAATAGAACTCTTAAAGAAATCATCTGATGAAAATTCCATAGATACAGACTTCTGAAGGTTAAGGGAAGAGAGGTAAATATAACTAAATACTAGGAAGGTGGGGTTGTGATGTGAAGAATAGGAGAAATTCTGACTTATACACACCACACTGGAGAATGGATAATCTGCTGAAATTAAATATCAGCCTTCAGATGATTATATTTAAGGCAAATCCTCACTTCCAATGACTTCATTTTAAAGGACTAGAGGGTGTACCACTATAGTGTGAAGGAATTATTTTCTGGGTACAAAAGATTAAAATGAAGAGTCAGGTACATATTACTCTAAGGGAAAAAAACAGATGGCTCTAAAGGTTGTATATATTAGTTTTCTATTGCTACTGTAACAACTTACCAAGAATTCAGTGGCTTAAACAATACAAATTTATTAACTTTACAGATTTGTAAATCAGAATTCTGACAAAGATCTCAATGGTCTAAAATCAATGTGTTGCCAGAACTTCCTTCCCTTCTGGAGGTTCTAGGGGAGGATCCATTTCTTTGCCCTTTCCAGCTTCCTTAGGCTGACTGCGTCGTGGACTCCTAGGCCCTTCCTCCCTCTTCAAAGCCAGAAGTGGTGCACCTCCACCTGATTCAGCTGGAAACAGTTCTCCACTTTTAAGGACTCATACAATTACATTGAGGCCACCTAGATGTTCCAGGATATGCTCCCCATTTCAAGGTTCTTAACTTAATCACATGTGGAAGATCCTTTTTTGCCATGTATGGTAACAAGTTCTGGAGATCAGGGCATGGACATCTTTGGCTTGGCAGTCATTATTTGGCCTACCACGCTGTGTAAAGCAAAGATGAGACAACACTCCGGGACATAAATTGGTCACAGGGGACTTCTTTAAATGAGAATCCATTCCTTTCATCTCATGTACATGTTCAGGACAAAATTCACAACTCACTATGTCTCCCTCGAAAATCAAGAGTGCAGTTATCCACAAGGAAGGGGATGGTAACTGGTAGGAACTGATGTAGAATGGCAGCTGAGTCCAGCATAGACAGAGAAGATGCTCCAGGGACGCTTCTAGATACTTCACACATATAAATGTAGTTAGTCTTCACAGCAGGTCTGTATGGTAAGAATCTTAATATAATCCTGTTTTCCGAATGACAAAACTAAGACACAGATAATTTGTGCAAAGCTACACAGTTGGTAAGAAAAAGCCCCCGCCCCAAAATCTGAACTTTAACCCCTAGAAAATACAACTTCCTATTTGTTGATCAATTAACACGTGGGTTGCAAGCAATTTGTGACTAACAATACTTTTTTTCAAAAAAAGTCAATGATTTACATTTGAATCAAGACTGTCTCTATGACAACCCTCTTGCTGTTACATTCTGATGCAGATTTCTGATTATTACATAGATGTTGAAGAAGGAAGAAGCATATAACTAGTCCATCAATCTAAGTCAGTGGTTCTCACACTTCACTGGGCGTATTTTGTTAAAATGCAGATTAATCTGCCCTAATCACTGAGATTCATCTGGATCTTGGAATCTGTATTTTTAAAAAACATTCCAAGTGTGTCTGATGTAGGCTTCCTGAACATATTAAGTGCAACATAGGGTGTTTGAAAAACTGCTCTTGGATGACCTCCCTGAGGCACCCTTCCCCAGTCCTGATAAGGCACTCACAAAGAATCTCACACTTATCCCATCAAAGCCCTTAGCATACTATAGAGCTACTGCCTATTTATTCATCTGTCTTCCCCTCTAGACTGCAAAGTCTATAAGGTCAAGGCTGTGCCTCTCTCAGTGCCTTATCTCTATTGCTTTCTCCACACTTCACAGGTATAGATGTCCAGTATTCGTCGTTGAATGCCTGGATGGATAAACGAATCAATGATAAAATGGTCTCAGATTATACAAAAACATTTTCATGCAAGAAAAATTATTTACTGCTCTTTATGTCTGCCAAGACAGTTCAGCCCACAATTTTGGAGTAAACAGTGACTCTGAGGACAGACTGCAACTCATGAATTTTGACCCAAGGTTCTTTCTAAGACCAAGACCCAACAGTGTAACCACCAAAGGTGCAGTGCATTTCAGTGATACAAAATACATGCAGGCATGCCATGATTTCACCACACTTGTTCCCACAGTTAGAGTAAGGCCAGGTAATTTCCTGATGCATATTAGCATTTATAGCCATTCCTCATAAGACAGCTAAGGGAATAATCAAATGTTCTTGTGTCAGTACATAAAACAAATGCCTGGAGGATCAGAAAGCAATCTCCTCTCCCCTGGTACATTATTATGTAATTTCCTGGTTTCCTCCAATATTGGAGTGTGGAGATGTTGTTAATTTTAAGGCTAGAATTGCAGGACTGGATAAGGCAGCTTTCAATTCCAAATAAGATTGCACTCAACAGACCTCAGCAAAACCCACAGGTCTCTCTCCAGCCTTGGCCATAGAAGTTCTGGGTGCTAGTCATCAGGAGACTTTCGATAGAATTTATTCTCTTGATTTCCAAACCTTTTTTTAGCAATCGACTTCTTAAAATTAATCATGGACAGATTCTTCTGTATCTAAAACAGACAAATGACAAGCACTGTAGTTGATGATCTGAACTTTCATCGTAGCCCCTCTGGCTACTAAATATGTAAAATTAAGAAGCCATTGACCTTCTCTAAGCCTCAGTTTTTTATTTTCTTAATCTCAGAATGAAAATAATATTGCTTGTTTTGCCTATCTTATTACTCCTTTAGGATCAAACAAATTAATATTTGAGAGTATTTTGTAAATAATAATATACGGTAATATTAGTCCATGAAAATGTAAGCTCAAGGTAGAATAGAACATGATAAAATAATAAAAGGGTGGCATAGGTATAGTTATGAAGAAGGAGAAAGATTCAGGGGCAATATCTGGGATTACCATCATCACCAGCATGGCGAGTGTTGACTCACTGCCAGAATTGGGTAGAATGCTGTCCATATGCTTTCTCATTTATGACTCAGATGAGTGGATGCAGAGTACTACTATTACCCAGACTTGTATAGATGGGAAAACTGAATCTTAGAAGCTAAGAGATGATAGAACTCGTCAAACTCAGTTCTGTCTGATTCAAAGCCAATTGATGGTGTTTACCAAGGTACTAGAGTCAACAAATTGTTAAACATTGTTGAAGCCTTTCATAAGACCCAAAAGTCCTATAGGGACTTGATTTTCTCTTCTCTGACTCATGCTGACATCCACGCACATCTTCAGTTCTCATTATAACCAACCCAGGATCTCCCACCCCCATCCAAGGAGATTATGCCCAGAGACTGTGAATAACAACATTTGTTTCCATCTTCAATTTTTAATCTTAGTGTTTTTCTTAGATGCTCATTGTTTTAAAAAAAATCTTTCTCATTAAGAAGCTACTGGCTCTGTCCTCCTTGTCTATGCCAGAAATGTTTGTATTTTGTTAAATTCATTCTTATGAATTTCCAGACTGTGAATGTCCCAGTGGCTTATAAAAGCATGAAAATTCATAACCAGAGTTATCCATAACTAAAAGCCTAATTAGCTCTGTGCCAATGTCCTTAGTTTGAAAACTAAAAGCAAAATAAGACATATTAGCTTTCATTGTATTTCTTTAACAAAACTGCAGATGGTCATTTCTCCAAGCACCACCCAGAGAGAAGAAAGAATTATCCATCAGAGGGTTACCAGAGGAACCTGGACTCCCCATCACTCCCTTTCCCCACTCCTACCCTTTCTTTGTGCTAGTTTACCAAGGCTTCATAGCCCAGAAGCACACGGAGGACTTCTAGCAAGAATTTGCACGTGCTCAGCTGCTTACTTATGTTTGTGTTTTTGTGCTTCCGGATGTTTCCCTATGACCTTGTCTCCATTTGAGGAAGGCAATTCTAAAAGAACATATTAACGGCAGCAATTGTTTTAATAAACATGACATTATGGGAAAGATGACAAAATTAGAATCTGCATATTAAAATCAGATGGTTACAGACTCATACTGAGTGTCTATGGTATGCGACCTCTGGCATTTCAAGAAAAAAGAAAGAAAAGGCATGTACTTTGTCTTCAGGAAATCTGTCACATAAACTATACATATGTGTGTGTGTGTGTGTGTGTATATATATATATATACATATATACATTATTTATTGCAGACTTGTTATGTGATGAGCACCTAAGAGATATCATCTTATTTTTCATATGAGCTCTATGTAGGTGGCATTGTCATCTCCATTTTACAAATGACTAAATTAGGCAATAAGTACAAAACATGTACGATGCTGAACATCCAATCACAGTACTAAGTATGCACAGTGTGCCAACGGAGGACGGGCAAGATGTGAAGCCAGATGCACTCCATATGGGATTTTACAAACTGGCTAGAAAACTATGACTAACACACAGGACATTTCAGAAAAGACCACGGATGGCCTACTAGTAAGCACCAAGCTGGGTGATATAAACTGGTATGGGAGTTTAAGAGAAAGTCAGTGCAATGGTAGGATAAAGGCAAGCTGAGGGGTGGGCTTTCCAGGCATGGGAACAATGTAAGAACAGGTAGTTAATATAGGAAAGAGAAACATCCACTTTGCAAATTTTCCAATTAACCCTTGTATCAGACATGGATGTTAGGAAGATGAGATGGGAACCAAGATGTCTAATCTGTGGGAACTTTCTACAGCATAGAATGTGTAGTTGGCATCTTTTTATTATTAGTATATAAGTATAGTTGACACACAATGTTATATTCAACATAGTGTGATTCAATGAGTATATATATATATTATGCTCTGCTCACCACAAGTGTATCTACCATCAGTCCTGATATATTGCTGTTACAATATCATTGACTTATTCCTTATGCTGTTTCTTTTATTCCCATGATTTATTCATTCCATAACTGGAAGTCTGTATCTCAAAAAAAAAAAAAAAAAAGGAAGTCTGTATCTCCCACTCCTCTTCACCCATTTTGGCCAACCCTCACCCCCCTCCCTTCTGGTACCCATCAGTTTTTTTTTCTGTATTTATAGATCTGATTCTGCTTTTTATTTGTTTATTCACCTGTGGTGGTTGTTGTTTCAGATTTCACTTATGAATGAAATAATATAGTATTTGTCCTTCTCAATCTGACTTATTTCACTTAACATAATACCTCCAGGCCTACCGATGCTGTCTCAAATGGCACAACCTCATCTTTTTTATGACTGTGTAATATTCCATATTTTATATATGTGATGTATATATAACACATATATATGATATACATATGATCTATATGATATACATATATATATATAACTCACATCTTTCTTATTCATGTGCTTATCAGTAGATACTATTGCTTCCATATTTTGGCTACTGTAAATAAGTAATAGATTAGTGCACATGTATCTTTATGAATTATTGTCTTCATTTTTTTTAGCAAATACCCAATAGTGGAAACATTGGATCATATGGCATTTCTATTTTTAACTTTTTGAGGAGCCATCACACAATTTACATTCCCACCAACAGTGTATAAGGACTCCTTTTTCTCCACATCCCTTCCAACACTTGTTATTTCTTGTTTTTTTTCTTTTTATTTTAGCCATTCTAACAGGTATAAGGTGAAATCTTTTTGTGGGTTTGATTTGCATTCCCCCGATGATGGGTGATGTTGAGCATCTTTTCATATATCTGTTGGCCATCAATATGTCTTCTTTAGAAAAATGTTTGTTCAGGTCCTCAGTTTTTAATTGGATTGTTTGTTTTCATGGTGTCAAGTTGTATAAATTCTTTATATATTTTGGATATTAACCCTTTAACAAATAAATCATTTGCCAATATCTTCTCCCATCTAATAAGTTGTCTTTTTGCTTTGCTCATGGTTTTTGTTGCTGTACAAAAGCTTTTTACTTCAATGTAGTACCAATAGTTTCTTTTTGCTTTTGTTTCCCTTGCTTCAGGAGACATATCTAGAAAAATGTTGCTATAGTTGATGTCAGTGAAATTACTACCTGTGCTTTCTTCTAGCAATCTACAGACTCAGTATAATCCCTACCAAAATATCAACAGCATTTTTCACAAAATTAGAACAAATAATGTTAAAATTTTAATAGAAACACAAAAGACCCTGCATAACCAGAGCAATCTCAAGAAAGAACAAAGCTGGAGGTATCACAATTCCAGATTTCAGGCATACTACAAAGCTGTAGTAATCAAAACTGTGTGGTATTGGGACAAAAATAGACACACAAATAAATGGAACAAAATAGGGAGCCCAGAAATAAATCCACTATTATATGGTCAATTAAATCTATGACAAAAGGGGCAAGATTATACAAAGGGGAAAAGACAGTATCTTCTATAAATGGTGCTAGGAAAACTGGACAGCTACATGCAAACGAATGAAATTGGACCATCTCTTAGCACCATTCACAAAAATAAAACTCAAAATGGATTAAAGACCTGAATGTGAGACTTGAAAGAATCTGTTATACTTTTGATCTGTTCCTTTCTAATGGAATACTTCTGTCCTCCTCTTCATGTAAAATCAAGTACAGCAACAAATCAAGAAGTTCACCATTCATATCTGTGAAATGAGTGAGAACATACACCAATCAGCCAAAAAGAATACTTCCTAGGGATTGACTGACAACCCTTCTGGGGGACTGTAAATTATAAGGACCATTTAGGACTGTAGCTCTGGAGATCAGTTTGCCGCTGGCAGGGGAAACAGCTTGGCAGAGAATAACCCAAGCAAGGCTCACATAGATATTTATTTTCATGCTTTTATGAGTTACTCGGAGGTTCACAGTCTGGAAAATTCATAAGAATTGAATTTAACAAAGTAAAAACATTTCTACCATAGAATCAGAGACAGACCCAACAATGTTGTTAGAATGCCTGAAGGCAACAGTTGGGCCTCTCGGGTTTGTTTGCTCACTTACTTGTTTAGATTAAATTAGTTTGACTTAAGTTTTTGAAACTAATAACCCAACACAATCCTGATTAACACAGAATGGAAGGATGGAAGGAACAAGATGTGGAACCTCAAGTCCTGAGCAGGAGCCCTCCCTCAGAAGTCCTGGGGAAATTACCTAGAAGTAGTGCCCTGTTCTTTTTTTGAGAGGCAACTCCTTTGACTTTAACAATCCAATTGATAAAACAAAGTTATGCCTTTACCCCCATGAAGGAGAGCTTGCAAGGCTCGAGGCTGTGAAAAGGACTTCGAGATTTCTAAACAAAGCATAAAGCAGTAAAAGACTAATATTTATTATTATGCATCCAAAATGAGCATTGTTCCATTTTTCTTATAGAAAGACATTCAAGTGTGTTAGAAACAAGGAAGAATGCACTTTTCAATAACCAAACATCATTTATTTAACTCAAACCATCTGTTTTATTATTTCTTTTTTAGGAGACATTTCACATCCTGCTGCTTTCAAGAGAGCTGCTGTCTTCCTGGTCTATAATCCTCTCATCTCTTCTGTTTCTTCATTACTTAATTAGTCCATCTGTCAGCCAATCCATCTTTCTCTCTTTCCTCTTTTTTTTTCTCCTCATTTTCCACCTCAGAAAGAAACTTCTGACTGAACTAGGCAAATGACTCCTAGATAATTATCTTCTAAAAGGAATATAATGCATTTTTTATGTATCCACCAAATGACATACTCTCCATCCCTCATCCTACTCTACTGAAAGCAGTGACTTGCCTACTTTTACATCTTATGTGGAAGTAAACTTTATTCTTTAGTTCTGGCTTCTAACAGCCATAATTTATAGTAATAAAGGTTAATATATTGGGTGGAAGGGAAGTAAATTTAAGGTAATAAGGAGAATGAACCTTTATCATTCATGACAGATCTTCCGTAGGCAGTAATTAAAGAAGAGCTTCAGGAACCATAAAAACATAAATAAGATTCCTAGTAAAGACCTTTATTGTAGGCAGGATTTTTTCTGGTATTCTGGACTGAGCTGAGAAAACCCCATAGGCTTTGTCAAGGAGCTTTTCCGGAAATCATCCAGATGGTGGGGTCCCTGTTAATGGGCAGTTCTGCCCTCCAGTATGTTTAGAAATGTGGAGAGGAATTAGAGGGAGCTACCAAAGCTCTTTAAGTTTGACCAGAATAGATCCCTTAGAAAAGTCACAGACAGAGGGACTATCTGGACCAGTTAAAGAATCCAGAGGAGAGTAAAGACAGTGGAGGTAGCAAAATGTGAATGGATGGCTCTTGTGAAGTCTAAATGGTGGCCAGCCATCCTTAATGTCTTCTGAGGTCTGAGCCATGCAATGAGAAGATGATAGAGCAGGGCAACCCTCTAGCCAGGTGGAACTTCAGATAAGGTGATAAAAGATCTCAGAAAGATTCTCACTTGAGATGAAATTTCCTTCAGTGAAATCACAAGATTTCTTCTCTTCACAAGTTATAGGGTATATGATTTAGAGGAGGACACAAACTGGAATGGGAAATTTCCTTTTCTCTCTGACCATAATACTGAGGAACAAGGAGCCAACGAGAGACATTAAGAACAGGAGTGAATGGCCCAGAGAGGTGTGACAGACAGAAACATGCTGGCAACAGAAGACTTAGACCCTGTTCATGTCTCACTCATCCTCCCTACATGACAGGGCTGAAATACATATCTACAGACTTGAAGGGAGAAGGACGAGGAAGAGGCAGCATGGAATGCCAACTTGCAGCCCAGGGACAGGCGTAAGTAGAAGCTGGAAAGGAATGTTACACCAAGGCTGCCTATCTTAATCCTCCTCAAGAACCTCATCAAAGTCAGGTGCATGTCCCCAGAGCTAGCTTTTCGCATGAACTCTTTTTGCATGAACTCATCTATTTTTGCAGCATTTGGCAGTATCACCTTCTTCTTTCTCCTTTTTCCTTTCATGAATCAACACATCTAAGCACACATTCTTCAGAGCATCACAGGCCTGGACCAACCCATCTCAGTTTAACACACTCCATTGAAACCCACACTTCCAGGACAGAGTATAAATTGGAGTCACTAGGACTGGGTTAAATGAATAACTTTCCCTAGGGTGAAAGAAGCAAACCACTTTCAGCTTCACTGGGCATAAGCGATTGGGCTTTAGGCAGAGCCAGACAATCTGGGGTTATAATTCCAATGGCATCCTTTATGCATTATTTCACAATTGGCCCATTTGAGTTTCGGTATTCCGATCAGTAAAAGAGAAACAGTAACACCTATTGATGCTGTTGTAAGGATTAGTCATAATGGTCAGTCAGGAAAAAGAGGCATAATTTGGAAGTAAAATGGATTATGGAAAGTAGCTAGGGAAAAGCATTTGATCATCCCATGCTCCTCTTGACTTTGGTATAGAAAGTTTGAGGTGATGGCATGTCATGTCAGTCTAGGAGGAAAATAATGTCTCACTGGAGGGTATTATGCTGAGTGAAATAAGTCAATCGGAGAAGCACAAACATTATATGGTCTCATTCATTTGGGGAATATAAATAATAGTGAAAGGGAATAAAGGGGAAAGGAGAGAAAATGAGTGGGAAATATCAGAGAGGGAGACAGAACATGAGAGACTCCTAACTCTGAGAAACGAACAAGGGGTGGTGGAAAGGGAGGTGGGCGGGGAGGGGGGTGACTGGGTGATGGGCACTGAGGGGGGCACTTGATGGAATGAGCACTGGGTGTTATGCTATACGTTGGCAAATTGAACTCCAATTAAATAAATAAATAAATCCTAAAAAAAAAAAAAAAAAGAAAGAAAGAAAGAAAAGAATGCCTCAGCTGCTAGCACCCAATCAGACACTATGGTAACATGCCTTGAGTTGTGTGATATTTTATTGAGATATAATTGACATGTAATATTATGTTAGTCTCGGGTGTACAACATAATTATTTGATATTTGCATATATTGAAAAATGATCACCGTAATAGGTCTTATTAACATCCATCACCACACATAGTTGTCATTTTTTTCCTGTGATGAAAACTTAAGATCTACTCTCTTAGAAACTTTCAAATACACAAAACAGCATTATTAAATATAGTCAGTGTATTATACATTACATCCCCATAATTTATTTATTTTACAGCTAGAAGTTTGTACCTTTTGACCATTCATGCATTTCACCCATCCCCTGCCTCACTCTCTGTATCAGTGAATTTGGTTTTGGCTGTTTGTTTGTTTTAGACTCCACATATAAATGAGATTATACAATATTTGTCTTTTTCTGTCTGACTTATTTTGCTTAGCATAATGGCCTCAAATTTCATCCATGTTATTGCAAATGGTAATATTTTATTCTTTTTCATGGCTAAATAATACTTCCTATATGTGTGTTCCATATATATGAATATATATCACATAAAGAAAATGTGATATATACATACACATATACATATATAAGATCTATATGTATTATCCGTTCATCCATTGGTGGACACTGGTTGCTTCCATATCTTGGTTATCATAAATACTGCTGCAGTACCCATAGGGGTGCATACATCTCTTCAAGTTAGTGTTTCTGTTTATTTCAAATATATATCCAGAAGTGAAATTGATGATTCATATGATAGTTCTATTTTTTTTTTTTTGAGAAACCTTCATACTGTTTTTCATACTGGATGTTCCAATATACATTTCTACCAACAATATACAAGGGTTCCTTTTCTCCACATCTTCCCACAAATGTTCCCATTTACACACATCAAGTCAAGTGAAATGGGGGTGAACGTGGCAGTGCTGGACATAGAAAAGGCTAAACTGGCAGTGGAGGAAAGACAATGTTCAGGATCATGTGCCATTAGTCATTAGTCAATGGAAACTCTTCCATCACACATCCCATACTTTTATTTCACTCCTTAAAGCATTCTATTTTTAATTTGGGTAAGAATTTTCCTAATCAAAGGTCATGCATAAATATTGTGAACCCAGATTACAGTGCTATAAAAGTAAATCATGCATCATTTGATAAATTTTTTTCTCTATAATTTCTGCATTTAGAGTTTATCAGCCTTCCCACAACTGAAATAATGAATATAAGAATGTTTCTCCAAATGTGAATCAAACTTCCAGCTGACATTCTCTGCAACATTCACCCCTCATCCCCCAGTGCAGTGGCACAAATAAATTCTACTGTCATTTTTACAGCATCTCTTATATAAATCTGGGTATTTTATTATTTGAGATTTTGCATTGACAAATTTCTAAAATTAGCTCATCTTATGTCCTTGTAAATCACCATGCTGGAGTAATGGAAAATGAGTGGTCATGATGGGGAATGGCTTAGCAGATGCTACAGGAAACATCGGCCATTCTTTGCCCTCTTCCTGACAGCCTTAGCCCCTCCTCCGATCATTTTCCTTCCTGCAGGACAATGGTAGTATTATATTGAGTTTCTAAAAGAGATGGCAAATAGGTTACCTGCCATGATCTGATTCTAGTGAACAGTGTTATCCAGGCTCTGTGTTGAGAGGAATTCCAAGGTCTGGCCTGGGCTCAGTTGGAGAGAATACCAAGGTTGATTAGTGATGACCACCATGGGTATAGGAAGGAAGAGTATCCACACACATTCCAGATGGCTCCCATCCCTGCATCTTTCAAAAGAGACCAAGGGAAAAATAAGAGTTTATCACCCAAGGCAGAGATCAATCTCATGGAGTCTGGTATCTGGAAGAGGGTAGTTGCTCCTGTGCTGGTATTAAATCATGTGGAATATGATGCAACCTTGATATTCTGGAGAGATACAATTACAGAATTTTGCAAACCCATACACTTGGAACTAACTGTAGTATTTGTTAAATATTTAATATGGTCCATGTACTACTTTAAGCACTTTACATGTATTTTTCTCTGTAATTTTCACAAGAGTCCTATGAACTAAGCACTGTTATCTCTCTTTTACAAAAGAGGAAACAGACATAGACAAGTTAAGTAACATGCCCATGATTACAGACCTGCCTGACTTGGTGCCAAGTAACTCTCACTGCTACATTTAGAAGCTCATATATGGAAAACAACACAATAGAGGCAGGTAGGAAAAAATAGAACCAAACATGTGGGTTCCCATCCACTCCCAGCAATGGGACCTTTCAATAGAAATGTAAACTTGTGGCATGCTAAAGAAAATCTGAATGTAGTAGTAAGCTAAACTTATTGCTTTATGTTCACACAGCATCAAATTCCATTTCACTACAGGTAAATATTTTATGGAACTCATTTGTGTTTATAATTCATTATGTATCCATTTCTTTTCTGTTCAGTTATCTCCAGTTTATTTTAAAGTGTATCCCTTAGGAACTCCATTTCAAAGGAGCTGGTTAATCAAGACATTGGATCGTAATAAAAAGATAAGAGTTTCTTTCTAGCAGTGGGGGGACTGCCAAAAAAAATTTTTTTTAAAGATAAAAAAATCCATATACAAGGCACTTTATGAGAAAGCAGTCAGGTCATTCTAGAGACAAACCCTGAGTAAAATCACATTCTTACAAAGGGGTTTGAACTAAAAAAGATAGAGCTATCTGATGGACAACGTTTCAAAATTTTTATTTGATCCAAAAAATAAAGAATAAACATAAGTTACAGCCTGTCTCTCCTATCCCAAGTTCCTAAACAGTCCAGAAATTATATTTTAGCAAATACAATTCTTACAATAAAAAAGGAGGCCATAATGGATGAGAAACCACTAGGCACCATGATGGAAAGCAGAAGGCAGAAACCACAGTCCAGGAGGAAGTGGGAGCTGCAGCAAGAGTTTCCAATCCTGGGGTAGTGGCTGCTAGAGACAACAGGGACCCAGGAGCATGGGCCCCACTACACCCCTTTCTTTTCATTGAGGTGAAATTCACATATCATAAAACCAACTATTTTAAAGCAAACACTCAGTGACATTTAGCACAATGTTGTGCAACTATTATCTCTACTTCTAAAACATCTCATCACCTCAAAAGAAATCTCATACCCATTAAGCAGTCACTCCCCATTCCTCTCTCCCTTCTCACAATCCCTGACAACTGCCAATCTGCCTTAGGACTTTGTAACTTTGCCTATTCTGAATGTTTCATATAAATGGAATCATATAATATGTGACCTTTTGTGTCTGGCTTCTTTCACTTAACATAATGTTTTCAAAGTTCATCCATGCTTATAGCACCATTTCAGTACCTCATTCCTTTTTATGGATCAGTAACATTGCAATGTAGGTATATGCCACACATTGCTTATCCATTCATTCACTGATGGACATTTGGGTGGTTTCTACTTCTTGGCTATTGTGAATAGTGCTGCTATAAACCTTCATGTACAAGAATTTGTTTGAGTGCCTGTTTCCAATTATTTTAGGTATATACCTAGGCAATGGATTGCTAGTCCATAAAATTCTATGTTTAAATTGTTGAGGAAATACCAAAATGTTTTTCCCAGTAGTTATGCCATTTTACACTCCCACCAGAAGTGCATGAGTGTTCTTCTTTCTCTTTACTAGTAGTTACTATTTTTCATTCTATTATTATTGTTGTTGTTGCCATGTAGTGAGTATGAAGTGATATCTTACGGCTTTGATTTGCAGTTCCCTAATTTCTAATGATATTGAGTGTCTTTTCATGTGCTTGGTGTCCATTTATATATCTTCTTTAGAGTATATTTATTCAAGTCTTTCATCCATTTTTTAATTGGGTTATTTTTCTTTCTGTTGTTCAGTTGTAAAAGCTCTTTATATAATCTAAAGATGAGACCTTTGACAGATACATGATTTGTAAATATTTTCTGCCATTCAATAGGGAGGTTTTTTACTTTCTCCTTAATACCCTTTGCTACACATAAGTTTTTAATTTTAATGAAGTCCAAATTATCTATTTATCTTTTGTTCCTTGCACTCTCAATATCCCACCAAGCCCGTTGATGGCCATCTTAGTTATCACTAAGTCCTGCATTTTCATGACCTTCTTAGTCCTCTTCTGGTCTCTTGAGCCTACACAATACAAACTTCTCAGAGATTGATTTACCCCTGTCCATCCTGTCTGGGAGACTTCCTCTGCATTCTCCCTTAACTTACCTGTCAAAGGCTTCTTCTGTCTTCTTTCTCATTCTCACAATCCCCATATTTTCAAAGTATTTTTTATTTACTCTTAACCTAGAAATAAGCCCAAGCTACTTCTATTCAGAAATTTAAAACAAAGAAATTTCTCTCCAGGTATTTTATATCCTTCTCTAGTGAGCTCCTACCCTCTTCCTTCCACCAACAAAACTTCATGAGGCACCCACATTGACATTCCCGACATCCTTCCCCCTTTGCAGTCAAGCCTTGATCACACCACTAAAACTACTCTTGGACAGGCCACTTGTGACCAGTTTGCCAAATTCTGAAGATACTTTACAATTTTATTGTGGTTGGTCCCCTCTGCAGCATAAAACATGACTTAACCAATTCTTTTTATATTCTTTCATCCCCCATGGGCTTCTGTGACACAAACTTCAAGAAGCAACAATATTTGGAAAATGGCTATAGGTCAGTGCTTACACTGACCATAGCTATACTTTACCAGAGGAAAAAAGGATGTTATCACTATGAGCACCTATTTTACTCCCATTTTATAATCTGGCTTATGGCCATAACCTTGAGATTCACAAACATAAAGCCTCTTTGACATGGTTTGACATGAAAAAGCAATCTGACATACAAAGGGTGTAATTCTGTGAGGAGCCCTGAGGATTAAGGAAAAGTGAGTGTTTCACTAAGTAAGTAGCATTCCATATCTCCTTTAGATGGTTGGGAGATCAAGAGAAACACCGGCTTGAGCTCAAACATGAACGAGTCTTAGGAGTGGTGCTTGCTCAGATAGATGAAAAACAGAATCTACAAAGCCCTTAAGTTAGAGTGTGGTTAACAATTTATAAGAAGATGCCCTGATTTATGATGAGATCTAACTGGAGGTTCTTTAAATGAGCAGCTTTCCTCATGTCTCTAAGTGTTTATTATTGGCACATTAGCTAAGAAAGAATCTGAGAGAGCTTAAAAGAGCTTAGAACTAAAGTGTAATTATATTGATCCACTGAGAATCAATATAAAACAAAGAGGTAGTATTTCTAAAGTGGTTGATTAGCATCAGAAGAAAGAAATGCTCTTTACTTAAAACAATTCAGCATGCAACCCAATCATAAACGGCTCGAGCATAGTAAGACTTTGTTTTCTCACAAAAATAAAAAGTCCATGGGTAATGATTATCACCCCATGTGACTTTATTCAGGAGTCAATGACATCCTTGCCACCTCCTTTCTGTGTGTTAACCCCTTTCTCATCTTATCATAATAAGATGGCTGCAGAAGTTCTGGACAGCATCTGTTTATTCCAGGAGAAAAGAGATACATGTCTCTTTCCTGATCACCTCAGTCAAGTTCTAAGATTAGTTTCCATTGGCTCACATTGGTTCTATGCCTATCATAGTACCCAGTTTTTTTTGTGGTCAAGGGATTGGAGTGTGCTGATCTGCTCAGACCTAAGGTCAAATGTTCACGTATGGAGCAAGAAGTGGTCAACTTCATCCAAAACACACTCTCTGAGAGGAGGGAATTGGGGATCTCCAGAGGCAAAATGGGCTATTCTTTACCAAAATAATAAGAAATGAAAATTGGGTAGCTAAAAGAAAAAAAAAAAAAAAGAGTAAACTTTCACTGTTCTTGAATCGCACATAAATGAATTTCCTGAGTTGCAGTTTTGGTGTAAAGCTAGAACCAAGCACAATTCTCACAACTACACCTGAGACAGATGCTTTAGTGCCTTCCACTAGCAGTGGAATGTTTAGCCTTGCTACAAGACAGCCACCAGACGACTTTCCCATATGGCCCATGCTCCCAATTGCCGTGGACTCATTATATGGAGAATCCCAGGAAATTCTTTAGAGGCTAAATCAGTATGCCTACACATATCTTCTACGATGCTACCTTAGCACCTAGTGGCATCCCTGAGCAATGCAAATGAACAATATTAACCTGGCTAGGAAATGGAAAGAGGAAGGACGAAGCTTATTTTTCCAATGTTCCAAGTGGAGAGAAAAAAGAACATTAAGTTAGTCTTGAATGGATTTTCCAAGTGATCTGGGATATAGCATAAGAATAATCCATTTCAATATTTTAATGCAACCAGAAAAAAGAATGATTCTGTTTTAGTCTTATTTTTTTAAGATTTTATTTATTTATTTCAAGAGAGAAAAAGCATGCACAAACAGGAGGAGGGACAAAAGCAGAAGGAGAGAAAGAATCTCAAGCAGACTCCCTGCTGAGTGCAGAGCCCAACACCGGGCTCAATCTCACCACCTTAGGATCATGACATGAGCTGAAATCAAGAGTCAGATGCTTAATCGATGGAGCCACCCAGGCGCCCCTAGTCTTATTTAAAATGAGTAACGTTGCCAGTTCCCATGATAACAGCAGTATTTGGGGAAGCTAAGCTTGGTGGGTGAATCCTGCTGCATGTGTGGATTATTGCAGAGGTACAGCTTGGGTTTCCAGAGCAAGGGAGTGACTTCTTGAGGCTGGGTTAGAAAGACAAGTGAAAGAAAGTAGATCTCCAGCTTTTGTCTTCTTCTCTGTCTTTGTGTAATGTTTTTGTAATTCTCACAATTTCACAAAGTTCAGTCTTAGCTCAGCTCACCATCCTCATCCCACAGTAGAGCTGATTCACACATTTCTGGGCCAAAGTCTTTGATGGGAAGAAGAGAGCCAGTGCCAAATGTTCTGGAAAATTACCCTGTTCTAGAATGACTTGGGTGCCTTCTGGATAGATTAAGAAATCTTTATCTAAGACTCTAAAATGTAGCCTTGTAACCCAGCATCTCAGGTCTTTCCTTGATTCCTCTCATAAGTAGCAACATAAAATTATAAATTGTTTATCCCCAATCCATCTATCCAATTCTCTACCAAATACCTCTAAACACTGTGTTTATTATCATATCCTCACATTTACCCATACTGCCCCTAAATTTAAGTTCTTTTTTTTATTCTGCAGCCATTACTCAAAATCCTGACTATATAACCTCCCTCTCAACCATCTTACCTCTTTCTGAGATCATTCCTTTCTATACTAGTGACCTTTCCTGAAACCTTATAGCATTTGTCATCAAGATCACCCATATAAATTACCCATATACTTAACTCATGTAATTTCTTATTTTGCTACGTTTCCTTTTTTTTTTTTTTTTCTACATGTTTCTTAACATAAAAACAGTTTTTACCTGTTTAGGATCTAGACTGCACTCTTCTTGTAAGAGGCTGAGCCCATCATTTGATAACACCTCCCCACCCCCATCATTTGGTTCATACTAATATGATCTGCTGAGATGACCTCAACTCTTTTCTTAATTCTACAATGGTTCCCAAGTTGTCCTGTTTCTCCAAACACTGATTTCTGGATTCATCTGTTCAGTAATCTTCAAACTTCAGTGTCATCAGGGTGTCCTTAAGAAGGCAGACTCCTGGGCCCTACCCCCAAGAGACTATTTTAGCTGAGCTTAGATGGATTCAGCAATCTGTCTTTGTAAAAAATGTCCCAAGTGGGCATCTGAGTGGCTGAGTCCAGTAAGCATCTGAGTTTTGATTTTGGCTCAAGTGATGATCTCAGGGTTGTGAGATTGAGGCCCATGCTGGGCATGAAGCCTGCTTAAGTTTCTATCTCTCTCTCTCCCTTTCCCTCTGCCCAACCCCTCCTCCTTCTCTTAAAAAAAAAAAAAAAAAAAAAAGTGTCCCAAGTGATTTTGAGGTAGGTGATCCAAGAACCCCATTTGGAGAAAGACCTCTAGAAAAGTTTCCCGATTCTATCCACAGGGCTCCTTGGGTATCCAGAAGCACTATACCAAAGAACAGAAACCTCTCTGTTCCTCTGGTCTGAATGTGTCTGCTGCCGTACTAGGCCACATAGGTCCCCAAGGATCTGCATAGGGAACAGATAAAAGTGCCATAATTGGGAGGTGAGGGGGTAAGAACTGTAGAGAATAGTTTTGCCACACCTGGCTGCTTCTGCAACTGGGGATGATTGACGGCCTAAGTTTCTGACACAGATAAGACCTCCAGTTTGATGATTCAGTAGAAGTAAAGCCACACATTTAGGTGGCCAATCAATTATGCAAGGCTCTCAGCAGCATATAAAAAGAACATCAACTGGTATCCCATGGCCATTGATTCATCTAGGAAAGCATGAAATATGATTACCTTTGTTCAACTGGGGCAGGATTTTGAGAAGTTCAGTGGTTCATCTAGTACTAATCAGCAGCCCTCCCTTCCCCTAATCGGTGGCCCCTGTGAGATCTTCAGTTTGTAATATTACAGGAACTGGGGACAAGGAAAACACATGAGCAAGGGCAGGTGTGGCAATGGAACACAATGGGAGGAGCCTGGCATTCAACACCTGAAGGCCTAGATTCTTTATCCCAGTCTGCATGAAATATCTGCTGAACTGATATTTTTAAGCATGCTGCCAAGTTTCCTTATATTTTCTCATTTACTGTGCTCAACAGTGCTATGAGGTAGACGTTGCCAATATCAACATCTTCATTTTAAAGTTAAAGAAATCAAGTCTCAGAAGTGTTTGCCCATTGTTTACAACTTTAAGTGACAAAATTGAGTGTTCTGAAGCCAGAGAGCTTGACCCCAGAAGTCCAGAAGGCACTTCACTCCACTGCTCCTGCCCGATGTAGGTATCCCTTCCATATGCCTCTAAAATGTGTAAGTAGGATTATACCAGCTTTATCTACTGCACAGGATTGACCTAAGGGTTCATGTCAAAAAGGAGATATGCAAATGCTTATAAAATATGTGATACTATGCCAGTAGCAACATGGCAAATGTAAATGTCTATAGAGGACAAGCAGATGAGAATGTGAGCCCCATCTCAAGGCACCAGGCTCTAAGGAGGTCAATCCCATTGTTGCAATGAAGCAATGTAGGCCAAGAATAATGAGATTTCCAAAATTTCCAAAGAATCCATAAATTCATAGTTTTATGTGAAATATTTTTACTTTTAAAATATTAGTCCATATTTTTAAAAAACAAAAACAAAAAACCTTTGTAGATCAATAAAACAGATCCAGAGGACCCTGGCTTGAAGCATATGCATATAGAAGTAGAAAGTCTGGGGATCCCTGGGTGGCTCAGCGGTTTAGCACTGCCTTCAGCCCAGGGCATGATCCTGGAGTCCCAAGATCAAGTTCCACATCAGGCTCCCTGCATGGAGCCTGCTTCTGTTTCTGCCTGTGTCTCTGCCTCTCTCTCACTCTCTCTCTCTCTCTGTGTGTGTGTGTGTGTGTGTCTCATGAATAAATAAGTAAAATCTTTAAAAAAAAAAGTCCTATTATTAAAAGGATGCCTTTTAACTAGGAGATGGAAGGTAGGTACTATATACATACACACTTGGATAATTCAATTAGGTTTCTAGTGCCTCCATTTCCTGATCTTTTTTTCCAGCTTTGTTGAAATATAATTGATAAATAACATTCTGTAAACTTAAGATACACAATGTAATGATTTAATATATGTATATACTGCAAAATGATTACCACAGTATGGTTAGTTAACACAGTCATTATCTCACATAGTTACAATTTTTGTGTGTCATGAGAACTTTTAAAATCTATTCTCTTAGAACTTTTAAATATACAATACAGTATTGTTAACTAGAGTCACCATGCTATACATTATATCCTCAGAATTTATTCATCTCATAATTAGAAGTTTGTACCCTTTGACCACCTTCATTCATTTTCCCCACCTCCCATCCCTCACCTCTGCAGATCACCAACCTATTCTTTGTTTCTACGAATTTGCTCTTTTAGATTCCACATATAAATAAAATCATACAGTATTTGTCTTTTCTTGTCTGGCTAATTTCACTTAGCAGAATGTCCTCAAGATGTATCCATGTTGTCACAGATGGCAGGATTTCCTTCTCTTTATGGTCGAATAATATTCCATTATATCTATATACCACACTTTCTTTAATCCATTTATCCATTTATAGACAGTTGTTTACATGTCTTGGCCATTGTAAATAGTACTCCAATGACCACAGGCGTACAGATTATCTGTTGGAGATAGGAATTTTATTTTTTTATATATATATCCAGGAGTAGAATTGCTGGTTTATATGATATGGTAGTTCTATTTTTAATTTTAATTTTTTTAGGAACTTCCATACTGTTTTCTATAGTGACTACATCAATCAAATCTTTAAAATGGGTCTGATAGAAGGGAGTTGGGCTGGGTGTTGTCTCAGCCTCCTACCCCCATCACTGTCCTACAACTAAAAATCTTGTGTTTTTGTATTCAAAGTTTTGTTTTTGAGCAGCTTGTGTTATATTTGAAGAGATAGAAAACAAAATCAAAGAATGTGATATTCCTTTTGATGCACCTTACAGAAGGGTATCTTTGTCTACTCTTGCCAAGGGAAAGAGTGGTTGGGAGTGAGGAATATAAACTTCTAAAGCGGATCAGCTCTGAGAGAACAGAATAAGTACACCAACTGGGACTGTAGCCATGGGATGCATTTGGCAAGGGTTAGCTAAGCAGGGGTTGAAATTTGAGAACTGGGACTTTGGTGCAAAATGTACTCATTTAGAAAAGAGAGTGCTCTAGGGGACATGGACTGTGTTTTCAAATATTTGGAGGACTATCAAATAGGAAGAGGAGTAAGTCTATCCTGTGTGTCCCCAAGAGTAGAATTAGCATCAATGGGGAAAAAGAGAGACAGTTTTTGGTTAAGTATGAGAAGCATTCTGAAAGTTGCCAAATATGGACAAGGCTGCTCTAAGTAGTAGTGAGTTTGCTGTCTCCTGAGGTATTTAAGCAGCTAGAGGTATACTTTCTGAAGACCTTGTACAAGGGATTTGCCTGTTAAAAGTTAGAGGTGGGATGAATGAGCAGAGTAGAAGTTCCAGACTCTCAGCTCTACCCAAGCCCATCCAGCTTCCAAGTAGTCTCACTACCCATCAAAACCACATGGAAAGTATATTTCATATAGAGTAAGCAGAGAGATCCTGATTCATCAAAGTTAAGAGAAAGCCTAGGAACCTCTGTGCTTAGCAAACAATCCCACGTAATGCCTGCAGGAGTAGCAACACTCTGTCTTAAGGGTTAACACTCCAAGATAACATTCTCCAGGGGCACCTGAATGGTTCAGTGGTTGAGTGTCTGCCTTTGGCTCAGGTTGTAATCCTGGAGTTCTGGGTTTGAGTCCCGCATCAGGCTCTCTGCAGAGAGCTGCTTCTCCCTCTGCCTATGTCTCTACCTCTCTCTGTGTGTCTCTCATGAATAAATAAATAAAATCTTTAAAAAAAAAAAAAAAGATAACACACTCCTTACTTGCTGACCTAAGTCCCTGGATCCATAAAACAACTAATTTACTTTCTTTGAGATTCACAGACCACTGGCCTTGAGGAATGAAGGACAAGAACTTTGCCAGGCCACAGAGGCCAACAACTCTGAAGCCGCTTCAGCTTTCTGATTAGCCCAGCAACTTTTTAGCAAAATGTTTTTCTTTTTTAAGGTCACACAACTGACTTTACTAACTTCCCTCTGTGCAGCTGTAGACCTTACTTTGCCCTCCTTTGCAGAAAGAACGGAGTCCTCCTTCACGTCATGAAACGGAGTGTACCTCCCCGTGCGAGCACTAAGATGATGCCCGTAGCTGGCACCATCAAGTCTGTCCATGATCAAACTTGTTACTGACTTCTGTCCTCCTTTTATTAACTACCCTAATCCCCTTTAAAAACCCCTGCCTTCTCCTCAGGTTACCAGGCTCCTAAATAAAGCTCAAATTCCTTTCCAGTCAAATCTTGTCTCTTAAGAATTGGCCTTGCAAGAGACAGGCAGTCGAACTTGGGGTTCAGTAACACGGGCATTCTATAATTTCTCCTCAGTTTGCTTAGCTCAAAACATCCTCATCCATCCCTATGTGATATGCGTGAGAGGAAATTGAGGCTTTGAGAGATCATGTACCTGCTGAGTGACAGAACAGATAAGTTTTACTCCAAAGCCTCTTATCCACTATATACACACAGAACCACAAGTGTCTCTTGCCTACAAATAAGGTCCGCTCTTGAGATCAGGAGTTCTGGGAAGACACAAAAGAGGTGCCTCCAGGAAGAGAACTGCACCTGCTCCAGATCTTTGAGCACCATCTCCTGCAAAATCTTACAAGCAAAAAGCTGTGATTGACAGTATCCTGCTTCACTCTTGTGCTCTGAACTGGATCTGCGAGTACAGGAGTGTAATCAATTCAAAGGACGGGGATAAGGAGAAGGGGAAGAGGTGAGAGATAACCTGAAAGAAATAGATTTTCCAAGTGGGATAATAGTTATCTGATTAATGCCTTAGGCTACCTACCCATGTTTAATGAAACTGATTTCAGAGCCACACAGTACTCTATAAGGAACTGGTTGGGCAGAAATGTGGTGAATATCGGAAGCAAAACCAGTAATACAAATACAACTACAGTGACCTGTTTCAGAGGAGGGGCAGTGCCCATGGCGTTGTAAATTTCAATTTCCTATGCGTCCCCAGCTGCGGAAAGGCAGAGCCAGCCCTTTGTGATGATCATGCAGCTCCGTTCACCTCTTCAGTTTATTTTTCCCTGCAGGATAGGACAATGAAAATAAGAAAGTCAATTTTCTTTTCATCTCAAGCAGATTGAATTTTGCTAAACTAAAACAGGCTCTGGATAAGTAAAGGTCAGTCCAGCCTTGGATCTTTTTCTTCATTAACAAAAAATCAACACCAGCATTGTTGCTTCCAGCTCTTTTACTAGAGATACTTGGAGGTGCCATCAGCAGGGCCCAGTGAGGCATGCATTACCTCATCAAAATCATGGACAGCTGAGGCAGGAGACACTTGTTACTTATGTCGATGTGTATATATTTTTCATAAGGCATGGTAAATATATTTCACGTCATTAGATATCATCCTATTAGGATCGGAAAAAAATTACTTTTGTAAAGAACAATGTGACTATTGTGTTATCCAACCCTGCTTACTTGTTTTTCAGAGACAAGACGGGAGTGTCAACAGAGGAAGTGAGATGACACATGCTGGGCTACTTTTCTCTTTACCAAAGTCTTGAGCTATGTTAATAGTCTCTTAATGGCACAAAATATGTGCAGGGCCTTCAGAGAGATGGCCTTAGAATTCTGTCAGCAAATGTAATCTAGAGAGAGAGGAGAAGGAGGAGTCAGAGAGACCAGTAAGGAGACTGCATGATGGGATCCTAGTAAGCAATAGAAAGACTCCAATGAGAATGTTTCAGAGGCAGTTTTTGTGCTAGCATCACAGAGGATCAGGAAAAAGTAAACACACACACAAAAAAAAAGAAAATGAGGTAATGAGAGCTTATTGCATAGGGATTCAATAAACATTTGCTAAATAGAATAGAATTTGGAAGGTCATCAGATAAAGAAGTTAAAGCCAATTTTTAAGTTTGAAGTTTACATGACTACAATATTGGAGGTAGGAGACACAGAGAACGTTCACATTTAGGAGTAGGTGGAGATCAAAGTTCAGTTTTAATCAGTTGGCTTCACCAATAGACCAATAGCTGCTATGATTGGTGCAAATCAAAGGAGTATATATATATATATATATATATATATATATAGGCTAGGTGGATGTAGGTTATGTAGGATGTAGGTATGTAAGTGGATGTAGGATGTAGGTATATATATATATATATACACACACACACACACACACACTAGAAATTGTGAGGTGTCATATAACATCAACGAGATATACTACTAATGAGATGTCATTATAACATGTAAATATGATCTCCATACTTAAGGAATTGGGCAGAAATTTTTAATATACTAAGCTCTTTTTAAAATGTCAACTAAAAATCAGAGAGAATCGTCTGGTAGATGGTAACGTGGAAATACAACCCAATGCTTATGTAGACAAAGGATAATCATTATTATCAATTTTCTCCCAGTCCATGAAGCTATTTTCAAGGAGAATAAAATGATGTTTTAGGATAGCACATCATTCAGAGTCCTGTTGGGAAAATTAAAACCACATTCTGTTTCAACAGAATTAATTTAACAGAAGGAATTGGTAAGGTTATTACAAGGTCTTCAAGGAAGAGAAAGCTAAACTTCTCAGACCCAGAAAGGAAGGTCACATCTTCTAGCAAGGGAAGCTTGAAGACACCGAGGGGACTGAGATTCTCAGCTTCATCTGTGTCTACCCAAATATGTCCAGTTCCTCTTCCAGGCTCTTAAGTCTTTCCAAATCAATGCTCTGTCCTGAATTAGTGAAACTATAAATCCAACGTAGTTTGTAATTTTACAACGTGCACCACAATTAAATGTACAGGGTGATTTTCAGTGAGATTAGACCCACAGCTATTTCTGTCTCTGATTTTTAGAAAATTGCTTTCATTAAATATAATGTGGTACAATATAATAAAAATCATACAAAGACATCAAACATTAAAAAACAGTGTGGTAGTGGAAGTTTATTGAGATTGGCTTATAATGGGCTTTCCTTTTTCCTAAAAGGATTCATCATTTATAAGAAAATAGTGTATCAGAGCCCAAAGGCACTGAACCATTTAATTTGTTTATAATTTTTTTAGTTTATTAAAAAATTAAAGGGTAGAGACTTTTGGAATTCCTTGCTTGAAAGTCTTATTGCTTTTACCATCAAACTTATCTGGTGGTAGAGAGGAAAAAAAATTTGAAACTATGCTTGGTGATAAATGTTAACTAGACTTATTGTGGTGATCTTTTCACAATATATACAAATATCTAATTATTATGTTGTACACCTAAATTAATATAATGTTATATGTCAATTATACCTCAATTTTTAGCATTTTAGTAATAATAATTCAACTACAAAAAGAACTTGCCTGGTGGTGATAAAATGCTTTTACAAAAATAGCAGTTTTCCTTACATAGCAAGTGAAGGGAATCAGGTATGTTATTATATGAATTAATTAATGTTCCCCATGTTCTCTGGAATCCAGACCAAGTAGAAAAGAGGATTGCTCTGGAAAGGGTGTGAGACAAAGTAACAAAAAGGAAGCAAAAAAAAAAAAAAAAAAGGATAATAAAACTAGATGTTGAGAGCTAAACTTCAAATTCAAAGCATGAAATCTGGTTTCATGCAATTACGGCAAGAATTGCCAAGTAATCCTCAAAGATCAGAAACAAGGGCCATTAAAGTTGTCTGTATATAAAAGGAAAACATTTTGCAAAAGACCCTTGGTTAGCTGAAAAATTTCAAAGGAACTTTTTGGTGGCTGTGTTTTTAAATTTTAGTCCCTCAAGAAAATTCTCTAATTGATAATCAAGTTTAGGGATTTTTAGAAGTAAAAGAGGCAGGAAAACAACCTTCTTTACAAGAGAAACTGGGATTCAAAATTGCAGATACTTCCTCCAGATTAAATGACATATTCTTAATTCTGGAGATAGTAATCCTGCTAGAAAGAGCAATGTGTCATCCAGTAACAGCTGTTCTGAAATTCTAAATGAAAAAATAAAAAATGAAATGGGTCCCACTTTCAACATTTGTCACTCTTGGAAAAGTAAAAAATTTAGCAAATTCAAAAAAAAGTAAAACCTTCACATTTTCATTTTCTTACATTTACCCTAAATGTCAGTTTCTCAGTAGCAAGATCATTTTCACTAAAAAAAAAAAAAAATTATCAGTTGGGGCACCTAAGTGGCACAGTAGGTTAGGCATCTGACTCTTGGTTTTGGCTCGTGTGGTGATCTCAGGGTCATGGAACCAAGTCCCCCATCAGGCTCTGCCCTTGGCATGGAGTCTGCTTGAGATTCTTTCTCCTTCTCTCTCTACCCCTCCTGTTCATTCTCTCTCTCTCTGTGTCTCTCTCTGTCTCTGTCTCTCTCTGTCTCTCTCTCTCTTCCCCTCCTTCCTTGATAAAGTAATGAAATCTTTAAAAAGAATTATTAGTTAGCACTTTGTTGCTCATGCAAGATTGCTTGCATTTGGAATCATGTGAAATAGCTTAAATCAAGTCACCTTATCACTGGTGTGATTTGGGGTTTGGCTCTGTCACCATTGTTTGGATCAATGTTATTAGATGTCTTAGTGTGTTCAGGCTGCTATAGCAAAATACCATAAACTGGGTAGTTTATAAACAACAAAAATTTATTTCTCACCATTCTGGAGGCTGGGAATTCCAAGATCAGGGCACCAGCAAATTCAGTCTAATGAGAGCTCATGTCCTGATTCATGGATGTTAACTTTTCACTGTATCTTCACATGGCAGAAGGGGTGAGGGATGTCTCTGGTGGTGTCTGTTATAAGTACACTAAATCCATTCATAAGGGCTCTACTCTATCACATAATCATCACCCCAAAGCCCTATTTCTTAATACTATCACCTTAGGGGTTCAGATTTCAACATATGGACTTGGTGAAGGAATGAGTGGCACGAGCATTCAGACCATAGCACCAGATCTCATACCGTTGAGTGCTGACAAGATATATTACTCAGCCATTAGAAATGACAAATACCCACCATTTGCTTCAACGTGGATGGAACTGAAGGGTATTATGCTGAGTGAAGTAAGTCAATCAGAGAAGGACAAACATTATATGTTCTCATTCATTTGGGGAATATAAATAATAGTGAAAGGGAATAGAAGGGAAGGGAGAAGAAATGTGTGGGAAATATCAGAAAGGGAGACAGAACATAAAGACTCCTAACTCTGGGAAACGAACTAGGGGTGGTGGAAGGGGAGGAGGGCGGGGGGTGGGGGTGAATGGGTGACGGGCACTGAGGGGGGCACTTGACGGGATGAACACTGGGTGTTATTCTGTATGTTGGTAAATTGAACACCAATAAAAAATAAATTTATTAATAAAAAAAAACTTTCAGGGATCCCTGGGTGGTGCAGTGGTTTGGCACCTGCCTTTGGCCCAGGGCGCGATCCTGGAGACCCGGGATCGAATCCCACGTCGGGCTCCCGGTGCATGGAGCCTGCTTCTCCCTCTGCCTGTGTCTCTGCCTCTCTCTCTCTCTCTCTCTGTGACTATCACAAATAAATAAATAAAAAAAAAATTAAAAAATAAAAAAAATAAAAAAAAAATAAAAACTTTCAAAGACTCACCTAGAAACTGATAACCTACATCCACCTAGCCAAGAAATAATGTCCCGGCAACCCATGGATCTGAATCTTCATCCCTGCTATAGCTGGACCCTGACATTCTGTGACCTCCTGTGAGGAGCTCACATGTGCTGAAAGCCAGGAGTGGACAAGACAATGGCCCTGCAGATTCAAAGATAAGGCACAGCACCTGTGTTCAAGATGCTCATAGTCTTCTGAGGGGAGAGGGGAAACTGCGAAATGAAATAAGAGCTAAAAATAAAGGTATCCTGGGTTATGGAGGGAACACAGTGCAGGATAGAGGATGGGGTGGCATGGGAAAGGCAAGTCAAACTATTCTTTAAGATATATGGTCTGATTCTTGAAATACGAATGGGGCTTGGAAAGTTGGTAACAAAGGAGTGATAATGTTAATACCAAAAACCGACATGAGTGAGCACTTATTGTATGCCAGGCACCTGCTAGGTGAGTTTTACACAATACTACTTTTAATACCTCAACATTGCTATGAGGGAGACGTTATTATTATTATCCCTGTTTTATGGATAAGGAAGTGGAAGCTTGGAGGAGTAAATAATAGAACATTCAAACCCAGGCTATCCAGGCCCAACACACTTGCACTTAACTCCCCAGAGTCTTGCCTTCTGTATAGTAATTGAGTAGAGGGCATGTTAGACAGAAGGAGCTGCACACACAAGGGAGAGACGAGGAAGTGTGGCAGAGCAGCAGAATGACTTGAAAGAAGGACCATGAGCAATATATTATGGAGCTTGAATTTTATCTGAGAAACAATGGAGGACCATTGAATTGTTTTGGACTGTGGAAGGGCCAAGTCTGATTTACAGTTAACGTAGTTTACACTGGTGTGATTCAGAGAAGTGGATTGGGAACAGATGAGAGGAGAGTCAGGGAAACAAGTCAAGAGGCTATTGTGATAATCCAGATGACAAGTCAAGAGGCCCTAACAGAGGAAGGTCACTGCCACGTGAGGATGGGACACTAACCAGAAGCCATGTAGGAGGAGATTTTACTGGATTTGGTATCTACTGGGTTCATAGGGTGAGAGACAGAAGAGGATTCCAAAGTTTTAGGATGGGACAACCGGATGAATGGTGTGCCACTTGTTGAGATGTGGAATACAGGAAGAAGAGCAGATATAAGGAGGAAAATATTGTGAGGGCTTGCAGGCCATCAAGCAGAGATACCCAACAGGAGTATGTGGGTGTGGAATTCGGATAAAGGATATGGCTAGTGGCTGCCATGTTGGCCGGAACAAGCCCTTTGAAACTAACCATATTATTTTGAATGGGATGTTAAGGGAGGATTTAATGACCAGTTGGTTAGTCAGATTTCAGATATCAGAGATTTGCTGTGCATGTTCTAAAGGCTCAGTAGTGCTCAACTTATACATCCAACTATAATTTTATCTATAATAAACATAGCGAGGGACCCCTCGTGGGGCTCTGTGGTTGAGTGTCTGCCTTTGGCTCAGGTCATGATCTCAGACCTGCAGAGAGCCTGCTTCTCCATCTGCCTATGTCTCTGCCTCTCTCTGTGTCTCTCATGAATAAATAAATAAAATCTTTTTAAATAAAAAAATAAGCAAACAAACAAAGTGATACATGTTGGAATTAGATGAAGAATGTGAACTATGGTCACTTCTTCAATGTGAACTATGGTCACTGCTGGGATGGTAGAAATTTGTCATGCAAAGTCAGAGAGACAAATATTCCAAAACATAAGTGATTAAAAGTTCTCAGCATTTAAAAATATATATGCAATTATATCCACATGTGGTTTCCATGTTCTAATATGCATATACATATATTCATATATTTATGTGGCTTGGTCCACACAGAGAGGGATGTTCCTGTTTCAACTGTGGGTTTTTAAGTTGTTTGCTAGAATTTGAACCTACTGTCACCCAGAGAGAGGGATAAGCATGCAGAACATTGGGGAGTCAGCTGCCACCTGAAAGTGCTTTCCTCCTCTGCAGCTTCACTATTAGCCCAGAGCAAGAGGCTCTCTGTTTCACTGTTTGCTTTTATAATCCTTCCAGAAAGTGAAATGATGACTTTTCTTTAACATTTATGTGTAACTTATTGTGTGAAACAGAATGAACATACTCAGAATGACTCCCCCTAGAAAACAGAAATAAATGTAATCTGTACTATCTCCTTTGTTCCCAACAACATCTGTTGGGAGAAGGAAAAGAATCAGGTTAAAAAATATTAGACAGTGGGCCACCCAGGGGTTTCTTTGCTCAAAAGATCAACAGAGCAGGACCATGAGTTGCAGTCCCTGAGCAGATTCTAAGACCTTCGTTTCACCTATTTAAACATATCAGGGTTGACAGTAGCAAAGGAGACTAAGTAGCATTGCCCAGGGGAGATTTTGCACAAAAAGACTTGCAAGATCAGATAAATCTATCAGCCCATCTCCTCATTGTTCCTTGTGTTCTAGACACTATGGAGATAAATGCAGAAGTCTAGAGTGCATCTTATCCTTAAGAATCTGCCAGGACTTGTTAAACAAGGCAGAGAGCTCCACTGTCGGGTAGAACTTTCTACAGTGATGGCAACTTTTTATAACTGTACCTGCGATGCAGTAATCACCAACTACCTGAAGAACTGAATTATTCATCTTATTTAATTTTACAGAATTTTAATTTAAATAGCCACATGGGGCTGATGGCTGCAGTATTGGACATTGCAGGTACATGGCATTTGAGTTGGAATGAGCTGTAAATCACTGCTGTCCTGCAAAATGTGAACACATGGTCCCTGCTCTAAGAGCTTTATAGCCCAGTAGAGGAGCTAGCAATCACCAGACATTCACAGTATTGACTATATATTCACAATTGTTAAGCGTAATATGATAAGGAGGTTAAAGGTACTATAGCAGCTTGTAAAAGGAGAATTTCACCTGGGCTAGGGAATCAGGAAAGCTCACAATCAATCCAAGAAGCAAGGAGCAATTTCAGATGAGCCAGCTCAGTAACCACCTATTGCCCAAAAAGAACAGAAAAAAGAGGCTCTTACACATGCCAGCAGATGATGGGACCCAAGTGGCAGAGAAGGAAGGCAGGATACCAGGTGTGCATCCACAACCTACTCCCAGCCCATACCTTCACTTTCTCTCCTAGACAGCTGTTTTGTGGGGCAAAGAATTTACTGTATCTTTATAGCAAATAACTTACTGACCCATTTATGACTTTTGGCAGAATAGGCAATATTTTCCACTTTGCTCAGCCTATACTGACAAACAAGTCCATTGAATTGTCTTTAAAATAAAGACAAGGGAAGACACTGAAGTTGGACGAGTTGAATATGGAAACAGAACAGAACAGATTTTGTGTGATTACTAAGACAACTTGAGATTTTTTTTTATAATGTATCCTTCATTTTCCCTTACAGTAGCTACAAAAATTGGCTCATTTTAGTACAAATCCTGTTTGCCTGGCAGCAATATTTCAAATTTTTTTTAAAAAAGGAAAGAAAACTAAAATACATTTTTTTGTTTTGAAGTATGAGCTACAGATATATTTAGATTTTAAGCACAAGCACAATAACTTAGAAATGATTTGGCATATGAAAAAAAAATGCCAACCTAAAGACAGCATTTCAGGAAGAAGAAAAAAAGCATATTGACCCTAAAGCAAAACTAACACTCACATTTAAATA
This sequence comes from Canis aureus, assembly GCF_053574225.1. Taxonomy (NCBI): domain Eukaryota; kingdom Metazoa; phylum Chordata; class Mammalia; order Carnivora; family Canidae; genus Canis; species Canis aureus. The sequence continues at coordinate 20,139,558 of NC_135639.1, read as the reverse complement.
AAGATCCACACACATGAGAAAGAGCAGAACTGTTGAACAATTGTGAAGGAGAACTATGAACATTCTCACCCAAAATGCAAGTCTAAACTTATGCTGATACTTGTTCAACACTTTTCTGAGACCCATGGCTGTTCACAGAATAAGAAGAGTTTGTGAGTGGGCTGGGATTAACTTCAGGCTTCTGTGAAATGGAGAGTTGTCCTAGATAAAGTGGAATTCATCTCCTAAAAACTAAACCACTGCACCCTCAACAATTTGAACAAGTTCCTCACTCCTTGAGGGTAGGCTATGCAAAGTGACTCCCTCCCAAAGAGTATGGTAGGCAGAGAGGAGAAAAGAGTGCTGCCACAAGAGAGAAACCTGAAAAATCATAAAACGTCAGATAAATCCCAACAGAGGTCATTCTACAAAATTCCCAACCAATCCTCCTCAAAACTATCAAGGTTATCAAATACATGTTATGTCTGAGAAACTGCCTGGCCAATAGGAGCCTACGGAGACATGACAACTAAGTGAATTGTAGCACCCTCAGTAGGATCCTGAAACAGAAAAGAAGGACATTAGGTTAAAAAAAAGAAGAAGAAGAAGAAGAAAACTGGAATAAAATATGGCATTTATTGTATAATAGTATCAATATCGGTTCATTAATTGCAACAAATGCCATACTAATGTAGGATGCTATTAATAGGGGAAACTAGGTGGGAGGTATATGGAAAGTCTCTGCACTATTTTTGCAATTTTTTTCTAAGTTTAAATTATTCTAAAATATAGAGTGTATTTGAAAAGACCATAAGCACCCATGACCATAGGGATGTGGCTGATTTCTCCCGTGTAAAGCTAGAGAATGGGTTGGAGGTGGGGGTTATGGTGCCACATGTGGCCCAGTGGGGTCTCTTCAAGGGAATTCTTGTGGATCTGTAAGCACTATTTTTTTAAAGATTTATTTATTTATCTGAGAGAAAGAGAACAGTGTGTGTGTATGCAGGAGAGGGGCAGAGGAAGAGGGAGAGAGAATTTCAAGCAGACCCCTCAGTGAGTGCAAAGCCCAACATGGGGCTTGATCCCAGGACCCTGAGATCATGACCTGAACTGAAACCAAAAGTCAGATGCTCAACTGACTGAACCATCCAGGCACTCCTGTGAGCACTATCTTATCACAAGCCTTTGTGGTATGAGGCTGATACGTAGCGCCAGAAAGGTGCTTCCCAACTACCGCCTAGAAGCCAGTCGTGTACAGCTACTATTTCACTTGCAATGGCTCTTGACAGAGGTGAAATTAGTGAACATGGCAAATACAATCAAAAGCAGCCCTGAGGCCACGAAAGAACTTCTGCCCACCCAAGTGTATTTTATGAGCCTTCCTGAGATTTATTTTCTTTCTTTGGCTGCCATTCCCTGAAAATGATGGAAGATGTTGTCCATCAAAGATTGTGCAGCTTTCAGGTCCAACCACTGTTTCTCTGAAAAGACAACATGCCGATGCTGGCAGAGGCAGAGTAGAGAAGGAGGTCAGGAATGAGGGAGATGCTCTCACAGCACGGCCTGCCGCTGCTTATAGAAGTTTCAACCTGTGCATCTGACAGCCCGTCTTCTCTCTATTAATATAAAGAGTCAACAGAGCTTTCTATGTGTTCCAAAGAAAGTTTGGGTTCAGTTAATACTATGATGTTAATTGCAGGTTTTAGCTTTACTGCTTTATTATGATTCTCTCCAATTTAACTATGTGCCACATTTTATTTAGGACCACCATGTGCTGGATCTCAGGAGACACAGAACACAAGGAGCCTTTGTGGTCTGGACACATCTGTTGCATCCTGGATTCAGCTGACTCCCATGGGCCCAGAGCCACTGCCCCCAGCAGTGAATAAAACCATCTCTGCCCTAGCATGAGAGGTAGTTCTTTTTCTACAATCCCTGGAGTCTCTACCTGAGATTGTCTCTCCTTCAACGTGGAGGCTTTGGGTCTACTTGCCTCGTCACCAGCTTTACACCCATCCAACCCTCTTGTGCAGAGACCTGACTTGACATGATCCTAGTCAGCTTCAGCTGCCAGAACAAAACACCATAGACTGCATGACTTAAAAAAACAGACATTTATTTCTCCACTTTGGAGGCTGGAAGTCCAAGGTTAAAGTGCTAACAGGATCAGTATCTGGTGAGACTGCTCTTCCTAGCTTGAAGACAGCTACCCTCTCCCTGTGCCCTCACATGGCCTTTACTCTGAGCTTGCATGGGGAAGAAAAGAGAGATCGCCAGTATCTTTTCTTCTCATAAGGGCACCAGTCCTACTGGATTACCATCCTACCCTTATGAACTTGTTTAACCTTAATTACCTCCTTAAGACCCTTTGTCCAAATACAGTCACATTATTGGTTAGGGCTTCAGCATATGAAGTTTGGACAGGCACAATTCAATCCATAACAACATGGAAACATGGGACAAGTAATTTCAATAAAGTAATAAAAGAATCACTAGCTTTGGAGTAAGAAAAGCTGAGTTTGAAACCAAGCTTACTAGAGGAGTCACAGAATTCAGGCCAATTGCCTTCTCTAGTTTGTTTCTAATATGAAAAATGAGAATAAAATCAATGCCTATAAATCAGAGTTATCATGAAGCTAAAATGTGACAAAGCACGTGAAAATTCAATTGTAAACTGTTAGTAACCCTCAATTATAATAAATTATGGGCCCACTGGTTCTGGAAGTAAGTGCTACAAAAATTGAAGATTCCAAAGAGAGAAGTAACAGATTCCAATGGTGCTTCAATCGACATAGCAACCAGGACAAGCTCCGGGCCACCCAGAGTGTGACAAGCTGTGCACTTTCTAGATCTCTCCAGCTCCAGAAGAATGCAAGCTGCTGCCCCCATCTGAATATCTTCCTAGTGTAAAGCTCAGTCAGGTAAAATCTGCACCCCATAGCATTTACTATTGCTGATGGAAGGAATTTCAGAAATTAGATAGAGGCAATTAAGTGCTCCTAATTTCTTAGACCCAAGCTTCGAGCTTCTAAAACTGAGACCTCCCCTTAAAGGACTGATCAATGAATGGATTAGATCCCCCAGTGGCCAGCGTTTTTGCTTTGTCCAGATAAATTTCTTTGAAGGAAAGATTTTCTTTGATCCAAGCAAATTCTTTATCACTAAGGCCATGTAGTCATCCAAAACAGAGCCAGGACCCAGACCTGTCCTCCTAGTTTAGAGTTGTTCAGTGTATCTAACAAACAGCATTGAGCATGAACTGTGCTGGAGTCCAAGAATATAACAAAGAACAGAGCCAGATATTGTTCCTTTGTTTTATTTTGTTTTTGTGTTTTGTTTTGTTTTGTTTTGTTTGATATTGTTCCTTTGGTCATGAAGCTTACACTCTGAGAGGAGACAAATATTAATCAAGTAATTACATCTATTTTATTAAAGTTTATTATACACAATTTATTAAATTTTATTTAAAAATAAAATTATTGGGATGCCCGGTCAGCTCAGCGGTTGAGGTCAGGTTGTGATCCTGCAATCCGGAAATCGAGTCCCACATTGGGCTCCCTGCAAGGAGCTTGCTTTTCCCTCTGCCTATGTCTCTGCCTTTCTCTCTGTGTCTCTCATTAATAAACAAATAAAATATTTTAAAAATAAAATAAAATTATTACTTTCAGAGGTGTATGGTGTCATGAGGGGCTAAGACAGTTGGCCTTGAGGCCCTAAGTGATCGGATTTGCTTTTTTGGATAGATCCCTTTGCTTATCATAAGGACCACTGTTCAGCTGAGAACATAGATTGGTGAGGCCCATATTAAGAGGCTCTGGTGGCTGTCCTGGCCAGAGACCATTGCAGCCTGGACTAGGAAACCATAAACCATTGGTGGAGATTTATTAATTCATCAAATACTTACTAAGTGCCTTTATTTGCCAGGTTCAGCATCAGGGGCTGGAAATGGACAGAGGAAGAAAGATGTGAGCATCACTTACGAGATAAAATAGACAAGACATGCTCATGACTGGACATGAACAGCAAGAAAAGAAAGCTACTACAAGTCATTTCTGAGCCCCTGACTCATCAAATATAGCATGGATAGTGGAGCCAAAGAGGCTCATGTTTGGGGGAGAAAATTGATCATTTGGATCTGGACCTTTTGAGTTTGAGATGCCTTTGAGACATTGTGGGGTGATATCAATGGGACAGCAGATGAAGGGAGTTTCAGCTCAGAGGGGAGGCATGTGGGTCATGGACACACAGGAGGGCATGGTGGGATCTCTCAGGGCAAGTGTGTGAAGTGTGAGAAAAAAAAAAGCAGAGCTTAGGGGTCACCCTCAAAGGACAACCGGCACTTAATTGCTGAGGTTAGAAGAAGATGAACCTGATAAGAAGTCCCCAAAAAAGAGTAGCAAGAGAGAGAAAAGGAAAACTTGGGTCGCATAGAGCCATGGCAACATGGAGCCCAGAACAGCAAAACTAGATCAACAGTGGAAAATCCTGCTGATGGATCCATCAAGTAAGAGGAGGACTGGTAACAAGGAGAGATCACTGATCACGGCAGTGAGAGCAATTAGAGGTCAGGGAAGGGGTCGTAGCCAAATAGCGGGAGGAAGAGCAGAGAAGGACAGTGAGAACATAGAGAAAACCCCAGAGACGTTTGGCCACGAAGAGCAGGAAAAGATGGGTATTTTTCCCACTGTGAAGCATAGCTTTGCTTTGGCTCTGATGCTCCAGGATTTCTTTCTATATATTCCCTGCTTCAGAAAAAGCATATGTGCTCAGACCTCAAGGTGTTACAGAGGGAGCCCTGGGGCTCAGCTCAGAGCATCTACCCTGGCTCTGAAATGCAGGTGAACATACTGCAATTGTCAATGAGCCTCAGGGAATAAGTCCCAGAGATGGCCATGGCCCATAGTCAGGAAGCTGCTTGGGAGAGTTCCAAGAATGAGAAGAGAACATTTGACAACCTGTATCTCTATTAACAAAATTGCTACTCTGGGTAATGTTTCCATATGAGCAAACGTTTCTGTTAATGCAGCTGCATTCACAAGTAACAAATCCACTGTTTCACATGACAAGCAATGGTGATAGATCTGTGTTCCTAAATACTTCATTTCATTAACTGAAGCTGTCTACTTCCTTAAGCATTGATTCACGCAATCCTGCCTCTTGGATAAACTGCCTGAAGCAGACATATACTCCTTATGATCCCACAAAACTGGCTTCTCTATAGCTCTGTGTTGTTTTAGTGTATGAGCTTTATGGCGGTAAAAGGTTGCAAACTGTCATTTGTTACGTCTTGGTGGCAGTAATTTAGCATCTAATGAGCAAACTTCACAAGCCCCCCAGGCAGTGCGGAAGCGCGAGAGCTAAGACTATAGGCCCAAATGGGAGGTATTTCATAAAGGAAGGAAATGTGGCTCAGACATGGAAATCAGGCTGAGAACAGAGGCTCCCACGTGTGCTTGGGAAGGAAAATAACAAGGAAGCAACTATAAAGGGAGGGTATTGATGGATGTTGACCAGACTGAAGAGGGGAAGCTGATGTCATCGTAGCAGTAAGAATAAAGTAATAATCATAATATTGATGGTAGTCCCCATTTACCAAGGGCCACATACCATATGCCATGCACTGTGCTCAGGGTTTTGCAAGATGATCGCATTTGGTCATTACAGTACTCTCATGAATGGTTCAAATGATCCAACTGCCCTGAATTTCAGTTTATTAATCTGCGAAATAAAAACTATAATGATAACTAGCATCACAAAGCTAACTGCAAGTATTAGAGACAGATTTTTTTTGAAATATTTTATTTATTTATTCATGATAAACACAGAGAGAGAGAGAAAGAGAGAGAGAGAGAGTGGCAGAAGCAGGCTCCACAAAGGGAGCCCGATGTGGGACTCGATCCCAGGACTCCAGGATCATGCCCTGGACGGAAGGCAGGCGCTGAACCACTGAGCCACCCAGGGATCCCTAGAGAAAGATTTTTAAACCCAGGTGCATCTGATTCATGAGAACGAGCGTGCCAGGGGCTGGACTGCCTTTGGCCCAGGGCGCGATCCTGGAGACCCGAGATCGAATCCCACATCGGGCTCCCTGCATGGAGCCTGCTTCTCCCTCTGCCTATGTCTCTGCCTCTCTCTCTCTGTGTGTGACTATCATGAATAAATAAATAAAATCTTTAAAAAAAAAAAAAGTATCTGAGATTTTCCTACACGTGGCTACAAATGAACTGTGTGCCTCCGCAACAGAAAGGTAAAATAACTTTTTCTAACTTTCACATCTATACATAAAATGAGGAAGTTGGGCTAAGTGAATTCTCTCCCCCTATCCAGAATTAACTCGAATTATCCTCACTGCCTTCCTACCTTGAAATTGCCCAAATTGTGGCATATAACCAGCGATAGCCAGTTTTAAGACACAGTCCATGCATGGAGCGCCTGGGTGACTCTGTCGGTTATGTATCTGCCTTGGTTCAGGGTCAAGACCCAGGGGTTTTGGGGATCCCTGGGTGGCGCAGCGATTTGGCGCCTACCTTTGGCCCAAGGCGCGATCCTGGAGATCCGGGTACGAATCCCACGTCGGGCTCCCGGTGCATGGAGTCGGCTTCGTTTTGGAATCCAGCCCCACCCTGGGCTCCCTGCTCAGCGAGAAGCCTGCTTCTTCATCCCCCATTATCCCTCTTGTGCTTGCATGTGTTCTCTCTCTCTCTCTCTCAAAAATAAATAAATAAAATCTAAAAAAAAAAAAAAAAAGTCTAGCTATTTCAAGAATAGAAAAGACAGTTTGTGCCACAATCATTGTGACGCTGAACAATCCAGTAAATCTTAAGTGTTAGCTTCACAAATCACACATCCATCTTCTCCTCCCAGCTCTAGCCAACTGATAATTTAAAATTTAAAAACAAGAACCAAATAAACATGAAATTGATTTCTGTGCCAACTTTGTTACTGGTAAAGCTAGAATGGAAAATGTTTTGTGACCACTTTCCCATCTCCAATCTTGAACTTTTACTATTTTAACAGCATTACTGATATACAATTAATATAAAATAAACTATATATTTAAGGTACAGAATTTGAAAAATCTTAACATATGCATCTACCCATGAAACCCTCAACACAATCAAGAAAACAAGCATATCCAAAAATTTGCTAGTGTCCCCCTGTCATTTCTCCCTCTCATCCCTTCTTTTCCACACTCCACCCCAGGTAACCACTTATCTGCTTCCTATTACTAGAGATTAGTTGCATTTTCTAGATTTTCATCTAAATGGAATTAAAAAGAATATACTCTTTTTGTCTGGTCTCTTTCCCTTAGTGTAATTATTTTGAGATTCATTGTGTATCAATAGTTTATTCCCTTTTATTGCTAAGTATTCCACTGTATGGTTATAACAGATTTTTTATCCATTCATTTGTTGATGGACATTTAGATTGTGTCCAGTTTGGGGCAATTACAAATAAAATTGCTTGTATACAGTGGTTGTATGGTTAATGTTTTCATACCTAGGAATGGAATGATCCTATGATATGTTTTTAATTTTTTTTAATTTTTATTTATTTATGATAGTCTCAGAGAGAGAGAGAGAGAGAGGCAGAGACACAGGCAGAGGGAGAAGCAGGCTCCATGCACCAGGAGCCCGACGTGGGATTCGATCCCGGGTCTCCAGGATCACGCTCTGGGCCAAAGGCAGGCGCTAAATCGCTGCGCCACCCAGGGATCCCTGTATTTAATTTTTTTAACAAACTGCCAAACTGCTTTCCAAAGTTTGTGTACATTACTAGCAGCAGCGCTGAGACTTCCCATTCCCCCACAACCTCAGCAATACATCGTAGTGTCAATATAATTTTTTAAGGCTTAAGGTAGGAGTGGGTAGAGGAGGGGCAGAGGGAGAAAGAGAATCTCAAGCAGGCTCCACACCCAGTGAGGAACCCAATGCACGACTGGATCTCACAACCCTGAGATCATGAGCCAAAATCAAGAGTCAGGTGCTTAACAAACTGAATCACTCATATACCCCTTTTTATTTTAACCATTCTGATAGGTCTCTCATTGGGATCTTAATGTACATTTCCCTGATGATAATGATGTTGAGCAAATTTTCAGGTTTTTATTTTATATCAATATATCCTCTTCAGTGAAGTGTCTATTCAAATTTTCTCCCCCCACCATTTTTTACCCAATTTTATTGAGATGTAATTGACATAAGACATTGCGTAATTTTAAGGTACACAACATAATGATTTGATAGACGTATGCAGTGCGACATGATAATCACAATAGGTGGTTATCACACCCATCACCTCACATAGTTAGTTTTTTCTGTGTGATGAGACTTTCACCTTCAACTTTACCCATTTTCCCCACCCCTTCCCTGACCCCTAGCAACCACCCTGTTCCTGTGAGTTCAATTTTTTTAAGATTGAAGAAGACTGCATCTCAAAGTGAGATCATACAGTACTTGTCTTTCTATGCCTGCTTTATTTACTTAACATAATACCCTCAAGGTCCAACCATGATGTCTCAAATAGCAAGATTTCAAATGCTGAATAATATTTTATGGCTGCATAGTATTCTACTGTATAAATACATTTTCTTTATTCTTCTGTCAATAGAAACTTAAGTTACTTAATTCCTAAAAGTCTTTAGGAAAAAATAATGAAGGGGCACCTGGATGGCTCAGTGGTTGAGCATCTGCCTTTGGCTCAGGTGGTGATCTTAGAGTCCTGGTATCGAATCCCACAGAGCCTGCTTCTCCCTCTACCTATGTCTCTGCATCTCTCCCTATAATAGGGAGAATGAACAATGAATAAATAAATAAAATCTTTTTTTTAATTTTTATTTATTTATGATAGTCACACAGAGAGAGAGAGAGAGGCAGAGACATAGGCAGGCTCCATGTACCGGGAGTCCGACGTGGGATTCGATCCCGGGTCTCCAGGGTCGAGCCCTGGGCCAAAGGCAGGCGCTAAACCACTGCGCCACCCAGGGATCCCAATAAATAAAATCTTAAAAAAAAAAAAAGAGTGGAACTCAAAACTTTATTCCAAGCCAAATTACCATTCTAGTAAAAAATCAAGAAACATCCTCAAGCACGCAAGAAATCTGGGAATATAATCCCCATGAGTCTTTCTAGAAGGTGACTTTCTAGAAGATTCTTAAGGGCAAATTTTAACCAATTAAGAGATGAACAGAGAAATTATTCTAAATGTAGTCTAATTAATTGAGGAGATAAAACCAAAATAAATATGAGGATTTCAGTCACAGTACAGAATGCAAATGTTTGATAAGCCCTGAGAAAGGGGTAATAGTAGAACAAAGTCAGAATAGGAAGGAGGAGAAAAAATGGAACATAGTGTAAGCATCTTCACAGCTGGTAAATCGTAATAAAAGTGTATGTCAAAATTCATGAAGAGTACATTGTTTGCACGCTAACCAGTTACTCTGCCACAGTTTCCTAGATGCTTGCAGAAAACCTTCCTGGGTTAGAGACAAAGCAGCATAAGCTTCAAGCTCACATCAGTTCTCCTTGTGCCCCAAGCCCTGAAGGAACAATGCAGCCTGGAGCAATGCTATACACGCAGTGGCTCTGCATCCTAGCTGAGACACTCAGAATTTAGGAAACCTCAACCTTTTTAAGGGATCTCTTAACAAACCTGCCCAATATTTGCCCCAGAGGGAGATATATCTTTATTATCTTAGCAGCGAATTTTCCTTGGAGGGTGACACCATATAGCCCAAGGTTATTTGCTATATAAACATCCTCAAAAAGACTGTCCCAAACAAAAGTTGATACAAGAAATAAGAGAGGGAGACAAACCGTAAGAGACTCCTAATCATAAGAAGCAAACTGAGAGTTGCTGGAAGGGAAGGAGGTGGGGGGATGGGGTATCTCTGAGTGATGGGCACTAAGGAGGGCGTGGGATGTAATGAGCACTGGATATTATTTAAGACTGATGAATCACTGACCTCTACCTCTGAAACTAACAATATATTATATGTTAATTAATTGAATTTAAATTTAAAAATACATATAAATTGAAAAAAGTAAGTTAATTTTAATAATTTTTTAAATGACATGTAAAAAAGCAGAGACCCATAGATAATTATTGTTACTCACCATATAGGAATACTTAAATGTTTAAAGGTAGTCACTAAGAAAAATCATATGATCTACTATAATCAGGAAGCAGACAGGGAAAAAGGTGATTTGAGATGAAATTGAAGTATACTGATTTCACCATTGTTCATAACCAAGGAGTCAGTGATACTAGCTAAAAATTATGAGAGTAAATATAAAGAATTAGCCCACAGATATACTTGCAACATGAGAAATAAGAAATGCTGCATCATTTGTAAAAGCAAAATGCATACTTAATCTTGAAGTTTCAGCTGAAATGTCACTGCCTTGCCGAGGCCTTCCCAGAACACCAGATCAGATTTGCTGTCCTTAGTAACGACTCCCATAGCTGCCAAGGTCACACAGCTAGTTAGTGGTGGAGCTGGGATTCAGGCCTCATAGAGCTGGTGCTGAACTCTGAGCTCTTAAATTGCTGGGCTCTGCTGACCACTCTCTGGTGCATCTAATTATATCCATTCACATGTGACAGTATAGAATTTTTTTTTATCCTCTAAGTTTTCATAAATACAAGCCTTAATTCTGCAATACTCTTCTTGTAAGGTACCCTAAGACGTATCTTATGTTTCCTGAGCACGGTCCCTAGGACGCGGCACACAATTCCCCTTTGAAAGCATTCAATCCATGATATTGAACAAAAATGAACATTTGGGAGAGTCAAAGTAAATGCAGATCAATCACACAGCCTTACAGCACACTAGTAGCAGATTGAAGGAGAAAAGCCAGCACTGACCTTACTTCCTGGTCCCAAGCAGTAGATCATTATCTGTCTCTAATGAATTATGTGTGAAATTTCTGAGGTTATATTGGAAAGTCACACAGAGACCTTGAAATAGCTTTAAGGGGTGAATAATGCGTGCTCTTTATTGAATGGGTAAGAATGCAAAATGCAAAAAAATCAGACAAAAGAGGTCAAACTCCCAGTCCCTACAAAGATGGTGCATTTTGTCTTCTTACCCATAAACTAAACACCGGTTGTTATGCATTTTTTAACATCTAAACAGCACCCCAAGGGTTCTGTTCTCTGATCACTTTGCTGCATACCATTCTTCCTAATCATGCACATAATTGCCTGGGTAAGGGATGCCATACATTTTTGCACCCTTTTGAAAAGTGAGTGCCATAGCAATAAATAGTTCCTATAAAACTGACCACCATGTTGCAATTAAAGGAAAAAGAAACCTCACCATCTTGATGACAGTCTGTGCAGCTGAAGCCAGGATAGAGGTGGCTCTGAGGAAATGGAATCTTTGACAGCATAATTTTAACACTGTCAAATTATTCAGCTTCTTTCATAAAATTCACTTAACACTTCACACAGATATTACTTTTGCCATCAAATATCACTTTGGGAAAAGTTAATAATTTAGGAACTTTTTCATATGTTTTTCAAAAGACTAATAGAACACATATATGAGATGCCGTAACCAGATAGCCCTGTCACCCTTCCAGTTTTATGCGATTGCTGCAGTTGGCATCATCAAAATAAGGCATCCAAGAGAAGGGAACAGCAAAGAAAGAGGCACTCCCAGTAATCCGGAAGCCAGGGAATCAGCAGCAACATTGCAATGGTTTAGGAGGATGCTGTGACTTATTTGGAAAAATATTTATTTCCTTTTTCTATCCAGGAATAGTCTTACCTTTTATCTTTTAAAACTTAAGCAAAAAAAGAAAAATTATTATTCCAAAGACTTCAGTCTTTGGGTTGAGCCTCATTGATAGGAGAAATGCATTTTTGATGTGATGATAACTATTACAGTAACAATGATGATAACTGAGTTGATTGAGTTCTCACCATAGGACACACATTTGAACCACATTTTACAGATGTGAAAAACGAGGCACAGAGTAACTTAGCTAAGGTCACACCACTAGTATGAGTCATAGGTACTGTAACCACGACACTACTGGTTTCTATCAACAGCTACCACTGAGATACATACCAGTGGGTCCCATGATAAGCACTTTCTCATTTGACCCTCACCAGAAAAAAAATAAAATGAAGTAGATTTTGTATTCTCATTTTAAGTATGAGGCAAATGAGGATTATAGAGATCAATAACTTGTCCATAAACACACTGCTTTAATTATCTAGTTTTTAACTCTGTATTGAAATAATGAGTCTAGTATATTAATTTTGAGCATTTTCTGTAGGTTCAACTTCTCTTATTTTTTCTAATGGCACCTCATTCCCAATTTGTCTCAGCATACACAGAGCTTTTCTAGTTGGAAGGGCTCCCAGCTTCAGGACCCTAATCATATGTGATCTGCCAACTGGCAACCATGCGTCCCTGAAGAGACCCTAGTAGAATCTCAAAAAACATCTCTAGGGGATGCAGATGCTGGGTGAGACTGTGGCATTGGAGATGGCTGGGCTCTGCCTTTCTCATGCTGTCTCCAATTATCCAAATTACAGCTGTGAGAGAGAGGGAGAGGAGATTGAGTATGCCAGGACACAATCAGTCAAGCCTTTGTTTCCTGAGCCTCAGTATGATAACTCTATGATACATCCCATCTCTTTCTTCCAATATATCCCTCATTCTTGGCATTATCTCCATGGCAACAGGCATGCATGCATCCATGACCTTGAGGCTATATTTCTCCGCCTGTCTACTTATCTAAGGGTTAAATTCATTAACCTATATTTGTCAGAATATGATGGCTTCCAGCACACTTTTGAATTACCTTAGTGATGAAACATGAAATTTCAGGAATCAAATTGCCGTCTTTCCAATTCACGCTGTGTAGCTGGTCACCTGTGTCTAAACTCAAGCAAGTTGAACCTCAGGAGAGCCAGCCTCCTTCCTCATCTATGTGATGAGGATAGAATACAAGAATATTATCAGGATTGGATGGGATAATGGGTGAAAAATAAATCCAGGATAACAACTGGTCTTTAGAATGTGTTCGATCAATGTTAGCTTCACCTTTGGAGAGCACGCCGTAACTTTACCTCCTTTTAGCTCTTATGTAATGTATTGACTAAATAGACATAGCAGATTTGTCCCAGGCTTTTCCCCACAACAGTTTCCAAACTTTTCCCTTTGGTAAATAGTGCTAACACCTCCCACAATGTAATGCTCCAATTATGTTTCTATCTGATTCCTATGGGTCACCTCAGAAGCCTGGTGGGGAAAAATCAGAGGACATCCAGATTAGAGGACTTTGTAGTAAAATACATAGTTTAATAAACCAACCAAACCCATCCTGCAAGCCAAGTACCTTTGGTGACTGAAGAGAATTGGCTTTAATTATCAAAACACCCCCTTCTAAATTGCCCTTTTGTTTCAGAAAATGAGCTAGAAGAGACTGAAGGAAACCACCTCTTTCCTAACTTAGGCTCTCCAGGGATGGAATGAATGAAGCCCTTTCCTTATCACACCACCCAACAGGGGTCAGGAATGTCCAGTTGTCCCCTGGGGAATTTGAGATAAGAGACCTACGGGAATAATCGTGAATGTTCAGCTGCTCTATGAGAGGCACCTCATTATGAAGCTGAAAACAGGATGAAATCCAGGCAAATCTCCTGGATGTGGACTAATGGGAGCAAAGGCCTGTGTGTAACAAATGGCAAAGTTGAAATTTTTTGTGCTGTATGTTTTTCAAATGATGGTCTACTCCCACTGACAACAAAGTGATTCAAGATCCGTACTTCCCGTGTTCCCTCAACGCATGCCATCTAGCCTAATCAAACCTCTTGACCCACTACGCCACACATGAGCAATTTCTGTACATGGGCCTTCACACCTGCCCCTGGCAGCCTTGGAGTGCTTCTCTTCACCACCCCTCACTTACCATCCTCTAAATCCAGACTGTCTTCCGGCACTTATACGTGGTTTTCTCCGACAGCTACTGCTCTGACATCTGTCCTCAGAAATCCAGAGGAACTTAGCATCTCTACCAAGAAGTTTCTAACACACTGATTGCTTACTCATTTTCTGTAAGTACTAGAAATTGCTTTTCTTCACAGCTATAAACTATTTAAAGACTGTCATATGTTCCTTCCATCTTTTCACAGCATAATAGACTGAGTAAATATTTGCTGGCTGATTCATAATGATTTCTGTGTAAATATGTACTGCAAATTCTGTAATAACTAATCAATTTGAATATTTCATAATAAAATATTCCTTCCCATCCCTGACCTTAAGAAAGCAGCATTATAAAGCCAGTGGAAAGATTCCGCAACCAGTCTCCCCATTCCTTAGATCAACCTACTAAAGCAAAGGGAGTTAAAATGACTTGGTTAAGGTCATACATCTAAACAGAAGTCAGTCTAGGGCCAAGGCCCAGATCTGCAGACTTGTAGTGATGTACCCTTTCTGACACACAGCACAATGCCCCAGGGTCCCTCTCTATGAGTCAGCTGGCCATCACAACTCAGTAGAGGGGAGACCAGACTGGGAGTTAGCTGGCACAGAGGCAAGTCCTTGTTCTTTCACTAATTCACTCTATGGCCTTTTGAAAATTACTTAACCCTTTAGCCTCAGACTCTACTGGTGCAAAAGCAAGGATGATAAATCCTACATGATCTAATTCAGAGTTTGGTAGTTTGTATAGCCCATAATCCAAATCTAGTGCACACCTGTTTTTGTAAATAAAGTTTTATTGACATACCATTCATTTACCTATTGTCTATGGCTGGTTTCAACTACAAAGGCAAAGTTGAGTAAAAATTAACATAGCAACCAGATGTCCCAAAAAGCCAAAATACTTATTATTTATACCTCTACAGAAAAAAAAATCTTTTTAAGATTTATTTATTTATTCATTCAGAGAGAGCGAAGAGAGAGGCAGAGACACAGGCAGAGGGAGAAGCAGGCTCCATTCAGGGAGCCCGATGTGGGACTCCATCCTGGGTCTCCAGGATCACACCCTGGGCTGCAGGCGGCACTAAACCGCTGCGCCACCGGGGCTGGGCTGCCCAGAAAAAAATTATTAATTCACAAACTAATCTATGCATACTATGGTTGTATGAAACGAAAATATAGTTAATAATAATAATAAATGTAAAAACTTTTTTAATAAAAATACATTAAAATTAATTAATTAATTAAATACAATTAATAGTGTACACAAAGCCTCTTTTAAGCTACAAAGTACTATGCCCACATTTTAAAAATCACTAGCAGACAACAATAGCTGTAATAGCAATAATAAATCATGAAAGTTGATTGCATTAAGGGATAACTAAAATTTTCTGTTTAATAGATGGCATCTATTTGACAGTATTGCTTGATTTGAGATTGCCTCACTATCATTCATAGTAATGTGTTTTTTGCAGAACCAAGTGACAACTGTAACCAATCCAGAAATATTCCAGAAACAATTAGATCATTTATGTATAAAATACAAAATAAGTGTTTTCAGAGGAACAGCATGTCATCCATGAAGGGTATCTGCCTTCACTTTCATCAGTAACCTAACTCCAGGTGGGCACTTGCTTGTGTTGTAAGTACTGTGTGATGGAGCTAGCATTCACCTAGAATATGACTTGACACACACGGACCTTGGATATTTAGCCCTGTTGCTCCAAGTATATTAAGCTTTTCCATTGGCATTTTGAGAAGGAGAATGGTAGTGCAAAGTGGTTTTTCCCTGGCATGTACTGTGGGCATAGCCATTAGCCAAGGAAGAAAAATTGTTCTTGGGGAAGCAGGAAAATTAATCATTGGCTATGTCCAAATCACTGCCACATTAATGACATGGCAGTCAATGAAGGGCATTAGAAGCGCTCTTCCTTTGAAAGACAAATACCTTGTGGTTTCACTTATACGTGGAATCTATAAAACAAAGCAAATGATTAAACAAGCAAACAAACAAAAGGCCGAAACAAATTCATAAATACAGAAAACAAACTTGTGGTTGCAAGGTGTGGGGAAATAGGCAAAAGAGGTGAGGGAGGTGGGAGATACAGGCCTTTAATAATGGAATAAGTCAGTCACAGGTATAAAGGTATAATAGGTACAGCACAGGGAACATAGTCAGTGGTACTGAAATAGTGTTGTATGGTGACAGATGGTAGGTACACTGTGGCAAGCCTACCATAAACTATGTTGCACACCTGAAACTAATGTAACATTATGTGTCAACTCTACTTCAATAAGAAGAAGAGCTCTTCCTCTGATATACCCCAATGTGGAGAATAAGTTGGGGTGCAAGAGTACATGTGGGAACTGGCTAGAAGTTGTCCAACTAGCCAGGCAGAGGACATGGATGGCTTTGACTAGAGTTAACATGACAAGCTGAGAAGAGCAGGAAGGAGGAGGATGCGCAGGTACTGACTTTATATTAGCCAAACCCCAACTCTAGTGTTGCATAAGGGCAGTTAGGGAGAATCCAACCAGCTTGCATTTCCCTCAAAACTATTTCCTGCCCCTATTTAAAATGGACTTAGAGGCTCATAAAACCCATTTCAATTAGGGCCCTTTATTCCTTTTCAATAAAACTCAAAACTTCCATTTGATCCAGTAAAATTCTTAACATCTCTTTATTTCCCTCTTTTAAAAAGTCGTTTTACATGGTCTAAATGTAACAATTATTTAGTAGTGACAAATATGTTCCTAGTTAAACAATTATTCTACTATGATATTATCAGCTTAAAGGTGTTTAAAGTCTGAATCTGTCAAGGAAAGAAATTATTTTATTTATAGGCATTGGGCTGAGACACCTAATCTTTGTGGCACAAATGAGACTAAAATGACCAGTAGGATATGAAGCAGGATTTGTTAGGCTATATGGCGGGGGTTTCTGCTTCCTCTGAAATATTCCTCTGCCTATATTTATAGATGCATGTTTGTGTGTAGGTATGTATGTTGTGTGCATATATGTGTACATGTATGTATACAACAAGGTAGTTTGCCATAAAAGGTAAGAAATGCTTAGGCAATGTGAATCCTCTCCCAACCCCATCACTAAAATATTTCTCTGAAATCTCTGTGTCAGAAAAGAGCCTGAAACTCCTAAATATTAAAGGCAAATACCCCTCAGAGAGGTGAAATAGGAAACTTTGATCAGCTATAAATGACTCAGTGGGAACACACATATCAGGTCTTTCATCTTCTCCAACAGCTGAGAATAAAGCATCAGTACTGTGCTTTGATGGAAGGTATGCTGAATTCAAAATTGGGACCTGGCATTTCCAGGCACCATGATGGAAATATAGAGAGAAACCAATTGGCCCTATTAGGCCATTGGTTGAAGGAACAGTAAATAAAGACCAGATTTCCAATGTCATAACTTTGGAGAGGCCAGCCCTGACTCCTAACCAAATCATATATTAAAGTGGATTTCTTAATTGGTTTTTTCCTTGACCTTGTGAGTTTGTTTTTTAATGACAGAAATGGGCTTGTATAGACCTAGCTACATTCTTTGGCCTGGATCATTTCACCATCAAAGTCTATATGATGAGGCTGGGATAGGTTGTCTCTGGCCATTTAATGAGAAGAGTGACCTAAATTACGCATACTTCTATTCAATTTTTCTTATCAGTTCATTCATTTATTCAACTATTCACTTCTATTTCCTGAACACCCACCTGTGTGGGTCCCTTGCTAGAGACGGGATACAGGACCAAGCAAGAGATCCCCTACTTCTTATTTCCTGCAGTAGACCAAGACTGAGCTTCACTGGTAATATGTCCTAGTAGGACAGTGGAGAGGGTCACCAAGTCTGTATCAGCTTCAGTGCGTGACTTCAGCAAACTCTTTTGGCTTCTGAATCTCGGGCTCATTGTCTAGACTTTAGACCCAATCTGCAAGGTCTATAATTCTGTGTCTTGTGGATTCCAACCAAATATGACCTGCTGATTGGCAGCCATGCTTCTCTGCAACACAGATGCATCTGGATTCCTAAAAAGTGCCTCAGAGAGATTTAGAGGTATGTCAGATGGTGTTGTTAGGGGTCATTTCACTGAGGACTCTGGCTTTTTTCCATTCCACATCCCTGTTGCACACTAGCTAGAGAAAGAAAGATGCATACCCCTGACAGTGTGTTTTTTTCTGAGCCTTGGAGTGATAAGAAAAGAGGAAAGAGGAAAGAGGGTATATCTAACCTCCTCACTTTTTAGGAAACTAACTAAAGTCCAGGGAATGAAGTGACTTAAGATCCCACAGCAGGAAAGAGTCAGTCTAAGGTTAAGATGTGCATCTCCTACTTGCAATGGCATGCTCCTTCTGACATCAGCATGGTGCCATATTGTCCCACTGTCCTGGTCATTTGGTCCTCAAGGTCTAGGAAAGAGCAGCCTAGGAGTCTGCTCTTTTGCTTATCCACTCTGCAGCCAAATCTCTTAATGCCAATGGCCTCAGTGCTCATAGCTGAAGGAGGAGAGATGCCTAATGCATAATGCTGCGGTGCAAACCAAATGCATATCAGTGGTCACAAAAAGGGCACTTTTAAAGAAGACAGTGCTACATCCTCACAAACCACTGAAATCATAGTTGTTGGGAATGGGAGTAGCAGTAACAGTTGTAGTAAGTCATGAAAGAAACATCAGCCAAGCCCACCAGGACTTCTGTCCCCTAAACATGTAACATCCAAACTTCTCCTGTCATGTCTACAAGAATAAGGGGGTCCATAAAACTAGATGACATGTTGAAAATTTCTGAAATATTTTAGGAATAATTGATATAATTGATATAAAACTTTGTATACAAAACATCAATAAATGTCAGAAGCAGCTCGCCCATGGGGGCGCCTGCCACCACTTTCATCACTAACATGCCTGCTCACGGGCATCCTCATGTACTGTACATGCATAGATAGAGCGCTCACCTGAGACACTGACTCAACAGCAAGCCAACTTTCCAAATTTAGATTTGTTGTCCTAATGCACTGATTATGATATTTTTTATTATTATTCTAAGCAAAGAATTAGTATTAACACTTTTGAGAAGGAGGCTTTGTGCCTTCAAATGATTTCTTTCTGATGTGCTAGGGACAAGAGTATCAGTTAAATAAAACACCATTCTCAGAGAAATAGGAAAATTCATTACTGAATTTTCTCACTCAGTTCTCTACCCTTCTAGCCCTTGGAAGAGAATTTCTTTGTGAAAGTGCAGACCCCAGAGATAGAAAATTGTTTCTGCTTTCCGTTCAGCATCCTCCAATCATCTATCTGGGTCTCAGTTTTCTCTTTAAATGTATGGAGAAAATATCTTTTTTTCCCTCTTCATCAATGGTTTTGAGAAGAAAATGAAAAGTAAAATGAAAGTGACTATAAGGGGATCCCTGGGTGGCTTAGTGGTTTAGTGCCTGCCTTCAGCCCAGGGCATGACCCTGGAGTCCCAGGCTTGCGTCCCACGTCAAGATCCCTGCATGGAGCTTGCTTCTCCCTCTGCCTGTGTCTCTACCTCTGTGTGTGTGTGTCTCTCATGAATAAATAAATAAAATTCTTTAAAGAAAAAAAAAGAAAGCGATTATGAACATGGAAAGTTTTTTAAAAAATTAAGTACCAGGTAATTGTATAATTTAGAAAAACTAGCCCATACTTAGAAAGTTCTTATTTTGTGCCAGACATCGTTCCGAGCAAATGACGTAAGATAAACACTCTTGACCACTATTGAGTGGTAGTAATAATAAAGAGTAAATGTGATTGAACTTTATTGGTATTAATATTCATAATTTTCAAGCAATATGAGCACTTTTTACCTCCGTCCATGACCACTCCTTCTCAATTCCAGAACAGGAAGTAGAAGTGTGTCTGAGCTTCGTGTGATCTGTAAGAAAAATCATTACAGACCATTCTACCCCTAAAGGTCTTTGAGTAAGTAATTCCTAATCTTTGTGGTCCTCAGTTCATTGAATAGAAAAATAGAGGGAAAGGGAGTTAAACTGCATCCTCTGCTCAGATAGAATTCCCCCAAATCAGGATTAAGGTACTGGCTCCAGTTGTAAACCCCATGGGTTTAAAAAAAAAAAACTTAAAAATGCACACTTCATTCCATTTGTGGGTGTTTCAAAGGACTTCAGGGTTGATCAGGGGACAGGAAGGCAATAACATGGTAGTTATTTAAAGAACCAGAGAACTGAATGGCTTTATTCAAGTACTACTGGCCTGAAGTGTCCACAAATAAAAGATTTAAAATGTTGGCTTCCAAGTGCAGGAACTAGACAGACATTGCCTCTTTTGTTGTTGTTGTCTTTGTTTTCCTTCTGCAGAAGGCAATACCTACAACATAAGTAACTGTAAGTTTCTCCAAGACAAATACTCACGAGCAATTCCCAAGTGGGATGGAGCATGCATGGGTCCTATAGCCTAATTGGCCATTGTTAGAAATAAAGTCAGGACTAATTGAACACTTCCCTTATGCCAGTCACTGTCTTAAAATTAACAATTTAAAAAATGCTTGAAGTCTGAGATTTGTCTAGAAAATAAATTATTTAACATGTATAATCATTTTCTCTCAAATAATCATGTAGGGGCTGGAAAGAAGATGAATTGGACTGAAAAACCCTTCCTAACAGAAATCAAGCAGAATTTGTCACTACGAACTGAGGCAGAAGTGATGAGCCTCTCTGGCTGAGACATCGACTTCCTGTTCAGGGCGGAGTGTGTATGTGTGTGTGTGTGTGTGTGTGTGTGTTCACATATGTGCATTACATGTGTGTGTACTCATGGATTATCATAAAAAAAGTAAGCTCTTACTTATCCTCAGACCTCAGATTAATATCATTTCTTCTGGAAAGCTCCCCCCATTATGCTTCTCCAGTCTCCCACTACCCGAGTTATATTAGGCTCCCTCCTTTAAGGTACTCTAGCACCCTGCCCTCCCTTTATCATCTTTCTTACTTTATAATTATCTTCTTACATGAATTATACACATGGGGGCTGGGAGCCCCCTCACCCTTGAGATCTGGATAAAAAAAAAATTAAGCCTCTCAATCCCATAGACTAAAGAAGTCTAATCCCTCACAGAGATCTGCTAATACCCAAGTTGTGGAGAGAGGGATGTTTCCAGAGATAACCACACCTTTCTTCTTTATGTGAGAAGTTCAGCTGAGTCTTCTTTTGAATATGAAAAAGAGTTCTTGCCATATACTTTTAAATAACTATTATTATCTGCCAAATACCAAATAATATTGTTATCAGTGAGACAGATGCTAAAAAAAGAAAATGCTGACCCTTACCTAAGGTTAGTAAGGAGGCGGTTACCATCTGATGAGAGCTCTCTGGGTACTGGACACTGTACCAAATGACGCATATACTTTATCACAAATGCTACAGGAGTCTTTTTCTCCCCATTTTACAAATGCAGAACAAGTCTCGGCAAGTGGAGGTGACTTGGCCAAGGCCACACTGCTCATACACAGGAAAATAGGGAAGAGGATGATTTATCTGACTCATGATTTCCAGCTCTTTCTACCACATCACACTACTTTGAAAGCTCAGTTAAACAGGAAGTTCAGGGACAATTGCCAAGGAAAGTGCATTCAATCTGGATGCAAAAAATTAGTGCCTGTTGAATGTGACCAGATTCAATGCATACCCAGTTTTTAAGTGTTGGGTTGCACCACTGATGTGTCCTTATTTTCTCCCGCAGAGAGAGGACACAGAGGCCTAATATGTTGCATAATTAGTTATTTCCATCAGAAAATTGCTGGGTGGTAAATACTTAATGCGTTGTTTTTCAAATCTTAGGCTCTATCTATAGGGTCCTGAAACTGACACATGTATCCAAGTATAAGTTGGCTTCCTGTGTGAAAAGGCATAAAGCTCTAGGAGTAAACAGATGCTGGTGGAGGAGGGAACCCAACGTAGATGCAGGACCTACAAACTCCATAGTGCACAAAGTGTGCATCATTCAGGGGCACCTGGGTAGCTCAGTCAGCTCATTGAGCCCCATGTCAGCCTCTCCATTCGGCAGGGGTCTGTTTGAAGATCCTCTCCCTCTGCGCTTCCATCCATTTGTGTGCACACACACACACTCTCTCTCTAAAATAAGCAAATAAGTCTTTCAAAAAAGAAAAACAAAATGCATCATTAATGAATCACTGCATTTCTTGTCACATTTAGAGAAAAAAAAAAGAACAGCTGGAGTAAATCATTACAGAATGGACATTGGCTGAAGCCAAGAGCCTGGAGCTCGAGGCTTCATTCTTCACAAACTCTTCATGTGGCCCTGAGTGAGTCATTTCATCTTTCTGGCTTTTACCGCACACATATTTAAAAGTGGCACTTTGGTTTAAGAAATACAGATGTGGAGAAAAAAATAAATAAATAGTGATTACCCTGGGAGTGAGGGGTATAACTGAAAAGGAGCACGAGAGGCTTTGAGGTACCAGTCACGTTCTGCTTCTTCATCTGACTGCTATTACAAGGAATTGTTTACCACAAAATATCAATTTGTAAGCTTATTATTGGTGCACCTTCTATATGCATTTTATTTTTTAAGAAGAAAGTTTACATTAGAAACAAATGAAACAGAAAATATACTAACCACTTCTAATCCTAATTGAAAAAAGGGCCAAGTATAAACATAGGAAAATGTTTCGTAAAGTGTTTAAACCCCCCATGAATTTTCATCACATTTGAAAGGAAAAGTAAACAATAAGAAGGGGGAAAAATACCTCTACTCCAAATCATGATGGGATACTTCAGGCAGCAAATCCTTATTTTACATGCTCACCTAACACGGGTTTCCCTTTCGAAACAGGATCTGAATACTACATAGTCTGATTTAACACCCTCTGTTCTGAAGCAATATGGTATTTAGTGAATCGTAGGTAGCAGGCATAAAGCTGAAACCTATCGTTACACAAACCACAGAATTCTAGCAGTGTTATTGTCACCCTGTGGTGCTATGATCCCACAACACAATGTAATGAGATATCAAAGATGTCAGACAGGTAGACCAGGGGCATGTGAAAGGGATCACAGGTAGTCCCTGTTAACACAGATGACATTTAGATGAAGGGAACTCTTTCTTTGCCTTTAAAGACAACCTTCTATTTTGATGGAATTGATGTGTGCAATAAATGGGCTGTAGACAATTGAAAGTTAGAAGGAAAGAACCCCAGTGCTTTAGACACTGAGGCAGCACAGTAGCTCCCATACAAGAAACAGTAGAGGAGGAATGGGAATCCCCTCAGACCCCTGTGGGCAGAGCCCTCACCAGCCCTTGGATAGGCATCGGCGTATCTCAGAGGCCCTCAGGCAAGCTTGGCATAAAGAGCACCCTCTTGCAGAAGTCCTCACTTTAAGAGGCAAGCATTAATGTTGGAAAACCTAAGTTTTATAAATTCAGATCCATGGGAGTATAAATTGGTACAATCCCTTTAGATCCTTATCCAGCAACCCTAGTAAATTTAAGAATACGCATCCCCTGTGACCCAGCAATTCTGTTCATTGGGATGTGGCCTGCAGAATCCTGTCACGGGTGCCCATGGAAGCATGGATAAGACTGTTTTTGATTCCGTCAACATGAGCATGGATAAATATATTATGACATATTCATGCAATACAATACTGTTCAGCAGAGAAGATCCCTAAGAATGATGTGTATCAATATGCATTTACCCACAAATATATTTTCATTATAAATGCAAGTTTATGAAGGGTATAAATACAACAATATTTTGTAAATTGCTAAGACATACAAGAATAATGTAGTTTTTGTTAGGGAGCCATACATATGTAGTAAAGACATAAAAAAGTAAAGTCAAGAGGCACCTGGGTGGCTAAGTCAGTTAAGCGTCTGCCTTCAGCTCAGGTCATGATCCCAGGCTCCTGGAATTGAGCCCCATGTCAGGCTCCCTGCTCAGTGAGTAGTCTGCTTCTCCCTCTCCCGCTGCTCCCTCCCCATTCGTACTCTCTCTCTCACATTCTCTTTTAAATGAATAAATAAAATCTTTTTTTTAAAAAGTGAAGACAGAAATGATGAACACCAAGTTCAGTAACCTCCCTGAGAAGGGAAAAGGGGAATATAAATAGGGAGAGGCCCTAGACATTCATAGTTTGAGTCAGGGTGGTGGGTTCACAGTTATTCATCACATTAGTGCTAATACCTTTTTGTATAACCAACATTTCATGAAATTTTTAAAAATTTAACCCAAAAAAATAAGAAAGGATCTATAAGTTCATTCATTCACTGATTCATTCAATAGGCACTTATGAGCATCTGCTTTGGCATCCTTTAGACAACCTTCTGCAGCTAAAGAGGGAAATGAGAAAAGCAAAAAGAATAGTCAGTGAGTGACCTCAAAGGTGTACAGTCTAGTTGGGTTGAAGAGACACACAGAGAAATTTAGGCAACAATGTAAGCACATGAAGGAATCTGTGTCTAAGAGGAAGACATAGTTTGGAATGAAAGTACGTTCAGAACCTATCTCCCAGGCATGTGGTTAAAGATGAGGGAGATCATGGGAGGAAAGGAAGCCCAGCTCACGGGGGCACAGGACATAAATCCCACATTGGATTCCTGGCTCTTCTTTCCAGATCACAGTGCAATCCATTATCCTGGCAAGTGCTCCCCCTCAGGACTGAGCTGCTTCAAACACTTACACAATGGCTGAAATTCTACACAAAGGGTGATTTGATGCTGTCTTGTGCTTCTTTTTCAATATAAGTGGCACAATTCTTCCCATGGAAGTATAACAATGATAGGGGCTATATTCATCAGTCATTCTAATGTCTTGTGTTTGAAGAGCACTTTGGAGCTAGCTTTTCCCCCGGAGCACTTTATGTAAAAACATATTGGTTCAGACTAGAGCTTGTGTTCTCTCTCACTAAAGAACCAAAGGATGTATTATAGGAGGGCTCAATGTCCTTATTACAACTAGTTGGGAGGGACAGTGGGGTATGTTACTGGTCGTTGCATAATAGCAGAAACTGAACAAGGGGGAGGATGGGACAGTATTCCATCACACCCGAGGGAGGGAGTAATTTACATTTTTTACAATTTGTATCATACCAATAATAATAATTAGTAAACTAAAAAGGGAATGATATGCATACATATTATTTGAGCCAGAATTCCAAAGATGTCCATTATTTTTAAATGGCATACAGAAAGCCCTGAAGTAGTTTATGGTAGAAATAGTATTACTTTTGCATTAAATACCCATTAAGCATCTGGAACAACAACAAAATGATGGTAGCTAAACTTCACTAACATTATCCACATCCATGATTCTAAATGCTTTAATGATATGCACATGTGTGTTAATTTATACTTTATAGCCTCATAGCCAATTATTCAAGGAGGGCTAAAGCTAACCTTCACACTGGGCAGATGAGCACACCGAGAACCAGAAGTGGTAAACAACACGATCTCATAGTGTATGGAAGAGCTGGGACAAGAAGCTGGCTCTCTCCCCAGCACAGAGCTTGCAATTTTCCATCAGTGAACATAATGGTGCTAAAAAATTGACAATGCCTCCTAGAGGCGGGGGTCTCATTTAAATTTCCATTTGGGTTGGAAGTTTAGGGATGATTCTAAAATAAGCTGATTTTTCATTCATGGGCAACCAGGGGCCAGGAAAAATGAGGATTGTTGCTTTGCCCTCTGAGTGGGATGAGAAATGGGGAGTCACTGCCCGCTCTATGCAGGATTAATTAGCCACAAGGTCCCCTTGTTTAGAAATACTTTTTTTTTTAATTTTTTTTTAATTTATTTATGATAGTCACAGAGAGAGAGAGAGAGAGGCAGAGACACAGGCAGAGGGAGAAGCAGGCTCCATGCACCGGGAGCCTGATGTGGGATTCGATCCTGGGTCTCCAGGATCGCGCCCTGGGCCAAAGGCAGGCGCCAAACCGCTGCGCCACCCAGGGATCCCTAGAAATACTTTTTTATAGGGAGCATCTGGATGGCTCAGTCAGTTGAGTGTCTGATTCTTGATTTCAGCTCAGGTCACGATCACAGGATTGTGAGATTGAGCCGTGTCGAGCTCATGTGCTGGGCATAGAGCCTGCTCGAAATTCTTTCTCTCCCTCTCTGTCCACACCAACCCCTTCTCTCTTTTTTTTTTTTTAAAAAAGGTAATATTTTATAAAGATTATGCCTATCTTCTGTCAAGGGTGGCATCTGCACTGCAAAGAAATAAGAGCAATAGATGCAAGAACCATGAAGCAGGGCAGCCCCAGTGGCTCAGTGGTTGAGCACAGCCTTCAGCCCAGGGCCTGATCTTGGAGACCTGGGATCGAGTCTCACATCAGGCTCCTTGCATGGAGCCTGCTTCTCCCTCTGCCTGGTCTCTGCCTCTTTCTCTCTGTGTGTCTCTCATGAATAAATAAATAAAATCTTTAAAAAATAAAAAAATAAAAAAAAATAAATGAAAAACCATGAAGCATATCAAGCTCAGAATAAAAGAGCAAGGGCTTTAACTTCTCTTGAAATCTACAGTGGAATGAGGCACTAGGGTATAATTTGTATTTACTTATTTGTTTTTTGTTTGTTTGTTTTTAACTATAGGGTAAAGGAGACCCAAGATTGTTCTTCCTCAGGCCTGGACCATGTAGGCAGGTCTTGTGTCACCATGAAAGCTTTGGCATTCCATCACTCACATTGGAAGAAGGTCATTCATTTCTCTTTCCACTGATTCCTCTAGGCCTAAGCACTGGCACAGAAAGCTGAATGGTCCTCCACAACTCTGTGGAGTCTACAAAAACACCCATGCAGTCATAGAAATGCCTGCCAAATGCATATCTGGCCCACATCCCCCTATTGGGAATCCAGCTTTGTCCCAGTCATGGCAAGCAGTCACCTATATGCCTCTCACTGGCTCTCAGAACAGTTCATTCTAGCCAGCAGATGATATAATCCTAAGGCTGGATCAGGTTTAGCTTGGGTGCCTCCTAGTTACTGGACCATGCTTGTTTTCCAAATACATTGATGCCCAGAATTCAGACCCTTCTATTTGGATTGCTCAGATTTGATTGTGTCATCTTCATTTTTCTTGGTCCTCTGGACCCAGCCACCTCAGCGTCTGTTATTTACAGTCTCCTGGGATTGGATGAAATGTGATGTTGATCTTGCACTTAACAGTCACACTAAAAGTTAGCCAAGGAAGAAGCCATGCAATTTCCTGAGGACTAGCTGCAGAGTCTAACTCTGTTCTGATCTGACACACCATTAGCAGCACCAGCAGGGCCTCTGTACTGATGCCCATAATGCTACATACTGTAAGAACCAAGAAGTTTAATATGGACATGACCCTGGTGGCACAGAACATAAAACCACCAGATGAGGAAAGCAGCCAGAATGTAGCAGAGGCAGGTGCTGATCCCAGATCCCATGCCTTCATGACTTTCACTCTTTCAGTCCCTCATTAGCTAGATGGCCTTAGGATAGTTACTGAACTTCTTTAAATCCTAATTGCATCATTTGTAAAATAGGAATAATAATATCAACTCCATTCAGTGATGATTACACCTATTACATTTCTTGCTGTGGGGCCTGGCACATAATAAGCCTTTAAAAAATGGTGGCTTTTATCATTATTATCATGATTAATAGAGCATGTGAAAGTGCCTGGAATATAGCAACTGTTTGTGGAAGGATGCTGGTTATTTCAAGCCCTTTTTTTAAAATCTCCTTATAAATTTATAGGACAGCAGATGCCCATCAATCTTTATACTGACTCCTACCTTTACTGTGCCTCTGCTTTTCTTTCCTGTACCATGTAACCATCAGTATGGTTATTGCAAAGTCCCAGAGACCACCACAATATAGTGTCCATAATGATGCTTTGGCATTTGTGTCACACGAAACAGTGTTGATATTCCTCCTCTCTTGCTGTGGGAATAGCAGCGTAGTGGGGCATTTGAACAAGTGTTATCCCCATTCAGTTGATGAAGTCATTAAAGATCATTCAAGCAGGTAAGTGTCAGAGAAGGGACCAGAGCCCAGATTTTATGAATTCTCACCCTACGCTCTAGTTCAATACTATACGCCAACTCTATTAATATGCTCCAAATGCCCCCAAAACCTGTGAGGCAGATAGTTAAAAGCAACTATGTTACCTAAAACTCCTCTACCTGTCATAAGTCTATACTGAGCAAAGTCCTTCTGCAGTGCATCAAACATCAACTAGTCGCACACTCAACCCTGTGTAAGGGGAGCAGTGACCCTAAAGCACCCTCTCTGTCCATACAGTGGCTGTGGTCTCTTTGAAGAGACAATGTAACCATCATGATGACAGTAGCATGAGGTCAGATATAATTTTGCAGCTCTAATGTAAAAGAGCATTAGAAGACATATTAGAATCTAAGCACATGTGGATTAGGTTCTTGATTTTGTGTAATTCATTTGTATTACTTAAGTTTCAAGTTACTCTTGGATTGTTCAATTATTCCTCTCCTAGAAAAGATCTAGAAACAAGACAAGCAAAAGGATAAATAGGATTGCCTACTTAAGATATGGCCCAGATTGGGAGAAAATATCTCTATCACTTACACACACACACACAAACACACACACACACCAGAATATTGGCATGATGGAGTTAGAAGCAAAAAGCAAGAGATAATACATTATTTTTAAATCTGTCTGGGCCTGGATGCATCTCTTCACATCCTATTACATCCTAGGAGTTGCCACTTGGTTTTTTATGGTACCTTTATTTCCCGGTGAACACCTGTATCTGAGACAGAAAATAGATCAGAAAGCAAAAAAACCTCTGGGGCAATATGGTTATGACATTGCAGGATGGTGACCCATCAAAAAAACCACCCCACATTAAGGGGAATGAAAGGGAAGAATTGTTGAAAGCCACCTATGTCATCAGATTCCTTCACAAAATAAGTTGCTGTGCACAAAAGAGAGACATTTGTAACACAAGAGCTCCTGGAAAGTGGAAAGTTCTAAGTATATTCACAGCTGTCTCCCCTCAGGGTTTAGGTTTTGCTCCAGAGCCAGTTTCAGAGTCTTATTTCGATTGAAAGCTTTTACCCGATCTGAAATGCATTGAGATTCTATCAGGTAAAATCCATTGAAGGAAATTGCTTCCTGCAGTGATATATGATTCATTCATTCACATCTCTGAGCTATTTAGAGGAAATTATCCATGGATTGTATCATTAGTTTAAAAGCCACTGCAGTTGTTTTTCTGTCAGTATAATTTTAAGCCATGTAGGATCATTAGTTGGGAAAACATATTTGGAAAGGGTATATGACTAGTTCTCTCACTGGAACAGTATGATTTATACTGGAGAAACATAGAATTAGAAATTAAACTTTTAAGCATAAATCATTCTTGGGACTGACATCTGAGCCCCTCTACTCTCTTGACATACTCCACTAAAAAGATGTCCAAAAAGTGCAAGGAGAGCTCTAGGGGTTCAGAACACTACTGTGAAGACAACCACATTACAATTGCAAAATTATTATGATGCCAAAACATGTCACCATTGACTCACTCAGCAAAACACCAAGAAGATATTCTAAAGTTTCATTATTTTATTTGTCATTCTATTGGACCATTCAGTAGCCTTAGCTTTCCTTGGTTTGGTGACCTCCTTGAGGCTTTTCAGTATGGGGCTGCTGACAGATTCTTTGGCATGAATTAGGACGCAGAAATGTTGCCCAAATTGCTGAAACTGCCATATTAGTTGGGGCTCTGTTGACTTCTAGATCACCTCTACCTCTCTCCTTATATAAAGGGTAAAATTCAACGTGAGACGAAATTCAATGAGACTCATAAATGTTATGTTGTGGTTTAGCCATCTAGAAACATCAGGGCAGACTTTATCTTTTGTTCTCATTGTATTCTTACTACCCACCATGAGCTGAGTCATTAGAATCTTTCTTGGTAATGGAATATGGTCTGAAATACCTCCATAAATTACTTAAGCAGAGGGATGATGAAAAAAGGAAGGGTGAATGCAGCCAGACAAGTTTAATAGAAGGAAAAGATTATTATTTGCTTGGCCATTCTTTGGGCTACCATCAGAACTTTGATTTTTATAGCTTGCACATTAGGAGATCCAGAGAGACATTCAGTGAGTGATGTTGATTCTCAGGGAACGGAATGTGGTGTATGTTACATGGCCTTCCCTGATTCATATGTGACAAAAAGAACTGAAGGGGTCAATTTCAGCCTTGTCACCTTAATATTTTGTGATTTTGAGCAAATCATTTAATCACTTAACTGCTCCGAGTTTACAATCTTCATATATAAATCTGAGGACATTATAACCAAGAGAATTTTGAGAGCTAAATAAGGTAACTTATCAAAGTTGCACTTGGTATAGGGCCTACTTTATATTAAGCAAGGTGAAAAGGAGCTATTATCATTTTTAATTATAGTCACATTATTGTTATATTTTTTCTTATGGACTTGCTTCATTTTTAAAAGCAATTTCTCTCACCAACATACAAATGAGGAGAAAAAAATCATCCCCAAATCCAAATTCATATGATTATATAATAATCAAAGCTTTTTAAAATAGCTCAATTTCCCCAAATTACATGTGTATGTCAGGTAAACCAAAGTCACCCCAGATAGCAGTAGTGGAATTGTAGTATCTGTCTTCAGGGAAAGATGGGCAAAATTTCAAAAGGGAAAGTAGTTAGAGCATTTGCTGTGGGTGTTTCTTTTATTTTCCCTTTATTTTTTTTTTAAATTTTTATTTATTTATTTATGATAGTCACAGAGAGAGAGAGAGGCAGAGACACAGGCAGAGGGAGAAGCAGGCTCCATGCACCGGGAGCCCGACGTGGGATTCGATCCCGGGTCTCCAGGATCGCGCCCTGGGCCAAAGGCAGGCGCCAAACCGCTGCGCCACCCAGGGATCCCATATTTTCCCTTTATATCAGAAAATAATTCTGTGGAAAAAAAAGAAGAAAATAATTCTGTATACCTATTCAAGATTTATGAAACATCATCTAGAGGCTCCGTGTGCAAACTAGGATCATGTGTTGCATCTATATATCATGTCGCTTTGGTCTCATCTAATGTGTAACAGTTCTTTCATCTTTCCTTGTCTTTCATGACTTAGACATTTTTTAAGAGTAGAAGTTAGTTAATTCTAGAAGGTTAGGTTTTTCTACTGGTCTGTCATGATTTTTGTATTTTTACCAGTAATCCCAGGAGGTAATGCCAATGCTCCTCTCAGTACAGCATATCAGGAGGCCCAATATCCATGAGCCCCAGAATGGGAGATGTGAACTTGTACCTGGTGCCTGCCAGATTTCACCATTAGAGAGTTAATTGATAAACATGTTGAACTTACTTGAAGCTATGTCTCAGGAATCTTTGGTTCTGTATCAGGACCAAAGTCTTCCTGCATAAGGGGAAAAAGTGTTCCCTAATTCTCAAGAGATGGCTGATTGTCATTATTTTATTTCTTCTAAAGATTTTATTTATTTATTTTAGATAGACAGTGAGAGAGAGAGAGAGAGAGCACAAGTTGGGGGGGGGGGGACAGAGAGAGAGGGAGAACCAGACTTCCTGTTGAGAAGGGAGCCCGACACAGGACTCGATCCCAGGACTCATGGATCATGACCTGAGCCAAAGGCCAACACTTAACCAACTGAGCCATACAGGCCCCCTGACTGTCATAATTTTAAACAGAGAGTAAGGGTTATTTAAATAATTTAAATGGGTTAATAAAAGAGTAATAATACTTGCCTTCTTGTCAAAACCATTGGACTAATCTTTAACCTTATTTGATATTTTAGTGGTATTTGACATATCGAAATACATATTTAGATAAATATCTTTTTAACAAAAAGAAGAAGCTTATTGTGGTTAATAGTTATATGTAGACTTTTTTTCACTAAGTGACATAGAAAAAGTTTTCCTATACTTTTAAATATTCATATAAATAATTTTAATGGTGGCTTTGCATTCTATAACAGAACTGTGCCGTTCTTTATCACATTCAAGAATATTTAGGTGTTTTCTTCTTAAAGGTTTCTTTTTCTTTTTTTTTTCTAGATTTTATTTATTCATTCATGAGAGACACAGAGAGAGAGAGAGAAAGGCAGAGACACAGGCAGAGGCAAGACTCAATCCCGGGACTCCAGGATCACGCCCTGGGCTGAAGGCAGGCGCCAAACTGCTGAACCACCCAGGGATCCCCCCTTTTTTTAAGATTTTATTTATTCATGAAAGACACAGAGAGAAAAAGGCAGAGACATAGGCAGAGGGAGAAGCAAGCTCCAGGCAGGGAGCCTGATGGGGGATTCGATCCTGAGATCACAGATCAAGCCCTGAGTCAGGGGCAGGTGCTCAACCGCTGAGCCACCCAGGCGTCCCAGGTGTTTTCTTCTTAAAAGAAATGTAGTAACGCTATAGCAGGAGCCAGGAAAAAATACAATAATGACAGAAGAGAAAAAAGAAGATGTTCTTTTCCCTTCTTCCAAAATTACTATGCGTGCACACACACACACACACACACACACACACGAAATACTTTGGAAGAACACACACCAAAATACCTATAATTAATGTCTCCAGAAGATAGGTTTGGAGTAAATTTTATTTTTAAGGTAAAATAAAAACTGAGAAGTTTTATTTTATATTACTAGAGCCAAAGAAATAAATCAGACTGAGAGGAAAGGAACAAATATCAATAGAGAAAAATTGAGAAGGTAACAGATACCTGGGAAGGAGTCTCAAATGGGAGATGACCCGTCCATCATTGTTTCATTGTCCATGAGTGGTAGTACAAGACACTTAACACAAACATGCAAGTGTATTGTAGAATAGCTACATGCAAGTACATATACACACCCACAGATCTACATAGTCTGGTAAGCAAGCCTCATATCAGCACTGAATACTGAATTTTTGCAATAAGCAGACACTTTTTTACTCAGTATCATGGATATCTGAAGGTACATCAGAGAGAATAGAGGTGAGTGGGATTAATAATATATCATTTATTATAAATATGTAAAAATTGCTATTCACATCTTTTTTTTTAATGTGTATTCTGTTTTGTTTTTTAAGATTTTATTTATTTATTCACGAGAGACAGACAGAGAGAGAGAGAGAGAGAGAGAGGTAAAGGTAGAGACACAGGCAGAGGGAGAAGCAGGCCCCATGCAGGGAGCCCGACGTGGGACTTGACAATATTTGTTGAGTCTTAAAATGTGCCAGGCTTTGTGTCTCTGCCTCTCTCTCTCTCTCACTGTGTGCCTATCATAAATAAAAATAAAAATAAAAAAAATGTGCCAGGCTTTGTGCTAAAACTTTTTATCAATATTATCCCCTTTAATCTACTCAACCACTTATAGAATAAATACTAGTATTATCCACATATCTTGAGTAAGGAAACAGAGCCTCAAAGAAGTTCAGTAACCTCCCAAAAGTCACACAGCCATTAAATGGCAAAACCTATATTTGGTCCCATCTAGTCTGACTCCAGAGCCTGTGTTCTTAAAAATTATAAATACGACTTCATGAATTGATTTGTCTTTTTTTTTTTTTAGGTCAATTGTATCTTTGGACTCAGCTAGATAGAAAAACATTTTAAAAACTGAAAAAGATTTCACAATTTTTTCTATTGAACTGTAATTAACATACAGTATTAGCTTCAGGTGCATAATATAATGATTCAAAAATTCTATATATTCCTCTGTTCATATCAACAATTTTCTACATTAACCTTTCACAATCTAAATAGCTGCAATTTGTGGCTTATCTCTTTTTTTAACTCCCACTCTCTTTAGTTATTTTATTCTTTTTTGTTAAAATAATGCCTAACATGAGAACCACTCTCTTAGCAAATGTTTAAGTATACAATACATTATCATGAATTACAAGTGCTGTGCTACACTGTAGATCTCTAGGACTTATTCATCTTGTATAACAGAAACATTGTACCCTTTGACTAATACTTTCCCATTTTCACCTCTTTCCAGCCCCTGGCAACCACTACTCTATTCTCTGCTTCTTTAAGTACAATTTCAGATGTCCTTGTATAAGCGGTATCATGTAGCATTTTTTTCTTGCCTGCATGGCTTGTTTCACTTAGCGTAGTATCCTCCTTGTTCATCCATATCATTGCAAATGGCAGGATTTTCTTCTTTTTATGGCTGAATAATATTCCATTGTATGTATATACCATGTTTTATTTATCCGGTTATCTCTAGCGGACATTTAGGTTGCTTCCAAATCTCAGCTACTGTGAATAATGCTGCAGTGAACATGAAAGTGCAGATATCTCTTCAAGATCTTGATTTCAATTCCTTTTTTTTAATAAATTTATTTTTTATTGGTGTTCAATCTACCAACATACAGAATAACACCCAATGCTCATCCCGTCAGGTGACCCAATGCTCATCCCGTCAAGTACCCCCCACAGTGCCCGTCACCCATTCACCCCCACCCCCCACCCCCCTCCCCTTCCACCACCCCTAGTTCGTTTCCCAGAGTTAGGAGTCTTTACGTTCTGTCTCCCTTTCTGATATTTCCCACACATTTCTTCTCCCTTCCCTTATATTCTCTTTCACTATTATTTATATTCCCCAAATGAATGAGAACATACAATGTTTGTCCTTCTCCGATTGACTTACTTCGCTCAGCATAATACCCTCCAGTTCCATCCATGTCGAAGCAAATGGTGGGTATTTGTCATTTCTAATAGCTGAGTAATATTCCATTGTATACATAAACCACATCTTCTTTATCCATTCATCTTTCTATGGACACCGAGGCTCCTTCCACAGTTTGGCTATTGTGGACATTGCTGCTAGAAACATCGGGGTGCAGGTGTCCCGGCATTTCATTGCATCTGTATCTTTGGGGAAAATCCCCAACAGTGCAATTGCTGGGTCGTAGGGCAGGTCTATTTTTAACTCTTTGAGGAACCTCCACACAGTTTTCCAGAGTGGCTGCACCAGTTCACATTCCCACCAACAGTGCAAGAGGGTTCCCTTTTCTCCGCATCCTCTCCAACATTTGTTGTTTCCTGCCTTGTTAATTTTCCCCATTCTCACTGGTGTGAGGTGGTATCTCATTGTGGTTTTGATTTGTATTTCCCTGATGGCAAGTGATGCAGAGCATTTTTTCATATGCATGTTGGCCATGTCTATGTCTTCCTCTGTGAGATTTCTGTTCATGTCTTTTGCCCATTTCATGACTGGATTGCTTGTTTCTTTGGTGTTGAGTTGAATAAGTTCTTTATAGATCTTGGAAACTAGCCCTTTATCTGATATGTCATTTGCAAATATCTTCTCCCATTCTGTAGGTTGTCTTTGAGTTTTGTTGACTGTATCCTTTGCTGTGCAAAACCTTCTTATCTTGATGAAGTCCCAATAGTTCATTTTTGCTTTTGTTTCTTTTGCCTTCGTGGATGTATCTTGCAAGAAGTTACTGTGGCTGAGTTCAAAAAGGGTGTTGCCTGTGTCCTTCTCTAGGATTTTGATGGAATCTTGTCTCACATTTAGATCTTTCATCCATTTTGAGTTTATCTTTGTGTATGGTGCAAGAGAGTGGTCTAGATTCATTCTTCTGCACGTGGATGTCCAATTTTCCCAGCACCATTTATTTTTTTTTTTTTAAGATTTTTTTTATTTATTTATTCATGATAGTCACAGAGAGAGAGAGAGGCAAAGACACAGGCAGAGGGAGAAGCAGGCTCCATGCACCGGGAGCCCGACGTGGGATTCGATCCGGAGTCTCCAGGATCGCGCCCTGGGCCAAAGGCAGGCGCCAAACCGCTGCGCCACCCAGGGATCCCTCCCAGCACCATTTATTGAAGAGACGGTCTTTCTTCCAATGGATAGTCTTTCCTCCTTTATCGAATATTAGTTGACCATAAAGTTCAGGGTCCACTTCTGGGTTCTCTATTCTGTTCCATTGATCTATGTGTCTGTTTTTGTGCCAGTACCACACTGTCAATTCCTTTGAATAACTATCCAGAAGTGGGATTGCTGGATTACACAATGGTTCTATTTTTAGTTTTTTGAGGAACTTCCATGTTGTTTTCCCTTTTCTCCACATCCTCACCAGCATTTGTTATGTCTTACCTTTTTTATAATAGCCATTTTAACAGGTATAAAGTGATATTGTGGTTTTGATTTGTATTTCCCTGTTTAGTGATGTTGCATACTTTTTTCATAGAACTGTTCATGATTTGTATGTCTTCTTCGGAGAAATGTCTGTTCAATTCCTTTTCCTATGTCATAATTGGATCATGTGGGGTTTTTTTTCTATTAAGTATAGGAGTTCCTTATATATTTTGAATATTAACCCTTTATCAGATACGTGGTTTATTTTAACCTATTCCATACGTCACCTTTTCATTTTGTTAATTTTTCTCTTTGCTGTGTAGAAGTTTTCAGTTTGATGCAATCCCACTTGTTTATTTTTAGATTTTTTTTACATGTGTTTTTGGTGTCATATCCAAGAAATCATTTATAAGAACAAAGTCAAAAAGGTTTTACCTGTTTTCTTTTAGGAGTCTTAGAGTTTCAGATATTACCTTTAAGCCTTTAATCCATTTTGTTTTTATTTTTATGTATGGTATATGATAAGGGTCCAATTTCATTCTTTTATATATGGGTATCCAGTCTTCCCAACACCACTTATTGAAAAGACTATCCTTCCCCCATGCTATATTCTTGACACCTTTGTCAAAGTTCTACTGACTGTATATGTATGGCTTTCTTTCTAGAATCTCTTTTTTGTTCCATTGGTCTATGTCTGTTTTTTTTGGGGGGGGGGGTTAAGATGTTTATTTATTTATTCATTCATGAGAGACAGAGAGACACACACACAGAGAGAGAGAGAGAGAGGAAGAGACACAGGTAGAAGGAGAAGCAGGCTCCACACAGGGAGCCGGACGTGGGACTCGATCCCGGGTCTCCAGGATCAGGCCCTGGGCTGAAGGCAGCTCTAAACTGCTGAGCCACCCAAGCTGCCCCTGTGTCTGTTTTTATGTCAGTACCATACTGTATTGAATACTGTAGCTTTGTAATATACTTTGAGCATAATGCCTCCAGCTTTGTGCTTCTTGCTCAAAATTGCTTTGGCTATTTGAGTCCTTTGGGGTCCCTATAGAATTTTAAGATTATGTTCTCTATTTCTGTAAAAAAAAAAAATACCATTGAGATTTTGACACAGATTTCATTGAATCAATCACTTTGGGTAGTATAAACATTTTAACAATATTAATTCTTCCAATCCATGAACATGAGATATCTTTTCATTTATTTACGCCTGCTTTAATTTCTTTTATTTGTGTCATAGTTTTCAGTGTACAGATCTTTCATCTCTTTGGTTAAATTTATTCCTGAAAATTTTATTCTTTTTGATGCCATAGCAAATAGGATTTTTAAAATTTTCCTTTTTGGATAGCTCATAGTTGTGTAGAAATACATCTGATTCTTGAATGTTAATTTTGTATCCTGCAAACTTTACCACATGTAGTATTAGTTCTAATGGTTTTTGGTGGCATCCTTAGTATTTTCTACATCTAGTATCATCTCACCTACAAACAGAGATCATTTTACTCCTCTTTTGATTCAGATGACTTGTATTTGTTTTTCTTGCCTAATTGCTCTGTCTAGGACTTCCAGTACTATGTTAAATGGAAGTAGTGAGAGTGGCATCCTTACCTTAGAGGGAAAGTTTCAGCTTTACATCATTAAGTATGATGTTAGCTGTGGAGTTGGCATATACGGCCTTTATTGTGTTGAGATAAGTTCCTTCTATACCTAATTTTTTGAGAATTTTATATCAGAAAAGTTGTTGAATTTGGTCAAATGCCTTTCTTTTTTTTTAAGATTTTAAAAGATACAGAGATACAGAGAGAGAGGCACAGACACAGACAGAGGGAGAAGCAGGCTCCATGCAGGGAGCCCGATGTGGGATTCGATCCCGGGTCTTCAGGATCACGCCCTGGGCCAAAGGCCGTGCTGAACTGCTGAGCCACCCAGGCTGCCCTCAGATGCCTTTCTGCACCTATTGAGATATCATAGATTCCATGTCTCCTTCTTATTTATCCTTCATTTTGCTAATGCCCATGTATCATATTGATTGATTTATACTTGTTGAACTATCTAAGTCCCAGTGATAATGAACAAATAAATGGAAAAAAAAAAAGAGTATTATTGAGGCCTCCTACTCTTATTGTATTGCTATCTATTTCTCCCTTCAGATTTGTCAATGTTTGCTTTATATATTTAGATGTTCCTATGATAGGTGCATGTATATTTGTAATTATTGTATCTTCCTATTGAATTGACCATTTTATCCTTATGTAATGATCTTCTTTGTCTGCCGTGCCCATTTCTGAATGATATAAATATAGCCATCCCTGTTCCTTTTGGTTAAAATTCTCATGGAATATCTTTACTCATCCTTCACCTTTAGCCTATGTGTGTTCTCAAATCTAAAGTAGTCTTTTAGAGACAGCATATAGTAGGTCTTGTGCTTTTATATTCATACAGCCACTCTGTATCTTTTGATTAGTAAAAAGGGAAAGGCAGAGAAAGCCCTTCACCATTCAGTCCAGCTGGAGATTCTGGGCAGTCCAGTTGGTAGGAATCACTGAATATAGGCTAGAGGGCCCATAGATGAACCTGCTCCCTGGGTCTGCAGGTGAGTGGGCATGGTGCTGGGGTCCAAGTGTTGGTCGGTCCAGGGCTGAGATCCACAGTTGGGCAGGTCCAGTGTTGAGGTCTGCAGATTTGCAGATCTGGTGCCAGGATCCACTGGCAGGCAGGCCCAGTGGCAAGGTCTACAGTCAGGCTTTTTGTTTTGAATGAATGCTTCGAGGATTTTTTTTTTTTACAGTTTTATTTAGTATAACTGATATACAAAGAACTGCACATATTTAGTATGTACAAGCCATCGTATGTATATATACCACATTTTGTTTTTTCATTCATTCATCAGGGCACACTTGGCTGCTTCCTCCTTTTGGCTCTTGTGAATAATGCTACTACAAACATGAGTATAAACATAACTGTTCAAGCCCCTGCTTTCAATTCTTTGGTGTATATTCCCAAGAAGTAGAATTGCTGAGTTGTATAGTAATTCTACTTTTAATTTTTTGAGAGAATAAATGGATGAATAGATTTTCATTTTTAAATTCATCTATCTTAACTTATTAGTGAGGAATGACATTTAGAACACTTCTACAGGTCCTGACATTTCTTTATTTGTGACTTATGAACACATACTCACATTTATTATAATTTTCCTTAATATTAAGAATAGTAACTATTTCCTTTCATCTAAGTTTCAAGTATTTTTCCACTCATTGTCTACTTCTTATGTCAGCTAAAGGTGATATGTCTGTTGGTGTGTGTATTTATTGTAGGAGTGAAAAAAGCAGGATGCAACCATTCTTTCTAAAATAAATATTTGCAATGTGAAAATTGAAAGTTCACATCTTGACATGAAGCATAGTCTTATGCAAATGGTTTCCAGAGGAGAGCACATCTGGCATTTGATTCTTTGTCTTTGACAGGATCCTTGACAGGCAGGCACACCTGTTTCACACCCCCAAGTTCCTTCTGCCCAGCGTTTGAAAAGGTAGATGTTCTTTCAGGAAAAGCAATAAATCTATGGGAGAGAAAGCCATAAAGTCTTGTTCAAGATGCTTAGTGTGAGAGACTTTGGCAGAAATAGAAAATTCCAACTATATTGTCACTAAGCTGTTTGAGAAATAGGCAATCGAGTCTTGATTAATGAGTATTTCCTCCATCATTTATGCCCAGCCTCTCTACAGCTTACTTCTGCAAACTCTAATACATGGCCCCAGAGGAAATGCTGTTTTCCCTGATGTTGAGATCTCCTTGCCTCCTATGTCTAGACCACACAGACAGCAGCCAGGTTAGGCAAAAAAAAGACTAAAAAATATTCTCAGGCTTAAGAAACAAAACACAAACAACTTTCAAGTATGAAAGGTCTACTTTAAATCTTAGCTCACAGATATCTTCAACTTTCTAAAAGGTTCTTTTTCTTGCCTTGCTGGACTGCCAGTTAACCCTGTTTTTTCTATCCACAACTTAAGAGCAGCATCAGCATGATAGGCAAGCAGAAAAGCAGGTGGGAAATGTGCATCTTCGCTTTAATCTAAGATCAAACGCACTCCTTTGTAACAGCGTTTCTCAGTATTGTTTTCATTATCATCCCCCAAAGGAGCCCATTAGACAATTTTTCCTAATTGCCCTCCTCCAATGAAATTTTAATATTACAGATATACTGTATATCTGTAGATGTGTTGTATTTATATCAATGCATTTAAAAAGTGAGGGTTTTTTTTTTTTACCATACCCCTCCTGCAAGAACCAATTTTTGTACCCTTCTTGAAGGTAATGTCACCTCTATGGAGAATGAATGATCTACAAAGTTTTCTCTAAGCAGCCCACACTCACCTTTGAATCAGAATCTCAGAAATATAAGGGAACTTATTCTGCTAATTGAATTATCCTCGCCCACTGATTTTTTTTTAAAGATTTATTTATTTGAGAGAAACAGAGAGAGAGAGAGAGAGAGAGAGGGAGGGAGGGAGAGCAAAAGGGAGAGGTGGAGGGAGAGGGAGAGAATGTCCCCAGGAGACTCTGTGCTAAGCACAGAACCCAACTCAGGGCTCAAGCTCATGACCCTGCAAGACCTGAACTGAAACCTAGAATTAGTCACTTAACTGACTGAGCTACCCAGGTACCCCTCACCCTCTGATTTCTAGTAGATTGATCAGGGAAGGCTCTTTTTTAAAAAATACAAATGCTGGGGCTGCATGTAAGATGTACTCTATCAGATTCTCTATAGTTAGAGCCTGGATCATTTTTTTTTAATACCAAGTGATTTAAGGGCACACTCTAAATTTTGAACCTCTCATCAAGTCCAATCTTTATCGAATAATTACTTTTCAAGCAGCTCATGTTTATAGAATGCTAATGATGTCCCAGGCCCTCTCTAATTCTCTATCTCAGGTTGCTTAGATTTACCCTCTCAGTTAGGTACTACAATTATTTGTTTACAAATGGGGAAACTGAGGCATAAAGGGAATAAGAAATTAGCAGTAATAAACAACTGGTTTAGGGAATCTGAAGCCATAATCATCACTCTTTATCATTAATCCACACAGCCACACGACCATGTTTATACACAAATGTCTTCTACTTCATGTCCCTCTTGCCCATGTCCTATGCTCAGGAAGATACCAGGGTCTGTGTCTAGGA
The DNA here is from genome assembly GCF_053574225.1 of Canis aureus. Classification (NCBI taxonomy): domain Eukaryota; kingdom Metazoa; phylum Chordata; class Mammalia; order Carnivora; family Canidae; genus Canis; species Canis aureus. The sequence goes on along the minus strand of NC_135639.1, from coordinate 20,098,361 downwards.
TATCACTCCTTAAGATGCCACTACTAGAGGTGCTGGAGGGATTCCCTACAGAAATGGGGTAATGGTCTAGTCTCAGTTCCAAGCATCACTGGTTCTCCTGTGTCCCAAAGAGAAATTGCTTGAGCCCAGAGTCTCAGAGAGCCCCCTCTGCATCAACTAATCCTTTCCCTACAAACCGAAACAAGACCAAGGGGTGGGAGGCACAGCTTTCCCCCTAATATCTAGTCTCTCTTGCTCTTCCTGTGTCAGCCCACAAATAAATATTCTCTTGCCAAAAAAATAATAACAGCAAAGGAAAAGTCATGCATTTCAATTCCTGAAAAATTGGTGCCCCGGTCCCAGCCAGCCCTCCCTGCTACATGAGGGCTGAGGGAAGCAAGGCTGCTCAGACTGAGCTTTCTGATCTTCACCAAAAGTTTCCCTGCTGAGGCTTTAACAAGTGAAAATTTGTTTTTTAAGAAAGTACCATCCCTGCAAAGGGCAGCCCTGTATTTCTCTGTGACTTAAGCAATGTCATTACTGCCCAGAGAATGGAGAGAGAAGGGATTTACTGCTTAAAAGGTTTCTTAATAAGTCACTGGCCTCAGTAGAGATGCATATCCATAATTTATGGAGGAAGTGATCAATCACTAGAAAATACATCCTGCCTATTAAAGTGAGCCTTTGGCCTCTGGATTTTTGTCAGCCTATCTCAGTGAATGGAGGGTCTGGACCAAGGACACCTGGTACTGCTTCTCTCTCCACTGGTGGCCAAGGCACAGACAGGAACTCTGGCATTGCCTCAAGGCCTGTAAAGGCACAGAATTGTGCAAGATAAGTTCATACAGGGGAACCAGGAGGGAAGAGCAGTCTCTACTTCACCAGGTCTGCTATTCCCACAGCTGATTGGGAAGTGTGCATGAATTGGCCTAACATTTGTGGCCAGAAATAAGATCTGGAGATTGAAGGTTGGTGAGCAAGCTAGGGACATAGAGACAGATGGTGATCACTGGATTATCTAATCCAGTTGCAAAAGGGAGACTGAAGGGAAAACAGACCGAGTGAAGGACAGAAGTAACCGATGAAGAAACAAGAAAGTATTCACTAATCAGTGAACCAAAGGGAGACAGAGGAAGTTGAACCCTAGAGTTGTAACGTGTCTATAATTGCTCAGCACTCTGGCAAACTTGGCCCAAGTCTAATGTCATTCTTATTTTCAAACGCTCAGGAGCTCTAAGAGATACCTATTTCCTGTCTCCATAATTAATGGAAATGGAAAACCAGACACCAGGGCAGCTCAGCAGACATTTCTGATCACACTGGCCTGAGCTCCCGCTGGCTCTCCTGACCACCCAGTGGCAACTCGCTGCTCCCCAGCCTTCAGGAACTATCTGTGAGTACCTTGTCCCCAGGAGAAGAGGAAGGCCAGTAGAAACGACTGGGAGGTATTTCCCTCTTCTGCTTCCACTGAGGCATCACTGTAAGAGCCTCTACAGACCCAAGTCAGAAGCAGCCCCCTAGTATTCTTAGTTTGTTTACCCAGGGTTCTCATAGAGAAAGTATCCACTCCTCCTCTACTACAACCTCAGAGAGACATCACTTACACCATGATATCACTGAAATTCCTTCCCCTCTATTTTCACATTTTAATGGGGTCCAACCCCTAAGTCTAAAAGAATGAATTGCTAAGAGTGGGATTTTAATTAATAGCCAGCCTTATGAGTAGGCTGGGCCTTGGTGAAATCACCCTTTATATGGCCTATAAGATACCAACGGATCCAGTCTCTAATATATCCCGCCCCTTGTGACACTTAGCTTCCCACCTCAAACACACCACCATCTCACCAGCCCCGGGACCTTTGCATGTGCTCTTCTTTCTATCTGGAACTCTCCCCTGTAGCTCTTTACATAGTTTATAGTCCAGCTGAGCCTTCACATCCCAGCACAAATGTCACTCCTTCAAGGAAATCCTCCCTGCCTCCCCAAAGTCAGGTCTCCTTACTCTAGGCTCCTCAGCATCATACATGACTTCTTTGCAGCACATATCATTCATTCCTTCTTTGTCCCAAAGGCTATAAAGGCACAAGCTTGACACTTTCCAGCTACATAAAGAGGGCCAGTGTGGCTGGGACACAGTGGGAAGAGGAGATGAGTAGGTCAGAAAGGCAAATTAGTCTGGCCCAAAAAGCTTAATTCAGGATTTTATTCCTAAGGGCAATCAGAAAATACTGGAGGGTTTTAAGCAACACAGTGACACAATCTGATTTACATTATGAATGTTACTCCAGCTCCTGTGTGGAAGGAGATAAGGGCAACTTGAGAGCAGAGAGATCATTTGGAAGGCTGTCATCCTGAGGATATAGTTGGGCCATAGGGGGATTTGGTGGAGGTGCAGAGGAGCAGATGGATTCAGTGTGTGTTTTGGAAGAAAACATAACATGATATATTGCTAGATGGAATGTAGTGTTTGAGGAAAAGAGAAGAATCAGTTTGTGGCTTGAGTAAATGTGGCATTGTTTATTGACATGGGGAAGACGGAAGGAGTGGGTAAGGGAGGGAAATCGATGTTGTTTTGGGGAGTTAAACTTGAAAACTCCTTTAGATATGCAAGCAGAAACGTCAAGAAAGCAGATGGACTTGCTAGAAAAGTCAGAGCTGGAAAATGAGATGGGTGACCATTAGCCTCTAGACGGGTTTACCAGGGTCAAGGCAGCTACTGAGTACAATGAAGGAGGGGCTGGCATCGATGTTGTGAGTCAGTGAGCATATGGAACCATAAGGCCTGAGTGAGCAGGGCAAGAAGGGCCTGAGAACAATAGGAGAAACAGAGGGTTGAAAGTCACAATGAAGTGATGTAATTGCCCCAGTGGGAACTCTAGAGTAGGTGAGGTGAGAGGATAGGAGATTTAAGGAGGCAGAGGGGTCCACTTCAGACTCACCTCCTTAGCCTAGCACACACATTCCATCCCAAGCCTTGCTATGCTGCTGGTGTTGCTCCGCTCCAAAATACCTTCCCTCAGTTTCACGTACCCGTCCTTCCATGACTGGTTACACACTCTGCAACTTTAAACCATCTCGATGTGCCTGTGGGCTGCCTACACACTGACCATTAAATGAGTGCGAGAAAGGCTCTAAAATCATCAAAGAAAACATTCCCAAACCACCTCCTGCTCATTGCTGCTCTGCTTGATTTCTCACCCTGTGGAATTCTGCTCAGCTCCTACACTCTTTGCTCTGGTCCAGATTCTGGGTTCCATTGTCCGCACAAGATCATGCCTTCTGCTCTGGATTCCCTCCGGTGGTCATCACTGCTCCAGTTAGCTCAGTGGCACTAAGTCTCTGGCTGACGTGGCACCCCAGCTGGTTCTGCCTGGTTCTCCAGGAGGGAGAAGATTAGGAAACACCCATCACCTTCTCCCTGGAAGGCCTCCACCTGCAGACACCATCTCTGTACTGATGAGCACCACCTCCCATTTTCTCCTTATACCTGAGACTATGTGCTCGTCAACTTTGTAAACATGTTCCTTCCAGAATGCTTTGTCTGTAGAAACGTTCTGCTTCTTATTCTCTTTCTCTTTTTTTTTATTTCTAACATCTTTTTTGGAATTTGATCTCAATCTTTTTGTTATTCATTTTTATAGAGATTTTGGTTGCTGTTTCCTTCCTAACGTCTTGGCTCCCTCTTCTGCTGCTTTTGTGAAATGTCCACAATAGGTTTCCCTTTCAAAAAATCCTGGTCTTCTCTTCTTCCATCTGGACTTCCTTTATTCCTTGTCTCTATTGATCCCAAGCTGCTCACTCTGGATCTTATTCCCAGCAGTTTCCACTCACTGTGGGGCTTTGTCTTGGAAGGCAGTTTGTATGGTTAGTGTGAGGGTTTGTGGGGACCCGACTACCAGGCACTTCGGATCTCGTCACTTGCACCCAGCCTAGCCCAGTCTAAAAACTCCTCCAGTTCCAGCCATTGCTCCCCAGTTGGCCCACTACATTTCCAGTGAATACCTATCTACTTATCTGGGAGATTAGAGCAGTCATCAGATGCCCTGCTGCTCTCCTTTGCTTTCTTCAGCACAGGCATCGATACAATTCAGGGCTTGGGGTGTTGGTGGTTTGTCCTCACCTACTCACGTGTAGAGATCATGAAGATATTTTGTCAATTAGCTTTTTTGTGAGTGTTGACTCTAGATTTTGGGGGTTGCAGGGGAGGTTCTAGCTAATGGCTTTACAGGTATACGTAGAGAAATTACAAAATCATGCCACCACTGCCATTTTTCCAGAATCCCTTGGGTTATCTGTTTAAGCCTTTTAACAACCATCTGAGGTAGTTACCATTATTATGCCCATTACATAGTTGAGGAAGTAAAACCTAGAGAGGTTAAGCAAATATCCCAAGGCCAAATAGTGTAAGCAGTAGAAATCAGATACAAATCCAGACATTCTACCTCTGCAGCTTATACTCACCATTCTGGAAGGCTTCATTTAAGTGTCATTAAGCTACCAGAAGGACAAGTAGAAATTGAACAGATGAACAATAGGGAGACACTTGCTCTTAGTTGAAAGAATGGGATAAACAAAGGCCCTGAGGCTTCCCTGCATTTGAGGAATTGAAAGGAGCCCTTGTGACTAGAGATTTGTGAGACATAAGGGCATCACGTGAGAAGCCACATGAAAAAGATGCCGAAGTAGATTATCCGGGACACTGCAAGCCATGGGAGGGATTTTGCATTTTAACCACTATGCAAGGTCATCCAAGAAACTCCAAGTTGTATGCAACAGAACTCAGAAGAAGGATCACTTTGCTCCACTTAAAGAACTAAATTAGGGATCTTTGGACCTAAAGAATAATTTAACCACAGAGAAGATGGGTGAATGGCACAGTCTAGTGCATTCATTTCCTGTTAGACAAAGAGCCAAGATAGAAGGAAAATGATACCCAGAGAAGGAAAGAATTAAGAGAAAGGAGGGTAGATAGCTTGGACAGGGGACCAGATTGAGAAAACTCTGGACAGTCCTTGCTCAGCAGGTTCTGGGAGCAATGGCCATTCCTCATATCAGTTACTACTGAGAGAAGAATGGTGACAGAGCCATGAAGACTGTGACACAATCAGAGCTAAAGAGCTACTGCTTTAAGCTGAATGGCACAGCACATTTTTTCAAGAGGCTGCATCCTCTTTCACAATTTTTAGGACTCTGCATCAGAAGGTCAGCCGCATTCACCTGTCAAGATATTTTGGGTAGTAATAACTCCCCTCTCTTGCTATTCATACCAATCGCCTTTTGTTAGAGTTACCAAGGCTTTGAGAGCTGGCTTTGTGATAATGCCTTCCACACAATGCAATATTCGGCACTTTTTCTACTCACATTCAGACTTCGGGAGAAGTATCAGGGAAAATGGAAGAAAGGATGATGCTCATGACTCAGGTATTATTTTTATCTACATCACATGGAGGAAAGTTGCTTAGATGCTGTGGAATTGGTTTTTTGGGTTTTTTTTTTTTTTTTTTTTGGATTTCATATGTTTGATAAATACAGCAGAGTTACTTTTCCACACTTATTGATGATTTAATTTCTAGAGCTATTTTAGGTTTCCATTTTAAATGTTGCCTTCTTTGGAATTGTTGGGCATTATCTGTGGAAAGGCCACTGGGTGATGAGTCATAGGCCATAGGCCAGAGGAAGGTCAGGATAGCTCTAGTCAACTAAAGGCAATCATAGGGAGATTGCCACTAGTCAACCAGACAACATTATCCTCTATCAACTCCCACCACTAGTGTAGATGGCAGGTAGGACATAGGTTAGGAGGGTTAGGAATGAGGTGAGGGACTTAGGGCAATGGTGAGACATGCAGCTGGGCACTTTGTCCCAGGAAGGGACAGGCAGCAGCAGTGATGTCATCATAAGATTTGATGTTTGACATGATGAGCATGATGGTTTCCTACTCAGCTGGAGCTACTCTATGGATGGAAACAGGTGTCTTCAATTCTCTTACACAACTCTGCATGAAACTTCCCTTCCTAAACCAAATGGGCCAGGGGATCCTCTACTTAGCATACCGTGGTTCTCAGCATCACCTGGGAACACGTTAGAATACAAAGTATGTATCCCACCCCAGAACTACTGAATGTGAAAATCTGGGAGTGGGGCCAACAGTCCGTCTTAATAAGTCCTCCAGGGGATGCTGGTGCTCCCTGAAGATTAAGAACTGTGCATCATACTAAACATAGCAGCTAAGTAGGAAGTATGGGGTGGTCCCAGAATTCTCCTTACCTCTGGGATGTGGCATTGTCATTGTGTCACTTGTACAGACACACCACACTTGAGTCTCATATTCTTATAGGCTCCTGTACATATGAAATTAAATGTGGTCTTCTCCTATTAATCTATCTTATGTCAATATATTTATTAGACCAGCCAAAGAACCTAGATGGGAAAAAAGGAAGTGTTTTCCTTCCCTACACTGACAACTCCTCATCCCAGGCTGAAGATTAGTCTATCCACATTTGCCTAAGCAGCCAAGGAAGGCAATTTCTACAGATGGGAGGTGGGGAACTGTGCTCCTACACTCCACCTCCCATGTGATGATGATGATGATGTTGATGATATGACCCCACTGGAAAGTCATGTCCTTCATCAGTAATGAGATGAATGCACGATGGAAGCTTGGAAAAACTTCTTAAAAGACCATCTCCTTGGAGCACCTGGGTGGCTCAGTGGTGGATCATCTGCCTTCAGCTCAGGTCAGAAACCCAGGGTCCTAGAATCGAGTCCCACATTGGGCTCCCTACAGGGAGCCTGCTTCTCCCTTTGCTATGTCTCTGCCTCTCTCTGTCTCTCATGAATAAATAAGTAAAATCTTTTTTAAAAATCTCCTTTAGGAATCTTCCCTACTACAAAAATGAGAAAACATTTCTCTCCTCTTGCCCATCACTCAGAATCCTTGGTAGAACTATTTGCATTAATGTTTGCAATGCATCCAAGTTTGGGAAGGTGAAGTTTGTTCTTGTTGTTTTGTAGTGTTTTATCTTATTTTAAATAGAGTTTTGAAGTAGAGACTTTGGAATCAGAAAGGTTTGGATTGGGGATCCCTGGGTGGCTCAGCGGTTTAGTGCCTGCCTTCAGCCCAGGGCATGACACTGGAGTCCCGGGATCGAGTCCCACGTCGGGCTCCCTGCATGGAGCCTGCTTCTCCCTCTGCCTGTGTCTCTGCGCCTCTCTCTGTGTGTGTCTCTCATGAAAAAATAAATAAAATCTTACAAAAAAAAAAGGTTTGGATTTGAATCTTACTTGTTGAACTTAATTGTTGTATATCTTGTAATCTAAAGCAAACTCAACCTTCCGAGGTCTCTGTTTTCTTACCTGTCTGGTGGAAATAACAATTGTGAAAATTTTAATAAAATAACTGATGCTTACTTTATAGAACAAGTACCTTTTTGTCTCCCCTGCTGTTTTCTTTTACTTGCACACGGATACCTCCTAGGTGAGACTTCTTTCCATAGGGGAAAATGAAGGACATCACTTTATGATTCTCTAGTTTTTAAAGAACCCTATATTAGTCATGTCCAAATCCCCCACAGGACTGGAACACTTCCATTTCTCTATAAGCCTCTGACGTTTGTGTCCCATGTCCCCCTAAAACGTTAGAACCAAAAAGAGCCTTAGAATTGGTCCATTTAATGTAATTTTTTCATTTTATAAATGAAAAAAGCAGTGACCACAACGGCTAAGAGGACCAGTTCAAGGTCATTTGTTTAGGTAGTAGCAAAGCACAGATTCAAGTCTATTCTAGTCCATCTTCCATTCTGTTATATCTTCCCTAATGGCTGAAGTTAAAGACACCACAATTTTCCCTTGTTTAGCTTCCTGCTAAATTTTTAGCTTAAAAACAACATGAAAGAAACTGATTTTTCTTCCCACTCAATCCTGGCTCTAGACTATGTACCTAAGTTTTTAAATCAGAGAATAATGGAACAGGCATGATCGTGGATATATTTCAGAGAGTTGCAAGAGCAAAACAATCCCATGGATCTCAAACATCTTTTTAAAAATAATAATCTTTGCAGCCCAGTAAGGAAACACCGGAGCCCTCCCAGACCACCCACACGGTCCTGCATCCAGGAACACCCAATAGGAAGTCAAAAACATGACCCAGAAAGGAGACTAATTAAAGCACACAGCAGGAAATGAAGCTAGCCACCTGCATCATCAATAACCAGTGTTTGTTCAAACAACTATAGCATCAAGAGAAGAAAAAGTAAAGAAAACTCCCCTATTGTAGTTGATTCCAAGGGAGGCATGCTATGATTTCTTTGATGTTCCACCACAGGATGTCTGCAACAAGCAGCCAGGCCTGAAAACAGAGCTGCTCCGTTGGGAGGTCAGCATTAAAACCAAATGATATCAGTAGAGATGCAGTAAGATGGACCCAAAGGTCACTACATGTGTGACTTAGATGCAGAGTAAGACTCTTTCCAAATGTCAGATTTGTTCAGCAACCATGCACCGAGGTGGCATGAAGATGGACCAGGGTCTCCTTGATCTAACAGGAAAGAAAAGCAGCCCCACCCTAACAATACTGAGCACCAGAAACAGCAAGCCTCAGTGCTAGGTGGGTAAAATAGCAGTGAGAGCTAAGGCAGTCCAGCTAAGAAGAGACCTCTGAGGGTGGAGGTGAAGGAGGACTTTACTTAGGAGGGAAAGAGCCTGACTCTCTCCCACTCCCTATTCACCAACTCTCCTCTTGGGATCACGGGTCTTAACCATGATAGTTCACTTTGGGCCATAAGAGTGTCATTCACTACTGACCTCTTTGTGTTCCTACTCAAGACTTACAGAAAAGTTGGGAACATGGGCTCCTGATTCTGTGCCACTTCCTCATGTCCTCATCACCCACAGAGGCCATAAGGGAAGCTCTTCACCAACTCAACCTTAATGCAATACATTGCTGCTGGTACTATAGTCCTGCTTATACACTCCCCAGGCCTCCGTCTTTCTTTCAGAAAGTGCTATTCATTCCAACTTCTTCAATTCTTCATGATCGCTTTTTTAACATGCCTCTGCAATAGTCTCCTCCCCTCCCCACCTCCCTCCAGACAACTGACAAATAATCCTATGCTTCAGTGATTCCTTCCAGCCCTGGGCTTTCTATTCACCCATTCCCTCTACTCTTGTCTTTGAATGATACAGCTTCTGGAGTATGAGTGATTTGTGCGTATCTATGTAATACCAGTGCATCTCTTCACTCTTCTTATCCACATTTAACTTGGACTTAAATATCCCAGTGAGCTATCCACAATATACGAAAATAAAAAGGTTCTCTAAGAGCCTCCTAATTTTCCCAAGACATATGCTGTACTTGTTACTCTTAAGTATTATTGTAAGCATTATTTAACAGTGCACTAGCTGCTGTGAAGAAACAGAGACGCATTCCCTTCTCAGTGAGTTAACAAGTTAAATCAGAAAAAAACATCCGTGTGTGTGTGTGTGTGTGTGTGTGTGTGAAAGCACAACAGGAGAGGAAACAAAATACTAAGGAGATTGGTAATTACTTGGTAAGAGTGTTTGAGGTGCATGGGGGTTGGAGATTTCTTCTAGTATGTGTTTGATAAACCTGGGAACCCACCAGAAGGTACTTGTGAGACCCATGGAGCATTGCTTGGATGACCTAAACAGGCAGCAAACTCATTTCCAACTGGAAAAGATCTCCTTTACTCAGTTTAAACAGCCAGTGTTAATTGTCCTAATCACTTTGAACAACCACCTACAGGTCTCTGGATCGTGGCGATTATTCCCTGGCCATTCCCAGATGGGTCACAGCTTGCTAGAAACAGCCTGTCTCCAAGCATAGGCTATAACCTACAGTCATTTCCCCTACAGAAAGGAGATTGTTTCCAGTATGCACAAGATGCTAGCAGCCCTTACGTCTCCGTCCTCATGGAGTTTACAGTCCAGTGGAGTGGGCACACTTACCTGTGTACCCATGTGATTCTGTGTTTAATTATACCTGCTCTGGAGGTAAAGTCCTATGAGAGTTCATGGCAGAGACCCAACCTCTAGGAAGGGAGGTGATCAGAGAAGTTGTCCCTGAAGATGGGGTAATTAAGTGATGGCATAAAAAGTGAACAGGATTAATCAGAGAAACAGAAAGGGACTGAGGGGTTGGCAATATCTGGAGGCCCATTAGCCCAGGAAGGGTGACACGTTTGAGGAGATGGACAGTAGTCGATGTGGTTGGGACACAGGCAAGAGTGGCCAGGTACGGGTTCGGATTGCCCAACAAGGACCAGATCAGACACGGTCCTGTGGCTCACGTGGACAATTTTGAATTGTATTCCAAGAACAACAGCTAGTCATTGTGGGGTATGGTTTTGTAGTTCGGTAACCAGGGATCATGGAGCAAGACTTGAATGTTTAAATCATACTTACCTTTAGCTGATATGAAGAAATAGTTCTTTGAATACCTCTCCAATTTCTTTTTACAAATTAAGAATGTCATGTGAGGTCTTTATTCTCTCGACATCCATCTGGAATCTGTGCTCTTAACTGTCCTGACAGGATGTGGGATCAGGGAGAAGTAGGATTCTGCTTTGGCTCTGGTGACAGCAGAGACCTCTTGTGTGCTACATGTCTGCCCTCTTGTGTTTACTTCAGAATCGACTGCTTTGTAAGCCCAAATTCCAAAATAAAGCAGCATGGGGAGCTTGAATGAGGGAGAAGAGGGTGGATTGGGTCTGTAAGGAAAAACAGCCTCTAAGTCACAACATGAAGGGGAATAATGCTCTCTTCCCTACCCTCACCACCCTGTCCTCCCAGGACGGGTGTTAAAAACTTAGGTTATGCTGGTTAACATGAATAGTTATGGGGTTTTGAAATGGATTAAACATCGACTTGTATTTAGTAGCCCCAAAATTGACCAAATCCTTACAGATTACTGAAATCAACATCTTGAGGCACACTTTAGTTTAGAGAGAGTTCAATATCTTTTTTAAAGATTTATATATTTATTTTAGAGAGAGAGGGAGAGAGACAGACTGGGGGCAGGGACAGGATGAAGGGAGAATCCTCAAGCAGACTCCCCGCTGAGCATGGAGGCAGACGTGGGGCTCCATCTCATGACCTTGAGACCATGACCTCAGCTGAAATCCAGAGTCTGATGCTTAACTGACTGAGGCACCCAGGCGCCCTGAGACAGCTCAATATTAAGAAGGAAATTTGTTGTTGGTCTTGAGCTGCTTCTGCCTCAGATCCATTCAGGGGGGCGGAGGGCATTTCCCCCAACTAGTCTTTCTATCAGCATTTCCTGGCACAGCGCCTGTTTGTTCTCCCTCCTACCAGCCAGCAACTACCCCTCAACTACCCCTACCCAGTCTCTCTCCTCGCCACATTTCTCTCTTGCTCTCTCTCGTTATAAATTTGTATTAATTTCTTTATGGAATGGAACTGAATAAAGGGAAATGTATAAAGAAATTGTACACCCTAAGATTATGTCAAGAACAATGTCCTAAGAGTCAGCTCCATTACGTGGTAGAATGAGTTCCCGGGAGAAATAAGGAGACAATCACCCAAGTTACTTAAAAATCAACTGGACAAAGTCACCTAGGATGTGCCGGCAGGAAGGCCCCGGTCTCAGCCCTGGTAGAATGAAGAAAATGATCCTAATAGGATTTCTTTCTCCTCGTCTTACTTTTTCTGTAGGCTGAATTCTTTCACTCATACTAAAATCAGTTATATCCAAAGACAGTGAGATTCACTGTTTTCCCGTGGCCAAATTCATCAGAAACTAGAACAAAAGCTAGGGAGGGGGATATTAAAGAATCCCTTCTTCAACTATCAAGAAACAACCCTGGTCTCATGGGAGTAAATCAATGCAGGGCTCTCACTGGCAGCCTGCTCCTGACTCTGATCAAAGGAAAAATTCTCTGAAAACAGGAGGGTAAATACTGCTAACATTTTGTGGTAAAAACTACTAGGTTATAGATAGCTTCCTGCAGTGTCTGCATATAATTTTTGCCCGTCAACAAGTAAAGTTTTATCCACCAAATACCACCTGTTTTCCCATTATATGTTTATGGTAATTTCTCTGAAGACCATTTATTATTTTTTGTGTATAGCCTTGCAGAGCTTTGCAGTAATTTTTTCAAAATCAAAACGTGAAATATGAGCATTACTCTTTGGGGACCAATCAGTGCCCTTACTGTCTAGCACTCTAGGTCCAAGGAAGTGTTGTGGCTTTCTATAGAGCATGCTCAGATAAACACATCCTTTCACTTTACCCAAAACTTCAGTGAAAAAACCTACCATGTTTAGATAATTTGCTAGTACCTCATACATAGAGCACTTGTACTTTAGAAGCTCTTTCACAAAAACCACTCTTTTGATCTTGAATTGGAGTATTATTAAGTCCATTTTACAAATCAAGGATCTGAAGCTCAGAGCGGGGGAAATCATTTTCTCAATGAATGGCACAGAGATGGCAAGAGCAGGCTGGAATACAATCGTGGATTTGTCTCCAAAACTAAACCTGTTGCTGCATAAAAAATTACATCAACAAGAGGCTTAAAACAATGCTCAGTTATTACTTCACGGTTTCTGTGGGACAGGAATCTAGGAATGGCTTCATTGGGTCCCTTACTCAGGGTCTCATAAGATTGCAGTCAAGATGCTGAGCACACTGGAAAAGATCTGTTCAAGCTCCCTCAGGCTGTTGGCAGATTTCATTTCCTTGTGTTTGTAGAACTCATGGTGGGCTGGCTTCTTCAAAACAAGCAGGAAAGAGAGTCATCTCAGAGAGAGCCTCCAGTCTCTCTTTTAAGAGATTTCACCTGATTAAATCAGGCCCACCCAAAATAATCTCCCTTTTGATTAACTCAAAATCAACTGATTTGGGGTATTAATTACATCCTCAAAATTTACTGCATTCTTGTCCTATTCTATTAGCTAGAAGCAAATCACCAATCCACACACACACAAGGGAAGGGAATATAAGAACATGACTAACTGAGAGTCACCTTATGATGTGTCCAACAAGGCAAGGTACCGTCTAAATGTTCTGATTGGTGCCAATAAGTACTTTCATTTAGCCATATTATTTTATCAATTTTCATTAACTTTTAGTACTTTCATTTATCCATTATTATTTTACAAATTTTTTATCTTTATGATGAGGATCTATATCTCATACATATTGCCAGGTGATTCTTTACTAGGTGTCAGTATCCTAATTAGGTTGCATTAGAGCACATACTGATTTCTGTTCTTATTAAATACGTAAAACTCATTTTCTAAGTGAACCAAAAGGATCTCACAGTCCCCCTAGCTGCGGAGTCTTAGAAGATGTATCATTTATTCTCAGAAGAGGCAAACCTTAGAGTCTACAACCACAGTGC